>NC_053392.1:218669608-219346480 GCF_905171765.1 Bufo bufo
GTTCCTCTTAGCGACCAGTGCGTGCAGTGGTCTGTAACTTGCGGTTACGTGTCCAGGCAGCTGTCTCCGTTTGCTCAGAAAGCTGGAGCCGAGCCCGCACTCCTACATTGTCTTCAGTTTAGTACACACAGGTCGAACAATCGTCTGGTAGCTTAATGGGGCACAGTTTCGCATAGCTGCCAGTTGGTTAAGGAAACTCCATCACCCCCATTGTTATTTGTCCTAATGTACACACAGCAGGAGCCGCTTCAACCTTCCCGGACGTAACATTTGTCAGGCAGCTGCCCGCGCTCCATCTTGCGTCCCGTCCAGGGTTCAGTCAGTGCTGCGGTGTCAGCTCGCGGGGTCACGTGATTGGCTGCGAGCAGGAGTGAGGGGGAAACCTTCCACAGCTCAGCACTCCGCACACTGGCCGCCTGTGTGGAGGAGCGACCGCCGCCGTGTGCCAGCCTGCCTCTCCGGTCAGTCTACGTGTCCTAGTCTGTCTGTGTCCCATTGACACCCGTGTCTTACCCTGTCTGTGTCCCATTGACACCCGTGTCTTATCCTGTCTGTGTCCCATTGACACCCGTGTCTTATCCTGTCTGTGTCCCATTGACACCCATGTCTTACCCTGTCTGTGTCCCATTGACACCCGTGTCTTACCCTGTCTGTGTCCCATTGACACCCGTGTCTTACCCTGTCTGTGTCCCATTGACACCCGTGTCTTATCCTGTCTGTGTCCCATTGACACCCATGTCTTATCAGCGGGCACTGGAGTCTTGGCACCAGATTTACTTTCTGGCCGCTATCAACTCCTTTTTGGTTAAGGGTGGTCTCACATTACAGCTTATTTAGCAAAATGCGTTGTTTTGTTTTTGTTTGGTTTACTTTTTTTAAAAGAAATTTTTACTGTGTGGATATTCCATGATGTCAAACGGTAAGTTATAAAACATCCCTCATACTTTTCTTTATGTAGTGGTCTTTTTTTTTATTTTTCTTGCTCCCTTGGGTTTTTTTCAGACGGTATCATGTTCTGGGTGTGTCTATTTGATTAGTTTTTTCCCATGAACTTCTCTATAGGGAGGAAAAAGTTGTACAAAAAAAATCGACTCCAAGTCAAAAAAAAAAAAAAAAAGTACAACAGAATTTAATGGTTTATTATAATTACAAAAAAAAAACTAAGAACAAAAAGTTTTTAGTTTTTTTTTTCAAGATCCCATTCACATGATGCAGAAAAATGTGTAAATGCTGCAGGTTTGCTATTCCCTAGTGAAATGATTAAGGGCTCATGCGCACGGCCGGTTTTGTGGTCCGCAAAACACTCCTAACCAGCCGTGTCTGTTCCGGATTTTGCGTACTTGGACGTCCTGCCCTCTATAGAACTGTTCTAAAACGGACAAGAATAGGACATGTTCTATTTTATTTTTTATAGGGCAGCGGAACGGACATAGAGATGTGGACACGCGGTGAAGTGAACGGGTCCGTATCCGGATAGGATGCAGACCAAAAATGCGGTTGTGTGAATGAGCCCTAAATCCCCCAGTGCAGTGAGGGAGCGGGGGACTCAACGCCAGGTCGGATAAATAAGCGCCATGGACTGCAACACGGAAGTTGCTGGTGAATGCAGTGATCCCTTTTAGTCCTAAATCAGGAACGTACATTGCATCCAAGTGCATTTGGAATTTCCCAGACTTCCCGGGTTGCTTGGTATGGCGGGTTTTAATTGTTTTGAATCTGAAATGACCAGATACTTGGCTGGGTGGACGAGCAGCCCCCAGCACAGTATACAGCCCAGGCACCGACGTCGTCCTCACCGTGCTCCCACGCTTCCTTGCCTCTTGCTAAATATAATGTGACTGGAAAGGTTGTGTTGCCAGGTACCTGCCATGTAGTGCCCAGAAACCGATCCTCTGTGTGTGCTTATGCAGGATCACCCCTTCCGAGGCCTGATTTTATTTTATCTATTAATATTATTATTTTACCATTTGTAGACCATGTTAAGGCTACTTTCACGCCTGCGTTCGAGGTGGATCCGTCTTGTATCTGCACAGACGGATCCGCACCAATAACGCAAACGCTTGTATCCGTTCAGAACAGATCCGTCTTGACTTACATTGAAAGTCAATGGGGGACGGATCCGTTTTCAAGTGCACCGAATTGTGTCAGTGAAAACGGATCCGTCCCCATCATTGACTTACATTGTGTGTCAGGACGGATCCGTTTGGCTCCGCATCGTCAGGCGGACACCAAAACGCTGCAAGCTGCGTTTTGGTGTCCGCCTCAAAAGCGGAACGGAGACCAAACGCAGCCAAACTAATGCATTCTGAACAGATCCTTATATATATAAAATGCATTGGGGCTGGACTGATCCGTTTTGGGCCGCTTGTGAGAGCCCTGAAACGGATCTCACAAGCGGATCCTGAAACTCCAGTGTGAATGTAGCCTAATACAGTGTATTGGGGGATATGGGGATTTGTAGAGACATCCCAAAGGGAAAGTAACTATTCCTTTTCACTTCACGTTTTGGCCAATAAACACTGCAAGGCTAAGTGTACACGGCAGTGTCATTTAGGGCTCATGCACACAACCAGATTGTCCATGTGTTTTTTGCGTCCATGTGTCCGTTCCGCAAAAAGGTAAAACATGTCCGATACTTGTCCACAAAATGCAGACCACTGACCCATTGAAGTCAATGGCTGCAAAAACAAAACAAAACACACAGATGTCATGCAGGTCCGTGAATGACAAAATACATACGGTCGTGGGCAAAAGCCCTAATGCAGATTTAGGATTCTTCCACATCATATTCAAAACTGGTACAGGTCCATTCTTGGCGCAGTTACTGCGCAGACCCCTCGCAAAGCCGCATCGGTAGCCTGCAGGTAGTTTAGCTCCACACACTCTCGACATCGCAAAGGGTGAAATCTGCACTGAAAATTCCCACACAAGATTCAGAATCCGCACTGCAGATCAATGTCCACACATAAGTACATGAGGAAATCTCATTGACGTAGCCGGTGCTGTATGATGTTCTGCACATAATATGCCGTGTGTGCCTGCACAATGTGACCCGAGCTGTAGTAGGCATGTTATTGCTGACATAAGTTGAACCTTTTTTAGTTAGTAGGCTGGCACACTGTATCTGGTGACAGACGTGGGATTGATGAATAATGAAACTTATTTTATTCATGCTATTCATATTAAAATAATGTAAAATAAAGTAAAAATACAAACTGTGGTAGGAAGAAGGGGGATGATCGGTATAAGTCACAATAAGCGTAAAAGAAATACACAAAATTGTATGAAAAATATTTTAAAAAAGGGTATACAGAGGTATATAAAATGCAGTCTCCGCGGGGAGGGATTAATATGGCCCCAGTATTAATCCCTCCTTGCGGAGACTGCATTTTATATACTTCTGTATACCCTTTTTTAAAATATTTTTCATACAATTTTATGTATTATTTTTTTACGCTTATTGTGACTTATACCGATCATCCCCCTTCTTCCTACCACAGTTTTTTTTATTTTTACTTTATTTTACATTATTTTAATATTAACCCTTTCATGACCAAAGGTCATTGATGCCCCAGTGTCCAGGTCAAAATTTACAAATCTGACATGCGTCACATGCTTTGGAACACTTTTACTTATCCAAGCCTTTCTGAGATTGTTTTCTCGTGACACATTGTACTTCATGACAGTCATAAATTTGAGTCAATATATATCGCCTTTATTTCTGAAAAAATCCCAAATTTACCAAAAAATTGTAAAAATTTGCAATTTTCTAAATTTCAATTTCTCTGCTTCTAAAACAGAAAGTGATACCTCATAAAATATTTATTACATAACATTACCCATATGTCTACTTTATGTTGGCATCATTTTGGAAATGTTATTTAATTTTTTTAGGACGTTACAAGGCTTAGAAGTTTAGAAGCAATTCTTAAAATTTTTAAGAAAATTTCCAAAACCCACTTTTTAAGGACTAGTTCAGGTCTGAAGTCACTTTGTGGGGCTTACATAGTGGAAACCCCCCAAAAATTACCCCATTGTAGAAACTACACCCCTCAAGTTACTTAAAACCAATTTTACAAATGTTGTTAACCCTTTAGGTGTTCCACAAGAATTAAAGGAAAATGGAGCTGAAATTTCTAAATTTCACTTTTTTTAGCAGATTTTCTATTTTATAAAAAAAAATTCTTTAACACATTAAGGGTTAACATCCAAACAAAACTCAATATTTATTACTCTGATTCTGCGGTTTACAGAAACACCCCACATGTGGTCGTAAACTGATGTAAGGGCGCACGGCAGGGCGCAGAAGGAAAGGAACACGTATGGTTTTTGGAAGGCAGATTTTGCTGGATTGGTTTTCTGAACGCCATATGTTTTTTATTTTTCTACCGATCATCTTGTGCAGGGGCTCGTTTTTTGCAGAAAGAGTTGAGGTTTTTATTGGTACCATTTTTGGGTACATATGATTTTTTGATCATTCATTATTACACTTTATTGGGCAAGGTGGCCAAAAAATTGGCTGTTTTGGAACAGTTTTTTTTTTTTTTTTACAGCGTTCATCTGAGGGGTTAGGTCATGTGACAGTTTTATAGAGCAGATCGTTACGGATGTGGCAATACACAATATGTATACTTTTTCTTATTTATTTAAGTTTTACACAATAATACCATTTCTGAAACCAAAAAAATAATGTTTTAGTCTCTCCATAGTCTGAGAGCCATAGCTTTTTTATTTTTTGGGCGATTGTCTTAAATATGAGCTCATTTTTTTGCGGGATGAGGTAATAGTTTGATTGGTACAATTTTGGTGTATATACGCCTTTTTGATCGCTTGGTGTTGCACTTTTTGTGATGTAAGGTGACAAAAATGGCTTATTTTTTTACACCGTTTTTATATTTTATTTTTTATGGTGTTTATTGGACGGGGTTGATGATGTGATATATTTATAGAGATGGTCGTTACGGACGCGGTGACACCTAATATGTGTGGGTTTTTTTTTTTTTTTTTATAGGAAAAGGCAATTTATTTTTTACTTTATTTATTTTTACTTTTATTATTTTCACTTTTTTTATTTTATCAGTTCCCTCTTGTATCTTGAAGATCCAGTGGGGCTGATGGTTGTACTATACTTTGCAATGCTCTTGCATTGCAAAGTCTAATACAATCAGATGCCCTGTAGGTGGCAGCACCGGACGCCTATGCCATGGTAACCGGACGCCTTTGCAAAGCGTCCGGTTGCCATGGGAACCATCGGGCGCTGCGATCGCAGCAGCCCTGATGGTTGAGAGAGGGAGCCCCCTCCCTCTATTAACCCCATGGATGTCGCTACTGCGGCATCTATGGGGTTACAGCAGTGTCAGCATAGAGCTGACACACGCTGCAGATGGCGGCGGCTCAGGAATGGAGCTGCCGCCATCACACACAGAAGGGGGACCGATCGGGGGCAGCGCTGGAATGGGGGGAGGGGGGGCAGCATTTTACAAATTACAGATCGGGGCGGACCGCATCGGGGGCAGGATAAGAAGAAGGACAAGGACAAGAAGGGGGCACAGATCGGGTGCTTCAAGAAGGGGGCACAGATCGGGGGCTTCAGGACACATTACCGGATTTCAGGCTCTGATCTGCAGAGCGCAGATCAGTGCCTGAAACCGGCATTTTAACACTGCCGCGATCCGATTGGTTAGTCTGCACAGACTAACCAACCGGATCGATTGCCGGCAAGGGGCAGCGCTTGGATAAAAGAGCTGCCAGAACGTTTATATACGTGGTAGCTGCACAGGGCATGTGCAACTATCACGTATATATACAGATTGCAGTCGTGAAGGGGTTAATATCGAGAATAAAATTAAGTTTCATTATTCATCAATCCCATGTCGGTTCTCTGCTTGTCACCAGATACAGCGTACCAGTCTACTAACTAAACATTTTTACTTTATACATCCTTTCCTGACGGGGTGAGTCAGTCAGACTTTGAGCACCTTGCATGACAACAGACAGCTGAGCATCTATACAACCTTGTGTACCTTGCTTGACCAAGGTCCTATAAAGATACATCATCTGATTTTATAAATCGGGCATTGTTAGGGTACGCCCGGACATATAGAATATATTCCGCAGTGTTACTGCAGAATGGTGTTCCGCACGGACCCATTAATTTAATGTGTATAAGCACATCCCTGCTTCGCAGGCCTCATGCAAAGTATTTTTGGTCCGTGTCCGATCCACATTTTTTTGCGGTTCCCACACGGACCCATTCATTTCTATGCCGTAAATTATAGAACCTGTTCTGTTTTCTCAGTTTTTACAGTGGGTCCTGCCAAAATTGCAGGATGCACACGGACCGAAACCTTAATTTTCGGACCAAAACCAGATATGGTCGTGTGCAGGAGGCCTCACGGACATGCCGTATTTTTGTCCGTGTTGCAAATATGGCACACCCTGTGAAAAGCACTGACAGAACATGGGAGGCATTAGTGTTGTCAATGGCTTTCACTAACCATGGATAGGAGAGGCTACGGCAATCCGTTTTCAGCCTAGCAGTGCTCGTGGAATATGGACGACACACTGAGGGCAAAACGGATGTTGTAAAGGATGACACACTGACCGTCTTGGCCCAGGCATTGACAGGGACATGTGAATGAAGCCTCACATGCACCCATACATAGTTAATGGGAGTAATGCTCTGGGTGGTGTCAGGCAAGGTTTTAGGATGTCTCAGTTGTGTTGTGGATAATTCATAACTGTGTTTTATTCAGTTATAAGAGTACAATGACATGGTGCAGCCGTGCTGCGGTCGAATACCGCGCTGCCGTTAAACTAATAAAGACCACACTGTTTGGTTGGTTTGCATTGTTAATGGCTGCATGATATAATGGTTGCCATGTGGTGTTAGTTTAATTGGAGCCTGCAGCGGCCCTGACAGCCGCATGGTACGTGACCGCAGTGCACCACAGTGTGATTGTACCCAACGGGGGTCATTAATCAAAGACTGGCTTTAACGTTGGTCTTTGATAGTCCCTGCACAGCTGGAGGAACCACCTAATTTAGACCTCATGCACACGGCCGTTGTTGGCCAGTACCCATTTTGCGGCCCGCAAACAGCGGACATTTGTAGACTGCATCACAGATACGGACCAATTAACTTGAACAGGTCCGCAATCCAGAAGCTGCAGTGCGGAACGGAGGCACGGAAGCACTACAGAGTGTTTTCCGTAGGTTTTCTGTCCGTGCTTCTGCACCGCAAAAGAGTAGTGCATGTTGCGGTGTGGGCCGTCGGATGCAAATTGCGGGCCCCATTCAAGTGAATGAGTATCTGCAGACAGCAGCCACACGGTCACTGCCCTTGCATTACGAACCTCAGCACGGGCAAGGCCGATACATGGTCGCGTGCATGAGGCCTTATGATGCGTGGCAACCTCTGGCAGTCCGTGCACTTGGCGTGAAAACTACTTCAGCCCCTGACTGGAGCAGATTTCACTCCTCTTTTCCACGTGTTTCCACCTGTTAGTACCTTTGCCAGGGAAGATGTCCCAGCTGACCCCCACCACTCCCAAGTGGCAAGGACAGCGTAAAAACGCCATGCAACAAAATATTGTCACACTTCTGTTATGCCAGAAAATGACCCTCGATAAATCATGGCTGTGTTACATTGTGTTCAAGCCATCCATCAGCTGTGTACACTGAGAGGGTTTCCTGATGAAACGTGTAGGCATACATAGGCCGCAATGTTATACGTGTACTGTATACGTTTTGTGGGTTGCTGTGCATCAAGAAACGCGGTTGTCTATGCAGTACAGTAGAAAGAAATGTCTACCAGCCTCATCAGATGCATGGGGAAGTGCAGCTAAAAAATCACATGCGTGCAGGGAGATGGTGCAAACATGTGAACATAGCTGGACTTGCTCTTGTATAGTGTACCCTTTCAGTGAGGAAAAAACGAAGTAAACCTCTGAACAATCTGCCGTCCCTTGGATCCTAGCATGATGTGCCAGTTTTTTTTCAGTGACGGCTTATTTGATTGCACATACTGTAGACAGACGCTTGCGCCGAGTCTCCTGAGAACTGCTGAAGGCTACGCAGCACTGTGTGTGACACTTGACTCCTCAAACCTGTGACCTGCAGAAACAGATATTTGTCAGCAATGTTGCAGGGATACGATCTGGTGCTACGGGAAAACTCATTGGGGCACATTTACTTAGGGCTCATTCACACGGCGGTCCCTAATGCACGGGCAACTTCCGTACGGCCGCCGGGATGAATCCAGACCCATTCAACTTGAATGGGTCTGCATTCGTCCGTTCCGCAAAAAGATAGGACATGTCCTATCTTTTTGCGGAACGGAGCCCCACAGAAGCACTCCGTATTGACTCTGTTCCGTGCTTCCGTTCCGCACCGTTTAAGTGAATGGGTCCGCATCCGTGATGCCGAATGCACACGAAACGGTATCCGTTTTTTGCGGATCCCCATATGTGGTCCGCAATACGGAAACGGAACCCATACATTCGTGTGCATGAGGCCTTAGATCGGCTTTTTAACGCTTTGTGCCTCGTCATAAATGAGGCGCATCTGTGGCAGTCCTTGTGCCATATTCTGACCCCTCTAACTTTTTTGTAGTTACGTGTCTGAAGCTTTTTGAGGGCTAATTTTTTGCAGGGCGATCTGTACTTTTCATTGATACTATTCTGGGTTGTGTACGACTTCTTGATCACTTTTTATTTAATTGTTTGTGGGAAATGAAGTGTCCAAAAACGGCGAATCAGACATTTTTTTCCGTTTTGCCGTCTGTCGTATGGGGAAAATATATTTTATGGTTATTTTTTTTTATTTTGGTGAAAGGGGAGGTGATTAGAATTTTTATATAGGGCACTATAACAAGCAATCTTTAGATTGCTATTCATTGCTAATGCATTGGAGTCTATGAGAAATGTATTAGTTTCCTATGGAGCCCTGGTACAGACAGGGGCTCCATGGAAAACACTATGCAGCGGCCTCTTGTCATTCTCTACTGCATACACGATTGCCACCGGAGGGACCTGGAGAATACCCAGAAGTGTGCGCTCGGATGCTGTGGTCAGGATTGACCACGGCCTCCGAAGGGTTACATGAGCTGTGGGTGTCTGCTTTTTCAAAAAGAAGGCCTCCCTGCAGCTATGGCGCCCACTCCACAGAGGACCCCATCTTTAAAGACCCAACAAGCGCTGTACTAGTAGATCTACTTTACGTTGGCGTCATTTTGTAGATTATTTTTTTTAGGACGTTAGATTTTCAAGAAAACTTCAAAAAGGACCAATTTAGCTATGAAGTGACTTTGAAAGAATTACATAATACAAATCACACATAGAGAACCCCGTTTTATAAACTACTCCTCTCAAAATATTCAAAACTGATTCTAGAAACATTGTTAACCCTGGAGGCTGGGCCTCATAGCCTTCCGTAGATTGCACTTTGCTATGGCAACCATCGCGGGGAGCCGCTGGAGCTAGAGGGGGAGATCTCTACCTGTGTAAACACCCAGATGTGGCGGTCAGCATTGATCATAGCATTTAAGGAGTTATTCTGCTGGCAGTGGACCTGGGATAAACTTCTCCAGCGTGGCCGGGCCGGCAGAGGGAGTCATGCTAGCCTGATCCCTACTGCAGGGTTTTGGCTCTTTCGCAACCCCCACGCGCTGCTGTCAACATCTGGTACGACGAAGGTCATGTGGCCGCTGCAACCAATGATTGGCTGTAGTGGTGACGTGTCTCCCATGTGTCATGTGACCCAGTGACATGACACATGGGAGACACGTCACCGCTGACCACGTGACCTGAGTCAAACCAATTGTTGACGTGGGGAGACCTGAGTTTGGCTGGAACCCAGCAGCGGGGATCGGGTAAGTATGATTTCCTCTGCTGGTCTGGCCATGCTAGGGAGTCTGCCTGAGCGCCCCCCAAGAGGTGAATAACGCCTTGAACATGTGTCATTGTAAGTGCAGCAATCTCCAGGAAAAACAATAGAGGTTGTCACTAATTGGTATTGTGGACTACGGTAGTCAACAACAGAAGAGGATTTTGGAGACTGATTTCCTTCCAGAATTTCTGAAACATTAATGAGTTTCGGCTGACTACTAGTAAGTATAATTCCTGTTTAGCACCTCTCATACATAGAAATATAATGACGGGATCTGCATAATTTAACACTCCTGCTAGTCTCACTTCCTGACTGCTTCTATATACAATGAAACTGCAATATATCCTGGCAGACCATGTTAATCTCCTACTTTCTTCCATTCGTTTACTACTGTACATTTGGCAGGCTAGGGGTAGAAGGGAACAGGACTGAAGGATCACCCTACCCATTCTGTTTGCTCTCTCTGATCATGGAGAGGCATAGTCTGCATAGGAGCAGGAGAACCAAAACAAAGGGATATTTGTAATCGCAGCCTACTGCAACTTTTCGTGTGTTGAGAGAATACTAAAAAAAGTTATTTTATAACTGATAAGAAGTTCATTTGACTTCCAGATGCAGCGAGACTATCTCAGGTCTTCCAGAATGATGTTTCTGTAACCTCATACAGTGTAAGGGTTCATGCACACGAACGTGCGTGGCCCTCAAACAGCAGGTCCGCAATATACGGGCACCGGCCGTGTGCGCTCTGTATCACGGATGCAGACCTATTCAATTGAATGGGTACGCAAGACATGGAGCTGAGCGGAGGCATGGGGTGGAAACACTACAAAGTGCTTCAGTGGGATTTCAGTCTGGGCCTCCGCACCACAAAAAATTAGAACGTTCTATTTCTTGCAGTGCGGACTGAATCTTGAGGATCGCAGAATGGGTCCGCGCAGGGCCGGTGCCTCGTGCATTGTGGACTGCAGGGATTTTCCAGTTCAGTACTGGTGGCCTGTCCCCAGGATATGTCAATATCTGATCAGTGCGGGTCAAGCTCCCGGGACCCCCACTTAGCTGTACATGAAAATATTTTTCTTCCATTTCCGTTCCCTTTTTTTACAGGTCCTTATGCGGAACCATTCATTTTAAAGGGGCTTGAACAAAACCGGAAATGACTCTGTGTGCATTACGTGTCCGCATGTCCGTAAAAAAAAAATAGTAGTCCTATTCTTGTCCATTTTGCGGACAAGGACAGGCATTGTTACAATTAATCTGCAAAAAAAAAATGGATGCAACTCTGACATCACATGGATGTCATCCTTTATTAATTTTTTATTTTTTTTTCGGATCCATGTTTTGCAGACCGCAAAATACATACGGTCCTGTGCATGAGCCCTAAAGTGGATTTATCTTCTGAGAATTTAGAAGTGACAACAAATGCGGCTGCACGTCCTTTTCTCACATTTTCTAAAATGCCCAAAACAAACAAAAAATTTCTGTCTCTGTAAGTAAAACACTTAGCCAAATATTGGCTGCTGTTCTTCTGATTTAGGACTGATTCACACGTCCGTGTTCGGTCAGTGATTTCCATCAGTGATTGTGAGCAAAAACCAGGTATGGCTCTAAACACAGAACAGGAGCAGATCTTTCCTTATACTTTATCTCTGTGTAGGCTCAAGTTGTGATTCTTGGAAGGCAGGGCTGAAAAATGTCAGAAATCGCTGCAGTGGTAAGGGGTAAGATCAGACTGCAGAAAGTTCATCTGCGTGTGCCTGCTCAGAAACAATCCCATTTAGCTCTATGTAGGCTATAATCTGAATATATGGATGCTGCCTCCTAATGTATCTATGATCCCTGACAGCCAAGCTAGCAGACTACATTTCAACATTAGGAAAAATATGTCCAGCACCAACTGCAGTTCCATAAAAAATAATCCACTTTATTGTAGACCATTAAAATACAGCTGTCACGGATGGTGTACAGGAAACAAGACAATGCAAAATAATCTATGACTCACTGGATCCACAACTAAGGAACAAAAGGGAGACCCCTGCATGAGACCTGGCACACTCTCCCTGACTGCTCAGCCTATGCGAACACCCCAAAGGTGGATGGTCGCATATCCACGTACCTCGACTATCTAACGCCTGAAGACCCTACAATAGTGAGGGGACACGACCACCGGCTCCCTACACTAGACACGGAGGGAGTCAGGGTCTCCTAAGATCCAGCAAACAGAAAATCACAAATAAATATACAGCACTTATCTTGCAGAAGACTGGGATATAGGAACAGCATGCACACACACTCCAGGAAGTTGTATAAGCCGCACACTACTGCATTATGGGGAGGAATTTAAAGGGAAGCAATCAGTCCAACTGCATGACAGCTGAGAGAGGCTAACGAGATGAGTAACTGAAACCAAAACAAAGAAAACTCAAGGAGGAGGTTTTGAAAGGCTTCTGTCAGAGCTTCTCAGCTGTCTGGTTGTGACAACAGCGGTACTGACCAAATTCCCCATGGAAGACAGTCAACGTATTTTGGACTAGAACACAGTCCTTACTTGTGTTTTCAAGTTCGGCATACAAGGTTCGGGTTATCTAAGAATTCCGTTATGGATTCTGCTACCACAGACTATAAGTTATTTTCCGTGGTAGCGGAATCCATAACGGAATTCTTAGATAACCCGAACCTTGTACGCCAAACTTAAAAACACAAGTACGCTCATCCCTACTCATGAAACAACTCGTACACTTGGCGATATATAGGAGTTTGTGGACAGGACCTGGCGAATGGAGGACGCCCAACCACCACCCCCCCTACCTAACTGGCCTGAGGTGTGCCTTGGCCTCACTAGGTCGGTATGCCTGAAAAAGGGGGCATACCCTGGATGTGAAAGTTGGATGACTGAATGAAGAATGGGAATGGGTGGGCAGGGGATGTCCGAATGTCGACGTGCTGCCTGGGAGAAGTGGACCGCTTAAAACAGGTACTGGTCCCTCCCACAAATCCAGGCTAGCCTGCGGCCAGCCTTATCACTTGTGGACAGGACCTGGCGAATGGAGGACGCCCAACCACCACCCCCCCTACCTAACTGGCCTGAGGTGTGCCTTGGCCTCACTAGGTCGGTATGCCTGAAAAAGGGGGCAAAACCCACCAGTGAGGGAAGGATGGCCCCTGTGCTATTCTGCCAATGTACTAAATGCTTGGACCAATTCTGCCAGAGGCTCCGGGATATACCGGACAAAGCACCCCGAGCGCCAGCGCCCCAAGTGCTTGATGATGTGCGCAGGAACTCCATGTTTGGACGCTGCGGATGCCGCACCAATGCGGAAAGAATGCCCCGAGAATTGCGCCGGATTCAATCCTACACTGGCCAACAGGGTACGGATATGTTTGGTGAACTGGCTGGCCGTGAGTGGATCAACAGGGAATGGTAGTAACGGGTCGGTGGGGCCGTGGAGACTAAGGGCCAGCAAGAGGTTATCCAAGACTGCCACTGGACACCAGGCGTTTGTGGTCTGGAAGAATTTGACTACATGGCCGAGACCTACCTGCCTAGTTTTATTGTGAGGCAACTGTAGATGAAAGATACTGCCCATCCTAACTAAGTCTCCCTTGCGGAGAGCCACCGCCCCTCGTCTGGCCTGTGTCACCTCACCTGGTCTTAGAAACCCATAAAACGCCAAGTACATTGCTGCTTTGATCACCAGGCTGGGCAGGACCCCGAATGGTGACAACGAGAGGACGTCCGACAGGCTACGAAACGTGACCCCCGTAATAGGTTGACGGATCGACTTGACCGTGACCTGGCTTTTCTGGATGCCTCTGAGGATGGCCTTAATCGGGTGAGCTGCAAATATGGAGGGTCTATCTGGCTCTTGAAGTGCCAAAAAATGTTGCACCCCTGCCAAATATAGCCTGATGGTGTTGTAGGATAACGCCAGTACTGAGTGACAGTAAGACACGAAAGCCACCATATACTTGACCTGACCAGCGTCACCCCTAGGATATACCGACTGGAAGTCTACGAAAACTACCCACGCTCGGCGGTATGACTTCAATGTACTGGTCGACAAAGACTTTGTAATGAGAGAACTGGCGACCACCAACAGAGAGTCTAGTCCAAGACCAGCAGCCGCCAGTCCGGTACCGGGGTGCCCACCGCGTCTGCTTCTGGGTTCTGTAAGAAAAAGCGTGCAAAATCAAAACGAGATAAAGCATCAGCCGCCACATTGCTGACCCCGTCCAGAAACTGGGCATGGAAATGAAACCCCTATTCCAGGGCTACCCAGGTCAACCTACGCATGAAAGACATGATGAGTAACGATTTGGACCTACCCTTGTTAATGATCTCTGCGGTCGCCATGTTGTCAGTGTGGAAAATCACAGTGTGACCCGACCACCTATGCCCCCAAACTATAGCGGCTGCTACAATAGGATAGATCTCAAACAATGCTGACGTCTGAGAAAACCCCGGCATCTGTAGTACGTGCGAGGGCCATGAGCCGGCGAACCAGTGAGGGCCAAATATGGCCGCGAAACCTATCGAGGCAGCCGCGTCTGAAAATACGTGTGGAGAATCAGAAGTGGCCCTAGGAATAAACATGGAAATGCCATTCCACCCACTGAGAAATCCGTCCCACATGAACAGATCTGCCCGGGCGTTGGTATCAAGATGTACTGATGCGTCCAAATCACTGGTCTGTTGCAGTAAGACTAACAATCTTGAAATAAATGATCTACCCTGAGGAATGATCCTCATGGCAAAGTTTAACATGCCCAACAGAGACTGCAATTCTCTCTTGGTGCAAACCTGAGACATGAGCAAGGAACGGACACCTGACTTGATCCTGTCGAGTTTGTCTAGTGGTAAACTGGCCGACATGTCGCGTGAATCCAGGGAGATCCCCAAGAATGTGACAACCTGCGCAGGCCCTTCCGTTTTGTGGGCAGCCACCGGAATGTTTAACTCCTCGAACACCTGCAAGAGAACCTGCAAGTCAGCAGGCGCCCGTGAGGGTTCTTCTATCAACAGAAAATCATCCAGGTAGTGAATGACATTCTGGCAACCCTGAACCTCCAACAAAATCCATTCCAGGGCCTGCGCTAACTTGTCAAACAGACTGGGGCTGCTCTTGGAACCAAACGTCAACTTGGTGGCGAAATAGTATGCCTCTCTCCATCTGATGCCATGCCACTGCCAGAGAGATGGGCTAATAGGCAGCAGTTTGAACGCATCAGAGACATCTGCCTTGGACAGCCAAGCGCCCCTACCTGACTGTAGAATGACCTGGATAGCCTGATCCACGGAAGTATATTTCAACGAAAACTCTTCAGACGGAATCAGAGAGTTGAGACTAGGAACGTGGGAAGAATGTGGAGCAGACAAGTCATAATTTAAATGGAATTTATTTGAGTATTTACCCTGAACCACCCCCACCGGGCTCACCCTCCACGTGCAAAAAGGAGAGGACTGGAAAGGACCGATGATAAAGCCCTTCTCCAGCTCACTTGCCAGCAGCAGATCCACCAGATCAGCATGGTTAGAAGCCGACTGCAGATTGGGGCATTCATGCGTCTGCTGAGGCAAGGCGATGAGCCCAGTGTGGAATCCCTGTGAAAAACCTTCCACCAGAAAAGCGCGGAACGGCTGAACGGGATGAAGCCGCAGCAGGTGGTCTAGGACCTCGACATTCACCCGGCTCAGTCATGCCGGCTTCACGGTGCAGACCGTGACCGGATGTGCCCTGAAACATGTTGCACAAATATGCAGGAGCCTGCACTGGCTGAAGTTGCAGACAGCATAGTTAAAATTGTTGCAGAGCTGGGCTTTACCCAAGTAATGAATGGGTCTCCCCAGCTTATCAAACTGGGTAGACTGCTGGCTAGGACCCGGGTTGATCCCACCTCTGGAGGTACTGGGGGCAGCAGTGAGGTCGGCCAAAGGGCACCAGGCGGTAGTATGAGCAGGAGACTGACATGTTGCGCACACCGGGGACTTCAGACTGGCGAAGTGCCTGCAAAATAGCTCCATGTCAATGTCGCTCCAGTCCGTGACTACCTGGAACTGGGCCCAAATGGCTGCCGCTTTGGCCGAGAAGGACCTATGGTAGTCATAGAATGCTGTGCCCCCGTACTTATGCGCCAAGTCTACCACCCTGTAGAGGTAAATGTCCAACTCCTCTCTCCTATTGGGGCTGGCAGAGCACAACACGTCTCTGAAAAGACTGAAAGCCAGGGCGAATTCGGCCAGGGTCAGCTTGCGACTGAGCCCTGGGGTCTTTGGCCTTGAGTACCACAGATAACTCGCTACAACCGAAGGACTTGTTCTCCGTTACATCGTGGGATGTAATCAACAAAGATGCCAGATTGACATCCTTGCGCTCTAAGATGTCCTTTCTGATGCTGGGCCTGACGAAATATACCGGCGCCACTGAAGGCACTCTCCCGCCCTGTGACAGGTTAAGTGCTGGAAGTAGGGAAGGCACGGTACCTGTGACCACAGCCGGAGATGCCGCGCCGCCAGCCGGCCCAACTGCTGGGGGGGGGATGCGATGCTGTTCCATTACTTCCATCCGGGCTTGTAAATCCTGAATGGAACTAGTGAGCGAGTTTAAGACAGAGTGGATCTGTACCAGTGAATTGGTGATGGTGGTATTGTCACCGGAAGAAGCAGGCCTGGCCTGTGGTGTAGCGGGAAACAGCAGTTTGAAAAGTTCCGCCTTTCTGGCAGTAGCCGCGAACGGAATCCCTCTCCTGAGTAACTCAGCCGTCAACTTAGGCACAGTCCAAGCCCTGAGGGATGGAGTGCTGCCGTGTTCGGACCCTCTTGGAGACGGAGGCAATGACACAAACTCCTCAATATCTGATGGCTGAGACATGACGACTGAAACAAGACAACAAAAAAGAAAGAAAAACACCAAAAAAAATAAAAAAAAACGAGAGGAGAGAAAGAAGAGGGGAGAAAAACAAAAACAAAAAACAACCTGTTAACCCTACGACCTGCAGCCCGTAAGCCGACGGACAAACTGACAGAACCTAGCCCCCCTCCCCCGACAGAATGAACGTATGACGAGCAGCCGATGAGGCTCACATGGAGTATGATAGTCGTTTCCACTGACGGATGAAACGAGCCCGAGTTTGTCTGAATCTGCGGCGTGGCAGACTGATTAAAAACGAATACTGCGGGCTATTGAACCTACAGACGTGGTAGGTAATGTATGTAAGTATAGGAGTTGTGGAAAACAGACCGTATGACACTATTACGAGATGATGCGAGGTGTCTCTGACTGTCGTGCGAGAGTGTGGCTGTACTGGTGAATGTACCTGTGCTAGTGGTGTCTGCAAGACGCTTGGTGGAAAAGGTTTCCACCTAGCAAAAAAAAAAAAAAAAAATTCTTTTGAAATAATTTATTTTTTATTTTTTCCTTTTTGACCACGCCCCCTAAAGAATTTTTTTTTTTTTTTTCCGCCACTGTCACATGTGCGGACTACATGTATGGGGTAAGTATGTAGTATATGTATGTGAGGTCAACGTGTGCACAGACAGAAACCTTGCAGTAAATGCACAGTAATGACACCGGGACCCAGCCACTAGGCCTAGGCAGCTGTGCCCCGGTAACTTGCAGCCCCCAAGTGTATTTCGAATCAAATGAGCAGCGGAGCTGAGCAGACAATGGTGCGTGTAGCAATGCTGCCCCCCGGTGTCAAAATCTGAGACCGCACGTGCCTGATCGCACGAAAAAGCGATCCTGCCGCACACTACCCCCTACCCTCATAACCTCCTGCCCTCATTCGCTTACCCCACCTTCCTGAACAAAACCAGCGCTGGAAAAGCTTGTGGCAGAAACGAAAGGCACCACCCGGCGTCTAGGAGATCCAACTCTTGCGGACGCTTGGTGATGACGTCACACCCGGAAGTAGCGATGTCCGAATGTCGACGTGCTGCCTGGGAGAAGTGGACCGCTTAAAACAGGTACTGTCCCTCCCACAAATCCAGGCTAGCCTGCGGCCAGCCTTATCACATGTGTGTTTGTGTGTATATACATTTATATGTGTCTTTAACACACATCCAATGTCACATGACACATTTTCTATTATAATCTCCGCCCAGGGCCGGCGTTGGGGGGGGGGGGGGGGGCGCAAACTGGGCAATTATCCAGGGCCCCCATTGTCTAAGGGGCCCCCTGCTTCAGTGCTGCTGTTCAGCTGAACGTCCGAGGAAGCAATGCAGTGTAGGGTATGCTCCCTCACATATAAGAGAAATCATTACCCTAGTGCTGACAGGACCTACCATAATGACAGATGCAGGAGGCGGAGCTCAGCAGAGAAGAGGGGATGAAGGACCTGTGATGACCTCACCATCATGTGACCAGAACAGGAGGTGGAGCTCAGCAGTAAAGTAATGAAGAAGAAGATCAGCCATGCATGTGAAGAAGTATGGATTTAATGTAAGTGCAAGGGAAATGCTGGGAGTAGTTGTAATCTCCTGTTATGTAATATCAGAGTACTGTCACGGCCATGGCTATGACCGTGACTCTTCAACCGTATGCGATTGTCAGCGGTTTTGTTTTGTTGTCAATCACAGGTGAGGGCAGTGGTATTTGCCTCACCTGTGGTTGCCGCTGACAACGCTTGCTTGTGGCAGCTTTCCTGCTGTGCATGCGGTTGCACCTAGCAACCCCTATGTTAGGTGTGTGTATTGTGTTCACTATGTTATTGTGTGCACGTTCCCTTAAAGTGGTGTTTTCCCTTCCCTGGTGTTGGAAGGGTTAACCTCCTTCCTAGTGTGTGTGCGTTTGTGGGTGTGGCTGCATGGGCTATAAAGCCTCAGTTTAGACCTGATGTCTGAGGGGTACTCCAGCCTTGTTGTAAGCTGGAGGAACTCTCCTGGTCACATTTCCATCTGCCAGTGTGGGCCACCCTTGTGGTCATAAATTGTGATACACCTTGTTTGTGATGTTCAGTTGATATTTTCCTGTTGTATATTGGTGCAGCTATGGATCTGGGTTCCTGTGTGTGTTCATTGAATGTTGTGTGGACTTCAGCTTGCCTGCACAGGGATCCAGTCAGCAAGGCTGTGGCAGGTAAGTGGAACTAGTTCACATTACCTGCCATATCCATAGGACTGTTTGTGTTCCCCTTTTTTCCCAGCAGCTTGCCCAGTGAGACTCCTGTTCCTTCGTGTCCAGAAGGAACAGGTCGTCTTACCCTGCTCCTAGGTGAGGGCCATCTTGAGGGCTAGCAGGGACTTCTAGGTTCCGGAGCATGAGCCCTCCTACCATCAAGGTCGGCTCATGTAGCTAGGTAGGAGTCAGGGTCAGGTTAGGGATGCGTTTAGGAGGTGACCTGCTCCCTAATCCTGTCGTCCTGGTTGAGCAGCGACCATCATCTCTGTTCATCGCACGGCTGAGGGTTTTCCCCACCCTCAGCCGTGACAGTATGACCACAATAGCTCCTCACGTGGTTTTCCCTCGAAAGAGGGTAAAGCATGCACCGCTATCTTCGGATGGGGTGCATGCGCGTTCTCCGGAGGGAGAGCGTTATGGGGCTTTCACCATTTACGGCGCGGTGAGTGGCATTCCCCGCCATTCCTTGCTCACCGTTGTCCGTGTTGGTGTCCCCTTTTGTTTGTCTTTCCCCCCCCCCCCCCCTCCCATTGTTTCTTATGCCTCACCAACTTTCCCCTTTTGTTGTTGGGAGGGGCTTTGAGGGGTGGGAGTATGTATTCCTTTGAAAGAGGGTGAAGCATGTACCGCCGTCTACGTAGGCGTACATGCGCGCTCTTCGGAGGGAGAGCGTTCTGGGGGTTTCGCCTCTGACGGCGCGGTGAGTGGCATTCCCCGCCATTCCTTCACCGTGCTCTGTCTTGGCGTCCCCTGATATTTTTATAGCACGTGGTGTTTGTTTGGTGTGCGTTTTGCATACCTTCGCAAGAGGGTGCAGCATGCAGTGCCATCCCATTGTGGCCTGCATGCGCGTTCTCCGGAGGGAGAGCGTGCCGGGGGGGATCTCCCTTAACGGCACGGTTGGTGGCTTATTCCCCGCCACCTTACCTTCCGTGTCAGTGTTGGTGATCCCTCGTCCCTCTCCATGTACCCATGTCTGGTCGTTTGCTGGCAGCACTCCGTTAGTGGTCCGGCTGCGTGCTGGTTAGGAGTGTCTGCTGGCAGCGACTGGAGTGGGGACGTGAGTGGAGAGTCCCCTCGTCCACTCTCAGTGGTTCCATTCCCTGTCGCTGTGTCGGGCTGCAGGCCTCGCTGGACTGGCTGAGTGAGTGCTGGGAGAGGATGCAGCTGCCAGCGACTTCCTGGGAACCATGTCCTGAGAGTGGACGTCTCCTTCTCCCATCCCCTTGTGTAAGTTCCTCACCAGTTTCGTTTTTTTCGGTGGGGGGGCTTTGAGGGGTGGGAGTGTCACGGCCATGGCTATGACCGTGACTCTTCAACCGCATGCGATTGTCAGCGGTTTTGTTTTGTTGTCAATCACAGGTGAGGGCAGTGGTATTTGCCTCACCTGTGGTTGCCGCTGACAACGCTTGCTTGTGGCAGCTTTTCTGCTGTGCATGCGGTTGCACCTAGCAACCCCTATGTTAGGTGTGTGTATTGTGTTCACTATGTTATTGTGTGCACGTTCCCTTTAAGTGGTGTTTTCCCTTCCCTGGTGTTGGAAGGGTTAACCTCCTTCCTAGTGTGTGTGTGCACTGGGTGTGTCCGTTTGTGGGTGTGGCTGCATGGGCTATAAAGCCTCAGTTTAGACCTGATGTCTGAGGGGTACTCCAGCCTTGTTGTAAGCTGGAGGAACTCTCCTGGTCACATTTCCATCTGCCAGTGTGGGCCACCCTTGTGGTCATAAATTGTGATACACCTTGTTTGTGATGTTCAGTTGATATTTTCCTGTTGTATATTGGTGCAGCTATGGATCTGGGTTCCTGTGTGTGTTCATTGAATGTTGTGTGGACTTCAGCTTGCCTGCACAGGGATCCAGTCAGCAAGGCTGTGGCAGGTAAGTGGAACTAGTTCACATTACCTGCCATATCCATAGGACTGTTTGTGTTCCCCTTTTTTCCCAGCAGCTTGCCCAGTGAGACTCCTGTTCCTTCGTGTCCAGAAGGAACAGGTCGTCTTACCCTGCTCCTAGGTGAGGGCCATCTTGAGGGCTAGCAGGGACTTCTAGGTTCCGGAGCATGAGCCCTCCTACCATCAAGGTCGGCTCATGTAGCTAGGTAGGAGTCAGGGTCAGGTTAGGGATGCGTTTAGGAGGTGACCTGCTCCCTAATCCTGTCGTCCTGGTTGAGCAGCGACCATCATCTCTGTTCATCGCACGGCTGAGGGTTTTCCCCACCCTCAGCCGTGACAGTATGACCACAATAGCTCCTCACGTGGTTTTCCCTCGAAAGAGGGTAAAGCATGCACCGCTATCTTCGGATGGGGTGCATGCGCGTTCTCCGGAGGGAGAGCGTTATGGGGCTTTCACCATTTACGGCGCGGTGAGTGGCATTCCCCGCCATTCCTTGCTCACCGTTGTCCGTGTTGGTGTCCCCTTTTGTTTGTCTTTCCCCCCCCCCCCCCCTCCCATTGTTTCTTATGCCTCACCAACTTTCCCCTTTTGTTGTTGGGAGGGGCTTTGAGGGGTGGGAGTATGTATTCCTTTGAAAGAGGGTGAAGCATGTACCGCCGTCTACGTAGGCGTACATGCGCGCTCTTCGGAGGGAGAGCGTTCTGGGGGTTTCGCCTCTGACGGCGCGGTGAGTGGCATTCCCCGCCATTCCTTCACCGTGCTCTGTCTTGGCGTCCCCTGATATTTTTATAGCACGTGGTGTTTGTTTGGTGTGCGTTTTGCATACCTTCGCAAGAGGGTGCAGCATGCAGTGCCATCCCATTGTGGCCTGCATGCGCGTTCTCCGGAGGGAGAGCGTGCCGGGGGGGATCTCCCTTAACGGCACGGTTGGTGG
Source organism: Bufo bufo (assembly GCF_905171765.1). NCBI lineage: Eukaryota > Metazoa > Chordata > Amphibia > Anura > Bufonidae > Bufo > Bufo bufo. The sequence goes on from NC_053392.1 coordinate 218,691,435, forward strand.
CTTATTCCCCGCCACCTTACCTTCCGTGTCAGTGTTGGTGATCCCTCGTCCCTCTCCATGTACCCATGTCTGGTCGTTTGCTGGCAGCACTCCGTTAGTGGTCCGGCTGCGTGCTGGTTAGGAGTGTCTGCTGGCAGCGACTGGAGTGGGGACGTGAGTGGAGAGTCCCCTCGTCCACTCTCAGTGGTTCCATTCCCTGTCGCTGTGTCGGGCTGCAGGCCTCGCTGGACTGGCTGAGTGAGTGCTGGGAGAGGATGCAGCTGCCAGCGACTTCCTGGGAACCATGTCCTGAGAGTGGACGTCTCCTTCTCCCATCCCCTTGTGTAAGTTCCTCACCAGTTTCGTTTTTTTCGGTGGGGGGGCTTTGAGGGGTGGGAGTGTCACGGCCATGGCTATGACCGTGACTCTTCAACCGCATGCGATTGTCAGCGGTTTTGTTTTGTTGTCAATCACAGGTGAGGGCAGTGGTATTTGCCTCACCTGTGGTTGCCGCTGACAACGCTTGCTTGTGGCAGCTTTTCTGCTGTGCATGCGGTTGCACCTAGCAACCCCTATGTTAGGTGTGTGTATTGTGTTCACTATGTTATTGTGTGCACGTTCCCTTTAAGTGGTGTTTTCCCTTCCCTGGTGTTGGAAGGGTTAACCTCCTTCCTAGTGTGTGTGTGCACTGGGTGTGTCCGTTTGTGGGTGTGGCTGCATGGGCTATAAAGCCTCAGTTTAGACCTGATGTCTGAGGGGTACTCCAGCCTTGTTGTAAGCTGGAGGAACTCTCCTGGTCACATTTCCATCTGCCAGTGTGGGCCACCCTTGTGGTCATAAATTGTGATACACCTTGTTTGTGATGTTCAGTTGATATTTTCCTGTTGTATATTGGTGCAGCTATGGATCTGGGTTCCTGTGTGTGTTCATTGAATGTTGTGTGGACTTCAGCTTGCCTGCACAGGGATCCAGTCAGCAAGGCTGTGGCAGGTAAGTGGAACTAGTTCACATTACCTGCCATATCCATAGGACTGTTTGTGTTCCCCTTTTTTCCCAGCAGCTTGCCCAGTGAGACTCCTGTTCCTTCGTGTCCAGAAGGAACAGGTCGTCTTACCCTGCTCCTAGGTGAGGGCCATCTTGAGGGCTAGCAGGGACTTCTAGGTTCCGGAGCATGAGCCCTCCTACCATCAAGGTCGGCTCATGTAGCTAGGAGTCAGGGTCAGGTTAGGGATGCGTTTAGGAGGTGACCTGCTCCCTAATCCTGTCGTCCTGGTCGAGCAGCGACCATCATCTCTGTTCATCGCACGGCTGAGGGTTTTCCCCACCCTCAGCCGTGACAAGTACATTACAAGAGGAGGTATGAGGAGAGGACTACAACTCCTGGTATGTCCAGCTTGTTATGTAATATCAGAGTACATTACAAGAGGAGGTATAATGTGGTCACTTTTTGGGAGTTTCTACTGTAAGGGTTCGTCAGGGGGGCTTCAAATGGGACATGGCATCCAAAAACCAGTTCAGGTAAATCTGCCTTCCAAAAACCATAGAGCGCTCCTTTTCTTCTGCGCCCTGCCGTGTGCCCTTACATCAATTAACAACCACATGTGGGGTGTTTCTGTAAACCGCAGAATCAGGGTAATAAATATTGAGTTTTGTTTGGCTGTTAACCCTCGATGTGTTAAAGAAAAAAATTTATTAAAATAGAAAATCTGCCAAAAAAGTGAAATTTAGAAATGTCATCTCCATTTTCCTTTAACCTAGGGTTAACAAAGTTTGTAAAATCAGTTTTGAGTAACTTGAGGGGTGTAGTTTCTACAATGGGGTCATTTATGGGGGTTTCCACTATGTAAGCCCCACAAAGTGACTTCAGACCTGAACTGGTCCTTAAAAAGTGGGTTTTGGAAATTTTCTAAAAAAATCTTAAGAATTGCTTTTACAATTCTAAGCCTTCTAGCTTCCTAAAAAAATAAAATGACATTTCCAAAATGATGCCAACATAAAGTAGACATATGGGGAATGTTAAGTAATAAATATTTTGAGGTACCACTTTCTGTTTTAAACATTTTGGGTCATTTTATAAATAAAGGTGAAATATATAGACTCAAATGTACCACTGTCATGAAGTACAATGTTTCACGAGAAAACAATCCTCAGAATGGCTTGGATAAGTAAAAGAGTTCCAAAGTTATTACCACATAACGTGACACATGTCAGATTTACAAAATTAGGCTCTGTCAGGAAGGGGGAAATGGCCCGGATGTGAATTGGTTAATTTATCAAGCTATATTTTCAGTGGATGCTCTGTTCCTAGCAAAGGACTGTACCAACACTGGATTTTGTGGTTTTCTCTACTTTATTGGATATAAATAAGTTTGCCCGCGACTTAGGCTACTTTCACACTGGCGTTTCAGGGCTCTCACAAGCGGCCCAAAACGGAGCAGTTTAGCCCCAATGCATTCTGAATGGATAAGGATCCGTTCAGAATGCATCAGTTTGCCTTCGTTCAGTCTCCATTCCGCTCTGGAGGCGGACACCAAAACGCTGGTTGCAGCGTTTTGGTGTCCATCTGACGAAACTGAGCCAAACGGATCCGTCCTGACTTACAATGTAAGTCAATGGGGACGGATCCGTTTTCACTGACACAATATGGAGCAATTGAAAACGGATCCGCCTCCCATTGATTTTCAGTGTGAGTCAAAACGGATCAGTTTGCATTATCATGGTAATGCAAGCGGATCCGTTCTGAACGGATACAAGCGTTTGCATTATAGGTGCGGATCCGTCTGTGCAGATACCAGACGGATCCGCACTTAACGCAGGTGTGAAAGTAGCCTTAAAGGGGTTTTCTGTGATTTTAGCAATGATGACCTATCCCTAGGATAGAAAAGTAGCGAAGAGCAGCACCCTTGGGCCTAATCGACCTTTCCAGAATACAACAGCCAAACCACGACCGCAGATCCACAGCAGTCCATAGATTAGTAATCAAACAACAAATGATGGCAGTATCTCCAGATGTTCCTTTTTATTCTTCGTACTTTCAGGAATGTGTACAAACGGAGCAAAAATGCAACGTTTTTATATAGCGGACCATGTCAGTAATGCTGTTGACTACTGTATCTGATATTTATGAAAGAATCAGATTGTGGAGAAGATGGATACAAGCACACGTAGAGGCAAATTGTCATTAAAGGGCTTCTGTCACCCCATTAAACCGTTTTTTTTTTCTTTACTAATAATCCCTACACTGCGATCTCAGCATACATAAGCTAATTAATGATTTTCGTTCAGTAGAATTTGCTAAAAATCTATTTTTATAATATGTAAATTACCTTGCTACCAGCAAGTAGGGCGGCTACTTGCTGGTAGCAGCCGCATCCTCCGATGGTAATGACGCCCCCTCCGCATTGTGATTGACAGGGCCAGCGGATGGGATCTTTCTCTGCTGGCCCTGCCTGTTACCATTCAAAATCTGGCGCCTGCGCCGCGGCCGTACGTATCTTCAATCTGCGCAGGCGCACTGAGAGGCGGCCACTCACTCGGCCGCAGGCGCATTGAGGATGGAGCGGCCGAGTGAGTGGCTGCCTCTCAGTGCGCCTGCGCAGATTGAAGATACGTACGGCCGCGGCGCAGGCGCCAGATTTTGAATGGTAACAGGCAGGGCCAGTAGAGAAAGATCCCATCCGCTGGCCCTGTCAATCAACAAGCCGAGGGGGCGTCATTACGATCGGAGGATGCGGCTGCTACCAGCAAGTAGCCGCCCTACTTGCTGGTAGCAAGGTAATTTACATATTATAAAAATAGATTTTTAGCAAATTCTACTGAACGAAAATCATTAATTGGCTTATGTAAGCTGAGATCGCAGTGTAGGGATTATTAGTAAAGAAAAAAAAAAAAAAGGTTTAATGGGGTGACAGAAGCCCTTTAAGTGTATTGAAATTATGAGAATTGTTTGATCCTGTTGAGCAGTGAACACAGTTTGCATTTACTTTCACAGAGTTGTGAATCTTCTAATAGTGACATTGTGGCCATCATATTTACACCAGGGGATCCTGATTTCTATCCATTGGCATCACGATCTGACTTCAGGATCTTGTGGAATGAGAATTAGTCAGTTTAAAATTGTCTGGCAGAAAGCAGGACCCTTCAGATAATCTAATGTATTGCTTTGACTCAAATCAAAGAAAATACCAATATTAGGCCTCATGCTCACAGCCTTTACCCAGCCGTGGCCGTATTGTGGCCCGCAAACAGCTTGAATGGGTCCGCAATCCGGAAGGTCGGTGTGGAACGGAGGCACAGAACCCCACGGAGTGCCGCCAGAAACCCCCGCATGCACTACTTTTTTACGGTGCGGACCGTCTGATGTGGATCGCGGACCCCATTCAAGTGAATGGGTCCGCATGTGGCGGCCCTACGGTTCGTGTGCATGAGGCCTTATAGTGAGAGCAAGTGACGAGGGGCTCTTTTGTTCTTAAAGGGGTTCTCTCACTTCAGCAAATGGCATTTATCACATAGAGAAAGTTAATACGAGGCACTTACTAATGTATTGTGATTGTCCTTATTGCTTCCTTTACTGGCTGGATTCATTTTTCCATCCCGTTATACAAACTCGTTTCCATGGTTACAACCACCCTGTAATCCAGCAGCAGTGGCCGTGCTTGCACACTATAGGAAAAATTAGTCGGACTATGTACCCTCTCGCGGTCCTGACCACTGCTGGATTGAAGGGTGGTCATAACCCCATGGAAACGAGCATAATGTGATGGAAAAATGAATCCAGCCAGGAAAGAAGGCAATATGGAGAATGACAGTACATTAGTAAGTGCCTTGTATTAACTTTATCTAAAGGGCTGAAGTGAGACAACTCCTTTTAATGCTACATTTTATGCAAAGTGTTAGTGTGCTGGCACACGTTCAGATTGTTTGGTGATGGTGGTATGAAAAAAAGTGGAGAAGTTGTATCTACCCTTAATACTTTATTCTCCTATTATGATCCACACATGATTTGAGTTTCAAAAACTGCATCAAGAAACCTGACCGTGTGGCAGCACCCTAATTTGGATATATTAAGTGACTGGACCACCTATTGTTAAGTGGTTAATGGTCCTACAACTGTTGTACAAGCATGGTTGAAAGCATTAGGAGTTTGGAACAAATTGGTAGAATCTCTCTCTATTCTCCACGGAAGGTGCAGTTCCCACCCTCCTATAGTGGCAGGCTTTAGCTCATTGGGGGCCTGGGAGGATGAATACCTCCAACTCCTTGGGTGACGTGTAACATCTCTTTATTCATCAATACTGCACTCCTTGGGTGTGACGATTTTAAGAGATTAGCTGGATATGTTTAGTGTGTATACGGAGTTTCTCATACTTGCAGCTGATCAGGTTTTTCCATCGTTTGTTGATTACATCAACGATAATGACACAAATGTAGGTTCTTTCTTGGTTGTGATTCTGACGGGTGTAGAGTTGTGAGTATACCATATAGAAAAAGCACTGCAGGTAACTATATCGGTGGCAACATCCTCTTGGGGAACTCGTTCATATTAGACATAATTGTACTGATGATAAAATATTTGAAGAGGAAACCGAGCAATGTCTGGGAATGAGAGAATATTCTGAACAGGTTTTGAAGACGGCTATAGATGGAGTTAAAAATATCAAAAAGGCGGATATATTGATAGAGGATGCACGTAGAGATAGGAGGAGAATAAAGAGCAAGGGCAGGAGTTTTATTTGTAACTTTTATAGCAGACAATATCCACAGGTCAAAAGTATAACAAAGAAGTACCTACCTCTGTTAGAACAAACACTATATTAAAGGAGATCTTAAAAGAAGGGGTTAACTTTCTTTCTACCTTAGGAGACATTCTTTCTCATAGTCTGTGTAAGGCAGAAGAAAAAAAAACTGTTTTTCCGGGTTCATTACCGTGTGGCTACCCCAGGTGCAAAGCTTGCAATTATGGCCCGTGTACTGAATTCTTTTCAATCATGTGCCACTTCTCAGACATTTAAAGGGATTGTCCGGATTCAGAGCTGAACCCAAACATATCCTCTTTTTCACCAAGGCAGCCCCTCTGATATGAGCATTGTAGCATTTCATGCTCCGATGCTGTCCCTTGCTCTGTGCTGAAACGCGCAGGTAAAGGGCTTGTTCATTAGGTCTGGTGACGTACCGGCTCTCTGCTAGGCTGAGGCTTCCGCCTAGTAGTGAGCCTGGTGATGTCACCGGCAACACTGCTGGGTGAAAGCCTCCGCCGAGCAGTGAAAAATGTAAACAAAAAAACCTTGCCCTGCGCGATACAGCTCCGATGCTCCTATCAGAGGGGCTTCCTGGGTGAAAAAGGGGATATGTCCAGGACAAATCCTATAAACATTCACACGAACGTATGGCTGTATGAAATGTAATGTACAATACGTGGGACAAACATCTGGCCTTATGGCAGATGATGGCAAATGCCATGGGGCTTGGGGCTGATGGCACTGGCTCTGGGGGGACATGTCTGATGGCAAATGCCATGGGGCTGATGGCACTAGCTCTGGGGGACATGTCTGATGGCAGATGATGGAAAATGCCATGGGGCTGATGGCACTGGCTCTGGGGGACATGTCTGATGGCAGATGATGGAAAATGCCATGGGGCTGATGGCACTGGCTCTGGGGGACATGTCTGATGGCAAATGCCATGGGGCTGATGGCACTAGCTCTGGGGGACATGTCTGATGGCAGATGATGGAAAATGCCATGGGGCTGATGGCACTGGCTCTGGGGGACATGTCTGATGGCAGATGATGGCACTGGCTCTGGGGGAGTTTTGTAATTTGTATTTTTTTGTATATATACAGAAGAAAATAATATATTGCATATCGCACATGCTTCAAATTATATCGCAATATAGATTTTAGGCCTTATCGCCCACCCCTACTTTTTATTCCTTATTAATAAATTATGAATATTTTCACAAATATATTGGATGTTGTATTGTCATAACTTATTTGCTTTTTTACATAGTACAAAGATTCCCTTCATGTGATATGATCACATGACAGGATTTTTTTATATATTTTTTTCTCATATAAAGGGGGGTATTTGAATGGTAGAGTTGTCATGAGCAAGCACAGATTTCCAACGCGTTGACTGCCTTTCATGGGGAATTCTGTCTGTATCACTGTATTTTATGAGACTGCAATAAAGTGAATTCAGTTTTATGGACCCGCTATTACAGCGCTCCAGATGACGACCAAAATGGTCACCAATGCGCCTTAAAATTTGCAGATGGCGACAAGACTTTTTAACCTTGTCGCCATTTGCGACAGGGCTGCCGCGCTGTAGCTGAATGTTGCGGCGGGGCTACAGGCTATACACCTCATTGCTGTGCGTCCCGGCACAGGCGGGCGTGATGATGTGGCGGGACGCAGAGAAGTGAGGTGTGTGGGTCTGCGTCGCACCATAAAGGGGGCACTGGGGGGACATTACTGGCCATAAGGGGGGCACTAGGGAACATTACTGGCCATAAGGAGGGCACTGGGGGGACATTACTGGCCATAAGGTGGGCACTGGGGAGACATTACTGGCTGTAAGAAGGGCACTGAGGCACATTACTTGCCAGAAGGGGGGCACTGGGAGACATTACTAGCCATAAGGGGGGCACTAGAGGACAGTATCGGAGGAAATTACTACTGTGGAGTAATTACTATGTGTGGGGAAATTACTATATGGGGGCAGTGTGGGAGAAAGATAACTACGTGAGGGGGGAAGTTACTACTGTTCAGGTAGGTGTGGGGGGAAATTAATATGTGTGGACAGTGTGTGTGGGGGGGGGGATTATTATGTGAAGGCAGTGTGGGGGGGGATTAATCTTAGGTTTTATTATTATTACTGGGGGCACTCTAGTTGGCACTTAGAACTGCTGTAGACACTATAGGGACATTATTTCTAGTGGGGGGGGGGGTCTCTATTTTTTCAGCAGTATAGTACCTGAGGTCTGGGTCAAATGGAGAAGAGGAGGAAAGAGAAGATCTATTTGATAGATGTCACTGGATGTAAGAGGTATGTGGTGCTGTATTCTCCTATATGTAGCGCTGGCTTATTACTGTGACCTGCGTCTCATCTTCTCCAAGTCATTTTTTATTATTATATATATTTTAAATTTGGCGACTAAATATTTTATTTGGCTCTTAAATTTTTCGGTTTAGGAGCCAATGGCTCCTGTTTTGTAGTCTGGAGCACTGTATTAGCGCTGGACAACATGGTTTTCCTGTTTAAGTGGATAATCTCAACATTGCCCATGCACAATTACAGATGGACGCGTAGATAAGGCAGTGAGCTGATTAGTGCTTGCTACATTTCAAACATGATTGACAAACATTTGTAATGTGCTTTTCTCACATGGACTCCAAGTGCAGGGATAGTTGTGTGGCTGGAGCGACTCCCTGGGAAGTCAGTGGCCGCCGTATAGCTATTGGACCCCAACACACAACAAAAATGTAAGTGACGCAGTAAACCAATCTATAATGCTTTAGGCCTCATGCACACGACCGTTGTTTTATTCTGTGTCCGTTCCGTTTTTCGTGATTTTCTGCGGACCCATTGACTTTCAATGGGTCCGATGAAAACTCGGCTAATGCACTGTTTGTCATCCGCATCCGTGATCCGTGGTTCCAGCCTGTCAAAAAAATATAACCTGTCCTATTTTTTTCACTAAAAAATGTTCGCGGACCTATTCAAGTCAATGGGACCGTGAAAAAATGCGGAGGCACACAAGATTGTCATCCGCGTCCGTTTTTTTCCTATCATTTGCATGGCAAACTTGACTTAGACTTTTTTTTACTTTCCTTCATGTCTGGTGATCCTCCAAAAATAAAGGAAGACACGGAAACAAAAACGGATCACGGAACAACGGAACCCCATTTTGCGGAACGGAACACAACAACGGTCGTGTGCATGATGCCATGGTTACCGATCGGAGCCCCAGAGCGATTAAACTGGGACTCCGATCGGAATCTCCGCTGCCACCAATGATCGGGGGTGGGGGGGGGAAGAGGGGAGGCCGCACACTGGCCACCAATGATATTAATACAATAGCGGGGGGGGGGGGGGCACACTGGCCACCAATGATAATACAATAGAGGGAGGGAGGGGGGCCGGGGGAGGCCACACACTGGCCACCAATGAGAATACAATAGAGGGAGGGAGGGGGGCCGCATACTGGCCACCAATGATAATACAATAAAGGGAGGGGGGGCCGGGGGAGTTGCTGGCTTCCCTTTTTTTATCTTTTTTTGTTATTTTCCTATCCGAAACTGCCTTTTGGGGAAATATTAATTTCTTTCTGTCTAAAGAGAGCCCACTTTTTGGCCTCCTCTGTAGACCGTGTAACATAATTTCTCGCAAGCAATCTGCTACCAATATTATCTGCTTCCCTCATAAATGCAGTACTATCCGAACAGTTGCGTCTTTCTTGCAACATTTCGCCCCTTGGTATGTTCCTTGTCACATGAGGTGGGTGACATGAAGTCGCTAAAAGGGTAGTAGTGCCAGCCGTCTCTTTTCTATGGGTTGAAATTACTGAATTGGCGGCATCACCATATAAATGCAGGTCCAAAAATACTCTAGATTTCGGATCATGATGGATGCTAAATTTGATTGTATCTATCCCCTCATTGAAGTATTCACCTAAAGCTGGAATGTCCGCCACATCGCCGATAATCAACAGATCGTCTATGTAGCATCCATACCACTTGATATTATCTAAAAAAAAGGTTTGGCTTCTGTAAAGACAGTTTTTATTCATTGTTATCATTTATTGTTATTAATAAAGCTGAAAGTTTTTATGGGAAGCTGGACCATAAGTTTTTTTTTTTCTTTTGGATTAAGTTATTTCGTTTGTACACAGTCCAGTCCGGACTGGGCCTGTGCTTCCTTGAAAGCAACAAAGGTGAGAGCTGTCTTATATACATAGGCGTGCGCACGGGGTGTGCCAGGTGTGTGCCTGGGCACACCCTAATCAAGCCTGCTGGCCTGCGAATACTAATGAAGTGCTTCCATTTTGGAAGCGCTCATGAGGACCAGGAAGCGGTGAACGCTATGTACTTACCGCTCTTCCTACCACTACATCATATGCAATATTAAATGGTGACATTAGAAAGTACAATTTATCCTGCAATACACCACCCCACATACGGCGATGTCAACAGAATAAAGTTATGTCTTCAGGAAGGCAGGGAGTAAAAAATAAAAACAGAAAATTGCTGGGTCCTTAAGGGTTTAAATCCACCCTGTGGGTCGCTTTCTGATGCAGAATTTTTGCAGCACTTTGGTTACATCTCATCCACTTTGCATGTACAGTAATATGCTACAGAGTTTCTGCCTGCAGTTCCACAGCGTTACTTGTAATGGGCCTCCTAATATCTTTACTTTTCAGTATTAAAACGTTTCAGATCTGTAAAGTCATAGATCACTGTACAGCAAACCTCTTCAGGTCTTGTTCACATGCGTGCAAAACCATCAGGTGAAAGACCATAGATATACATTGTTCTGTGCGTCTAGCATAGCAGCCGAGTCCTCTGTACATGTATGGATATTCCCATGACTTACAAACTAGAATGCCAGCATTTTGTTTTTCATAGAAGTGAAATTGGTTTGTGCAGGAGGTGTGCATTTACTAATCCAAGGTAGACCTCTAATGGAGGGCAAATAATTGCTGAGCAAAATGTGTTCAGTTCAATCCAGCTAAGCCTAGAAATTGTACTCCGACATAATACTGTGACTCCGGCATTTGTAATGTGGATGCGAGATACAAAGAGAATGGCCTACCTGACTCTGCTAAATGCTGAGCCCTGAACTAATACAAAAGGGAATGCAATAATGAAATACTCAGCAACAGTCCAGCCGGGATCCTGTCCAGACACCAGCACAGAAGCATTGTGTGAGCCACGCCATGCCTTTCATGACAAGACAATGGCCTCTGGTTCTGGGGACAACTCCTAGAAAATCTGCCTTCTCATCTAGTAAACTAAATGCAGACCTAAAGATATGCATATATATTGACTTTAGGGTGTTAAAGGGGTATTCAGGAAATAACAGGTTACCCTCTATCCACTGGAGAGGATTAACTTTAAAATCTTTCACTAGACTAGCACAGTCAGTCCCAATGGGGTCAGCAACCTCTGGCACTCCAGCTCTGGTGAAACTACAATTTCCAGCATGCGTACTTGCTTTGCTGCTCTCAAAACTCCCACTGAAGTGAATAGAGCATGTTGAGGTTTGTAGTTTCACAACAGCTGGAGAGCCGGAGGTCCTACCTAGTGTGCAAGCTCGACCATTAGGTCATTTAAACGAGGGACCCCGCATCAATCTAGCAGGGGATAACTTATCAGATTTTCTCTTTAACCAGCAACATTATAGAGAATCTGTCATCAAGTTTTATGCTGCCTGAACTATGGGAACAGAGAGCTATGTTTTAGGCCTCATCCACATTTCCATTTTTTACTGACGTGTGCTGTCTGCATTTTCCACGGACAGCACACGTACCCATTGATTTAAATGTATCTGTTCACATTTCAGTATTTTTTTAAAAACTTTCTGTGGGTCAGTAAAAAAAATCACAGGGACGTGCACTACTTTGATCCGTGATGCGTACTAAGCACGCCCATTTGAGTCTACGGATCCGTGAAATTCTCTGGCACACATCCGTGTCGCATCCGTTTTTCACTAAATAAAGATAGCTTAAATGAACATAAATGCCATGCCCAACAAAATGTACTCCACCACACCAAATTACAATACACAGTATGTAATAAATAAAAAAAAATGTTTTATTTAATACATATTAGAAAAATACATAGATAAAAAATAGCAGCGGCATGTATACACAGGAAAGAAAAAGAACCATATAATGAGTCACATATTAAACATCTGGACTCCTTAGGCTACATGTACACGACCGTTGTGTGTGTGTTGCGGTCCGCAAACCGCGGATCCGCAAAACACGGATGGCGTCCGTGTGCGTTCCACAATTTGCGGAATGCCACGGGCAGCCTTTAATATAACCCCCCCCCCCCCCCCCCCCCCATGTGCTCTGCTGCGATCAGCAGCACGGATCCAGCTGTTGCTGACAGCCGGATCCGTGCTGCATCCACCAGCATTATTGATAACCCCGATGCCGGTGGATTAACCCCTCATATGCTGCGGTCAGCGCTGACTGCGGCATATGGGAGGTTCGTGCTCCCTCTCCTTAGCCATCAGGTCCCCGTGCTGCGGTGGCGGGGACCGGATGGTTGCCATGGCAGCCCAGATGCCTTATACATTCATCGGGGCCTGCCAGCTATGGAAGCCCAGGAGATCTAGCCTGAGGGCTGGGTCTCCTAGGCAACTGTCAGCGTCTTAGGCCTCATGCACACGACCGTATTTTTTTGCGGTCCGCAAAACAGGGTTCCATTTTTCCGTGATCCGTGACCGTTTTTTCGTCCGTGGGTCTTCCTTGATTTTTGGAGGATCCACGAACATGAAAAAAAAGTCGTTTTGGTGTCCGCCTGGCCGTGCGGAGCCAAACGGATCCGTCCTGAATTACAATGCAAGTAAATGGGGATGGATCCGTTTGACGTTGACACAATATGGTGCAATTTCAAACGGATCCGTCCCCCATTGACTTTCAATGTAAAGTCAGGAGTTAATATACCATCGGATCTGAGTTTTCTCCAATCCGATGGTATATTTTAACTTGAAGCGTCCCCATCACCATGGGAACGCCTCTATGTTAGAATATACCGTCGGATTTGAGGTACATCGTGAAACTCAAATCCGACAGTATATTCTAACACAGAGGCGTTCCCATGGTGATGGGGACACTTCAGGTTAGAATATACTAAAAGAACCGTGTACATGACTGCCCTCTGCTGCCTGGCAGGTGCTGCCAGGCAGCAGGGGGCAGCCCCCTTCCCCCCCCCTGTAGTTAACACATTGGTGGCCAGTGTGGCCGGCCCCCCCCCCTCCCTCCCCTGTAGTTAACTCATTGGTGGCCAGTGGGCCCCCCCTCCCCTGTAGTTAACTCATTGGTGGCCAGTGGGCCCCCCCCCCTCCCCTGTAGTTAACTCGTTGGTGGCCAGTGGGCCTTCTCCCCTCCCCCTCCTAATTAAAATCTCCCCCCTATCATTGGTGGCAGCGGAGTGTACCGATCGGAGTCCCAGTTTAATCGCTGGGGCTCCGATCGGTAACCATGGAAACCAGGACGCTACTGCAGTCCCGGTTGCCATGGTTACTTAGCAATTTGTAGAACCATTATACTTACCTGCGAGCTGCGATGTTTGCGTCCGGCCGGGAGCTCCTCCTACTGGTAAGTGACAGGTCCAGCCGGGAGCTCCTCCTACTGGTAAGTGACATGACCTGTCACTTACCAGTAGGAGGAGCTCCCAGCCGGACGCAAACATCGCAGCTCGCAGGTAAGTATAATGGTTCTACAAATTGCTAAGTAACCATGGCAACCGGGACTGCAGTAGCCCCAGCGATTAAACTGGGACTCCGATCAGTACACTCCGCTGCCACTAATGATAGGGGGGAGATTTTAATTAGGAGGGGGAGGGAGGGGAGAAGGCCCACTGGCCACCAACGAGTTAACTACAGGGGAGGGGGGGCCCACTGGCCACCAATGAGTTAACTACAGGGGAGGGGGGGGGGGCCGGCCACACTGGCCACCAATGTGTTAACTACAGGGGGGGGAAGGTGGCTGCCCCCTGCTGCCAGGCAGCAGGGGGCAGTCATGTACACAGTTCTTTTAGTATATTCTAACCTGAAGCATCCCCATCACCATGGGAACGCCTCTGTGTTAGAATATACTGTCGGTTCTGAGTTTTCACGAAGTGAAAACTCAGCTATGAAAAAGCTATTATGTAGACGGGTCTTCGGATCCGTCTGTATAAAAACTAACCTACTGCCACGGATCACGGACACAGATGCCAATCTTGTGTGCATCCGTGTTCTTTCACGGACCCATTGACTTGAATGGGTCCGTGAACCGTTGGCCGTGAAAAAAATAGGACAGGTCATATTTCTTTCACGGCCAGGAAACACGGATCACGGATGCGGCTGCAAAACGGTGCATTTTCCGATTTTTCCACGGACCCATTAAAAGTCAATGGGTCCGCGAAAAAAAAAACGGAAAACGGCACAACGGCCACGGGTGCACACAACGGTCGTGATTCACCATGGTAAAAGATCATGTGACGTACCATGTGATGACCGGAGTGACGTCATCCCAGGTCCTTGAACTATAGTTAATGCTCACCACAGGTCCTATACAGTAAAAAAAGACAGACGGAGATGCCGGCTACGCGAGCAAGTGGATTAAGGTGAGTTAAATGATTATTTTTTTTTTTTTAACCCCTCCAGTGCTGTTTTACTATGCATTCTGTATTCATGTTATAAGGGAAAATAATACTATTTACAGAACACCGATCCCAAGCCCGAACTTCTGTGAAGGAGTTCGGGTTTGGGTACCAAACACGCGCGATTTTTCTCACGCGAGTGCAAAACGCATTACAATGTTTTGCTCTCACGCGGGAAAATCGTGGGTGTTCCCGCAACGCATCCGCACATTTTCCCGCAACGCCCGTGTGAAAGGGGCCTAACAAAGTTAGTAAAATCTGTTTTGAATACCTTGAGGGGTGTAGTTTCTAAAATGGGGTCATTTTGGGTGGTTTCTATTATGTAAGCCTCACAAAGTGACTTCAGACCTGAACTGGTCCTTAAAAAGTGGGTTATGGAAATTTTCTTAAAAATTTGAAGATTTGCTTGTAAAATTCTAAGCCTTCCAACGGCCCCAAAAAATAAAATGGCATTCACAAAATGATCCAAACATGAAGTAGACATATGGGAAATGTAAAGTAATAACTATTTTTGGAGTTATTACTATCTATTATAAAAGTAGAGACATTGAAATTTGCAAATTTTTCAAAATTTTTGGTAAATTTGGTATTTTTTTATAAATAGAAATTACACTGGCCACCAATGAGTTAAATACAGGGGAGGGAGGGGGGGCCGCACTGGCCACCAATGAATTTAAAACTGGGGAGGGAGGGGGTCTGCCCCCTCCTGGCTGGCACCACCTGATCTCTTACAGGGGGCTATGATACGCACAATTAACCCCTCAGGTGCGGCACCTGAGGGGTTAATTGTGCGGATCACAGCCCCCTGTAAGAGATCGGGTGCTGCCAGGCAGCAGGGGGTAGTCATGTACACAGTTCGTAGTATATTCTAACATCACTATGGGAACGCCTCTGTGTTAGAATATACTGTCGGATCTGAGTTTTCAAAGCTTTTATGCAGACGGAACAGCGGATCCGTCTGTGTGAAAGAAGCCTACGGGACACGGATGACGGACGCGGATGACAATCTTGTGTGCATCCGTGTTTTTTCAGAGACCCATTGACTTGAATAGGTCCGTGAACCGTTGTCTGTCAAAAAAATAGGACAGGTCCTATTTTTTTGACGGACAGGAAACGCGGATCACGGACGCGGATGTACAACGGTGCATTTTCTGAGTTTTCAACAGACCCATTGAAAGTCAATGGGTCCGCAGAAAATCACGGAAAATGGAACAACGGACACGGATGCAAACAACTGTCGTGTGCATGAGGCCTTAAAGGGAGTCTGTCATCAAAGTTTCACCTTTTTAACCCTTCCAATAGCTTTCTAGCAGCCTTACAGTTAATAAAAACGTTACCTTTATGAGCAATCCTGGACTTTTAAAACCGGCAAAAAACAACTTAGTAGCATATGCAAATGAGGGCTCGCAAGTGCCCAGGGGCGGCGTTACCCTCGTAGGTGCCCAGCTAGCTCAGCCTTATTGTCGCTTCCCCCCGCCCATTCTTTCCCTCGCCAGTGCGAAAAAGCTGCAGGATTGTATGGTTTTTGTTTAAATATGTGGAATACATGGAAAATTAAAAATAACATCATCAAAAATTATTTTACAATATGTTAAACATAAAAAAAGTGATTTAAACAGCAGGTCATTTTCTGATGACATATTCCTTTTAAGAATGATGTACAGTCAGGTCCATAAATATTGGGACATCAACACAATTGTAAAATTTTTGGCTCTATACACCACCACAATGGATTTGAAATGAAACGAACAAGATGTGCTTTAACTGCAGACTGTCAGCTTTAATTTGAGGGTATTTACATCCAAATCAGGTGAACGGTGTAGGAATTACAACAGTTTACATATGTGCCTCCCACTTGTTAAGGGACCAAAAGTAATGGGGCAGAATAATAATCATAAATCAAACTTTCACTTTTTAATACTTGGTTGCAAATCCTTTGCAGTCAATTACAGCCTGAAGTCTGGAACGCATAGACATCACCAGACGCTGGGTTTCATCCCTGGTGATGCTCTGCCAGGCCTCTACTGCAACTGTCTTCAGTTCCTGCTTGTTCTTGGGGCATTTTCCCTTTAGTTTTGTCTTCAGCAAGTGAAATGCATGCTCAATCATATTCAGGTCAGGTGATTGACTTGGCCATTGCATAACATTCCTCTTCTTTCCCTTAAAAAACTCTTTGTTTGCTTTTGCAGTATGCTTTGGGTCATTGTCCATCTGCACTGTGAAGCGCCGTCCAATGAGTTCTGAAGCATTTGGCTGAATATGAGCAGATAATATTGCCCGAAACACTTCAGAATTCATCCTGCTGCTTTTGTCAGCAGTCACATCATCAAGAAATACAAGAGAACCAGTTCCATTGGCAGCCATACATGCCCACGCCATGACACTACCACCACCATGCTTCACTGATGAGGTGGTATGCTTAGGATCATGAGCAGTTTCTTTCCTTCTCCATACTCTTCTCATCACTCTGGTACAAGTTGATCTTGGTCTCATCTGTCCATAGGATGTTGTTCCAGAACTGTGAAGGCTTTTTTAGATGTCATTTGGCAAACTCTAATCTGGCCTTCATGTTTTTGAGGCTCACCAATGATTTACATCTTGTGGTGAACCCTCTGTATTCACTCTGGTGAAGTCTTCTCTTGATTGTTGACTTTGACACACATACACCTACCTCCTGGAGAGTGTTTTTGATGTGGCCAAGTGTTGTGAAGGGTGTTTTCTTCACCAGGGAAATAATTCTTCGGTCATCCACCACAGTTGTTTTCTGTGGTCTTCCGGGTCTTTTGGTGTTGCTGAGCTCACAGCTGCGTTCCTTCTTTTTAAGAATGTTCCAAATAGTTGTTTTGGCCACGCCTAATGTTTTTGCTATCTCTCTGATGGGTTTGTTTTGTTTTTTCAGCCTAATGATGGCTTGCTTCACTGATAGTGACAGCTCTTTGGATCTCATCTTGAGAGTTGGTAGCAACAGATTCCAAATGCAAATAGCACACTTGAAATGAACTCTGTACCTTTTATCTGCTCATTATAATTGGGATAATGAGGGAATAACACACACCTGGCCATGGAACAGCTGAGAAGCCAATTGTCACATTACTTTTGGTTCCTTAACAAGTGGGAGGCACATATGCAAACTGTTGTAATTCCTACACCGTTCACCTGATTTGGATGTAAATACCCCCAAATTAAAGCTGACAGTCTGCAGTTAAAGCACATCTTGTTCATTTCATTTCAAATCCATTGTGGTGGTGTATAGAGCCAAAAATGTTAGAATTGTGTTGATGTCCCAATATTTATGGACCTGACTGTATATATTACTGATATAAGAACATAGCCTTTGCATTTGAAAGAGTTATAATATATGTTATAAATTGGTTAAAGTTATGCCTGCATGTGTCTAAGGCTACTTTTATTATTTATTTTTTTATCAATTTGTTTTTATTAAAATTTTGCATATAATACTTAAGTACAACGCAAGTACAGCAGTATTGACATAGCCATCCAAGAATGTCAAAAGTAATCCAGTGCAGTATAATGTAGGCATATAATAAGACATGAACACAAATACAGTCAATATAACATACCACAATACCCCTCCCCTCCCCCCACCCGAACCACACCAGACCATTTACGATCCACCCCTTCCATTCCGCTCCATCAGCCAGTACTTAAACCCAGGATAGAATGCCCAGAGCAGCGAATATTATACACCTTGTGTGTCTTAGCCAAAAAGGCTTCTCCCCATATCGGCCAATAAAAGGCGACCAGATGGTATACCCGGCATTTGCATCCATGGTCCCCATATAGAAGCAAATTTCTTTGCAGTACCCCTTTTGGTATGTACCCCTCTTTCTAATTCAATCATTGCATTCATGCGAGCTATAAATTCTCGTTTAGAAGGCACGTCAGTGCTTATCCAGTACTTGGCTATTAGTTTTCTGGCATTATACAGTAACCTACGAATAGCTGTGGCTGTACCCTCCTCAGAGTCATCCTGCAAGAGACCCAGTACACAGACGATGGGGTCAGCTAGAAGCTAGAAGTCTAATCTTGTATATTGCATGAATAACATCTAGAGCATCCTTCCAGAAAGGCCCCAGCGCAGTGCATTCCCAAAACATGTGTAAAATGTGAGCATCTGGAACAGCACATTTCGGGCACTGAGATGTATCTCGCAGGCCCAGCTTGTGAAGGAACATGGGCGTGCGATATACCCTATGCACTAAGCACAATTGTGACAATCTCTGCGGTTCGCATAGAGATAAAGATGGGCCTCTCTCCAACATCTCTGACCATTGGGAGTCAGACAAAGGTCCCAGATCCGCGCTCCACTGATCTCGTACCTTGGGAAAAAGTCTTGATAAAATGAAAGCAGGATTTTATAAAATACTGATATCGTTCCTCTAGTATCTCTGCCTTTTCTAATCTGATCAGCTATCAATGATACCTTTATAGCAAGATCTTTCACTTTTCCTTGCATGCTAAGGCGTGGCGCAGTTGTAAATATTGATAGAAGTTAGAGTTAGCTAGGCTGAATTCTGCTTTCAGTTGATCATAGCTCTTAAAAATCCCATTGGTGTACAGTTGGGACAGCCAAAATGTTCCCCTGCACTTCCAAATCCCATTAACTTCTGCACCTCCGATGGGTAATCGTGGTACACCCTAATGCTCCAGTTATTTCTTTCACTTTCTGCCACACTTTACGAAATAGTCTAATGCTAGGGATGGTATCTGGCGGACGCGTGTCCGAGCTGAGTTCCAAGATATATGATGGTGATTTGCCCCCAAAGAGAAAAGATATCAGGGTCCTAACAGGGTTCATATTACCATTGACTTCCCAGGATTGAAACTGCTGGGCTTGCGAAGCTAAAAAATAGAGCCAGGGATTGGGTACAGCTAATCCTCCATTATCCTTATTTCTCTGCAAGGTTTCCAGTCTAATTCTAGGGGATTTTCTGTTCCAAATTAACGACCGAAATAGACCTTGAATTTTATAAAAGTATTTCATGGGGATCCAGATCAGGCTATTGTGTAGTATAGACAAAAATTGGGGCATGAGTACCATTTTAACTAAATTGGCTCTGCCAATAAGAGATAGCGGTAGTTTACACCAACAGTTTACTTTTTGTAGGCTTTTATCTATTAACGGAAGCAGATTAAGTGCAATGTAGTCCCGAATTGTGTATGAGACTACTATCCCCAGGTATTTAAAGGAGACGTCTACACGTAAGGGAGCTATTTTATCCCGTATAGCCTGCAGAATGGGATCCATGTGGAGCACAACAGATTTGTCCCAATTTACAGCTAAACCGGAGTAGGAGCCAAAATTGTCTATCAGCTGCATTATATACGGTATTGAGTGGGAGATATTATCCAAAAAGAGCAACATATCGTCAGCGTATAGTGCTATTTTTTCCTCTATGGTGCCATAACGGAAACCCGTCACCCAGGGATCCTTACGGATCAGCTGGGCCAGGGGTTCAATGGCTAAAGTAAATGGCAATGGTGATAGGGGACATCCCTGACTCGTTCCCCTCTCTAGGGCAAAGGGCTTAAGGCTACTTTCACACTGGCGTTTTGGCTTTCCGTTTGTGAGATCCGTTGAGCGCTCTCACAAGCGGTCCAAAACGGATCAGTTTTGCCCTAATGTAATCTGAATTGATAAGGATCCGCTCAGAATGCATCAGTTTGCCTCCGTTCCGTCTCCATTCCGCTTTGGAGGCGGACACCAAAACGCTGCCTGTCCGTCTGACAAAACTGAGCCAAATGGATCCGTTCTGACACACAATGTAAGTCAATGGGGACGGATCCGTTTTATATGACACAATCTGGCACAATAGAAAACGGATCCATCCGCCATTGACTTTCAATGGTGTTCAAGATGGATCCGTCTTGGCTATGTTAAAGATAATACAAACGGATCCGTTCTGAACGTATGCAGACGGTTGTATTATCTGAATGGATCCGTCTGTGCAGATCCATGACGGATCCGCACCAAACACGAGTGTGAAAGTAGCCTTATACTCTGATAGATGTATAGATAGTCGAGCACACCAGGGTTGCCAGCCAGGGTAGATGGAGTTACTACATCATTCCAGCCACCCGGGCCAGTGCTTACTGTGAGTTATTCTCGATTAACCTTTGTTTTTTGTTTTTTTGTTTTTTTGAGGGGGGGGGGGGGGGGGTTCTTGGAACAGGTTTTTGTCTTTTTTTTTTTTTTTTTTTTTGCACACCGTAGCCCAGATTTACTAATGGATCTAAGAAAAAAGACCTTTAAACCCTGTCTTTTGTGGTCACTGTTTTAGAGGGAGCAGTCATACTCTACAAATAAACTGTGACTAAGGGCTTTGATTCTTAGAGCAGCCTTTTGCGCTACTTCTAATCCCAAAAGTTAACCCTTTGATTGTCACAGTCAGTGACCACAGTATGATCACAGAGGATTTCCTCTTCAGATTGGGTCCCAGTGATCTTATCAGAGGCTTGCTAAGGCTACTTTCACACTTGCTTTTACATTTTCCGGTATTGAGATCCGTCATAGGATCTCAATACCGGAGAAAACGCTTCTGTTTTTTCCCCATTCATTGCCAATGAGGAGAAAACATAACTGAACAGAAGGGAATGCTCCAAAATGCATTCCGTTCCATTTGGTTGCATTCCCATACCGGAGAGCAAACTGCAGCAAGCTGTGGTTTTCTTTCTGTCATGGGATGCGGAACAAAACGTATCTGGCATGACCCACAATGCAAGTCAATGGGGACGGATCCGTTTTCTCACACAACAGATGGTGCAAATGATGGATTTGTCGTTGCTATGGTTGAGAGGAATGGGGTGGCACTCTTGTCCTGATTAGGTGGGTGTTGGAGTTGTGGGTTCCCAACCCTCAATGCCTCAATGATATCAATATAGAAACTCAAGCACTCCAGTAGATATAGTGATATCAAGATAATTTTTATTTTTTGTTGGTTTTTCTCTGCAGGCAACTCAGTGACAGTGTGATGTTTCGGTCAATTACGACCTTTTTCAAACACAAGTTGCCAATGGAGGATTAGAAATGAGCAAAGACACCATACAGTGAGGAACAGAAGTATTTGAACACCCTGCGATTTTGCAAGTTCTCCCACTTAGAAATCATGGAGGGTTCTGAAATTCACACTGTAGGTGCATTCCCACTCTGAGGGACAAAATAAAAAAATCAGGAAATCACATTGTATGATTTTTAAAGAATTTATTTGTCTTGCACTGCTGAACAGAAGTATTTGAACACGTGAGAAACAGCAAGAATTCTGGCTCTCAAAGACCTGTTATTGGTCTTTGAAAAGTCCACCTCTACTCCACTCATTAATCTAACTTAGTAGCACATCTGAGCTCTTTAAAGACACCTGTCCACCCCACAGTCAGTCAGACGCCAACTACTACCATGGGCAAGACCAAAGAGCTCTCAAAAGACACCAGAGATAAAATTGTGGACCTCCACAAGGCTGGAAAGGTCTATGGGGCAATTGCCAAGCAGCTTGGTGAAAATAGATCAACTGTTGGAGCAATTGTTAGAAAATGGAAGAGTCTAAAGACGACTGTTAGTCTCCCTTGGACTGGGGCTCCATGCAAGATCTCACCTCATGGGGTATCACTGATGATAAGAAAGGTGAGGAATCAGCCCAGAGCTACAAGGGAGGAGCTGGTCATTGACTTGAAGAGAGCTAGGACCACAGTTTTAAAGGTCACTGTCGGTACAACACTACGCCGTCATGGTTTCAAATCATGCATTGCACAGAAGGTTCCCCTGCTCAAGTCTTCACATGTCCAGGCCTGTCTGAAGTTTGCCAATTACCATCTGGGTGATCCAGAGGAGGCATGGGTGAAAGTCATGTGGTCAGATGAGACCAAAGTAGAACTTTTTGATCTAAACTTCACTCGTCGTGTTTGGAGGAAAAAGAAGGATGAGTTGCATCCCAAGAACACCATCCCTACTGTGAAGCATGGGGGTGGCAACATCATGCTTTGGGGGTGCTTTTCTGAGAAGGGGACAGGACGACTGTATTAAAGAGAGGATGAATGGGGCCATTTATTGTGAGATTTTGAGCAACAACCTCCTTCCCTCAGTCAGAGCATTGAAGATGGGTCGTGGCTGGGTCTTCCAACATGACAACAACCCGAAGCATACAGCCAGGATAACCAAGGAGTGGCTCCGTAAGAAGCATATCAAGGTTCTGGAGTGGCCTAGCCAGTCTCCAGACCTAAATCCAATAGAATATCTTTGGAGGGAGTTGAAACTCCGTGCTGCTCAGCGACAGCCCCGAAACCTGACAGATCTAGAGGAGATCTGTGTGGAGGAGGGGGCCAAAATCCATGTTGCAGTGTGTGCAAACCTGGTCAAGAACTACAAGAAACGTTTGACCACTGTAATTGTAAACAAAGGCTTCTGTACCGAATATTAACACTGATTTTCTCAGGTGTTCAAATACTTATGTTCAGCATTGCAAGACAAATAAATTCTTTAACCACCTCAGCTCCCCTAGCTTAAAGGGAGTCTGTCACCAGCATTTCACTTTTTTAACCTTTACCACTGTTCTCTAGCATGCTTACAGTTAATCAAAACGTTACCTCTGGCATCTTTCCTGCTCTTATAAATCCATCAAAAACGATCTTTATAAGATATGCAAATGAGGGCTCGCAAGTGCCCAGGGGCGGCGTAACTCTCTTAGGTGCCCTGCTTGCTCAGCCTTTTCATTGCGTCCCCCCGCCCCTTCCTACCCTCCGCCCGCCCATCCTTTCCCTCTGACCACCTATCTACCAACTTGTTATTCCGCCGAGATCCCGCGTCTGCGCACTCATTCCTTTGGCCGGCGCATGCGCACTGCGATGCCTATACCTTGTATGGCATCACAGTAACTATTGCGCATGCGCCGGCTGACGACGCGAAAACACAACAAAGGAGGCGGTCCTTCGGCGCATGCCGTTAATTACTGTGATGCCATACAAGGAATGGGCATCGCAGTGCGCATGCGCCGGTCGACGGACGCATGCGCAATAGTTACTGTGATGCCATACAAGGTATAGGCATCGCAGTGCGCCGGCCAAAGGAATGAGTGCGCAGACGCGGGATCTCGGCGGAATAACAAGTTGGTAGATAGGCGGTCAGAGGGAAAGGATGGGCGGTCAGAGGGAAAGGATGGGCGGGCGGAGGGTAGGAAGGGGCGGGGGGACGCAATGAAAAGGCTGAGCAAGCAGGGCACCTAAGAGAGTAACGCCGCCCCTGGGCACTTGCGAGCCCTCATTTGCATATCTTATAAAGATCGTTTTTTGATGGATTTATAAGAGCAGGAAAGATGCCAGAGGTAACGTTTTGATTAACTGTAAGCATGCTAGAGAGCAGTGGTAAAGGTTAAAAAAGTGAAATGCTGGTGACTCCCTTTAAACCCAGACCACTTTTTACAATTCTGCACTACACTACTTTCACGGTTTATTGCTCGGTCATACAACTTACCACCCAAATGAATTTTACCTCCTTTTCGTCTCACTAATAGAGCTTTCATTTGGTGGTATTTCATTGCTGCTGACATTTTAACTTTTTTTGTTATTAATCGAAATTGACCAAAATTTTCGCAAAAAAATGACATTTTTCACTTTCTGTTGTAAAATTTTTCAAACAAAACTACATTTCTATATAAAATTTTCTCTAAATTTATTGTTCTACATGCCTTTGATAAAAAAAAAAATGCAATAAGTGTATATTTATTGGTTTGCACAAAAGTTATAGCGTTTACAAACTATGGTACAAAAATGTGAATTTCCGCATTTTGAAGCAGCTCTGACTTTCTGAGCACCTGTCATGTTTCCTGAGGTTCTACAATAGCCAGACAGTACAAACACCCCACAAATGACCCCATTTCGGAAAGTAGACACCCTAAGGTATGCGCTGATGGGCATAGTGAGTTCATGGAAGTTTTTATTTTTTGTCACAAGTTAGCGGAAAATTATTTTTTTTCATTTTTTTTTTTTCTTACAAAGTCTCGCCATGCCCCTCAAAAATGATCTTTATAGCGCCGCAGCGATTTTACGGTGTTTTTGCAGTGATCATAAAAAAAAATATTCTGTCACTGCGGTGGGGCGGACTGAACGCAAGTGTGCGCACAAGATCAGGCCTGATCGGGCGAACACTGCATTTTTTTGTAGAGCCTATAGAACATGTCCTATTCTTGTCCGCAATTGCGGACAAGAAAAGGCATTTTCTATATAGTTCTGGCAATGTGCGGATCCGCAAAATGCGGAAAGCACATTGCCGGTGTCCGTGTTTTGTGGATCCGCAAAACACATACGGACGTCTGAATGGAGCCTTACAGGGGGATGATCAATGACGGGGGGGTGATCAGGGAGTCTATATGGGGTGATCACCCCCCTGTCATTGATCACCCCCTAGTAAGGCTCCATTCAGACGTCCGTATGTGTTTTGCGGATCCGCAAAACACATACGGACGTCTGAATGGAGCCTTAAAGGGGGTGATCAATGACAGGGGGTGATCAGAGAGTCTAATATGGGGTAATAAGGGGTTAATAAGTGACCGGGTGGGGGGGGGTGTAGTGTAGTGGTGTTTGGTGCTACTTACAGAGCTGCCTGTGTCCTCTGGTGGTCGATCCAAGCAAAAGGGACCACCAGAGGACCAGGTAGCAGGTATATTAGACGCTGTTAACAAAACTGCGTCTAATATACCTTTTTGGGGTTAAAAAAATTGCATCTACAGCCTGCCAGCGAATGATCGCTGCTGGCAGGCTGTAGATCCACTCGTTTACCTCCCGATCCTGTGTGCGCGCGCGTTCACAGGAAATCTCGCGTCTCGCGAGATGACGCGCCGATGCGTCCAGGAGGAATAACCCGGCCGCCCGCAGGACGCATCCCTGCGTTAGGCAGTCGGGAGGTGGTTAAAAATCATACAATGTAATTTCCTGTTTTGTTTTTTTTTGTTTTTTTTATTCTGTCTGAGTGGGAATGCACCTACAATGTGAATTTCAGACCCCTCCATGATTTCTAAGTGGGAGAACTTGCAAAATCGAAGAATGTTCAAATACTTCTGTTCCTCACTGTAAAAGCACTTTTATGGTGTGGATACACATATCTACCAAGCTCAACACACTTTCTTTGCTCATTTCTAATCCTCCATTGGCAACTTGTGTTTGAAAAAGGTCGTAATTGACCGAAACATCACACTGTCACTTTGAGTTGCCTGCAGAGAAAAACCAACAAAAAATAAAAATAATTTTGTCATTGCTATGTTAGAGATAATATAACCAGACCCGTTCATAACAGATGCAGGTGGCTGTATTATCGGCAACGGAAGCGTTTTTTGCTGATGCCTGCCGGATCAGTCAAAAACGCAAGTGTGAAAGTAGCTTAAGCCCTCTGCAGTCGGCCCTGGAGACCTAGAAAGGAGCAAAGGACTGTAAATTCAGTAATCTTGCTCTTAGGGCAGACTAGTGGTGCTCTAATCAAAACGTGTGCCATAGAGACACATATGGAAATGAGCTCTTAACAAGTTCTGCTCATTTGCATCTCTTTCTTCCCAGAATTCCAGGATCATGTATGGCCTATAAGTCTCCTCTCGCCGATTTAAGGCACTCTTTCGCCAAGGAGAGGTAGTACCCCCCAAATAGAGACACAGAGTATAATGTATTAGCATATAGGAGTAAGGAGTATGTCCTTCCTTAATGGGATTATAAAAAAAGTAATAAAAAATGTTAAATAAAAAAGCTAACAAGATAAAGAAGCGATTACTTTTCATAACATACATTTTATTGCACATAGTTTACATAAAAGCAAAAAAACAACACTTTAGGTGTAGTCACACACCTAAAATAACTCAACTGACTCATTTAACTAGATGTGAAATATGTACAGTATAAACAAAATAAAAAGAAAACTGAAAAATTGCTTTTTCTATATTTACAATGCAAATAAATGTATATATATATTTCAAAGCCATGAAGCTTATGAAGCCATGTCAATGAAAAAACAAAAAAGTTATAACTACTTAAAGGGCTTATCCAATAACAGCTCTCTTCCCCCCCCAACGTGCCGGGCCCCTCGGAGGGAATATACTTATCCCGCTCCCTACGCTGCTCCTGGTCCCCACACTGCTGCTGCTGCTTCTCCCTGTACACAGATGGCAGGCGGGGGTGGGGACAAGCCTCCCTAGTATCGCGAATAACGCTAAGGAGGCTTGTCCCCGTCCCCGCCTGCCATTGGCTGCTCTCCCTTCCCTCGACACCGGATGTTTTCATCTGTGTACAGGGAGAAGCAGCAGCACAGGGAGTGGGGTAAGTATTTTCCCTCTGAGGGGCCCGGCACATGGGGGAAGGGGGGCTGTTTATGATATTGGATAACCCCTTTAACCATAGAGAGGTAAAAACTGAAAAAACTGCTTGTCGTTAAGAGGTTAAAAAGTGGGACAATTTGGTGCATCTAGGGTTTCTATACTGTTTGTTACTGACAATAAGTATAGAGTCTGAGAAAAGAGTCTGTCCCTGCACCCACAGTCTTCATCCAGCCTGAGCTCCTGTGATAAATCTGGTGCAGGTCTGGACAGCCTAAGCTTAAAGGCGTTCTTCTTCCAAGAAACAGCACCACCCCTGTCCATGGCTTGTGTCTGGTATTACAGCTCAGCTCTATTTGAGTCAACGGGGTAAATCTGCAATACTGCACACAACCTGTGGACAGGGGTGGTGCTGTTTTTTTTTTTTTTTTTAAGAAATCAGTCATGTTTTTCTAATCATGGACAATACCCATTTAATTAATCTGGGACAGTGTGTCTTTCTTCTGCATTTCCCCTTTATAGAAAATGTGATGTAAAAATGCCAAGGGCACTATCTATCATGTTGCATTTTTTAAAAGAAGCAAGAAATACAAAAAAATACCTAATTACCAGAAAAAAGGCTAATGTTTCATATTTCCTATAGAACTTGTAGCAAAAAAAAACAAAAACACAGGTGCAAAAAATGCCATTAAAACTACAAAATTGCCAAAAAAAAATGCCAGGCAAGCACCCCCTAAGGGAACATGAGATAAAACACATTTTAAAGCTCCCCATCATGCACTCAACATGTAGAATTCCTGCTTGGTTGAATAGTACATATTCTTGGCACAGAAGACACTTTCAACCTATAGTATACGTTTAGTAGCATGCTAACGTAATTCTAGTTCTGCCTCTCTATGGATATATTAAGCTGCTTGTAATTTTAGCCTGTTCTGGAGATTGGAGTAGGTCCCGCACCTACCCGATATTGATGGCATATCCTAATAATACTCCAACAATGTCAGAGATGGATCTAACCCTAAAAGGGCTCATGCACATTTTGCGCGGGTTGGATGCGGACACTTTCACTTCAATGGGGCCCAAAAGATACGGACAGCACATAGTGTGCTATCTGCATCCGTACGTCCATTCTACGGCACTTGCAAAAAAATAAAATGTATCCTATTCTTGTCTGTTTTACGGACAAGGATAAGTCTGTTCTATAGAGAGCAGGACGTTCCATTCCACAAATGGAAAAACAGGCTACGTTTGTGTGCATGAGCCCTAAGGCTTAGTGATTGCCAATTACTGTAAAATTATACCCATGAGAGATAGAAGGTTATTTTGTTTCATGTTCAATGTTACCTATCCACAGCATAGGTGATAAATACATGATTGTTGGGTGTCCAACTGCTGGGACTCCTTCCAGTCACAAGATTGGTTGAATGAAGCAGTAGTGCAGACTGCTACCCACAGCACCCGGCTATCACCAGCATTCCCAAAGAAGTGAATGGAGGAGTGGTCGTACTTAAAGGGGTTATCCAATACTATAAACTTTCCCCCCCCCCCCCCAAATATGCCGGGCCCCTCACAGGGAATATACTTACCCCGCTCCCTGCCCGGCTCCTGGTCCCCGCACCACCATTGCTGCTTCTACCTGTGTGCTGATGAAAAAACATCCGGTGTGGGGGTGGGTGGAGCAGCCAATGGTGGACGGGGACGATCCTCCCTAGCATTGTGGGTGACGCTAGGGAGGCTCGTCCCTGTCCCCGCCTGCCATTGGCTACTCCCCCCACATCAGATGTTTTTATCCGCACATGGGGAGAAGCAGCAGCGGCGGTGCGGGGATCAGGGTAAGAATATTCATTGTGAGGGGCCTGGCATATGGAGGGGGGCAGTTTATAGTATTGGATAACCCCTTTAATGTCCATTCTCGTAATACTAATAAAGTTACTGCGAAAAGTATGATCCTCCTGGGCTAAAAATATTCCTTTTAAAAATGCTTGGAGCCGTAAATGTTAGTACAACCTCTGGGCACGACTGTTAAAGATCACAAATATGTTTATTGTTGATTGCAACCATGACCACTATCGGTTCATAACCACAACTGGCCAGTGTAAACTGTTAAATGTATTTTGACAACTAAATGAAATGCTGTAGTAAATGTTTTGTGAATAAAGTGCACAGAAAGTAATGTACTGTCGCTCTTTCAGGTGGCGTGGTGCTTCCACTGAATCGCTGCAGTCTGGATGGTTACACAAACCCGCAATACGGCTACTGTGGCACAGCTTCATGATGTCTTGATTTATGACCTGCACTTAAAATGAAAGGTTCTTTCAATCAGTTACAGAATTTTTCAGAATAAAAATTAATAAACTGATCAGACACTTTTCAGTCCCAGCCCCCAGAATGTTTATTAGTACCAGGCGGCTAAGAAGATGCCAGTCTCTGCAGGTTTTGGCAACTTGTTTTGTCATGTCCTTAATGTTAATGTGGGTTCAGCAGGACAATGTTGTTGTGAGCCACATAAAGTCCCTCTCGTACCGATACCTCATTAATAGCTATGGCTTTGTAAATGAAAGCCTGTCTGTCGTACGGGATAAATCCCACAGCTTCAATTACTTGATCAGCAACAAAGATAAATGCCGGAATGAAAATGTGCTCCTCCTACTCTTCATAAAGACATCGCCTGAGAACCGAAGAAGACGGGATGCCATCAGAAGGACCTGGGGTAATGAGGACTACATACGTTTTCAATACAATGCCAACATTAAAGTTATGTTTGCCGTTGGGGTAGAGAAAGATCCTGCAAAACGTAGTCTGCTCCAAAGGAAACTTGAAAGTGAAAACAAAGTCTATAATGACTTGGTACAGCAAGACTTCCTGGACACGTTCCATAATTTAACCTTGAAGTTCCTTTTGCAGTTTGGATGGATGAATGCATACTGTCCCAATGCAAAATTTCTAATGACTGCAGATGATGACATTTTTGTGCATACACCCAATCTGATTTCGTACTTGAAAGGGTTGGACCAAATTGGGGTACGGGACTTCTGGATTGGTAGAGTCCATCGTGGGTCTCCACCCGTTAGGAACAAAAATAGCAAGTATTATGTGTCTTATGAAATGTACCAGTGGGCCTCCTATCCTGATTATACCGCAGGGGCTGCCTATGTTGTTTCTCAGGACGTGGCAGCTAAAGTGTATGAAGCCTCTCAAACGTTAAATACCAGCATGTACATTGATGATGTTTTTATGGGAATTTGTGCCAATAAAATGGGAGTCGTGCCCCAATATCACCTATTCTTTGCAGGGGAAGGAAAGGCCCCTTATCACCAATGCATCTATAACCGGATGATGACTTCCCATGGACATCTAGATGATGTCCATTATCTGTGGAAGCAAGCCACAGACCCAAAAATAAAGGAGCTGACATCTGGTTTTTGGGGTGATGCTTACTGTAAAATAGTGAACATGATGCTTCTTTGCAGAATTCAATACAAAGATACATACCCATGTTCTGCAGCATGGTCCTAATACTTGAATAATGACATTTTGACTAAAATACTGTATTTTTACGGCCAATCTCACTATTGAACTTCAAGCTGTAACACAGTTTTGTATGTTTTGCGTTATCTTCTGTGTTACGATTCTGTGTCATATTCTTTATGTGGTCTTCATGCTGATTAAGTTAAAGCAGTAGTCCGGTAGTGAAAAGTTATCCTGTGTATAGGGGATAACTGTTAGATCGTTGGGGGTCTTACTGTGGGACCTCCACCAATCACAAGAACGGAGACCCTGGATCCCTCAGGCCCCCCAAAAAGAATGGAGTGGCAGGTCAAGAATGCACACTGCCACTCCATTCATGTCTAAGAGGGTCCCAGAGACAGCCAAGTAAAGCGCTTACCTATTTCCCGTAGAGCTGAATGGTGTGGTAGTGTGTATTCCTGACCTGCCGTTGTGCTCATTTTGGGGTTGTCTAGGATCTCTTTCTTATGATCGGTGGAGGTCCCAGCAGTTGGACCCATACCCATCTAAGATTTATCCCCTATTTTTTAGATAGGAAATACCTTGTCACTACCGGAATACCCCTTTAACTCGGACAGAGAGAAAACCTTTGAAAATTCATGTAATGTATGAAAGAAAAAAGGGGGGCACTGTACCAGACCACTTTTGAATTTTATCGGTGACTAGTAATGTAATGTTTTTATCCTTGGTTGACACTGAACAGCAAATGGTAATCTAGCCCAGGGATGCCCAACCTGCGGCCCTCCAGCTGTTGTAAAACTACAACTCCCACAATGCCATGCTAAAGACAGATAGCTGTAGGCTGTCCAGGCATGCTGGGAGTTATAGTTTTGCAACAGCTGGAGGGCCGCAGGTTGGGCATCCCTGATCTAGCCAATGAACTCTGTAATGGGTATGATTATTTAGTTGCCGATACCTTAAATGCATCCAACTAGATTGGAGGACTTTATTCAATTGCTAGCATGATTGCACAGATTGATCCGAAAATAAAAAATACTTCCTTCCAAAAACAGCAGCACACCTGTCCACAGGTTGTATGTGGTGTATTCACGGATATGGAGCGAAGCTTCCGGCAGGTGTGGTTGCATGCAGGAAAAGGCCCTTTAGCTAAAACATACCTCTAACACAGATCACCAGTATTCAAAAGTTGTGGATTTTGTTTGTTACTTTTTGTTACAAAAACTACAATAGAGTGGCTAAAATATACTGTGTATTACTGGAGACTATTACCATATTATTCCGTTTTCTGTTCCCTTGCTGACTTTCACATCCGTACTTGTGAATATTGTAAATAGCCTTGCTCTGTGAACGTGCTGTCCCTTTAGGTTCCTTTTCCTCGGACCACACATCAAAAGGTTAGGAGAGCGTCACTTTTGTGTCTCTTATAATTGGAACATTTTTTGTTATTCTCCAAACAGGTCATATCTAATGCGTAAGATCTCCTCCCTGGTGCCAAAACCACTGTACTCAAGCTAGGCTCTGTAGCTCCACACAACTTTCACCTGATGTGGTAGATCTTTTATTACGTGCTAGGACTTCACAGCAAGAGAACATAGTTCAGCATACCAAATGATGGGAAATTGATTTTAAAAAAAGCACACTATTCAACCATATGTTTGACATTTGCCATTTATCTTGAATCCTGTTCATGTTGCCATTGACTTTTATTTAACAAAACAATACGAACCATCTGGATCCAGTTATTTAGGCTAGGTTGACTGCTATTTTCTGACGGTGAAATGATGGACCTGGATACATCATAGTCACCGGTTTCTGTGGGGCATTGTTGGCTTCTTTCATGCCACGGACACTCCTGTTATTTTCATCTTTTTGTTCCCACAATAAAACCAAATAACAGAAGTATGAGTGCAGATGTGAACTGAGCCTCAACAGGTCAGAAAAAGGAGCCTGCAGCATTTGTGTGTCCTATTGCATCCTAGTTTTGCCCAATTTGGAAACTGAAGTGCGATGTGAACCTAGCCTAAAGGGATGGCAAAATGTGAAGTGAACCTAACCTAAAGAGATGATAAAATGCAACGTGAACCTTGCCCAAAGGGATGGCAAAATGTGATGCAAACTTAGCCTAGATGGATACTGAAACGCAATGGGAATCTGGCCTTTATTTACAAAGCTTTAGCTTTTACTTCACCGTTTGAAATTGCAACACACCCCCAGTTATTGGTCCCATCTAGCTTCTGGTACTGTGTGGTTGCAAATTAAATGTAATTAAAAGTAAATGCAAATACATACTTTATATTTTCACACCTTGTTAGCAAATGACAGTTCTTGATTTGATAGCCAAAGCAGTATATGGGGTATGAGTAATTGGTGAAGTTCTTTTGTGGTCTGCCTTCCGTAGTCTTTATCCACATGGCATAACAGTCATTTTCGCAGAACTTGTGCTGTATGTTGGCATTCAGCTTCCCTGCAGCTGCTTTCCACAGAGACAGACTCCATCTAATGCCTATGCAGAATGCTGCAAATGATGAAGTACGGTAGTGCTTCCAGAGGAGCACAAACATTTCCATATACCCCTGTGTGCAATCTGAGGTGCCCCAGGGCTCAGAGATTCCATAGGTTGAGGTATTGCAGCTTGTAAGAAGCCATAATATGGTCTTATATATGAGGCCTTAGAAATCCATACAGAAATAATTAACACGGTGTTGTTGTACTGGTTTTGTATTCTCTGACCCATCAGTCTCCAAACTAGCTTATAACGGGTTCTCCTGAGCGCATACGTCATTTCAAGGTATATGTATAGGTTTTTATCTATTCTTCAGAGGCTGAATCTTGCATAGATCTGTCTTCTTACAGTTTGTTGGGCAGTCACTGATAATGTTTAATACCATAAAATACTGCTCTGTATATGATGAGTTTTTTTGTTTTCTTATAGAGCTTTTTATATTTACAGTTGTAACCTGCTTATCACTGTGAGAGCAGCTTGAAATACAGCAGGTCTGTTCAAAAATACATTTATTTTTATATGGAAATTATTTATTCTTAAAGGTATGAAGGCAGTGTAAACTGGCCTGAACTTTCAGAAGTAGAACTCTTCTGCACCTTGTGGTCATTATCTCGGTGAGGGGGCCTTCGGCGTGCACTATGATCTGCCTAGGACCTCTCTTTGTATCCACATCTTCTGCTGTTGTTACCATGTTCATACTTTTGAGTACATTTTTTATTTTATTTTTATCCAAAACTAGATGCCTTCCAGCAATACTACTTTTTCCATTAGGCCCTGCTCCTGTTTTTGCAATAAGACTGCACCAAAATGTGAACACATTCAGGGTGCATGCTACAGTAGTGTGTTTCATGGGGGAGATCTAGAAGGCAAACAGTGAGTTACCACAACTGTGGCAACTCTCAGCCGTGTGACACACTACCACTACATCAGCAGGCAACCTTAGGCCAGTTTCACACGAGCAGGATCAGTCTGAGAAACACGCTCTGTGTGCAGCCTGAGAAGCACTGCTCCTCTCCAATGATGATTTATGATACTGTTAGTTCTTGCCTGCCCACAGGTCTACTGTACAGTACTCATAGCATTATGTAAGCACAGTTCAGGAGGCCTGAGGTCAGGCAAGAACTCACAGCATCATAAATCACTCTGAGCTCTGGTCAGAGGAGCAGTGTTCGGTCCAGGAAATGTAGCCATCACACAGAGCGTGCTTCCCAGACTGAACATGCTCGTGTCAAACTTGTCTTACTCTCCCAGCATCAACTTTGTGGTGTTGTGTAAAAAAGATACATGGATAGCTAGGAGCCCTTGTTGTCCTTCCCTGTAACTTAACGACATGGTGCTCAAATGTTGCTGCTCTTGAAGAGCACACAGTGATTTGCATGAAATAATATGGTGTAACGTGATGACCTACACTGTATACTCTAGAGGGTTATTTCCAGTTATGGGTAACATACATCTTTGCTCTCTACGTTATGTGTATATACAGTAAGACCAGTGTCCTAGCTTACATGTGATTTAGTTATTTCATTTTTTGTTTACTATTGATTTTTGTATGTTTATTTATGAATGCTTTCACTGTATTTAAGAATTAACTTTTGTTTTGTTTTTTGTAAAAAAAAAAAATCTTTCTAACCGTTTTCAATAAATGATCTGACTGGAAAACTGGCCTTGTAGTATTCAATATCAACAGATAAAGCAAAGCAGCAAAACGACGACTGCCTTTATTTTCAAGCTGCTGTCCAGGACTGGCTATCTCTTAGTATTCAGAAACCACCTCAGTCTCTGAATGTTTAAAGGGATTGTCTCACTTCAGCAAATAGCATTTATTATGTAGAGATAGTTAATACAAGGCGCTTACTAATGTATTGTGATTATCCATATTGCTTCCTTTGCTGGATTGATTCATTTTTCCATCACATTATACACTGCTCGTGTCCATGGTTACGGCCATTCTGCAGTCCATCAGTGGTGGTATTGCTTGCACACTATAGGAAAAAGAGCTGGCCTCTCTGGTGGCTGGGACCGAACATAGGCTAATGCTTTTTCCTACAGTGTTCAAGCACGGCCACCACTGATGGATTTTAGGGTGGTTGTAACCGTGGAAACGAGCAGTGTATAATGTGATAGAAAAATGAATCCAGCCAGCAAAGGAAGCAACATGGACAATCACAATACATTAGTAAGTGCCTCGTATTAACTTTCTCTACATGATGAATGCAACCCCTTGTCACACTGACAATATACAATAGTTAAATACATCACTGCCTATTATTTTGGCTTAATGATTATGGATACAAGGGGGGAGATTTATTATCTCCGTACGGCATTTTCCTTTCAAAAACGTTTTAAACACCAGGGCGACTAAATTTTCTTGCAATTGGCGTTTGTCTGCCGCCTCTGCCACTTTCTGAAAAGGGGGAACAGCCAGTGGACCTGGCACATTTATCTTCTCTTACGCTACTTTTCTGATGTAACTGAAGACTGAAATCTATGGAAGCTCGTAGCTTTCAGTTTAGGCTCATGGGTTGGATTCACCTAATTTATGACCAGGCCTACACTTCACCATAAATTAAGTGCATCCTCCAGCAGCACAGAGAATGGCAAGACCAGCATACCACACTCTGGTCTTGATGAAAGTCCTCAAAAATGTTTATTCAAGAGAAATCACCTTAATTTCAACTTCAATATGTATTAAATTCCCAAGATACAGTATATAAGTAATGCATTATAGTCAGGTAGGCAATCAAAACATAAGTGACACTGGACAAATGCTCCAAGCCAGGGTTGACAACTACTTTTTTCTTTTTCCTCACGGACAATAAAGCAAAAAATGTTAAGATTTACTGGGGCACCATAACTGAATGATAAAGATAAGTAATATACATCTACTGTCAAAAAATTAAAATGAATAACCTGCAAAATCTACTCCAACCTTAACGCTTTCTACACCAGAGGTTTTAGCATTTTCATCTTTGCGTTCCCCGCCTTCCCAGAGCCATAACTTTTATTTTTCCATTCATATAGCTGTATGAGGGCTTGTTTTTTGCGGGACAAGTTGTGCTTTCCAACGCCACTATTTAATATTGCATATGATGTAGTGGGAAGCTGGAATTTTTTTTTATTTACAATGTTTGATGTGCGATAAAACTGACTGGTTACTTTCATTCTACAGGTCAGTACAAATCGGTTTTACTTTCTCATTTCCATATTCTGACCCCTATAACTTTTTTGTAATTATGTGTACGGAGCGTTCATGTTTTGCGGGGCGATCTGTACATTTCATTGATACCATTCTTGGATGTGAACAACTTTTTGATGAAGCGACCAAAAACGTCAAATCTGCTATTTTGACGTTTTGTTTATTTTTGTTTGCCATATGGGTAAATTTTTTTTTATAGTATGGGCATTTTAACATGTGGCGATACCCATGATGTGTATTTAAAAAAAAAAAAGTTTTTGTATTTTTATTTTGGTAATCGGGGGTGATTTGAATATATATATATATATATATATATATATATATATAATATATATTACACACACACACACACACAGTGGATATAAAAAGTCTACACACTCCTGTTAAAATGTCAGGTTTCTGTGATGTAAAAAAAAATGACAAAGATAAATAATTTCAGAACTTTAATGTGACCTATAAACTGTAGAACTCGATTGAAAAACAAACTAAATCCTTTTAGTTGGAGGGAAGGAAACAAAAAAAATAATAATAATAATGTGGTTGCATTAGTGTGTGCACACCCTCTTATACCTGGGGTGTAGCTGTGCTCAGAATTAAGCAATCACATTCAAAATCATGTTAAATAGGAGTCAGCATACACCTGCCCTCATTTAAAGTGCCTCTGATTAACCCCAAATAAAGTTCAGCTTCTCTAGTTGGTCTTTCCTGAAATTTTCTTAGTCACATCCCACAGCAAAAGCCATGGTCCACAGAGAGCTTCCAAAGCATCAGAGGGATCTCATTGTTAAAAGGTATCAGTCAGGAGACGGGTACAAAAAAATTTCCAAGGCATTAGATATACCATGGAACACAGTGAAGACAGTCATCATCAAGTGGAGAAAATATGGCACAACAGTGACAAGAACTGGACGTCCCTCCAAAATTGATGAAAAGACGAGAAGAAAACTGGTCTGGGAGGCTACCAAGAGGCTTACAGCAACATTAACCCCTTCCCGACTGCAATCTGTATATATACGTGATAGCTGCACATGCCCCGTGCAGCTATCACGTCTATAAACGTCAAGACAGTTCTTTAATCAAAGCGCTTGGATTAAAGCTTCTGCCCCTGCCCTGCTGCTGTCACGGAGAGCATACAGTTCAGTAATGCCGGCAAGGGACCAATCAGAGTGGCCCCCTGCCGACAATCGATCCGATTGGTTAGTCTGTGCAGACTAACCAATCGGATCGCGGCAGTGAAAAAATGCCGGTTTCAGGCTCTGATCTGCGCTCTGCATATCAGAGCCTGAAAGCAGGTAGTGTTCCTCATGCCACCTGATCTGTGCCCCTCCAAGCCCTTGGTGCCCCTCTGTGCCCCCCGATCTGTGCCCCTCTCCTGCCTCCTGCGCTCATCTCCTGCCCTGATGCGGTCCGCCCCATACATTAGTCCCGCCGGCTGCCCCAGCCTCCCTCAATGGCATTCTGGCAGCCGAATCACCCCCCCCCCCCCCCCCCCCCCCCTTTCCAGCGCTGCCCCCGATCCCCCTGCTGTGTGTGATGGCGGCGGCTCCATTCCTGAGCCGCCGCCATCAGCAGAGAGTGTCAGCCCTATGCTGACACTCTGCTGTAACCTGTAACCCCATAGATGCCGCGGTAGCGGCATCCATGGGGTTAATAGAGGGAGGGGGCTCCCTCTCTCCACCATCGGGGCTGCTGTGCTGCGATGGCAACCGGACGCTTTCCAAAAGCATCCGCTGTTGCCACCTACAGGGCATCTGATTGTATTATACTTTGCAATGCAAGAGCATTGCAAAGTATAGTACAGCCATCAGCCCCACTGGATCTTCAAGATCCAAGAGGGACTTGATAAAGAAAAAATGTGAAAATAATAAAAGTACAAATAAATAAATAAAAATGTAAAATTAAAAAAATAAATTGCCTTTTCCTATTAAAAAAAAAAAACAACACATATTAACCACCTCCGGACCGCTGTACGCAGATTCGCGTTCCGGAGGTGGCAGCGCTGCGCACAATCACGCATATACGCGTCATCTCGCGAGACGCGAGATTTCGCTCAAAGCCGGCCAGCGCATGCGCATCGCGGGCCGGCAAAATTAAAAGAACAAGTTCGTCACCAGCCTGCCAGCAACGATCATTGGCTGGCAGGCTGGCGATTTTCAAAAAATCCAATCACAAGTCATATAACAGATCATATTAGTAAATATGATCTGTTATATGGCTTGTCTGCTCCTGTGCTGGTCCTTTTCGTCGGTTGGATCCAGCACAGGAGCAGACTGAACTGTGAGTACACCAAACACTACACCTTAGCCCCAGATCACCCCCCTGCACCCCAATTAACCCTTTGATCACCCCTTTGATCGCCCCTGTCAATCACTAGTGAAAGGAAAAAAAGTGATCAGTGTAAACTGTCACTTTTTTTTTTTCACTGGTATTGACTGTTAGGTTTTAGGGATAGTTTAGGCCCCTTGGTTAGGTAGTTAGCGTCAGTTAGCGCCCACCCCACCGCACCGCAGTCACTTTTATTCGCTGATTAGCGTATCGCTAATCAGCATTTGTACTTTTATAGTATCTGTAAGTGATCAAAACTGATCACGGTCAGATCTATAATAGTATTAGGGCTCATTCAGACGGCCGTATGCTGTCCGCAAAAATACTGAATGCTATCCGTTTTTTTGCGGATCCGCAAAAAAACGGATCTGCAAAAAAACGGATAGCATTCAGTATTTTTGCGGACCCATAGTCTTCAATGGGGCCATGTCCTGATTTTCACGGACAAGTATAGGACATGTTTCATTTTTTTTGCGGATCCGCAAAAAAACGGATAGCATTCAGTATTTTTGCGGACAGCATACGGCCGTCTGAATGAGCCCTTAGTGTCACCTTAGCTCGCCCTCCACCCAAAACGCAGTGTTTGCCCGATCAGGCCTGATCGGTCGCCCACACGTGCGTTCACCCACGCCCGCCCCACCGCAGTGACAAAAAATATATTTTTTTTTGATCACTGCACATTCATTTTACACGCACTGCGGCGATAAAAAAAATCAGTTTTGATATTTTTTATCAACCGCAGCGGCCTCTGGTACTTCACTAGCCTCCCCTTTGTAAGACAGGTTTGCTTTTTTTCTTGGGTAGTCTCAGGGAATACCCCTAAATTTAGTAGTCCAAAATGTCAAACAGGGGGTATTCTTCTGAAGAGGCCTACAGGATTCTGACCCAGTCGGATGAGGAGTGGGAACCCTCATCTGACGAATCTAGCGGGTCAGAATATGAACCTGTGGAAAGCAGTGGCTCTCTGACCCAAAGTTCGGACGAGGAGGTTGAGGTCCCTGGCAGCACCAGGCGTACCCGGCCCCGTGTCGCTAGACTACAGGTTACGCAGGATCCGCTTCAAGAGCAGCAGAGTGGGGCTGTCGCTGCCGGATCACGTGGTGAGGCATACACCAGCAGCGCAGCCCTCCCTGGACCTAGTACCAGCACTGCCGTACAACATGGTGACGTGGCGAGCACCAGAAGGGCAGTTGAAGCTGGTACGGTGGCACGTGCAGTAGTTACCCCGTCGCAGCCACCGCACAGACAGGCCCGTAGAGCCCCTAGAATCCCTGAGGTGCTGGCAAACCCTGATTGGCAGTCACCAACTTCAGCCGCACCTGTAGTTCCCCCTTTCACCGCCCAGTCTGGAGTTCGGGTTGAGACGGCTCAAATCGGTTCGGCCCTGGGATTTTTTGAGCTGTTCTTGACTGCGGAGCTCTTGGACTTAGTCGTGGCAGAGACAAACCGGTATGCCACACAATTTATATCCGCCAACCCGGGAAGCTTTTATGCCCAGCCTTTCCGGTGGAAACCAGTCCAAGTTTCCGAACTTAAATTTTTTTTGGGCCTTCTCCTCAACATGGGTCTAACTAAAAAGCATGAATTGCGGTCATATTGGTCCACGCACCCGATTCATCACATGCCCATGTTCTCTGCTGCTATGTCCAGGGCACGATTTGAGGCCATCCTCCGTTTCCTGCATTTTAGCGACAACACCACCTCCCGTCCCAGAGGCCACCCAGCTTTTGACCGGCTCCACAAAATTCGGCCCCTCATAGACCATTTCAACCAGAAATTTGCAGATTTGTATACCCCCGAGCAAAACATCTGCGTAGACGAGTCCCTAATACATTTTACCGGGCGCCTTGGCTTCAAACAATACATCCCAAGCAAGCGTCCCCGGTATGGGGTCAAATTGTATAAGCTCTGTGAAAGGGCCACAGGCTATACCCACAAATTTCGGATCTATGAGGGAAAAGATCAGACCCTGGAGCCGGTCGGTTGCCCTGACTACCTGGGGAGCAGTGGGAAGACAGTCTGGGACTTGGTGTCACCCTTATTCGGCAAGGGGTACCATCTTTATGTGGACAATTTTTACACAAGTGTGGCCCTCTTTAGGCATTTGTTTCTAGAACGGATTTGCGCCTGTGGCACCGCGCGAACTAGTCGCGTGGGCTTCCCCCAACGGCTTGTAACCACCCGTCTTGCAAGGGGGGAGAGGGCTGCCTTGTGTAACGAAGAACTGCTCGCGGTGAAATGGAGAGACAAGCGTGACGTTTACATGCTCTCCTCCATTCACGCAGACACGACAATCCAAATTGAGCGAGCAACCCGTGTCATTGAAAAGCCCCTCTGTGTCCACGACTATAATGCGCTCATGGGAGGGGTGGACTTCAATGACCAGATGTTGTCTCCGTATTTAGTTTCCCGCAGAACCAGACGCTGGTATAAGAAGGTGTCTGTATATTTAATTCAATTGGCGCTGTACAATAGTTTTGTTCTCTACAGTAAGGCTGGTAGAACACGATCCTTCCTCAAATTCCAGGAAGAGATCATCGAGAACCTCCTTTACCCAGGAGGTTCCGTGGCCCCATCCACCAGTGTAGTTAGCCGTCTACATGAGCGACATTTCCCCAGTGTCGTTCCTGGTACCTCAACCCAACCGTCACCCCGAAAAAGATGTCGTGTCTGTAGCAGGAGTGGAATAAGGCGTGACACCCGCTATTTCTGTCCTGACTGTCCTGACCACCCTGCCCTATGCTTTGGTCAGTGTTTCCGGAAGTACAACACACAGGTGCACCTAGCATAGGGATTGCATCTCACAGGACAGGCACACAGGGCTATTAGGGCCCTTTTACTCACAGCTGCTGCAAACCTCTCCTTTCACCTGGGATAAAGTGCATAACGTACTTCGCCACATCTTTGGGCGATTTGCGCTTTGCACATTGTCCCATGGGGAAGGAGAGGTTTGTTCTATAAAGGTAAAAAAAACTAAACAAAAAAAAAATTACTGGTAAGTAAAAAAGTTAAACGTTCAGTTAAAAAAGTTAAAAAAAAAGTTTCTATGTTCTGTTCAACAGTTAATAAATTTATTGCGTTGCGGCCTGGTTTTTTCTTTTTTGTTTTGTTTTTTTTACCTTTCAGGTGGACCAACCGATCGACTAGCTGCAGCACTGATGTGCATTCTGACAGAAGCATTGCGCTGCTGTCAGATTACACGCAAGTCGGTGTATGCGGCGCTGCAAGACGAGATTTCTCCTCTGCAGTAAAAGATACGTTTGCCGAGGCATATGAGCTGAGGAGGTGGCGGTGTTCATATACTTTGGCAAACACTTTGTATATATATATAAAAAAAAAAAAAAATCCCGGCAATGATTTATTCATCCACATCGATTGATGTGAATGGAGAAATCAGGTTTGCCAGGGCATACGAGCTAAGTGGGTATGGATGTTGGGCGGAGCTCCTATGTCCTGGCAGACGCCTTTCCCCTCCTTTTTTTTTTTTGGCAGAGATTTTTTCATCCACATTGATCGATGCGAATGAAGAAATCTGTGCCGTTCATTTTTTTCTTTCAGCCCAGAGGCTGAACGGAAAAAAAAAAATCTCATTACCCGTATGCTCAATATAAGGAGAATAGCAGAAACTCCTAATGCTGGGCATACATGTAATGATTGTGGAGACCCTCAAATGCCAGGGCAGTACAAACACCCCACAAATAACACCATTTTGGAAAGAAGACACCCCAAGGTATTCGCTGAGGGGCATATTGAGTCCATGAAAGATTGAAATTTTTGTCCCAAGTTAGCGGAAAGGGAGACTTTGTGAGAACAAAATCAAAAAAATCAATTTCCGCTAACTTGTGCCAAAAATTTTTTTTTTATATGAACTCGCCATGCCCCTCATTGAATACCTTGGGGTGTCTTATTTCCAAAATGGGGTCACATGTAGGGTATTTATACTGCCCTGGCATTTTAGGGGCCCCAAAGCGTGAGAAGAAGTCTGGTATCCAAATGTCTAAAAATGCCCTCCTAAAAGGAATTTGGGCACCTTTGCCCACCTAGGCTGCAAAAAAGTGTCACACATCTGGTATCTCTGTATTCAGGAGAAGTTGAGGAATGTGTTTTGGGGTGTCTTTTTACATATACCCATGCTGGGTGAGATAAATATCTTGGTCAAATGCCAACTTTGTATAAAAAAAATGGGAAAAGTTGTCTTTTGCCAAGATATTTCTCTCACCCAGCATGGGTATATGTAAAATGACACCACAAAACACATTCCCCACCTTCTCCTGAGTACGGAGATACCAGATGTGTGACACTTTTTTGCAGCCTAGGTGGGCAAAGGGGCCCACATTCCAAAGAGCACCTTTCGGATTTCACAGGTCATTTACCTACTTACCAGACATTAGGGCCCCTGGAAAATGCCAGGGCAGTATAACTACCCCACAAGTGACCCCATTTTGGAAAGAAGACACCCCAAGGTATTCCGTGAGGGGCATGGCAAGTTCCTAGAATTTTTTATTTTTTGTCACAAGTTAGTGGAAAATGATGAATTTTTTTTCTTTTTTTTTTCATACAAAGTCTCATATTCCACTAACTTGTGACAAAAAATAAAAACTTCCATGAACTCACTATGCCCATCAGCGAATACCTTGGGGTCTCTTCTTTCCAAAATGGGGTCACTTGTGGGGTAGTTATACTGCCCTGGCATTCTAGGGGCCCAAATGTGTGGTAAGGAGTTTGAAATCAAATTCTGTAAAAAATGACCTGTGAAATCCTAAAGGTGCTCTTTGGAATATGGGCCCCTTTGCCCACCTAGGCTGCAAAAAAGTGTCACACATCTGGTATCTCCGTACTCAGGAGAAGGTGGGGAATGTGTTTTGGGGTGTCATTTTACATATACCCATGCTGGGTGAGAGAAATATCTTGGCAAAAGACAACTTTTCCCATTTTTTTATACAAAGTTGGCATTTGACCAAGATATTTATCTCACCCAGCATGGGTATATGTAAAAAGACACCCCAAAACACATTCCTCAACTTCTCCTGAATACAGAGATACCAGATGTGTGACACTTTTTTGCAGCCTAGGTGGGCAAAGGGGCCCATATTCCAAAGAGCACCTTTCAGATTTCACAGGTCATTTTTTACAGAATTTGATTTCAAACTCCTTACCACACATTTGGGCCCCTAGAATGCCAGGGCAGTATAACTACCCCACAAGTGACCCCATTT
Organism: Bufo bufo; assembly: GCF_905171765.1. Classification (NCBI taxonomy): domain Eukaryota; kingdom Metazoa; phylum Chordata; class Amphibia; order Anura; family Bufonidae; genus Bufo; species Bufo bufo. Next base: position 218,734,801 of record NC_053392.1, read on the forward strand.
TGGAAAGAAGAGACCCCAAGGTATTTCGTGATGGGCATAGTGAGTTCATGGAAGTTTTTATTTTTTGTCACAAGTTAGTGGAATATGAGACTTTGTAAGAAAAAAATTAAAAAATCATCATTTTCCGCTAACTTGTGACAAAAAATAAAAAGTTCTATGAACTCACTATGCCCATCAGCGAATACCTTAGGGTGTGTACTTTCCGAAATGGGGTCATTTGTGGGGTGTTTGTACTGTCTGGGCATTGTAGAACCTCAGGAAACATGACAGGTGCTCAGAAAGTCAGAGCTGCTTCAAAAAGCGGAAATTCACATTTTTGTACCATAGTTTGTAAACGCTATAACTTTTACCCAAACCATTTTTTTTATCAAAGACATGTAGAACAATAAATTTAGAGCAAAATTTCTATATGGATCTCGTTTTTTTTTGCAAAATTTTACAACTGAAAGTGAAAAATGTCATTTATTTGCAAAAAAATCGTTACATTTCGATTAATAACAAAAAAAGTAAAAATGTCAGCAGCAATGAAATACCACCAAATGAAAGCTCTATTAGTGAGAAGAAAAGGAGGTAAAATTCATTTGGGTGGTAAGTTGCATGACCGAGCAATAAATGGTGAAAGTAGTGTAGGTCAGAAGTGTAAAAAGTGGCCTGGTCTTTCAGGGTGTTTAAGCACTGGGGGCTGAGGTGGTTAAGTATCACCGCGACTGTAACGACCGTCTCTATAAATATATCACATGATAGACCCCGTCCGATAAACACCATAAAAAATAAAAAATAAAAACTGTGTAACTATGGAGACACTTAAACATAATTTTTTTGGTTTCAGAAATGCTATTATTGTGTAAAACTTAAATAAATAAAAAAAAGTATACATATTAGGTATTACCACGTCCGTAACGATCCGTAAACGCTGTGAAAATAAATAAATAAAAACTGTTCCAAAACAGCCAATTTTTTGGTCACTTTGCCCCATAAAGTGTAATAATGAATGATCAAAAAATCCTATGTACCCAAAAATGGTACCAATAAAAACCTCAACTCTTTCAGCAAAAAACGAGCCCCTGCACAAGACTATCGGCAGAAAAATTAAAAACCTATGGCGTTCAGAAAATGGACACACAAAAACATAATTTCTTTTTCAAAAATACTTCATTATGTAAAACTGAAACAAACCAACAAAGAAAGTAGACATATTTGATATCATTGCGTCCGTAACAACCTGCTCTATAAAAATAGCACATGATCTACCCTGTCAGATGAATTTTGTAAAAAAAATTAAAAATAAACTGTGCCAAAACAGCCATTTTTCAGTTACCTTGCCTCACAAAAAACTTAATATAGAGCAATTAAAAATCATATGTACCCCAAAATAGTACTAATAAAACTGGCACCTTATCCCCTAGTTTCCAAAATAGGGTCACTTTTTGGGAGTTTCTACTGTAAGGGTGCATCAGGGGGGCTTTAAATGGGCCAAGGCATCTAAAACCAGTCCAGCAAAATCTGCCTTCCAAAAACCATACGGCGTTCCTTTCCTTCTGTGCCCTGCCGTGCGCACTTACATCAGTTTATGACCACATGTGGGGTGTTTCTGTAAACCGCAGAATCAGGGTAATAAATATTGAGTTTTGTTTGGCTGTTAACCCTCAATGTGTTAAAGAAAAAAATTTAATAAAATGGAAAATCTGCCAAAAAAGTGAAATTTAGAAATGTCATCTCCATTTTCCTTTAATTCTTGTGGAACACCTAAAGAGTTAACAAAGTTTGTAAAATCTGTTTTGAGTTACTTGAGGGGTGTAGTTTCTACAATGGGGTCATTTATGGGGGGTTTCCACTTTGTAAGCCTCACAAAGTGACTTTAGACCTGAACTGGTTCTTAAAAAGTGGGTTTTGGAAATTTTCTTAAAAATTTTAAGAACTGCTTCTAAACTTCTAAGCCTTCCAACGCCCTAAAAAAATAAAATGACATTTCCAAAATGATGCCAACATAAAGTAGACATATGGGAAATGTTAAGTAATAAATATTTTATTAGGTATGACTTTCTGTTTTAGAAGCAGAGAAATGTAAATTTAGAAAATTGTGAATTTTTCTAAATTTTTGGTAAATTTGGGATTTTTTTATAAATAAAGGTGAAATATATTGACTCAAATTTTTGACTATCATGAAGTACAATATGTCACGAGAAAACAATCTCAGAATGTCTTGGATAAATAAAAGTGTTCCAAAGCTATTACAACATAAAGTGACGCATGTCAGATTTGTAAATTTTGACCTGGACACTGGGGCATCAATGACCCTTGGTCATGAAAGGGTTAAAGGAGCTGCAGGAACATCTGGTAAGTACTGGCTGTGTGGTACATGTGAGAACAATCTCCCGTATTCTTCATATGTCTGGGCTATGGGGTAGAGTGGCAAGACGAAAGCTTTTTCTTACGAAGAAAATCATCCTGTCACAGCCAGACAGCTGAGAAGCGCTCACAGGAGCTTCTCAGATCCTCCTCCTTGAATTTCTTTGTTTTGGTTTAGTTTCTCATCTCGTTAGTCTATCTCAGCTGTCATGCAGTTGGACTGATTGCTACCCTTTAAGTTACTCCCCATAATGCAGTAGTGTGCGGCTGATACAACTTCCTGGAGTGTGTGTGCATGCTGTTCCCAGTCGTCAGTCGTCTGCAAGATAAGTGCTGTTTATGTATTTATGATTTTGTCTTTTCTGGATCCAGGTGACCCTGACTCCCTCCGTGTCAGTGTAGGGAGCCGGTGGTCGTGTCCCTTCACTATTGTAGGGTCTTCAGGTAATAGATAGCCAAGGAACGTGGATATGCGGCCATCCACCTTTGGGGTGTTCGCATAGGCTGAGCAGTGAGGGAGAGCGGCAGGTCTATTGCAGGGGTCTCCCTTTGTTCCTTAGTTGTGGATCCAGAGAGACATTGTTTATATGGTATTGTCTTGTTTCCTGTACACCATCCGCGACATTATCAGCCGCCAAAACCGTCTCAAGCATGGATCCGGTTTCACTTTTGGCTGAACGCTTTCAGGGTCTTTCTTTGGAGGTAGCTGATCTCCGTAAGACTTTTTCTCAGTTTCAAGTGACCGGTTCAGCTTGCGTTCATGGAGTTTGTGCTGAGCCTAAGATCTCGCTCCCGGATACGTTCTCCGGGGGTAGTGAGAATTTTGTGCGTTTTAGAGAGGCTTGCAAACTCCATTTTCGCCTTCTTCCCCATTCTTCTGGTGATGAAGAACGGAGGGTGGGGATCATTATATCGCTGCTCAGGGGTAACGCTCAGTCCTGGGCCTTTTCGCTGCCGGAGGGGGCACGGCCCCTTCGTTCAGTGGATGAATTCTTTTTAGCCCTGGGTCAGATATATGATGATCCGGATCGTATTGCTCTGGCTGAGTCTAGACTACGTCTGTTATGCCAGGGTAAACAATCCGCAGAGATATACTGTTCAGAATTTCGGAGATGGGCAGCAGATACGGGTTGGAATGATGCTGCACTCCGAAGTCAATTTTGCTATGGTCTTTCAGAGGGATTGAAAGATGCATTTGCCTTTCATGAAAGACCTACCTCCTTGGATTCTGCTATGTCTCAGGCCGTTCGTATTGACAGGCGTCTTAGAGAGAGAGGAGAGATCTCTCCTTCCTGTCATACTCAGTCCCGGGACAGTGCAGCGGTCTCATTCTGTGCACAGGGGTCTCAGTCGCTGTCAGCCCCTTCTGAGCAGGAGTCCATGCAGCTGGGGTTGATTGCCTCTGACAATAGAAGATTCAGCCCGCAGGGGAGGGTTTGTTTTTGTTGTGGAGGTATAAATCATCTGGCAAATGTTTGTCCCTCTAGGAGATTCAGGCAGTTTTCTGGGAGTAATAAAGAGACAAAAAGGAAAAAATCTTTTAAAAATGTTCCGTCTGTTACTATTGGCAGGGTTGAGGCGGAAATTGAAGGTTTTCCGTTTGCTTGTAGTTCCCGTTTTGTCCTGCCTGCTAGGGTGGCGCTAGAGAGCAAGAGCATTTTTTGTGAGATTTTTGTGGATAGTGGAGCAGCTGTCAACCTCATTGATAATCAATTTGCAATAACTCATGGTTTCCAGGTATGCACAATGGGAAAGGATATTCCTGTTTTTGCTATTGATTCAGCTCCACTTTCTCAGAAATCATTAAAGGGCATAGTTCACAATATCCGTTTAATTGTGAGTGATGCTCATGTTGAGGATGTGTCATGTTTCGTCCTTAGCGGTTTGCCTACTCCTCTAGTGTTGGGGCTACCCTGGCTCACTAAACATAACCCCACCATTGATTGGCAAGCGAGGCAAATAAATGGTTGGAGTAACTTTTGCAGAGAGAATTGCCTCATAACATCTGTTTCTGAGGTTTCTACTAAGACTGTACCACCTTTCCTCTCTGAATTTTTGGATGTCTTCTCTGAGAGTGGAGTTCAGGGTTTACCTCCGCACAGGGAGTATGATTGCCCTATTAATCTCATCCCAGGCGCCAAGCTGCCTAAATCTCGTTTATACAATCTCTCCCAACCTGAGAGGGTCGCTATGCGGGCTTATATCTCTGAGAGTCTGAGAAAAGGACACATACGACCCTCGAAGTCACCTGTTGCCGCTGGTTTTTTCTTTGTTAAGAAAAAAGATGGTTCTTTAAGACCTTGTCTGGATTTCAGGGAGCTGAACAGTATCACTATTCGTGATCCTTATCCGCTTCCTCTGATCCCGGACCTGTTTAACCAGGTTGTTGGAGCTAAAGTCTTTTCCAAATTAGACCTAAGAGGGGCATACAACCTGGTTAGGGTCAGAGAAGGAGACGAATGGAAGACGGCTTTCAATACCCCTGAGGGCCATTTTGAGAATTTGGTTATGCCTTTTGGTTTGATGAATGCCCCAGCCGTTTTTCAGCATTTCGTCAACAGCATTTTTTATCATTTAATGGGAAAATTTGTATTAGTGTATTTGGATGACATTTTGATTTTTTCTCCTGATTTCAAGACTCATAAGGAACACTTACGTCAGGTCTTGCTCATCCTGCGGGAGAATAAATTATACGCGAAACTGGAAAAATGTGTGTTTGCGGTTCCAGAAATCCAATTTCTGGGGTTTCTTGTCTCCGCTTCTGGTTTTCGCATGGACCCCGAGAAGGTCCGCGCTGTGCTTGAGTGGGAGCTTCCTGAGAATCAGAAGGCGCTGATGCGTGTTTTGGGCTTTGCCAATTATTACAGGAAATTTATTTTGAATTATTCCTCTGTTGTTAAACCACTCACTGATATGACCAGAAAGGGGGTAGATTTTTCTTCCTGGTCGGTAGAGGCGCGTAAGGCCTTTTCTAATATCAAGGAGAGTTTTGCTTCCGCTCCCATCCTAGTACAACCTGATATTTCGTTACCCTTCATAGTTGAGGTTGATGCTTCTGAGGTAGGGGTGGGTGCGGTCTTGTCTCAGGGTTCCTCTCCTGCCAAATGGCAACCGTGTGCCTTTTTCTCAAAGAAACTCTCCTCCGCAGAGAGAAATTATGATGTGGGAGATAGGGAATTGTTGGCCATCAAGTTGGCTTTTGAGGAATGGCGCCATTGGCTAGAGGGAGCCAGACACCCTATTACCGTGTTTACTGACCATAAAAATCTGGCCTACTTGGAGTCAGCCAAGCGTCTGAACCCGAGACAGGCCAGATGGTCTTTGTTCTTTTCAAGGTTTAATTTTGTTGTTACGTTCCGCCCTGGGGTTAAGAATGTGAAGGCAGATGCCCTGTCACGTTGTTTTCCGGGAGGTGGGAATTTTGAAGACCCGGGGTCCCATTTTGGCTGAAGGTGTGGTGGTCTCTGCTCTTTTTCCTGAATTGGAGGCAGAGGTGCAGGCAGCCCAGTCAGAAGCTCCTGATCTTTGTCCTCCTGGGAGGTTGTTTGTGCCTCTCGCTTTGAGACACAAGATTTTTAAAGAACACCACGACACGGTCCTTGCTGGGCACCCGGGGGCAAGAGCCACACTGGATCTCATCGCTCGGAGATTCTGGTGGCCTGCGCTTCGTAAGTCGGTTGAGGGTTTTGTGGCAGCTTGCGAGACTTGCGCTCGTGCCAAGGTCCCTCATTCACGGCCATCAGGTCCTCTCCTTCCTTTGCCCATTCCTTCCCGTCCTTGGACACATCTGTCCATGGACTTCATAACGGACTTGCCTCGTTCCTCGGGGAAGTCTGTGATTCTGGTGGTGGTGGACCGTTTTAGCAAAATGGTGCATTTTATCCCTTTTCCTGGTTTGCCCAATGCTAAGACGCTGGCGCATGCATTTATTGACCACATTGTCAAATTGCATGGGATGCCTTCAGACATAGTCTCTGATAGGGGCACGCAGTTTGTTTCCAGATTCTGGAAGGCTTTCTATTCTCGCTTGGGGGTTCGGTTGTCATTCTCTTCTGCTTTCCATCCGCAGTCGAATGGCCAGACAGAGCGCGTCAATCAGAATCTGGAGACATATCTGCGCTGTTTTGTGGCGGAGAATCAGGAGGATTGGTGTTCTTTTTTGTCCCTTGCTGAGTTTGCTTTAAATAACCGTCGTCAGGAGTCCTCTGATAAGTCACCATTTTTTGGTGCATATGGGTTCCATCCGCAGTTTGGGACTTTCTCGGGAGAGGGCTCTTCTGGTTTGCCTGATGAGGACAGATTCTCCTCGTCTTTGTCATCTATTTGGCAAAAGATTCAGGATAATCTAAAGAGCATGAGTGAGAGATATAGGTGTGTGGCGGATAAGAGACGTGTGCCTGGTCCGGACCTGAATGTTGGTGATCTGGTGTGGTTGTCTACCAAGAATATCAAATTGAAGGTTCCCTCCTGGAAGTTGGGTCCTAGGTTTATTGGGCCTTACAAGATCCTGTCTGTCATCAATCCTGTTGCCTACCGTCTTGATCTTCCTCAGACTTGGAAGATCCATAATGTTTTTCATAAGTCCTTTTTGAAACCTTATGTTCAACCTATTGTACCCTCGCCTTTGCCTCCTCCTCCGATTATGGTTGATGGAAATCTTGAATTTCAGGTCTCTAGGATTGTGGATTCTCGTCTTGTCCGCGGTTCCCTCCAGTACCTCGTTCATTGGGAGGGTTATGGTCCTGAGGAGAGGATGTGGGTCCCAGTGACGGACATTAAGGCCTCTTGTCTCATCAGGGCTTTCCATAGGTCCCATCCTGAGAAGGTGGGCTCTGAGTGTCCGGAGTCCACTCCTAGAGGGAGGGGTACTGTCACAGCCAGACAGCTGAGAAGCGCTCACAGGAGCTTCTCAGATCCTCCTCCTTGAATTTCTTTGTTTTGGTTTAGTTTCTCATCTCGTTAGTCTATCTCAGCTGTCATGCAGTTGGACTGATTGCTACCCTTTAAGTTACTCCCCATAATGCAGTAGTGTGCGGCTGATACAACTTCCTGGAGTGTGTGTGCATGCTGTTCCCAGTTCCCAGTCCTCAGTCCTCAGTCGTCAGTCGTCTGCAAGATAAGTGCTGTTTATGTATTTATGATTTTGTCTTTTCTGGATCCAGGTGACCCTGACTCCCTCCGTGTCAGTGTAGGGAGCCGGTGGTCGTGTCCCTTCACTATTGTAGGGTCTTCAGGTAATAGATAGCCGAGGAACGTGGATATGCGGCCATCCACCTTTGGGGTGTTCGCATAGGCTGAGCAGTGAGGGAGAGCGGCAGGTCTATTGCAGGGGTCTCCCTTTGTTCCTTAGTTGTGGATCCAGAGAGACATTGTTTATATGGTATTGTCTTGTTTCCTGTACACCATCCGTGACACATCCAAGCCAGACTACATTGTGCAAAAACATCTGAAGTCTCCCAAAAGCATGTGGGAAAAGGTGTTATGGTCTGATGAAACCAAGGTTGAACTTTTTGGCCATAATTCCAAAAGATATGTTTGGTGCAAAAACACTGCACATCACCAAAAGAACACCATACCCTCAGTGAAGCATGGTGGTGGCAGCATCATGCTTTGGGGCTGTCTTTCTTTAACTGGAACTGGGGCCTTAGTTAAGCTAGAGGGAATTATGAACAGTTCCAAATACCAGTCAATATTGGCACAAAACCTTAAGGCTTCTCTAGAAAGCTGAACATGAAGAGAAACTTCATCTTTCAGCATGACAATGACCCAAAGCATGCATCCAAATCAACAATAGAATGGCTTCACCAGAAGAAGGTTAAAGTTTTGGAATGGCCCAGCCCTGAATCCGATTGAAAATCTGTAGGGTGATCTGAAGAGGGCTGTGCACAGGAGATGCCATTGCAATCTGACAGATTTGGAGTGTCTTTGCAAAGAAGAGTGGGCAAATCTTGCCAAGTCAAAATGTGCTATGCTGATAGACTCATACCCAAAAAGACTGAGTGCTGTAATAAAATTAAAAGGTGATTCAACAAAGTACAGGTATTAGTTTAAGGGTGTGCACACTTATGCAACCATATTATTTTATTTTTATATTTTTTTTCTTCCCTCTACCTAAAAGATTTCAGTTTGTTTTTCAATTGAGTTGTACAGTTTATAGGTCACATTAAAGGTGGAAAAAGTTCTGAAAAGATTTATTTTCAATCTCATTTTTTTTTACATCACAGAAACCTGACATTTTCACAGGGGTGTGTAGACTTTTTATATTCACTGTGTATATTTTTAGAAAAAAACTTACATCTTTATTTTTTTTCACTTTTTTATAGTTTCCATAGGGAACTATAAGAAACAATCATTAGATTGCTATTCTCATAGACTCCAATGGATTAGCATTGGAGTCTATGATGATTTTACTAGTTTCCTATGGAGCCCTGCTACAGGCAGGGGCTCCATAGGAAACACTATGCAGCAGCCTCCTGTCATTGTCTATGACAAGGGCTGTTGCATACAAGCTCCGGCTCCTCCGATTTCCGCCGAAGCCTACGCGAAAAGCTCGCACTTCCGAGTTTGCATGCGCTCAGATGCCGTAGTCAGGATTGACCACGGAATCTGAAGTGTTCAATGTCTGCTATCAGCATTATTGCCGGTAGCGGACATGAGCCACGGATGTCTGCAGGCGCCCGCTCCACTCAGGAACGGGCCCCATCTTTAAAGAGCCGGCCAGTGATGTACTGTTACAGCTCTGGTCGGGAAATGGTTAAAACTAGACCCCGTGTGAAAGTCCGTTATTTCAATGCAACTGTTTTAGCAGAAGAAAATTACATCCCCTTTCACTATATGCTGACAAACTGTTTCCGTTGTAAAATTGTGGTTTCTTGCTCGCATAAGGTATTATTGTGCAAGTTTATTGCTTGATACCTAAGTAGAAAATGACAGTCCACTTGTTGAGCTGAAAGAAGATAATTTAAGGATCTGTTCACACTACCGCTATTGATTTCCATCTTTGTGTTGTGTTAGAGCAACAAAAATTGAACTGCTGGATTCGGCACATAATTGACCTAAATAGAGCCAAACAGGTCCCACTGACTATAATGGGATCTGTTTCCTTTCCATAGAGGAGTCTGCTTTATTTGCAGAGAAAAAAGTCCAGCATTTTTCTCTTCACTGTCCTTAACAGAATCTGTGAATGGAGCCTCCAATGCAGATGCGAGCAATTCTTTACCTATAATATTGGCCTACCTTTTTCTAGTGCAGAGGTTCTCCTCACTTTCACTCATCACCAGGGATCGGCTTGTTCCTCCTTGACTTGCTTCATGCATGACTTCAATCTACAGTTTAAGGTAAGTGAGAGATGTGAATAAAAATGTAGTGAACAGTTGTATACTTCTGTAATCAGAGCCTGAGAATGCAGGAGAGTCGAGATTTGCAGCTATCCCAAGTACTTAGGGTTTGATCATCTGAGGACTGCCATAACGAAGTTCCTATGAAGCCCAGCCTGTGTCAGGGCTCAGTAGGAACATTGCTTCTCCATAGACGACAATGAATTAACATAGCAGTTTATGGGAGATTTGCTATCAGATTTATGTGCAAGTCCCCTAAAATATGTGAAAAAAAAAGTTTAAAATATTAAAATGAAACAATAAAAATACAGTACCAGGAGAGAAAAAATAAACCGTGGCGCTCACCAAAATCCAGCACTTTATTCTTCAATAAAAGTCACTCAAACTGTCTTAAGATGTACGTAACATACAAAGCCTATATAAATTATCCCTGAAAGTATGCTTTTGGGGATTATTTCTATAGGCTTTGTATTTTACCTATGTCCTAGACCGCTTGTTTGGCTTTTAATGAAGAATAAAGTGCTTGATTTTGGAATTTGGTGAGATTGTGGGACTATTTGGCTGCCACCTCCAGTAATTGTTTTGGTGGCGCACATGGCAGTGCTGACCTGTGCTTGTTTCTACTTATTATTGCAATTAAAAAAACATTGTAGGTATTACCGTGTCCCAGAATGCCGAAACTATTAAAGTATAAATGTATTTATCCGGTACGGGGAAACGATATAATGGAAAAAAATCTAAATGGATGATTTGCTGTTTTTTTCGTTGCTTCCACTCCCCCAAAAAAACAAAATAAAAAGTGATCAAAAACTCATGCACACTTCAAAATAGCATCAATAAAAGCTACATTGCTCTGCAGCTGTAACTATGGCAGTCAAAATATGGCAATGCAAAGAAAAAATAAATGTATTTTCAATATTTCATTTGTTTTAAGTATTAAAACAGAAGAAAACTGTACAAATGTGACATTGCTGTAATCGTACAGACCTGCAGAATAAGGGTTCATGCACACGACCGTAGCCTGTTTAGTCAGCAAATTGTGCATCCGCAAAACACCAGCCGCGTGTGTTCTGTAAAGCGGACAAGAAAAGGACATTTTCTATTTGTTTGCGGATGCAGCGGAGTGGACATCATGTGCTGTCTGCAACTTTTGAGGCCCTTTGAAGTGAATGGGTCCACATCCAACCAGCAAAAAATGCGAATGGGATGCACACAAAAAACAGGGTCGTGTTCATGAGCCCTAAAGCTAACATGTCACTTTTACTGCATAGGGAACAAAACCCAAAAAACTGTTCACAGAGGTGCTTATATGGAAAAGAATTGTGCTACGGTACTGTACTTCATGTTTGTAATGCCTTATGTTCTCCCTTGCCGACTTGGCGGTTAATTGCTATTACCTCGCAGCGCCAGATTACAGAGTTTGATGAACCATTGGAAATACTTGCAAAAACCCGTGAGGGTTAAGCCTCATTCACACGTCAATGTTTCACGGACATGTGCTGGACGTGTTCTCCACGGACAGCACACGTCCCTATTCATTTTAATGTGTGTATTCACACATCAGTGTTTTAGTACGGTCCGTGTTTTTTTTAGCACGGATGCATGCTCTATTTTGTCCGTGTTCACGGCTTCATCAAGCCCATTATAGTTTATGGGTCCGTGAAAACCACAGATGCCATCCGTGTTTCACGGATCATTAAGAAGAGATTCTTTGAAAATTATTTTTCAGCTCTTCAGTGTCAGTGAAACACGGATGCAACACGGACAGCAAAAAACGGACACACGGATCCTTCACAGACGGCTTCACGGATGCATCACGGACCATCTGCTCACGGATCTGAGCACGGACACGGACGTGTGAATGAGGCTTTTGCTTTAGAAAATACTGCACATATGAACCTAGCTTCAGCTTGCTAGGAGTTTAGATTGCCCTACAATCCATCACGAGAACAAAGGCAGCTATTTCCAGTAGTCTGTGTTCTCTAAATCTCTTGACCTAGTAATCAGAAACAAACATAAATTACCATTTAAAAAAATCTGGTAAAACCTATATCTTTACCTTTATACCACCTTTTGCCTTTTTGTTGTTTCGTTTTCTGGACAGATCCGCTTCAGACAGTGACTTTGGAGGTGGAGCGGGGTATGTCTGGAGCTCTTCGAGTAGTAGCTAGGAAAAAATGTAGTTTAATATTATCGCTGTGGCGAAACCAACCTCGCCACTGGGTTTTGGAGGGGCCTGTTTGCAGCCTCTTGCCCAGGATTATGGGCCCTCTCATCAGCCCATGCTAAACTTTTGAACCCCTGGTCTAATTCGTTGCCATTTTGGGATATGTAAATGTCTATGTGTACTGTAAAGGGTGGGGACATTGTATATTTGAGTAGTGATGTCTGTCTATTGTCTGCTACGTGCTGTATTGGCGATTTCCCTTTGTCCTGAGAGATAATTGAATTACTCCTCGGTTGTCTCCAGGACAGAAGACATTGTGTATTCTCCTGCCTGTGATGATTACATTAACCCGTGTAAGGTAAATTGTATCACAGGCAGAGGGGAGGATTTTGTGTGGGAGTGTTTTACTGTATTGTACGTGTTTATTGGTTGTTTTTACAAAACCCTGTGGGTGGTAACCTTGTTGGAAAATGTGTATAAGTCAATGTTGTGTGTTCAATAAAGAGTTCCTGTTTTACCTTCATCATGTTGAGGCTGGTGTTTGATGTAACTTATCGACACTGGGGATTGTATAGGCTGAAGATTTGCTATACTCCCCTGGCTATAACTACTAGTCTTGTAAGAGCTGTTCCTGCTCTCTGGATTTAGGAGAGGTTCACCCACTGGAGCCTTGTCGTAGGTCCAGGGTGGGTAGGAGACGGCAAGACCTCAACCAAGCTTCGGCGGTTTGTGGGGTCTGCAGTGCTTACGGTTGTCAAGTGGAGTGCTTGGAGTCCTCGGGAAGCGCTAGGAGCAATTATCGAGGAGGTTACCCGGTCGGGGTGCCAGAGATCCGTTACAATCGCCAGCTAACTTCATATTTTAGCCCAACCCTTTCTTATTGCCCATGTCCAGAGGAAACATAGGTCTCTCTTATTAGTTAAGAAGACTCTTTTCATTTACTTTCTTCATGTGGCATACTTCATTCCCAGTTACAGTGTACACGAAATCCATATAGACAAACACAGGAGGAGTCCGAAATACATTACAGCATAGTATGTGTTACTTCTTACAATGGCACTTGTAGAATATGGTATGTACAGCTTACACAGAGCTGGGCCTGTCCTGTCCTGTGTGGTTTAAAGGGGTTTTCTACTTAACATCTTCTAATGACACATGGCGATTTACTTCCAAACAAATAACTATTTCCTTGCCACATAAAAGTTGGTAATCACTGAATTGTTTGCTCAGGGTGTTGCAACAAGTGGCAGGGACGTTTATTCCTGATCATCGGGCCATTTAAACGTCTCTAATCCTAGCATCACTTGACACTTCTTGTGTGGTGACATTTTTGGGCATCAGGCCCTCTAATTTTCCCCTCAGTCTCTCTCAGCTTCACTAAAGAAAAGACATTGGTGCTCATTTATCAAACAGAAATACGCCTAAATTAGGCGTATTCTGGCGCAGATTGTGGCGCATAGGTCCCTTTTGGGGGTGTGGGCAGGGAAGGGGACAGGCTGGTAGGCCCATCTCATTTACCATTTTCTACACTTGTTTTAGGGGTAGAAAATGTAAGCTAGGAAGCTGTCTTACATTTAGAAGTGGTGGAGGATCCGCCAAAGTTATGTAAAAAACGGCACCTCTTCATAACGCCAGTGGATCCACCGACAGGTATAGGGGCTGTTAAGACCGGTGTCTAAAGGTCAGTGTTAATAAGTGTGCCCCATTGTTTTGGCCACAATGAATCCTTGCTGTTAATCTGCCTTGAATTCACCAAATGCAAGCAATCCTGCATATAGAGTCAGAAGAATCAATGGCATTTTCATTCCCGAACAAGCACCCGTTGATGACATAAAAGTGGATGGGCACTCATGTTTAAATAGTCCGATGCATGCTGTATGGGGTAGGGAGGGTGGGCTAAATGATGTAACATGTTTTTTTTGTCCTTTTTGTGGATCTTGGTCAATTTTTTGTTGTATTTTTTTAGGCAAAAAATTGCCAGTTCCAGATACTGCATGGAAGTTTTATGGAAAAAGGGGTCAATTATTTATATTTTTTTTTATAATCTCTATAGCATGTTCTGAGTCTGAAGTTTTTCTCCCATAAACTTCCACTGGTTTTCATTTGCAACTGGCCAATGTGTGCTGGCATAGTTCCCCCCCCCATACAGCTATACAGAGAGAGTGACATCACAAGAGGTCTAGAAAAAAGATCAATAGACATGCAAAAAACTGAATTAAAAAAAGCAGGTGATAAAACACACAATATGGGTAGAAATGCCAAAAAAACACTACAAATTAACAACAACCAAAAAAACTGGGAAAGAGCCCTAAGGCCTAATTCACATGCCCATGTCAGTAATTCATCCGTGAAGAATCCGTGTTTGGTCTGTGTGTCAGTTTTTCTCACTGTGTGTCACCCGTGTTCCACAGACATTGCATAGTTGAAAATTAATTTTCAGAGCATCACCTATAAATGGTCCGTGAAACACTGACGAACCACAGGTAGCGTTCATGTTGGGTCCATGTTTTTCATGGACCCATAGAATATAATGGACATGATGGATGAACAAAAATTGGTCATGCTACAGGCTAAAAATACGGACCCAAGACCAGGCTAAAACACCTACAGTATGTGTGAATACACATTAAATAAAAGGGTATGTGTCCTGTCCATGAATCACTGACGTGTCAGTAAGGCCTTAGGCCTCTTGCACACGAACGTGTGTCCCCCATTGCCGTATTATGGCCCGCATACGGCGGGTCTGCAATACACGGGGCACCGGTCGTGTGCATTCCGCATCACGGATGCGGGCCTATTCACTTGAATAGGTCCACAAATCCAGAGATGCGGAACGGAACAGAACCACGGAACAGAAGCACTACGCAGTGCTTTCATGGGGTTCCATTCTGCAAAAAGATAGGACAAGTTCTATCTTTTTGCAGAACGGACAGATCGCGGACCCCATTCAAGTGAATGGGGTCGCGATCCGCATGCGGCTGGCACACGGTCGGTGCCCGTGCATTGCGGGACAGCAATTTGTGGTCCGCAGTTACGGGCAGCACACGTTGGTCTTCAGGCCTCATGCACACGACCATTGTGTGCATCCGTGTCCGTTGTTCCGTTTCTCCATGATTTTCTGCGGACCCATTGACTTTCAATGGGTCCGTGGAAAACTTGGAAAAATGCACAGTTTGTCGTCCGTGATCCGTGTTTCCAGTCCGTCAAAAAAATATGACCTGTCCTATTTTTGGACGGACAACCGTTCGCGGACCCATTCAAGTCAATGGGTACGTGAAAAAACACGGAGGCACACAAGATTGTCATCCGCGTCCGTGATCCGTGTCAGTTTTTTTCCTATCATTTTCAAGGCAAACTTGACTTAGAATTTTTTTTCACTTTTCATGTCTGGTGATCCTCTAAAAATCATGGAAGGACAACACGGACCGTGAAAAAATACTGTTGTGTGCATGAGGTCCTTACTGTGATCATTTGTCCCCTATTCAGTCCGCATACTGTCTGCAGCACATCTCCCATTTATACAGGGTGATGTACTGGCAACTGGCTCCTATAAAGGGTCATAATCCTATAAAAGGGTCATAATGCTACATATCCAGTAATAAAATGAACATCTGAGCAGAAATGAGGGTGTCATAAGCCCTGTGCACACCCAGCTGTGTTTACTAAAAACTCCAATCCCTGTTTTCCACTTAGGCTACATGCACATGAACGTTGTTTGTTTCCGTGTCCGGTCCGTTTTTTTTTGCGGATAAGATGCAGACCTATTAATTTCAATGGGTCCACAAAAAATGCGGAAAGCACACCGCGTGCTGTCCGCATCAGTATGTCTGTTCCGTAGCCCCGCCAAAAAAAATAGAACATGCCCTATTCTTGTCTGTTTTAAGCATTGTTACAATGCATCCGCAAAAAAAAAAAACGGATGGCATACGGACCGCAAAACACATACGGTCGTGTGCATGTAGCCTTATTGTGTGAATGTGCACAACTGATTGTGTGTGGAGAACATGGTCAGATTCGTAGGCCTCATGCACACGAATATATGCCGGTTGTGTTGCGGTCCGCAATGCACGGGCACCCACTGTGTACCAGTCGTCTGTGGATGCGGACCCATTCACTTGGGGTCCACAATCCACATCCGACAGTCCGCAGCGCATGCGTATTTTAAACATTTTGTCTCCCCTAAGAGTCCCTGGCACATCCATGTATTCAGTGAGACCCATGTAGTGCTTTGCTTATACTGTATTTGCGCTAGAGGGGAATTAATCAGGAGAGATGACAGGTCCACTTTAAATGCCTGGAAAACCTCTTTAATGGGCTTTATGCACACAGTTCTTTTCAAATCTACTAGAATAAGTGGAACCTGATTGCTACAGTTGTACTGCATGAGGGCCCATTGTTGTTCATCACTGTTCTTTACAACCCAAATGTAAAACTGTATAATATTATCTCTGTTAAACCGCCATGTCTCACCATACCATGTAAGTATATAACATGCAATAAAGCCGATTACATACATGTAGCCAGGTCTGCAGTGAATTTGCCACTAAATGTTTGCAATTTAATAGTCCTATTCAGAAGTCAAGGACCAGATACAAAAGTTTTTATGTGCAGTTATAGTATGAAACACAGGTACCTATGTACAAGCTGGTCTTAACTGTCCTAAAACGAAATATCAGGACAACGGCTTTTAATTTATACATTTATTGCTCATTCACTGTCTTATACATTTTCCAAAAATACAATACTGCATTAAGAGAAAAAAAAGGGTTAAAAGTATTACGACTGACCAGATTTCTGCTTTGCAATCTAGACACCACTATATTCCAAGCAGCATTTCTGAAATATACTGCTATCCTAAAAAATACTGGAGATGCCACCAAACCTCGATGAAGTCCTTACAGAAAATGTCATTTTTATTATGGTGGAGGTGGTTTGAACAGTCTAACTCGGTAGACTTCCCGCGTTAAGACCCTTCAAAGGGTTACAGAAATGAGGTTGACAAGTGAACGGCTTCATCTCGGCTGCAGACAAAACTCCCACAGCAAGTTACTGTATGAATCAACATCCTCTCTACTTCTTTTCCCACTAGTGAGTACACATAGAAGAAATGTAGGTCACAGAGAAGAGCAGTTCAAAGAGCTGGAGAGAACCTAAATGTACTGTGGAGCTCAATTGCAGAAGAAGTCCCATTTTAAACATGGGGTTTGAATATTATTTTTTTAATATCAATGCCAAATGTGTATTAATTCTGAAGAGAGAGGAATGCACAATAACAGGAATAACTATACAGTTGCAAGAAAAAGTATGTGAACCCTTTGGAATAATATGGATTTCTGCACAAATTGGTCATAAAATGTGATCTGATCTTCATCTAAGTCACAACAATAGACAATCACAGTCTGCTTAAACTATTAACACACAAATAATTAAATGTTACCATGTTTTTATTGAACACACCATGTAAACATTCACAGTGCAGGTGGAAACAGTATGTGAACCCCATAGACTAATGACATCTCCAAGAGCTAATTGGAGTGAGGTGTCAGCCAACTGGAGTCCAATCAATGAGATGAGATTGGAGGTGTTGGTTACAGCTACCCTGCCCTATAAAAAACCCACACCGGTTCTGGGTTTGCTTTTCACAAGAAGCATTGCCTGATGTGAATGATGCCACGCTCAAAAGAGCTTTCAGAAGACCTACGATTAAGAATTGTTGACTTGCATAAAGCTGAAAAGGGTTATAAAAGTATCTCCAAAAGCCTTGCTGTCTATCAGTCCACGGTAAGACAAATTGTCTATAAATGGAGAAAGTTCAGCTCTGCCGCTACTCTCCCTAGGAGTGGCCGTCCTGTAAAGATGACTGCAAGAGCACAGCGCAGGCTGCTCAGTGAGGTGAAGAAGAATCCTAGAGTGTCAGCTAAAGACTTACAAAAGTCTCTGGCATATGCTAACATCCCTGTTAGCAAATCTACGATACGTAAAACACTAAACAAAAATGGATTTCATGGTAGCATACCACAGAGGAAGCCACTGCTGTCCAAAAAAAACATTGCTGCATGTTTACAGTTTGCACAAGAGCAATGTTCCACAGCATTACTGGCAAAATATTCTTTGGACAGATGAAAGCAAAGTTGAGTTGTTTGGAAGAAACACACAACACTATGTGTGGAGAAAAAGAGGCACAGCACACCAACATCAAAACCTCATCCCAACTGTGAAGTATGGTGGTGGGGGCATCATGGTTTGGGGCTGCTTTGCTGCATCAGGGCCTGGACGGATTGCTATCATCGAAGGAAAAATGAATTCCCAAGTTTATCAAGACATTTTGCAGGAGAACTTAAGGCCACCTGTCCACCAGCTGAAG
Source organism: Bufo bufo (assembly GCF_905171765.1). NCBI lineage: Eukaryota > Metazoa > Chordata > Amphibia > Anura > Bufonidae > Bufo > Bufo bufo. The sequence goes on from NC_053392.1 coordinate 218,753,018, forward strand.
CTCAACATAAGATGGGTGTTGCAACAGGACAACGACCCAAAGCATAGAAGTAAATCAACAACAGAATGGCTCAAACAGAAGAAAATACGCCTTCTGGAGTGGCGCAGTCAGAGTCCTGACCTCAACCTGATTGAGATGCTGTTGCATGACCTCAAGAAAGCGATTCACACCAGACATCCCAAGAATATTGCTGAACTGAAACCGTTCTGTAAAGAGGAATGGTCAAGAATTACTACTTCTGATCTGCAACTACAGGAAACGTTTGGTTGAAGTTATTGCTGCCAAAAGAGGTTCAACCAGTTATTAAATCCAAGGGTTCACATACTTTTTCCACCTGCACTGTGAATGTTTACATGGTGTGTTCAATAAAAACATGATAACATTTAATTCTTTGTGTGTTATTAGCAGGGCTTTTTTTTTCAGAGAAAAGGTGGTGGAACTCACCGCCCCCTAAAACCGCCCCTTTAGAGAACAGGGATGCAAGTAAAATTGCCAGTGACGATCGTGACAGCCAGGCTGCCAGTGCCCGCGGCAGTGGCGACTCTAGGAACAATATATAGGGGGGGGCACAAAGATACCACAGTCAAAAATGGGGGGGCAAAAACAAAATAAGTATATATAAATAATAAGATTACAAAATACGACAGAATTGCGGTATGCAGGGATACATTTATAATAAAGCAATTTACTTACAATAGAAGCTATTCAGTCGTCTGCTGTGCCGTCCTCTGCTTGCTTCCGCGGATTCTTTCCCCTTCTTTCTGTCTCTCGTCAGTGCGCAGGCGTACTGTTATGGTGGATCTGTGGAAGACACACTGTTATGGGGGCATCTGTGGATGACACATTATGCCTCTCATCACTCCCATATCAGCCCCCATGCCTCTCATTAGCCCCCATATCGGCCCTTATGCCTCATTAGCCCCCATTATAAGCAATTATGCCTCATTAGCCCACATTATGCCTCTTATTAGCCCCCATATGCCTAATTAGCCCCCATTATGTCTCTAGTCCCCATTATGTCTCTAATTAGCCCCCATTATGCCTCATTAGCCCCCATATGCCTTATTAACCCCCATATGCCTCATTAGCCCCCATATGCCTCTAATAGTCTAATTAGCCCCCATTGTGTCTCTAGCCCCATGATGCCTCTCATTAGCCCCCATTATGCATCATTAGCCCCCATATGCCTCCAATTAGCCCCCATATGCCTCCAATTAGCTCCCATAGCCCCCATATGCCTCCAATTACCCCTCATATGCCTCCAATTAGCCCCCATTATGCCCCCAGCAGCCACATTTTTTATAAAATAAAAAACCACTTACCTCTCCAGGCTCTCCTGCTCCTGGACGGACGCCGCCTGCAATTTTCTTTCTCCTCAGTCGACTGTGCTCTGAACTGGCGCGCACAGCGTGAGGTCACAGAGCGCCCTCACACTGTGCGCAGCCCTGCACAGCCGACAGCCGAGGACCAGGAAGCGGTGAGTACAGAGCGTTCACCACTTCCTGGTCCTTCGGTACACTAATGAGCGCTTCCATAATGGAAGAGCTCATTAGTATTCACCTGGGAAAATCAGCGGGGGGGGGGGAAACATAGGGGGATTGCCCCCCCTCGCCCCCCTCTAGCGACGCCACTAGCAGCGGGCCGGCGAAAATAGGTGGCGGAACGCTGTTCCGGCGCGTTCCACCAGAAAAAAAGCCCTGGTTATTAGTTTTTAGCAGACTGTGATTGTCTATTGTTGTGACTTAGATGAAGATCAGATCACATTTTATGACCAATTTGTGCAGAAATCCATATCATTCCAAAGGGTTCACATACTTTTTTCTTGCAACTGTATATAGTAAATCAGGCTATAACATCATAGCGGTCTGCGATGCACGGGTGCTGGCCGTGTGCACTCCGGTTGCGGATGCGGACCTGTTGACGTGAATGGGTCCACAATCCACAACATACAGCCAAAGATAGAACATGTTTTGTCTTTTTGCGGTGCATAAGCACGGAAGAGTTTCGTAGTGCCTCCACTCCGCAAAAGATAGATGAAGTCTTATGTTCAGTCATATCTTGCGGACTGCAGATCCATTCAAGTCAAGGGGTCCGCGCAACGGAGTGCACATGGCAGCAAAAATGTGCATGAGCCCTAAGAGCCATCCCTTCTCTCCCGCCATCCACCATTTCTTGTAAACAGGTGAAGTATTCTTTTCCTTGGGACTGTCCTGTGAGAACAGACGTTTTCCTACATGAAACAATGTCTGAAGGTGAAGGGCAGTTTTTGTGCAGTGATTCCACCTCGCTAGTATAGTCAAAATTTCAATTTGGTCCCAGACTGCTAATCTCAGGGTCTGTTTGCTTTTAAATCAAATCGTGACCGTGTGATAACAGTAGTTAGGTCTCTTGCACATGACCATAGTTTTGGTCCTTGCCCAATCCGCATTTTTTGCAGGTCGCACGTGGACCATTTCATTTCTATGGGTCAGAAAAAAATATGGACAGCGCACAGATTTCACCCTGTGCTGTCAACATTTGTGTGGCCGTTCCGCAATTTATAGAACATGTCTTATTCTTGTGTGCTTTGTGAACAAATGTGAAATGGCCACAACTGTACAATCTGCACTTTGGGATCCGTGGTTTGCGGACTGCAAAACTGATACCGTTGTGTGCATGAGGCCTTGTGCTGAGCAAGACAAACCTCTCTTTTCCATTTTTGTACTTTCAAAACAGAAATTCCGTGCTGAATCCTGCACCAAATTTGCACCAAAATCTACAAGTGTTACTTGCAGTTATAGTTGAGGATTTGATGTCAATTTGTCTCCGTACAAAAAAAGAAATCACAATTGACATGCTGCAGATTTCTAAATTCGCAAGCAGGTCAATTTTCGCATGGAATGAAAAGGCAAAAGTGTACATTGGATTTGTCTAATCTCATACACTTTGCTGTATTGTAATACACAGCGTTTTTTCTACACAAACATCTGCATGGAAAACAGGTAGGTACCGTAATGCCTCTGGATTGTGCAAATTCTCACAGGCTGTCACAGTGATATAGTCCAGAGTAGGGGTGCACAACCGTATTTCATGAGGCTGGAAAAAAAAAGTTGCACCAGCCTTCGTTTGCATCGTCCTATTACACAGGCCGATGCAAAGTGAGTGGGAAGGAATGATCACTACCGCAGTCATTCCTCCCTCATTCAGTCCTATAGAGTATTAGAAGTACATCACTGATTACACAGGGACATGTGCTGGCAATAATTGTGCATCTTTCATTCTGAGGAAAGATGTGAATCAGCCGAGTGATTGCTCCTTCATCAGCTGATTGACGGCACGATTATTTGAGCCAGTTATCAGGAATGGGCATTCCTATAAACACCTGTTCTCAGTAATTGGGCCGAAAATCGTGCAGTGTCCTTATGTGACGACATTTCCTTCCTGCCTCCTAGTCATAAATGAGCGCTTTCCTTCACTGCAGAGGAAGGCTCTCACTGGTTATTACCATCTTCTGCCCCCTAGTTATTACCGATGTCTGCAATAACCAGTAAGGACTTTCCCTTGGTAAAAAGAAAAGCGCTCATTAGTTTTCAATGACCAGGTCTGAAAAGGGCTTAAAGGGGTCGTCTCACTTCAGCAAATGGCATTTACCATGTGGACAAAGTTACTACAAGGCACTTACTAAACTGATTCTCCATATTGCTTTGCTAGCTAGATTCATTTTTCCATTGCATTATACTCTGTTCCTTTCCAGGGGTCACGACCACCCTGCAATCCAGCAACGGTGGCCGTGCTTAAAATGAGGTCCCTATTTTGTGCTAGTCGTTTTGATACACTGTATAATATGTATAGTTTCAAGCAGTGGCGTAGGGATCGCCATAGCAACCATAGCAGTGGCTATGGGGCCCTACGCCACTAGGGGGCCCGTCCGACCGCATTCAAATTATTATTATTTTTTTTATTAACACACACAGACACTACACACAGGCAGCCAGGAGGTGGCGTAACTACCGGGGAAGCAGCTGCTTCGGGGCCCGACAGTTTATTTTCAAGTTAGTTAAATATCGATGTCTTACTGTTCAGGGCCCCTTCACAGCAGCGGTCTTAATGTTCCCTCGCTAATGTGCTCTAATCTTACTGTATATACTAAAGTCTCCTGATGTGTCTGGGATTTGAACCCACAACCTCCAATGTATCAGTGTATCAGAGGCAAAGCATTAACCCTCACAGCCATAAAGAAGGCATTGCAACTAACTGAAAAAATTTGACACTTCTACTGTTATAGCTGGCTAAGTGTACATCTATACACATGACAGCTGCCCCAACACACCCAGCACTGCTATATCTCTATATGACAGCTATCCCAGCACACTCAGCTCTGCTATATCTCTATATATGAGCAGCTATGTGTATAGATGTACACTTAGCCAGCTATAACAGTAGAAGTCTCATAATTTTTCAGTCAGCAGCAAGGCAGCTGTTATGGTCTTGAGGGTAGGTGCTCTGCCTCTGATACAGAAGGTCGTGGGTTCGAATCCCAGCAGAAACCTTTTCTGAAATACAAGCAGTGACTCCATATATGGACATACAGGGCGGGACACAATACAGGGAGGGACACAGGAAGAGGCTGCATCGCATCATAAGTAGAAGTGTTTATTTTTTTTTTTTTTAATACCCGACTGTTACTGCCATGGGGGGAGCGGGGGGGGGGGGCACTTGATACTGGCACATGGGGGGAGGGGGGTTGGCACCTGACCTGATACTGGCACCTGGGGGGGGGGGTTGGCACCTGATACTGGCACATGGGGGGGGGGGGAGAGAGAGGCACCTGATACTGTGGATGGCACTGTTCAGGGGAGGGGGATCTGTGTATGGCACTATTTAGGGGAGTGTGGATGGCACTGTGGATGGCACTATTTAGGGGAGGGGGGATCTGTGGATGGCACTATTTAGGGGAGGGGGATCTGTGGATGGCACTATTTAGGGGAGGGGGGATCTGTTGATGGCACTATTTAGGGGAGGGGGATCTGTGGATGGCACTATTTAGGGGAGAGGGATCTGTGGATGGCACTATTTAGGGGAGGGGGGATCTGTTGATGGCACTATTTAGGGGAGGGGGGGATCTGTGGATGGCACTATTTAGGGGAGGGGGGGTCTGTTGATGGCACTATTTAGGGGAGGGGGATCTGTGTATGGCACTATTTAGGGGAGGGGGATCTGTGGATGGCACCATTTAGGGGAGAGGGATCTGTGGATGGCACTATTTAGGGGAGAGGGATCTGTGGATGGCACTATTTAGGGGAGAGGGATCTGTGGATGGCACTGTTTAGGGGAGGGGGATCTGTGGATGGCACTATTTAGGGGAGGGGGAACTGTGGATGGCACTATTTAGGGGAGGGGGGGATCTGTGGATGGCACTATTTAGGGGAGGGGGATCTGTGGATGGCACTATTTAGGGAGGGGGATCTGTGGATGGCACTATTTAGGGGAGGGGGATCTGTGGATGGCACAGAGGGGGGGGGGGGCCCATAATTTTTTTTTGCTATGGGGCCCATGCATTTCTAGCTACGCCCCTGGTTTCAAGTGATCTTTTTGGGGGACATATTATGTGTCAAAAATATATTAATAAAAATAATAAGATAACAAATAATAATTTAAAACAAAAGAAGAACTAAAAATGTCCATGCCAACCAAAACGAAAACACAGCGATGTAGGATGGATTCCTATCTTTGGATGAATCTTGCAGATCACGGACCCATAAAAGTCAATAGGTCCGCACTGTGACGCAGGGTGCACAAAGCACCCGTGTTCTGCAAGTTTGTGGTCCACAAAATGGGCATGGCTGTCACACATTCATGTGAATGCACTCTAATAGACATTTCTAGAATAGGGCCCAGGGAAGGTGAGGGATGCACACGGCCAATATCTGTATTTTGCGGATCCACTATTTGCAGACCGCCAAACAGATACAGTCGTGTGAATATAGCCCAATTTTGCACTGTGCGGTGCTCATGTAAGAAACACAGCTCTTTACACGATCAGCTGTGTTTGTCTAGCAGCACGTTACCAAAAACCTCAGCTCTGCAGCAGGTGGTAAATTGTGTGCCTGGGTGTGGTGGTAGTCCAAAACCTAATCTATAAACCACAAAACATACTGCTAGCCGGAAGCTAGTAAATACTATAATGCACTGATTATATATATATATATATAGCTTATATTATCTATAAGATGTATAGCTGGTAGTATTTGCATAGTAAAGTAACCGGAAGGATTTCTCGGAAGTTCCCTAGATAAAAAGATTAAAAGCTGAACTTGGGTATGCATCCATACTAGACGTGAAACATTTAAGGCAACAATCAGCAGTTTTGCTTGTATTCATTCTTTAGTAGCAAATAATATGCAAAGTGTATTTTAGCATATGGGGAACCAATGAGGAGACAGAAGATGTGACTACCTCAGATTTCCCGTAGGCAAGTGCGCGTAACTAAAGGGCCCTGGTGCAAGAGTTCAGCTTAGGCCCCCCCTTCCCTCAGTGCCTTGTCTTCAGGGGCAGGGAAGCACACAGCCTTCGTGATGCCTGAGGCAAAAATTTAAATGGCACCCCTTCCCCAATGCCAAATTCTTAACCTAACCCCTTCTCTCAAGCCAGAGGTGTAACTTGACCAGCATGCACTTTCTATAATACCAGCGTCTTCTTATGTGGCATAAGGGTCTTTGGGGCCCCTCAGGCTCCTGGTCCTGGTAGTGACTGCTAACTCTGCACCCCCTATAGCTACGCCCCTGCCTGTAGGCATAGTAGCTAACTGTAGTCACAGATCCCAGCTCTGCCCGAATGGAATTAAGCATAAAAAAATTAAAAAAAAGCAACAAGGAGCAAGGTTTGAGGAAATGAAAGGTAGGTACCTACTGTATTCGCATATCACCTTTGAGCTTCTGACTGGAGGAACACTTTAAGTACATTACTTACACAGCCCTTTCTGTTTTGGATTTGGCTGAGGTCTGACCGCGTGGACCAGCACTGATGGCATTATTGGAACGGAAACGTTGCCCCACAACAACCTTTATTCCAAAACTCTTCCAAACTGTTAGTGATGCTCGCAGAATGGACTAACAGGGAATATTATGGCACAAATGTACCTTTTTCATACATAACTGGGCTCCTTCCGTCCTGGGTGTGCAACACCAAACCGTAGAGATGGTGGGAGGGACCTACAGGAGGTACAGGTGATGGCGCTAGAGAAGCCACCTCCTACAAGCCCCATAATGCCTTCCATGTGCCTCCTCTCACAGCTATCTCATTGCTATGTGCTGTCTCTTTCCCCTTTGCTGCTGTATCTAGAACCTGTATACATAGTTGATTTCTTATTTGCAGCACAGACCTGCTCCAAACGTCCCTTTACTTACACTGGCGAGGGGGGTAGTCATTTGGATAAAAGCCATATATCTCTGCCATATATATCAGCTGCAGGTGACATCCAAATGTGATTTACTGTCCCCCAACTCTATAAGTGTTAACCCCTTTTAGCTGAGTGAATTTTAGCTTTTTAACACATTTTGGCAGTTATAGCACTCAGGTACTGGCCTGTATGTTTGGTGGGCAGTGTTTAAAGTTTGGCTGATGAGTCCCTGTTAGTAATTTATTCTGACCCTACTGGCAATAAATTCTGTCTCTCTTTCCAAGCCATTGAGAGTGTTGTACAGCACTGCATATCACTGCTGAGAGCTGGCTAAACAGATTTACTGCACATGTGTGTCCTACCACAGCCTTACTCTATGGACATGCATAAAAGTGTTGGGGAGAAACAGCGCACAAGTGAAATATCTGGTAATAGCAACATTTTTTTAAAAGCTTCCAATGGAGGATATTATTAACTTCATGAAAGGAATCATTTAATAAGCACTTGCATTCATGATACAACCCCTTTCAATAATGGACAACGAGGGGGAATAGTACACAAATTATTTCTTATTTACTGGTATAAACCTCAATATTAGTTCTAGGCAGAATTCTTCTATAGCTAGCACTAACAGTCAGTGACTATAATTGGTTCTGTCTGTTATAGAAAAGCAACCAGTTGGTGTTTGCAGTTCTCACCTATTTACAGATCGTTGTCCTTACACAAGAAAAGAGCACTGTAATGGAAAAATTTATCTCACCCAAAGATGTTGGCCTAGCCGTTTTAGGAGATGATCTTTTTGGAGATGACTCTGGATGTGGCGCCACTGGCTGGACAGGTCTTGTCTGTTTGGCTGCCAGCTTCTTCAAGCTTGCTTGTCTCTTCTCAAACATTTCCTGAACATCAGCCAACTTCTGTAGTACTTTCTGAGAACTTGCCTGGAGGTGATAATTGGTGGTTCAACAAGGTACAGTATCTCACAAAAATTAGTACACCCCTCCCATTTTTGTAAATATTTTATTATATCTTTTCAAACTGAAGATCTGACACTTTGAAACAATGTAAAGTAGTCAGCGTACAGCTTGTGTAAATTTCTTGTGCCCTCAAAATAACTCAACACACAGCCATTAATGTCTAAACCACTGACAACAAAAGTGAGTACACCCCTAAATGAAAATGGCCAAATTGTGCCCAGCAGTGCCTTAACTCTTTTAGGCATGAAGTTCACAGGTTACCACTGGAATCCTCTTCTACTCCTCCATAACGACATCACAGAGCTGGTGGATGTTAGTGACCTTGCATTCCTCCATCCTCCGTTTGAGGATGCCCCACAGATGTTCAATAGGGTTTAGGTCTGGAGACATGCTTGGCCAGCCCAACACCTTTACCCTCAGTTTCTTTAGAAAGGCAGTGGTCGTCTTGGAGGTGTGTTAGGGATCGTTATGATGTTGGAATACTGCCCTGAGGCCCAGTTTCTGAAGGGAGGGGATCATTCTCTGCTACAGTATGTCACAGTACATGTTGGCATTCATGGTTCCCTTAATGAACTGTAGCTCCCCAAAGCTGGCAGCATTCATGCAGCCCCAAACCATGACACTCCCACCACTATGCTTGACTGTAGGCAAGACGCAAGAGGTGCCATCTTGAACTTCCAGTGACCAGTATGAGAGAGTGTGAGAGCGATAACACCAAATTTAACACACCTGCTCCCTATTCACACCTGAGACCTTGTAACACTAACGAGTCACATGACATCGGGGAGAAAAATGGCTAATTGGGCACAATTTGGACATTTTTACTTAGGGGTGTACTCACTTTTGTTGCCAGTGGTTTAGACATTAATGACTGTGTGTTGAGTTATTTTGAGGGCACACCTGATATACAAGCTGTACACTGACTAATTTACATTGTATCAAAGTGTCATAGCTTCAGTGTTGTGTCCTATGAAAAGATATAATAAAATATTTACAAAAATGTGAGGGGTGTACTAACTTTTGTTAGATACTGTATAACCGGTAATAATTTACAATATATCACCCTGCTTTACACATTGTACATACAATGATCATGGCCTTTACTTGAACACAAGCTGACAACTATTCCAACCCCACCTTACCCTGTACACATGCATGCTTGGCTCAGCAGAGTGATCATGTATTCCCAACAGGGATAGGGGAATGCCAGACACCTCTGGCGGCAGTTTATCTCCCAAGATGAAAACAACAGACTGGAAATTTTGAAATGAGACATGACCAATCCTTATTGCCTCCGACATCTGTCTTTGTCTGTTGGAGTGGTGGACAGACATGTTCACTACCACTCCATTCAGAGAGGGCGTTCCGGGGATCTCTGCACATTCCAGTGGTTGGACCCTCAGTGAGAATCCTATTAAATTCAAGCACAAAAGGCATACCCTGAAGCCCTTTTCTGCTAATCGGTGAGGAACCAAGCGGTTATAACCGCCAGCGATCATACATTTATCACCTATCCAATGGAAAAATTATGTTTGTGGGCCCCACCTTTAAGGATATATATTTTGAACTTTATTGTGTGAAATTAAATTAAGATTTCAACCATAAATAAAAGAATCAGTCATATAAATGTCTCACGTGTATAATGTTTTATATTTCCAAATGGCGCACACAGTATGTAATATACCTAATAAGTATCAGAAGTTCTTTTTACCTTTATTTCAGCAGTGAGGATGACTTCATACTTGTGATAAAAGTCAGTAGGATTGGACAGCAGGTGCACCTTTGAACTACCAATGAATTTTTCAATGTCTCGTAGAGCTGACTCTGCACCATCCTGCGACTGACATTTATCCACTGCTTGAGAGGCTAGCAGGTAGATTCCATCTTCACACCACTGGTTAGCCTGTGACAAATCAGAGCAGAAATGTATGTGTAAAACATTATTTATCCACTTAGTACATAATCTGAAATGGTCACTAAATAATATTCAGCAAGTGCCCATGTTCAGTTTTTGGCTGCATCCACACATTGCAGTTTAGCTGTGTTTTTTTTTTTTTTTTGTGTTTTTGTTTTTTGTAATGTATGGAATGAATCCTAACCAGGGCAAAGGTATAAAATAAGAGCTTGTCAAAACCATCCTTGAAGTCAATGAAACATTATACAAAACTGTACAGTGTGAAGAAGGCCTCAGTTAGAATGACTGTAATAATCTTTATTTATATAGTGCCAACATATTCTGCAGCACTTTATAAATCAGAAAGTACATGTAAAAGACAAAGCCAAAGAGTAACAAAACTGGTGAGAGTCCCGCTTACAATTTATAAAGAAATAGGAGATGACAAAAAAATTATTCTTGGTCTGAAGGAGAGCAAGAGGAGCTGAGCAGGTTCATATGTGTGTGTGTATAAATATCTATCTATATATATATATATATATATATATATATATATATATATATATAAATAATAAAATTCTGCAGCACTCCTTGAAAAATGAAAAAATGTGCTATTTATTTACACATGTCATATAGCAACGTTTCGGTTCTCTCTCAGAACCTTTTTCAAGCCAAGTGGCTTCAAAAAGGTTCTGAGAGAGAACCGAAACGTTGCTATATGACATGTGTGAATAAATAGCACATTTTTTCATTTTTCAAGGAGTGCTGCAGAATTTTATTATTTGTTCATTATCCTGAATCGAGGGATTACCGCTGGCACCCATCTTTCCACCTATAAAGGAGTGCTGCCTGGCTTTTTATGGATATATATATACACTCACCTAAAGAATTATTAGGAACACCATACTAATACGGTGTTGGACCCCCTTTTGCCTTCAGAACTGCCTTAATTCTACGTGGCATTGATTCAACAAGGTGCTGATAGCATTCTTTAGAAATGTTGGCCCATATTGATAGGATAGCATCTTGCAGTTGATGGAGATTTGAGGGATGCACATCCAGGGCACGAAGCTCCCGTTCCACCACATCCTAAAGATGCTCTATTGGGTTGAGATCTGGTGACTGTGGGGGCCATTTTAGTACAGTGAACTCATTGTCATGTTCAAGAAACCAATTTGAAATGATTCGAGCTTTGTGACATGGTGCATTATCCTGCTGGAAGTAGCCATCAGATGATGGATACATGTTCTCATTCTGTTTACCCCAAATTCGGACTCTACCATTTGAATGTCTCAACAGAAATCGAGACTCATCAGACCAGGCAACATTTTTCCAGTCTTCAACAATCCAATTTTGGTGAGCTCGTGCAAATTGTAGCCTCTTTTTCCTATTTGTAGTGGAGATGAGTGGTACCCGGTGGGGTCTTCTGCTGTTGTAGCCCATCCGCCTCAAGGTTGTGCGTGTTGTGGCTTCACAAATGCTTTGCTGCATACCTCGGTTGTAACGAGTGGTTATTTCAGTCAACGTTGCTCTTCTATCAGCTTGAATCAGTCGGCCCATTCTCCTCTGACCTCTAGCATCCACAAGGCATTTTTGCCCACAGGACTGCCGCATACTGGATGTTTTTCCCTTTTCACACCATTCTTTGTAAACCCTAGAAATGGTTGTGCGTGAAAATCCCAGTAACTGAGCAGATTGTGAAATACTCAGACCGGCCTGTCTGGCACCAACAACCATGCCACGCTCAAAATTGCTTAAATCACCTTTCTTTCCCATTCTGACATTCAGTTTGGAGTTCAGGAGATTGTCTTGACCAGGACCACATCCCCAACTACCATGTGATTGGTTGACTAGATAATTGCATTAATGAGAAATAGAACAGGTGTTCCTAATAATTCTTTAGGTGAGTGTATATATATATATATATATATACACACTCAAAATTACTGTTACTGTGAACAGTTAAAGGGGTTATCCAACTCCTGTAATAATCCCCCCCAATTCCTGGCAACTCATATAGATTAAAATTACCCCGCCCGCTCCCCGGCACCCTTGGCTCTCCTGATCCCCGAATGGCAACTGCTGAATCGCTCCCCCTCCGTAGCTGGATGTTTTGATCTGCGCGACGGGCAGATGCAACGGCAGCCGTGTGGGGATCAGGAGCGGGCTAAGTATGACCTTTATGAGGTGCCTGAGCACTGGGGATGGGGGGGGGGGCGGTCATTATAGGGGTTTGATAACCCCTTTAAGAAGTTGAAGATCAAGGCTCATCTTTAATATTTTCATAATAACAAAAAAAGGGCCTGAAGCAAAAACTTTGGCCACCCTGCTTGGCTGGTACCTAGTAGCACCCCCTTTGGCAAGTATCAAAGCTTGTAAATTCTTTTTGTAGCCAGCCAAGAGTCATTTCATTCTTGTTTGAGGGATTTTAATTAGGGATCGACCGATATTGATTTTTTAGGGCCGATACCGATAATTTGTGAATTTTCAGGCCGATAGCCGATAATTTATAACGATATTCTGGGAATTTTCATTTTTGAGAAAAAAATAATTTCCTACACAAATCTGCTGAAAATGAATATGTTAACGTGTATTTTTTATTTTTTTTTGTAAATCTTTTTCATTTATACTTAATATTTTTGTGTTTTTTTTTTAATTTGTTTTACTAACTTTTAGCCCCCTTAGGGACTAGAACCCTTGTCCTATTCAGCCTGATAGATCTCTATCAGGGTGAATAGGATCTCACACTGTCCCTGCTGCTCTGTGCTTTGTGCACACAGCAGCATGGAGCTGAACATGGCAGCCAGGGCTTCAATAGCGTCCTGGCTGCCATGGTAACCAATCGGAGCCCCAGGCTTACACTGCTGGGGCTCCGATCAGAGGAGCAGGAGAGAGGGGATCCTGTGGCCACTGCCACCAATGAGTAAAACTGGGGGGGGGGGGGGGGCTTGGGTGGGGGGGCGCACCAATGTTTTTACTATTGGGATGGGGGTGGGGGGCGCACTGCGCCACCAATGATTAATACTGGGGGGCTTGGGGGGGCGCACTGCGCCACCAATGAAGATGAGTCTTTCATTAATTCATATACAGGAGGCGGGAGCTGGCTGCAGAATCACATAGCCGGCTCCCGACCTCTATGAGCGTTAGCTGCGATCCACGGCACCTAAGGGGTTAACTACCGCGGACCACAGCTACCGTTCATAGAGGTCGGGAGCCGGCTATGTGATTCTGCAGCCAGCTCCCGCCTCCTGTATATGAGTTAATGAAAGACTCATCTTCATTGGTGGCGCAGCGGCCACAGCCCCTCCCCTCCTCTTGTCTTCTCTCCTGTCATTGGCGGCAGCAGCAGCACAGGGGGAGGGAGACACTGCTTCCTTCTCCCCTGTGCTGCTGAGGGAACACGGAGAGCGCTGAGAGCAGCGCGTTCTGTGTTCCCAATACGTTATCGGTATATCGGCAAAATAGATGCCGATACCGATAACGTTCAAAATCCTGAATATCGGCCGATAATATCGGTAAAACCGATAATCGGTCGATCCCTAATTTTAATCAATTCTTACTTGGAAAAGCTTTCCAGTTCTGTGAGATTCCTGGGCCAACTTGCATGCACTGCTCTTTTGAGGTCTATCCATGTATCAGGGGACTGTAAGGGCCATGGTAAAACCTTCCATTTGTGCCTTTTGAGGTAGTCTACTGTGGATTTTGAGGTGTGTTTAGGATCAATATCCATTTGTAGAAGCCATCCTCTTTTCAACTTCACCTTTTTTTTTACAGCTGATGTTACGTTTGCTTCCAGAATTTGCTAGAGTTTCACTGAATCCATTCTTCCCTCTACTCATTAAATGTTCCCTGTGCCTTAACACCCCCCCCCCCCCCCCAAAGCATGATTGATTCCCCCTTCCCCTATCCCCTATCATTTTTTTTTTCAGAGGGAGCTGCTCAGAAGAACCCATGCCTGCTATTTCGAGATAAGGTTAGAGAAGTCTGGGTATTTATAAAGCTTTTAAATTTGCATCACCTGACCTTTCCTAACAAAGTTTTCTGAGAGCGCTCAAATCTCCTTGGTTTCCCATACTTTTGTAAGGCATTCCTTTCCTTTTTTTCACTCTAAAATTGTACAAATCAAAATAATGCCCTGATATTGCTTAAAATGTTGAAAAGTGTGTTTCATCTTTAGTTCACAGTAATTTTGACCAGGGGTGCCCAAACATTTGAATGCCACTGTATACACATTAGGCTACTTTCACACTGGCGTTTTGGCTTTCCGTTTGTGAGATCCGTTCAGGTCTCTCACAAGCGGTCCAAAATGGATCAGTTTTGCCCTTATGCATTCTGAATGGAAAAGGATCCGCTCAGAATACATCAGTTTGCCTCCGATCAGTCTCCATTCTGCTCTGGAGGCGGACACCAAAACGCTGCCTACAGCGTTTTGGTGTCCGTCTGACGAAACTGAGCCAAACGGATCCGTCCTGGCACACAATGTAAGTCAATGGGGATGGATCCGTTTTCTCTGGCACAATAGAAAACAAATCCGTCCCCTATTGACTTTCAATGGTGTTCAAGACGGATCCGTCATGGCTATAGAAGACATAATACAACCGGATCCGTTCATGATGGATGCATGCGGTTGAATTATTGTAATGGAAGCGTTTTTGCTGATTCATGACAGAGTATCAAAGTAGCCTAAAACGTAAATGTAGGTTCTTTTATTTATTTATTTTTATACACACAATGAGAGTATACTGATCCAGTACTCAAAATGAATTCTAGTTCATAGAATATTCTGTGACCTACAACCAAAACAGATGACTTACCTTATCAAGTTGCTGGTGCAGCTCCAATGATTTTCCCAGTATGTCGTACTTTTTCTTGGTTTCATTGGTGAAGTCATCACAGATGCGCCTCAGCTCTATGCATTTTGGTCTAATGGAGTCCACAGCATAGTGGTTATTTTGTATTAGCTGGTCTCCATGAAGAGCATGAAGCTGGGCTTTCTCCAGGATGCCCTGGTGATACAAGATGACGGAACATGAATGAATGAAGGAAACTAATCAAGTAAAAGGGTACTCTTGTAAATAAAAAGTTAAACTCTATTTGCTATAGATTGTAGGGGTCCAACAGATGACACACTCCCAGCATTTACCAGCAAAGGGTTCATGTGAATCCCCCCCCAGCTGCAAGACTTCAGCCAGGATGAGTTGAATGGAGCCGTGATGAAGCATGAGCTATCTTCATCAGTGCGTCAGTCGCTGTCTATGGCACTGACAAACATAGCCAGATAAGAACTTGGATATCTCTGGCAGAATCCCATAGAGCTTGAATGCAGCAGCAATGTGAATGCTCATCCGCTGCTCCATTCAACTCCTCCAGGCTGTGGTATTGTAGCTGGAAGAAACGAGGGACATGGGACCTCTTTTCTGAGGATCCATGGGTTTTCCATCAATTGGACCACACCAATTTAGCAATTATCCACTATCCAGTGGGTAACCTTTTAATCACTGGAATTTTGTTTTATTATTTTTTATCCCTTTGGAAGCTCTGTTTTTAATATTTTTAGACAGATATGAGCAGTAAACAGTTGTGAGCATTTCAACATCACGAATAAACAACACTGTGGGGCTAACGAAGGAGAATTGGATACAAGGGGGTAGTGGTGAAATCTTATTACGTCACTTGCATCTTCTGTGGGAACATCTTTGTTATGTCAGTTTATTCCCTGAATATTTCATATCACATGGTTTATTGACTGTATTATTTTTATTTCTGACTAACGTTCATCAAGTCGTGCCAATAGATTGTTTCTGATTAAATGTTCTATTTCTGGCAGTAAGGATAGGAAATCAATATTTTAATGGTAGGGGTTCAGTGCCAGGAATCACCCTTCCTCTTCTGATCAGCTCACAGTTTGTTAAAGATAAAAAAAACACTATACTAATTCTAACCGATCCTCCTCTGCTACTTCTCTGGCGCTGCTTCATGGCTCTCTGCTCTCCACTTTCATGTCACTGCTCGACATGCCAGAAATGCCAATATCAGTCACTGGCTGAGGCCGGTCATTGCCATGGTCATTAGTAGGCTGGTTGGGCCTTTTCTGGCATTTCTGGTATGTTGATCTAGGACCAGGTAGAGGTGAGCAGCAGGAACTTATGGTAAGTGCGTTGGAATGGCAGCTGAGGGCGATCGGTGAAGGTGTGTATGGTTTCTTTCCTATTTTCAACCAACTGTGAGCCATATATAAAATAATACTACATTAATGTTAACATAGACACAGTGTGTACCAGGCACAGCTGCTCTTAAAGATGCACACGCTGTTGATGAAAAGGTCAAATATCATATACATTGATAACTATTCCTAAATGTTCCTACAATGAAAGCTAAGTGATAAAACAAGAATTATCCTGTTTATAATTTTTTTAAAAACCAAATTAATAGTGGTGATTATAGTGATGTGTAGATAAACAGGATGCACTGAGACAATCGCAGGATACACATTTGTTCACTGATCTTTAACTTTTAGATACTGTATGTACCTAACTTAAGTATCTTGGCACACTTTTCTGGCAGGATGACATACAGTAGGCGGCCCTCTTTGTGGGGAAAAAGGACAGCAATGTGGGGCAATCTATGTAAAAAAGAGGAGGGCAAGGAGAGCAGTCTGTGTGATAAAGGGGGAAGCGTGGAGAGCAGTCTGTGTGATAAAGGGGGAAGCGTGGAGAGCAGTCTGTGTGATAAAGGGGGAAGCGTGGAGAGCAGTCTGTGTGATAAAGGGGGAAGCGTGGAGAGCAGTCTGTGTGATAAAGGGGGAAGCGTGGAGAGCAGTCTGTGTGATAAAGGGGGAAGCGTGGAGAGCAGTCTGTGTGATAAAGGGGGAAGCGTGGAGAGCAGTCTGTGTGATAAAGGGGGAAGCGTGGAGAGCACACTTTTCTGGCAGGATGACATACAGTAGGCGGCCCTCTTTGTGGGGAAAAAGGACAGCAATGTGGGGCAATCTATGTAAAAAAGAGGAGGGCAAGGAGAGTAGTCTGTGTGAGAAAGGGGGAAGCGTGGAGAGCAGTCTGTGTGATAAAGGGGGAAGCGTGGAGAGCAGTCTGTGTGATAAAGGGGGAAGCGTGGAGAGCAGTCTGTGTGATAAAGGGGGAAGCGTGGAGAGCAGTCTGTGTGAGAAAGGGGGAAGCGTGGAGAGCAGTCTGTGTGAGAAAGGGGGAAGAGTGGAGAGCAGTCTGTGTGAGAAAGGGGGAAGCGTGGAGAGCAGTCTGTGTGATAAAGGGGGAAGCGTGGAGAGCAGTCTGTGTGATAAAGGGGGAAGCGTGGAGAGCACACTTTTCTGGCAGGATGACATACAGTAGGCGGCCCTCTTTGTGGGGAAAAAGGACAGCAATGTGGGGCAATCTATGTAAAAAAGAGGAGGGCAAGGAGAGTAGTCTGTGTAATAAAGGGGGAAGCGTGGAGAGAAGTCTGTGTGATAAAGGGGGAAGCGTGGAGAGCAGTCTGTGTGAGAAAGGGGGAAGCGTGGAGAGCAGTCTGTGTGATAAAGGGGGAAGCGTGGAGAGCAGTCTGTGTGATAAAGGGGGAAGCGTGGAGAGCAGTCTGTGTGAGAAAGGGGGAAGCGTGGAGAGCAGTCTGTGTGAGAAAGGGGGAAGAGTGGAGAGCAGTCTGTGTGAGAAAGGGGGAAGCGTGGAGAGCAGTCTGTGTGAGAAAGGGGGAAGAGTGGAGAGCAGTCTGTGTGAGAAAGGGGGAAGCGTGGAGAGCAGTCTGTGTGATAAAGGGGGAAGCGTGGAGAGCAGTCTGTGTGATAAAGGGGGAAGCATGGAGAGCAGTCTGTGTGAGAAAGAGTCAAAGCTTAGGTCAGACAGCTCACGATCCTCCAATTACGTTGCACGGGAAGGGGCCATCCCCATCAAACAATTCAGAAAGTAATCCCAGCAAACGTTTGATTTTTCAATCCATGATATTCTTTTATTCCATGTAATAAGATGTATTTACAGGACGGGTTTCGGTCCGTCCAGCTTGTGTGAGAAAGGGGGAAGCATGGAGAGCAGTCTGTGTGAGAGGGCAGCAAGGGGGAGCAGGCCAGGGGATTACCCAGAAATCACTTGGCATTAGAATATGTCTTATCTGGCAATAAGAAACACTTCACCTGAGAGGTAAACAGTAATGACTGTTACATAATATAGGGATTTCAGCTCTATAGAACTGGGGATATCACAGTCATCCTTATTGTAGGTATAACTGTGGTCGGAATTTATTTTGGGGTGTGGTCTATGGTCTGAAGTTAATTGTGTTGCTATAGAGGCTGGGGATGAACTGCGGAATAGAGGAGACAAATACATGGTCATCAGCCGACATTGTCATATCGGTCTGGGCCAGATGGAGAAGACCTGGATTTAACTGTATTGTAGAACTAGGATCTACCTCTATATGGTCCCTTTATGGCCATATCACGCAATACATTCCCACAGTCCCTATTTATATAACTATGAGCATGCCTACAATTATGATGCTAATCGAATGGCTCTGCCTTCATTGCCTCAGACCCTTTAGCTCAAGTACTTTTTCTGGGGACTACACACCTGATAGTCTCTCCACATAACCTCTCCTCATGTGCTAGCAGACACACACACTGAATGTTGTTGGCTCCGTACTGCATTAACACAGGCATTACCATGTCCCAATGCTTCCCGGAGCATTGGTTAGCAGCTTTCCCCCTCCTCTGTCCCTCCATGTTGGTAAACCCTGGTAAGAACAGTGGTTATAGGGGTAGGATGATATCCACACGAAATGTTGAAAAAACCATGGCTCTTGAGTCAGAGCATATTTTATTAATCCTTCCAGCAACACACATCACGAAGTACAGTGACAGTGCTGCGTCCTGTTACCAGTGAGTGCAAGGAGGGGGGACATTACTGGGGGAAGTTTGGAAAGTTACTATGGGCACTTTAGGGAGATTACTGGGTGCAGTTTGGAAAGTTAATATGGGCACTATAGGGAGATCACTGGGGGCAGTGGAGGAAGTTACTATGGGCACTATAGGGAGATTACTGGGGGCAGTAAAGGGAAATTACTGTTGACACTATAGGGACATTATTGGGGGCATGAACATTATCGGGGACAAGACTGTGGGCGTTATAGAGACATTACTGGGAGCAGTGGGGGAATATTACTGGGGGCACTGTGGGGACATTATTATTACTAAAGACACAATAGGGGGCATTAATATTACTAGGGCACAATAGGAGGTATGATTATTACTTGGGCACCACAGGGGTTATTTTAATTTTTAGGGTCACTAAGGGTGCATTTATAATACTGGGGCACTATGGAGTCATTATTATTACTGGGGCACTATATGGGCATTATTATCACTGTGGAATATAGCTGGCACTATACTATTCCCTAATTATGGAGGGCATTACTATTAGTGAAGGCACTTTCAGAGTCTCAGGGGCATTATTAATACTGATAGCCCAACTGGGGCATTGCTATTGCTGGGACCACTATAAGGAAGTATTTTAAATACTAGTACACTGTAGGGAGCATTACAGGGGGCCTTATAACTGCAGGGGATGCATTAGACAGTAACCAATGGTGGTCTTATAGGGGACACTATAACTACTGGGGACACTATAAAGGTGGATAAATACTACTGGAGGTACCACAGACATCCTAACTAATACTATAGAGAGCCTTATTACTGATGGGTGCACTATGGTGGTCGTTATTATGGGGCACAATATGGAGGGCACTATCACTAACAGCGACACTCTTGGGAAGCGGTATCATTATTGGGGGCATTTTAGGGGGCACTATGAGAAATAATTATTGCTATTGGTAGGACTTTTATATGACTATGGAGGGACTAACTTGTATAGCAATATAATTTTTGCGGTATAGTATTTGGGGAGCACGGCAGGCACAGTACTGGGGGCATCAGCAGGATAACATTGTTGGGGCAGCAGGGTGGGAGGATGAAGATAATAGAAAAATGAGGAACCTAACATATCTGGTTGGTAAACTCTGAAGAGACAAGACGCTGCTGAAAGAAGTCGTCATGGGCCAAGGGGAGAAGATGAGGAAATAAAAATGCTACATCAGAGGAGACGTCGCCTGTGAGGCACTGGATGTAAGAGGTATGTGGTGCTGTATTTGATAGTGTCCATGCAGAAAGTAAAATATAATGTATGTTTAGTGCTAGGGTGTGTGTGTGGGGGGGAGGCAGGGCGGATACTTTGAGAATATGGTACATATGCATTGGGGCTTGGGCCCCAGATCTTTTGAGACCCTAGCAACGCCCCTGATGCAAAGGATGGATCAGATGAGCAAGTCATCAAATTTCAGATGGCGCATGTGTGATATAAGCAATACTGGTGAACAGCACATTAATTACTTAGAACCTTCTAAATAGTTCCTATCTAGTTCCTTTTTCATAATAACACTATTTGTCTTTTTTAACAGAGCTCATCAGAAAGTTGTTATAAAATTTCTTTCCTAGTGGATGGATGATTTGCAATAGTCACCTGTCCTTTCTCCTCCTGTTGCTTTAACTCTTTGAGAAGCTGTTCCACTCTTGACACGCTGTCTCCAATGTTTGTAAAGGAAGCCTGAGCATCCATCAGGGAATCCAGTGTAAGCTTCAGCTGTGGAGAAAAGACAGACGATGCTCATTATATCTCATACATCTTCTTTTAATATTAAGTTCCAATATTCCAGAACACTGGCACACTAAAATTATACACACATCATTAATGTCATTAATTTTCTTGACTATATAACAATGGTGGATTATAATAATGGCGGTATGGAGTCCGAGGTTCCTGATGGGCCCACAGCCACCCAAACATTTCTGAATCATGGCAGAAACCGCAACAAAACTGCCTTCTGCAATGATTCCTGTCCCCAATGTAAAGAGCATTGTGGTTTTATAGCAACAAACTTCTTTGTACAACTTTCTCCAGGACCTGCTAAAGGACCTTTTAGATATTCACATGACCTCTGAAAGTCCTTAAAGGTTTTTGTTCCATCTTAGACATATCGCTAGAATATGCTCCCATTGGCTGATAGGTGCGGGTCCTACTTCTGGGACCTGCACTGAGAACGGAGCCCTGAAAGTGGTGAAGGGTGTACTGCGCATGCGCAGCCGCCCTCCATTCATTTTTATGGGGCCGGCGAAAATAGCCGAGCACTGGTTTGTCTATTTCCATCAGCCCCATAGGGATGCATAGGAGCGGTGGCCACACAAGTGCGGTGCGCTCCCATTTGCTACTGTGGGGAGATCGCTTGTTGGTGGCCGGACCCGGGGAAACCTGGGGTTCTTCAGCCACCATTTTCCCAGCTCTGTTTTCCATATAGGTGCGGGTCACAGAGGTGGGACCCATACCCATCAGACAATGGGGACATATCCTAGCAATATGTCCCCATTGTCTCAGATGGAAATCCTCCTTTAAGATACAGGACAGAACAGCAAAGAGTAGAGGGGGAGCTGTTAGGTAAAAAAAAAATTGGGTCTGGTATCTGTTATTAGCGGGTATAGGGTCTAAATTTATTTGGCTGTTCTGTCTTGGGTCAGTATTTAGGGGGTCTGGGATCTGAATTTATTTAGGAGGTCTGGGGTTTGCATCTGTTTAGAGGTCTAACATGAGTCTGGTTGGGGGTCTATTTTTGTGAAGGTGGGATCTGGTCTGGGAAATTCAAGGGTGCATTCATACAAGGTGTATATGCTGCAGATTTTCAGCCATGGAATAATGGGTAGAAAATTTGTAGCTTTTTACAGAAGCCTCAAAGTGGATGAAATTTGAAGAACTCTCCACACTGCATAAAAAAATCTGTTCAAAAATTGATATGCATTTTTTAAATCCACAGTATTTCAACTTATGCTGTGAATCTGCACTGCTGATTTCACCCTTTGCTATTCACAAATTGAAATCTAAGGCAAATACAAATTTAAAATGGATTTGTTGTGGGTACTGCTGTTGATGTGTGGTTAAATCCACAGTGTAAAAGTACACCAAAGGTGGTGTTGGTTACAGTCACAGCATAGCAGTTAAAACCAAAAAGTTACACCATTTTCCAGTTAAAGAGTAGCTGTCACCACAAAATGCAGTGCAATCTGCAGGCAGCATGTTATAGAGCAGGAGGAGCTGAGCAGACTGATATATAGTTTTGTGGGAAAAGGATCTATAAAACATTATTTATTCATTTATATCTCTGCTCTTTTTATTGTTCACTAGTGTTGGGCGCGAATATTTGAATCACGAATATTAATCGCAAATATCGACACTTCGAGAATTCACGAATATTTAGAATATAGTGATTTTTTTTCATCAGTAACCTCCCTTCTTGCTTGTGGGCCAATGAGAAGGCTGCAATATCATTGTCAGAGCTTAGCAACATCCCTAGCAACCAATAGGAAAGTTGCCTACCCCTTACTATATAAGAACCTCCCCAGCAGCCATTTTCTGTAGTTTTTTAATGTTCTGAGAGAGACACCAGTGTCATTGCTGTGCTCTGTGCTTTACACACTACATTAGATAGATAGTTAGCTTATATATATATAATACAGATAGTTAGTGAGAGATAGTCAGTGTAGGTTATATCCTGATAATGGTGTACAGTCAGGTCCATAAATATTGGGGCATTGACACAATTCTAACATTTTTGGCTCTGATCAGCTTTAATTTGAGGGTATTTACATCCAAATCAGGTGAACGGTGTAGGAATTACAACAGTTTGCATATGTGCCTCCCACTTATTAGGGAACCAAAAGTAATGGGACAGAATAATAATCATAAATCAAACTTTCACTTTTTAATACTTGGTTGCAAATCCTTTGCAGTCAATTACAGCCTGAAGTCTGGAATGCATAGACATCACCAGACGCTGGGTTTCATCCCTGGTGATGCTCTGCCAGGCCTCTACTGCAACTGTCTTCAGTTCCTGCTTGTTCTTGGGGCATTTTCCCTTCAGTTTTGTCTTCAGCAAGTGAAATGCATGCTCAATCGGATTCAGGTCAGGTGATTGACTTGGCCATTGCTTAACATTCCACTTCTTTCCCCTAAAAAACTCTTTGGTTGCTTTTGCAGTATGCTTTGGGTCATTGTCCATTTGCACTGTGAAGCGCCTTCCAATGAGTTCTGAAGCATTTGGCTGAATATGAGCAGATAATATTGCTCGAAACACTTCAGAATTCATCCTGCTGCTTTTGTCAGCAGTCACATCATCAATAAATACAAGAGAACCAGTTCCATTGGCAGCCATACATGCCTACGCCATGACACTACTACCACCATGCTTCACTGATGAGGTGGTATGCTTAGGACCATAAGCAGTTCCTTTCCTTCTCCATACTCTTCTCTTCCCATCACTCTGGTACAAGTTGTTCTTGGTCTCATCTGTCCATAGGATGTTGTTCCAGAACTGTGAAGGCTTTTTTAGATGTCGTTTGGCAACTCTAATCTGGCCTTTCTGTTTTTGAGGCTCACCAATGGTTTACATCTTGTGGTGAACCCTCTGTATTCACTCTGGTGAAGTCTTCTCTTGATTGTTGACTTTGACACACATATACCGACCTCCTGGAGAGTGTTTTTGATCTGGCCAACTGTTGTGAAGAGTGTTTTCTTCACCAGGGAAAGAATTCTTCGCTCATCCACCACAGTTGTTTTCCGTGGTCTTCCGGGTCTTTTGGTGTTGCTGAGCTCACCGGTGTGTTCCTTCTTTTTAAGAATGTTCCAAACAGTTGTTTTGGTCACGCCTAATGTTTTTGCTATCTCTCTGATGGGTTTGTTTTGTTTTTTCAGCCTAATGATGGCTTGCTTCACTGATAGTGACAGCTCTTTGGATCTCATCTTGAGAGTTGACAGCCACAGATTCCAAATGCAAATAGCACACTTGAAATGAACTCTGGACCTTTTATCTGCTCATTGTAATTGGGATGAGGGAATAACACACACCTGGCCATGGAACAGCTGAGAAGCCAATTGTCCCAATACTTTTGGTTCCTTAACAAGTGGGAGGCACATATGCAAACTGTTGTAATTCCTACACCGTTCACCTGATTTGGATGTAAATACCCTCAAATTAAAGCTGACAGTCTGCAGTTAAAGCACATCTTGTTCGTTTCATTTTAAATCCATTGTGGTGGTGTATAGAGCCAAAAATTTTAGAATTGTGTTGATGTCCCAATATTTATGGACCTGACTGTAGCTGGTGCAGTGTGTTAGGTAGTGTGATAGGTTCTGCTGTCCATACATACATGCAGACCTGCTAAAATGTGAAGTTTCACGTATTACGCCAAAATATTTGCATCATAAGTGCCGATTAGCACAATTGCGAATATATTGAAACACTCTAACTGCATATAAAGCCATTTTGAATGTTCTGCCATGCCAACCATTTTCTCCAGTCTCAGGAAACTTCTAGCAGCTTGGAAAATGTAGCAAAAGTGACCCACGCCTGTATTTTGCACTCATTACGCGAATATTACATTGCCGATTTTTCGCAATCAAGAAAATAATCTCGAATTCGCGAATATATGATGAATATTTGCCCAAATATTCATGAAATATCACGAATTTGAATACAGCCCCTGCCGCTCATCACTATTGTTCACGTGGAAGGTGTTATCAGTGATTGATAGCAGTATGTGTAAGTGTCTATACAGGGATAGCTGTCAGTAACTGATAACACCATCCCTGTGGACAATTAAGCCAGAAAAATCAGAGCTATAAATGTATAAATTACAAGCTTTGCTAAATCCTTTTTCCACAAACCTATATATCAGTCTGCTCAGCTGCTCTTTAACATGTTGCTTCCTGATCAGACATTATCTTTCGCCACAAAACTACATATGAGGCTGTGTCCCCTAACTTTATGTTTATCTGCAAGCCCACCTTACATGTTAGCCAAAACTGCCACTTTCAGAAAGACTGGCTGACTAGGAGCTCCTGACTGTCCCCAAACAGAATGTCAGGGGGGAAAAGTATCTGGCACTTTAAATCTAAATGCCCACAGCCATCAGATTCCACCTTTCATTTTCCAAAGGAGATCTGAAAAATGAAAGGTGGAATCTGATTGGTTGCTACGGGCAACTAAACCAGATTCCCTTTGCAATAATTTGGGTAAATCTCCCCAACATGTATGTGGATTGATGAGCCAGGATAGCTGTCCACCAACAGCTATTAAATTTGCCCACTTACCGTATTCTTCGCTTGATAAGATGGACCTTGGAAATGTCAGTGTGTCTTATAAAGCAAATAGTAGAGTGCTTCCATTATGGAAGTGCTCACTTGTATGTAGTAGGTGCCAGGAGGTGCTGCAAATGCTGCCTGTACCCCCCCCTTCCCTGGTCTTCCTCCCTCGGACAGAGCCTCACTGTCATCACTACGTACTGCTATGACCAGACTCTGTACGCAGTCAAGTCACAGTGAAGTGCGGGTCGGAGAAGACCATGGAGTGTGCCTGCAGAAGAGACCGCTAGTCTGATCTGAGGTCTGATACGGGGGTCTGACATGAAGATCTCACATTCTTTGATTTAAAACTAGGAGTTTTAACCATTTTTGTTGTGAGGGTTCTTCTTTTAATAGTTAAAATTAAAAGTATTGTTTTGGCCGATTGTTTACTAAGTTGATACTGTATATCCCAAATCACACTAGAGGGTGTGAATTGTGTCGTAGGGTTTAGTATAACAAACAGCACAAAGCAATATTGGGAGGTTTAATAGAGGATTAAAGGGGTTGTCTACCTTTTTAATATTGATGACCTATCCTCAGGATAGGTCAATATCAGATCAGTAGGGGTTCAACACCTGGCACCCCCACGATCAGCTGTTTAAAGTGAGGCCTGCGTTTGTGAGAGCGCTGCCTTCCCTTCAATGTTTACCTTCTTGCCATCTAAATTGCAGAGGTGAGCAGGACTAATTACACCTAAGCCGTCCCTTTCCATTCACTTCTATAGTATACACTTGAATAGGAAGGAGCGTCCCATAGAAGTGAATGGGACGGCTGAGGTCTAATTACACCTTCTCGCTGCTGTGATGTCAACGGCAAGTACATAAACATTGAAGGGAAGGTAGCGCTCACACGAGCGCAGCCTTCTCTTCAAACAGCTGATCGGCGGGGGGTGCCGGGTGTCAGACCCCCGTCGATCAGATATTGATGACCTATCCTGAGGATAGGTCATCAATATTAAAAAAGCGGATAACCCCTTTATGCAGAATCTTTCTCCCTCATTGATGACTTGAGCTACAGTATATTAGCTTGTATACAGCTGTGACCATCAATAAATGCAGCGTACGGCAAACCTGATGAATGCATAATCCAGCGTCTGAGTATTCTTTCTATTCAATGGGACTTTATTTATCATTTGTGGTGGCTTTAATTTAAATAGGGCTTAATGAGAAGTACCCATTTACTAAGCCTGCATTAAAGGGGTTATCCAAGAGCTATAATGCCCCCCATATGCCTTGGCCCCTCACGCAGACTGTACTTACCTCGCTCCCCAGCACCCACCTCGCTCCTGATGCCCGCATGGCACACCGCTGCATCTCCCCATCGCGCGCATGAAAACATCCGGCGTCGGGGATGGGGGGCGATAGCCAATAGCAGGCCGTGACGGGAATGAGCCTCCCTAGCGTCACCTGCGATGATAGGGAGGCTCGTTCCCGTCACAGCCTGGTATCTGCTAGGATTGATTCTGGCACCATGCTTTTTATTTTTTTATATAATTTTTATTCACAATACAGAATCACATAATATAACAGAACAATCAATTATTATCAATTATTTTTCCCATTTTTCTTTCTTTTCCCACCTCCCCTCACCCAACCCCAACCAAACTTTGAGAGATGAAAAAAAAACCTCTATATTATATCCTATTTTTCAACCAACATTTCCAAAATTTAAGAAAAATTATCTTTCTTTCCCCTATTGTTATATATTATCTTCTCTATATTTATCATATTTTCAACTGCACTCTTCCACTCCGCTATCAAAGGATCCTTTTCAATCCATTTTTTAACTATAATTAGTCTTGCCTGGAACAGAAGTTTGCAAAGTACCTTCTTATCTATTATTGAAATCGGCAACTGTATTATACCTCCTAATATACAGGCCACTGGACTTCTTTGTATTTGTACTCCCAGAATTTTTTTTATAAAATCCGCTAACTCAGTCCAATAACGAAAGAGTTTTGGACATCTCCACACTAAATGAAAGAGACCTGCTTGTTCCATACCACATCTAGGACATTCATCAGTGGATTTCAGACCGATCCTTTTAAGTAACAGTGGGGAGTAGTACAGCCTATGGATGAAGAAAAATTGGGAGACCCCATGGGAGGCCCTCAATGAGACCAAAGACCCATTTCTCAATACAACTTTCCACTGTTCCTCCGATAAACCATCAATATATTTCGTCCATTTCTCTTGAACTAATATCTTGATCTTACTCTGATTCATTTTCAACAATAATCTATATCTTCTTGAAATACTCCCTTTTTCTTTTCTATTCTAAAGAAACTGATTGATATTTTCCATAGATGCTGAAAAATCCCTTTCAACTGGCCAGGAGATAAGACAGCCCAGACTGAACTCAGGTTGTCAATATCTTCTGGCCAGTGCAAATTGGATATTCATTGCACAGGGAAATATTCAAGGGTTGTCGGTCTGATGCCTCATCGTATAACCATCATAAACCTGCCTGGCGAAAAAGCAGATGCTTTTTTATTTCTCTGAGAATCTACCTCTGATGAACTAATTGCATCTCTTAATTGCAAATATTTAAAAAAACTCTTTATTCAAAATCCCAAATTCTTTTCTCAGTGTTTCAAAATCTTTAAAACACATCTCCATCAAACAATTGTGACAAATAATAAACACCTTTATTTTCCAGGTTTACATACTGCTTTATTTTCTGAATTTCTTTTAAGTTAATATTGGTCCAAATAGGTTTGAAATCTATGTAACCTTTAATATCCATATTTTTTTTATTTCTCTCCAAACATGGTCCATTAGATTATAAATATAATTACTAGTGTTTGTACTCCCAAGTATTCTAATACTGCCATCATGTTAAACTGATTATCTTTCCACCCTAAGTTCTCCAAGTGCCGACTCAACATAGGTGCTATATTGTCTCCAGCCATAAACCAAAATTGTGCCACCAAAAAATATAAATACCAGTTTGGAAGTGCCATTCCCCCCTCTTTAATTGGTAACTGCAAAATTTTCTTCTTTAATCTAGAGTTCCTACTGTTCCAGATGATTTCCCTCATCACCCAGTATCAATAATAGTGAAAACCCTAGGTGGCAACCACACAGGAGCACATTGTAGTACATAGAGAATCTTCGGGAGAAAGATCATCTTTATCAAGTTGATCCGTCCCAACATTGACATTGGTAACCTCTTCCAAATATGAGGTTTTTTTTTTCAATTCATCTATAACAGGGAGTACTTTCAACTTTATATAATCACCCAAGTACTTTGCAATATTTATTCCCAAATACTTAAATCTACTTCCTCTGCCCACAACGTGTACATGCAAACACCCATCTCCAACCACTTCACCCAGTGACATCAAATGTGACTTCCCCCAATTTATTTTTAAACCAAAATAGTACCCAAATTTTTTAATTATAGCCATTAATTTAACCAACTCCAAATCCGTGTTTGCCAAAAACAATAGTACATCATCCGCATACAACATTATTTTCTCCCTTATCTTTCCATATTGAAAACCCTTAATAATTGAATTCTCTCTAATAATAATCGCCAATGGTTCTATTGCAATTGCAAAGAGCAACGGGGATAGGGGACATCCCTGCCTAGTGCCCCGAGAAACGGCAAAAGGCAGGAACATAACCTCATCCGCCGCTACCCTCACTCTGGGATGTGAATAAATGAGCTTAATCCAACTTATAAAAGATCCTCAAATCCAAAACGCTTGAGGACCTCCAACAGATATTCCCACTCTACGCAATCAAATGCTTTTGTCTTTATTTCCTTCTATGTTCGTAAATAACCTTCTAATATTAGAATATATCAATCGACCGGGAATGAATTCTGTCTGATCTTAGTTTATTATTGTTTTTATTACTTTTGTTAGCTTATCTGCCAATACCCTAGTCAGCAATTTAATATAATTATTCAATAACTAAATTGGTCTATATAACTCTGGCTTTAATAAATCTTGCTTATCTTATGCGACTTTTTAATAAAACATGAGACTTTTTCATAAAGACGTGCGACTTTTGCAAAGCCGCTTACTGAAGGCTAAACTGCTACCGTCAAACCACATTTATCACTGTATTAAAGGACCATTAATAAATCTGACTTAGCCAAAAGTGACTTTGGACATATGTAAAAGTGGAGTAAGATGTAATGATAAATCTGGCCCCTTATCTTCTGGATTATATAGTCGCCAAACATCAACCCAACCAAATTCAGATATCAGTCTAGCCAGATTAGTATTACATTTCAAAGTCTTACTATTAGACAACTTATCTCTACTTGGATCCATTACAGCCTTATAATCCACAACTGCAATTAATATACATCCTTGTCTCTCAATTATATATTTCTGTAAGGCTACATGCACAAGACCGTATGTGTTCTGCGGTCCGCAAATTGCGTATGTCATCCATTTTTTTTTTGCGGATCCATTGTAACAATGCCTAAAACGGACAAGAATAGGACATGTTCTACCCCCTATTCTGCTCCCCATTTTGTAACAACATAGAGCCCCTTTTTCATGCATGATAAACTCCTTATATCCCACTCCACCCTCCTTCTTAAACTATTACTTTTCACATAAGCCCTTCAGATCAAAGCGATCCTCCGCCTGGAAGCGCCGGTACGTGCGGGCTTGTGCGGTGGCGTCATATCACCACGCAAGCCCACGTGTACTTGCTTGCAGGATTTAAATAGTCCGGCGGCAGAACGCTCATGAGTTAAGCCCAGCAGCCCCACTAAAGCGGGAACTATCCCCTGGACAACGAGCATACAAGCGAGAATCCTTCCCTGGAACGAGCAATAACCCATAGAGACGAGCATCTGGCTGAGTATCATTAACCCCTGCAATATTAACCCTTTCCCACTGCCACCAACCCCTGCAATATTATTAACCCTTTACCACTGCCACCAATCCCTGAACCCATTACCACTTCCACCAATCCCTGAACCCTTTCCCACTGCCAACAATCCCTGAATCCTTTTCCCACTGCCACATATCCCTGCAATATTTACCCCTACATTAACCCGTTCCCACTGCCATCAATACCCCTACCTTTCCCTGCATTTACCCCTACCTTATCCCCCAGCTACCCCAGCATTACCCTATACCACCAACACCATATCCCTTTAACCCCTGCCATCCTGTTAACCCTTGCTTTGCCTGTATTGAATTAACCCCTTTTATCCCGTTGGGACAGTTTATAGCCAGGTGGGTGGGTGCTGCTATTACGTGGGTTTGTTAGTGTATATATATAGATATATAGATATATTTTGGGGTTCAATTGTAGTTGGGATTGTATAGTGTTAGTATATGTAGATTTATTATAGTCCTGCTAGTGTATTACCGTATGTGTCTATATATACTGAACAAAAATATAAACGCAACACTTTCAGTTTTGCTCCCATTTTGCATGAGCTGAACTCAAAGATCTGAAACATTTTCTACATTCACAAAAGACCCATTACTCTCAAATATTGTTCACAAATCTGTCTAAATCTGTGTTAGTGAGCACTTCTCCTTTGCCGAGATAATCCATCCCACCTCTCAGGTGTGGCATATCAAGGTGCTGATTAGACAGCATGAATATTGCACAGGTGTGCCTTAGACTGCCCATAATAAAAGGCCACTATCAAATGTGCACAGTTTTGCCTTACTGGGGAGTAGGGGTCACAAAACCAGTCAGTATCTGGTATGGCCACTGTGACGGTATCATCTGTGTCACCGCCTAGTATTCCCTTCTTCCCATGTAATAGCACAGCCAAATAATCCACAGAGCAATAAATCGCTATTATCGCTGGTATCGCCAGTATCGCTGGTATCGCCCTATAAATCCATACATGAGCCAAAGCTGAATGCTGGAAAACGTTTACTGGAAGTACACAGGCACTCAAACATACAATTTCTTTTATCCCCTGCTCCCATGCAAGGGAGACACCCACAAATAACATACATTAACCCATAACACAAAGGTTACAACCCACATAACATCCTCCCCTCTGCCTGGGATATAATTATGGTACACAATGGTTAACATAATTATCCCAGGCAGGACAATACACAATGTCCTCTGTCCTGGAGACAACCGAGGTGTAATTCCATTATCTCTCAGGACAAAGGGAAATCGCCAATACACACGGGGAGACAGTAGGACAGACATCACTTACTCAAATACACAATGTCCCACCCTTTACAATACACATAGACTTTTAACACATCCCAAAATGGCACGAATTAGACCAGGAATTCAAAAGTTAGTAAAAGTCTCTTTGGCCTGGCTGTACTCATGGGTTTTCTGTCCAAAACCGGTTCTACACAATCTTTTGTCCTGGAGACAATTGAGAAGTGATCCACTTATCTCCCAAGGACAGGGGCAAGACTCCATTAGCCACATGGTAGCCAAAGACAGCAAAATACATGAACTTATATAACTATGCAGCTATTGCATAAAACCGGTGCATTCAACATGGGACCGTAATCACATGGTAAGAGGCTGGCAAGTAGTCCTCTCCAAGTACTTGTGGCAAACTCAAAAGAGGGGAGTTTGTCACATATCTTCCCTTTGGAGTTAAGACTAAACAGGTATCTGACCTCCTGTCGGTCAGTACCTAGATTAGTCGGGAAGCCCACCCACAAAGAAACATTAGCAGAGTTGCCCACCCACGGTAAATAGTTAACAGGGTAGCTCACCCACAAGGGACAGTACTGGTCTGTAGGTCCCAGGTTGTGGTGAAACAGTTCAGCATACTCCGTCTCCCTGGTGCGGCTAGGCAAACCGCTGGGGCTACTTGGGGGACAGCGGCCAGCGGCATTCTGCACTGATGCCAGCACTTCTGCTGGGGCGAGGGGGGTGCCAGCCAGTCCTGTAACAAGGGGGTCGGTGGAGCAGAGGCTAGCGGCGCTCTGCCCTGATGTCAGCTCTTCTGCTGGGGTGAGGGGGGTGCAAGCCAGCCCTGTAACAAGGGTGTCGGTGGAGCAGAGGCTAGCGGCGCTCTGCCCTGATGTCAGATCTTCTGCTGGGGTGAGGGGGGTGCAAGCCAGCCCTGTAACAAGGGGGATGGTGGAGCAGAGGCTAGCGGCGCTCTGCCCGGATGCCAGCTCTTCCGCTGGGAAGGGTTCAGTGGGTATCGCAGGCTCATCCCCTGCCCCCAGAACTTGGTTGGGAAGTAGCTGGGAAGGGGAGGGCTCGCTTACCTCCTCCTCCTGGTATCCCTGCAGAGATGGCTGGGGATCTGGACCAACCATCCAGCATCCCTGTAGGACTGGCACAGAGCCCGCGGTCTCATCTGCGCCCGTGTAGTGGGGTTTGTGTTCCCCTTTTCCCGGTATCTCCGGCTGCTGTTGGAAGGTGAGGCCGGTTGCCTCTCCTCCCCAGGACTCTGGTTGCTGTAGGGCAGAGGGACCCAGCATCTCCTCCCCTGGAACTCAGGTTGCCGCTGGGGAGAGAGACCGGTTGTCTCCTCTCCCTGTGATATGCACTGCCGCTGGAGATCTGGGCAGGCGGCCCAGCATCCCTGTAGGGCCGGTAGAGAGACCTCAGTCCCATCTCCATCTGCCATCTGTGGGTCCTCCCAGGACAAGTCTATGAGGTTGCTCACCTCTGAGGTTGGTTGGGCAAAAGAGGGTATAATTTCCAGGCAATCCTCTGGGCTGAGGTATGGTGGTTGAGCTAGGTTGAACAGTTGACGGTAGCTCTGCTCCAGCTCCCACTCCATGGTGACTAGATGAATCAGGTCTGGTCCAAGGTCGTCCGCTCGAGGAAGGTCCAGCATGGTTTCCCTGATGTCGTGGATGTCCCAGAACCGACATTCTGTGGGGCATCCACAGTCATCGCCCTCTTCAAAGGCTTCCCACAGTAAGTCCGGACCATCATAATCCTCTCCCTCCGGCAGATAGTGGTTAGTCATCCATGGGTTGCGCTGGGTGGCATACCACTTTAGTGCCCGGTACGCTTTGTCCAGCCACAACTCCTTCCAAACCAGGTTCCACAGTTCCATCACCCACTCCGCCAAGGGTTGCTTTCCTAGGAAGGGTGACCGCAGGGCCACGAGTACCTGGAACCTCTGTTCCTCACCGGGAAGGCTCTCTCTCCGCCGCCGCTGTACCTCCTCTAAGGCGTCATACCACAGCCCCTTTCGAGTGGCATCTCTCAAGTCCATTATGCCCTCCTCTGATACAGGCCTATCCTGTTGGGCCAAGTGCTGCTGCAACCTCCAGCGAAACTCCTCTTCCATGTTGCTGTGGATAGGAACGCTGCCCGGTAGCTAGCTCTGTCCCTTGAGCTCCTTCAAAGCCAGGGTCGCTGCACGAGTGCCAGCGTTGCCCTCCATACACCATACACTAGTGCCTTCCTTGAATCCTCTGTGCAGGGAAAAAGAAGGGAAAATCCCGCTGCTTGCCACCAGTTGTAACGGTATCATCTGTGTCACCATCTAGTATTCCCTTCTTCCCATGTAATAGCACAGCCAAATAATCCACAGAGCAATAAATCGCTATTATCGCTGGTATCGCCGGTATCGCTGGTATCGCCAGTATTGCTGGTATCGCCCTATAAGTCCATACATGAGCCAAAGCTGAATGCTGGAAAACGTTTACTGGAAGCACACAGGCACTCAAACATACAATTTCTTTTATCCCCTGCTCCCATGCAAGGGAGACACCCACAAATAACATACATTAACCCATAACACAAAGGTTACAACCCACATAACATCCTCCCTTCTGCCTGTGATATAATTATGGTACACAATGGTTAACATAAATATCCCAGGCAGGACAATACACAATACACAATGTCCAGTGGCCAGGGGAGGGGGGGTGAGTTCCACCACCTTTTCTCTGAGAAAAAAATCCCTGGTCAGAACAATAACGCACAAAAACGGATCCTGTCTGTTGAGCATCCACCTTCACTCGGTCAGCATTTGGTCAGCAATCCATCAGTATTGCTAATGCCAAAACAGGAGTGGATCCAAAACAGAGTTGACTGAGTCAACCTTTCAAGAACCGCTGGGTTGCTGGTCAAGACACAACCGCTAGATGACACCGGGAGCTCAGGCCTCTCGCTACGACTCCTGCTGCCAGCACCAGAAACATTAAGGCCTTTGCCACTGCCCTGTGCAGGGCCTGGCACTTCTCTGTCTGACATACAGTTAGATCAGATAAATAAATAAAAAGGAAATTAAAAGACCCCCCCAAAAAAACGTAATTTTCTTACTTCACCACACAACAGCTAATAAGCCCCCCCCCCCCCCCCACTAATACACGCCAAGAAGGGCTGTAATTTTCTCACTTCACCACACAACGGCAAATACTTTTTTTGTGCCACTAATGCACGCAAAAAAAACGGCTTTAGAACATATAACTGCACCGCTGAACGGCAAACATATTTTTCTTTTGCCACTAATACACGCCACA
This sequence comes from Bufo bufo, assembly GCF_905171765.1. Classification (NCBI taxonomy): domain Eukaryota; kingdom Metazoa; phylum Chordata; class Amphibia; order Anura; family Bufonidae; genus Bufo; species Bufo bufo. The sequence continues at coordinate 218,787,894 of NC_053392.1, forward strand.
AAAGGCTTTACAACAGATAACGGCACCGCTGAGCAGGAGCAGGAGCACCGCTGCACCGCTTTTGTCACTAATACACGACAAAAAGGGCTGTAATTTTTGCACTTCACCACACAACGGCTAATAGGCCCTTTTTTTCCCACTAATACAAGCCAGAAAATGCTTTAGAACATATAACTGCACCGCATATGGGCAAATAAGACATATAAATATTTCCTTGTAATAAACCCTGTTAATGGCTGTATCAAACAGCACTTGCACCCTAATAAGAACGGTTTGCTTGAATTACAGAGATGTATAATGGGAATTTGGGTGCCCAGTCAGTGCAGCAAGGTGTAATAGGATTGTTCCTATTACCCAGGCTGTAACCACCCCTACTGAACCCTGTTCAACATAAATGCTGTGGAGTGATTCCTCCCTATCCTTTCCCTACACCTTGAATAATCTTTCCCTGCACTTGTAAATCGTTTTTTTAGCACAATGAAGTTTTTTCTAACACTGTCCCTAGCGCCTGCTGACGTTTCTCCCTGCACTAAGTACACTGATAGATGGCAGAATCCAAGATGGCTGAGGCTATTTATAGGGCTGTGACATCACAGGGCTGGCTGGCTGCTGATTGGCCGCATGCATGGCATTATGGCAAATATATATATTTTTTTACTAATGCACGCCACAAAAGGCTTTAGAACAGATTACTGCACCGCTGAGCGGCAAATATATATTTTCTTTTTCCACTAATACACGCCACAAAAGGATTAACAGATAACTGCACTGCTTAGCGACAAATATATATATATTTTTTTTTGACTAATTGTCACGGTACCTTCTGTGACAGAGGTTAGAAGATCAGAGAGACTGACTGCATGTGAGGTTAACTGACAGTCTCTTGATTCTCAGTGTTGTGTTTTGGTAATGACCATACCTCTTGTCAGGTGCAGCTGGTGGTCATTACTGCCTCCCTATTTAGTTCGGTTGCATCACAGGGCTGGCTGGCTGCTGATTGGCTGCATGCATGGCATTATGGGTAATCCTCACACGTGCAGCAGCCATTTTAGGAAAAAATTACCACAAAGCGCAAGGAAAATTGGCTTCGGTGTGAATCGAATTTTTCCTGAAATTCGGATCGAATTCCACTTTGTCAGCTTCGATTCGCGCATCTCTAGTGATCACCTCAGTGAAGTTACTGGGATCAACAGAGAAATAAGGGGAAGAAGAAACAGCAGGCGGCACTATACAGATACAGTTTATTCAATAACTCAGTCACTATACTAATATCTTTCATGGGACAACCTCTTTAATATGATCACTGAAGACACTTTGTAATCATGAACTAATATGCCAGCACAACCACATTTTTATGTATTCATCTTCAGCTGCTCTTGGACAATTGTTGTTTCCAATTATGAGGGAATGTATATTTGTGCATAATATTTATGGGGGGCGTTCCAGCAGGGAATATTTTTTAGAAAATGGCTCAGAGTGGGTTGAATATGCTTACCATGTTCTTGCTGGTCTCTGCCCTAGGTACCCTTTCATCACACAATAAATGCCAGGAAATACCTGCTCAGCTTATCACTGGCCTCAGTAATGACCCACCTCAGCCAGTGGATGGATGAGCAGGAATTTCCTGGATTTTCTGGGTAGAGATGGGACAAAGAAGCAGAGACCTGTGTGATCCTGGTAAGTGTTGGAATGATAGTGGTGGGAGATTGGTGAGTTAAGTATTTATTTTAGTTTAGTTTTTAACCCACTCTGAGTTCTCTCCTAAAAACATCTGTTGATGGTTGTTTGTGGGAAATGAGGCAATACCAGCAACAGAAGGATATGACCTATTTTTGCTTGAAATTATTGCAATATGTAGCCGTTATTGTCTTCTGTGTTCAGTTACTTATTGTCTTCTGTGTTCAGTTACATCACCTATATGTAACCGGCATGTACAGGTGAAACTCGAAAAATTTGAATATCGTGCAAAGTTCATTTATTTCAGTAATGCAACTTAAAAGGTGAAACTAAGATATGAGATAGACTCATTACATGCAAAGCGAGATATTTCAAGCCTTTATTTGTTATAATTTGGATGATTATGGCTTGCCGCTTATGAAACCCAAAGTCACAATTTTGAGGTACCCTTTGCTCAGGGGGTATGGATTAATTAGCTGACTAGAGTGTGACACATTGAGCCTAGAATATTGAACCTTTTCACAAAATTCTAATTTTAAGCTGCATTAATGCAATTCCTTTTAATTTGCATTACTGAAATAAATGGACTTTTGCACAATATTCTAATTTTTTGAGTTTCACCTGCATATGTACCGTAATTTAAATGATGGTCAAATATTGATGTGTCCACATAATGTGCACGTTTTACAATTTTTTAACATATGTGGATATTTAAAAAAAAAAACTGTTCTCCGCTGCATAACCCTTTTAAATTCAAGCTGGAAGTACAACACTGACACATTTATTAAGTAGTAGGCTGTTTTTTCACAAGATCTGTGCCATCACAATATCCAGATGAAATGTACCAGAGTTTGCCTGAGGATAATGTAACAGAAGATTAAAGCTCAGCCTAGGGCCTCATGCACACGGCCGTTGTTTTGGTCCGCATCCGAGCCGCAGTTTTGGTGGCTCGGATGCGGACCCATTCACTTCAATGGGGCAGCAAAAGATACGGACAGCACTCTGTGTGCTGTCCGCATCCGTTGCTCCGTTCCATGGCCCCGCAAAAAAATATATAACCTGTCCTATTCTTGTCCATGCTTTGCGGACAAGAATAGGCAGTTATATTACAGGCTGTCCATGCCGTTCCGCAAATTGCGGAACGCACACAGACGCCATCCGTGTTTTGCGGATCCGCCGTTTGCGGACCGCAAAAAACGGAACGGTCGTGTGCATGTAGCCTAAAGTGGACCTTGTCATAGGACAATGGCCCATAATATACCAGTAAATCCAATAAGTAAGGGCTGAAATTAAAAATATGGAAGTTTCTTGAATGACCAAGCCGAAGCTCAATCCCATCGAAATGCTGGGGGATTTGTAGAGCAAGCTATTTGTGCAAGAGACCCATTTACTCAAAGAAGTTTTAACAACCTGTTGGAGGTTGTTTGTGGTAAATGAGGCAATACCACACTTTACAGCAACAGAAGGATATATTTTTGCTAAATAAAGTATTGCAAAGTGTAGCCGTTATTGTGTTCTGTTTTCAGTTACATCACCTTTGCCGTTATACGTCATTTAAATGATGGTCAAATATTGACATAATGTGCACATATTTTACCATTTAAAAAAAAATATGTGGACACATAAATATTTACAGGGGGTGTCCTTACTTACAATTCAAAAGTACTTAGGACATCCTCATGTCCATATGGAAAGTGGCACTGTTATTAATGTTTGGTGTAAATCCCAGTATTTGCAGGAGTACAGCGTACAAATCCTTCATAGAACCTGTGTACAATATGAGACTATCCAGGAAGAATCCCATTTCACCGGAGATCTATTTAAATGTTTACACCCTATGATAAGCTACTGTGTTATATACATCTCGCTCTCATGCTTTTTAGCAAAGATCAAGTAAACCACAATGAACCTCCATTATTTTTCAAATACCTCTCTGAAATCATGCTCAAAGTGTCGCAGCTGCAAGCACTGTTCTAATTTCAGATGATGGCGGCTCCAAAACTGTCCGAAAGCTTTTTCCGTTTCATCCAACTGAGCCAGTAACCTGGTGACAATAGAGTAGAAGAGTTTCTAAGGTGATGCGGAACTGTAACAGAAAATGCTAAAAGCTTACTATCGCTTTAACTGTATATATATATATATATATATATATATATATATTGTGGGGACTCGCTCTGGTAGACAGGATTAGCGGACGCAGTATAGAGGCAACAACAAGTTCTTTGGATCAAACAGTTCAGTGTTTTATTCACACTTTAGGCAAGTGACAAAACAAGCAGTCTATTCAAAAAAAATGTACCTTGTGGTGTTGGTGGTAATTCACACCTTGCGGCAATTCTGCCTCAAACAGTCCTCGCTCATAGCAGCACCAACCTGTTATCAGCCAAACAGGTAGCAAGCCTTCATCCAGACACAAGGCTCCCAGTTCTCAACACAGAGGACTGGCTTCTGAGCCCAGCTTGCCTATTTAAGGACAGCCAGGTGCTGCCAAAACCCGGACCAGCATTTAAAATCCGGTCCAGTATTTGACCTTATCTGGATGTAAATCAGTCCAGCAGCACATGCTGGGAGGAAAATACCTGTTTTCCCAGACCAAACATCTCACTGTGTCACAATATATATATATATATATATATATATATAGTGCAGTGTAAAAAAATAAAAAAGTTTCATATTTTTCCCCATCATTCTGCACTCAATAAACCATAATGACAAACTGCAAACAGAATGTTCGAAATCCTTGCTAATTTATTGAAAAGTAAAAATTAAAATATTCCATTGAGATATTAAGATCATTTACTCAGGACTTGAAGCATCTTTGGTAGCAAATACAGCCTCCACTCTTCTTGGGTATGATGGCACAAGGTTTGCACACCTGGATCTGGGGACCTTCTGCCATTCTTCTCTCCAGATCGGACATAGACTGTTGGTGGGCAGCCATTTTCAAATTTCTCCAGTGATGTTCGATTAGGTTCAAGTCAGGACTCTGGCTGGGCCACTCCTATTTTGTCTTGGCTGTGTGCTTAGGGTTTTGTCCTGTTGGAAGGTAAACCTTCAGCCCAGTCTGAGATGCAAAGCATTCTGAACCAGGCTTTCATTAAGAATATTTCTGTACTTTGCTACATTCAGCTTTCCCTCAATTCTGATCAGTCTTCCTTTTCTAGCCGCTGAACACCTCCACAGCATAATGCTGCTACCTCCATGCTTTACTGTAGGGATTGTATTGGGCAGTGCCTGGTTTCCGTAAAATATGACGCTTAGAAGTGAGGGCAAAAAGTTCTATCTTGGTTTCATCAGACCAGAGAATCTTGTTTCTCACAGTCTGAGAGTCCTTTATGCTTTATTTCTTTGCAAACTTTCATGTGACTTTTATGGAGGAGAGGCTTCTTTATAGCTACTCTGCCATAAAGCCCAGATTGATGTAATGCTGCAGTGATGGTTGACCTTCTGGAAGTCTGTCCCATCTGCACACAGAATCTTTGGAGTTCAGCAACAGTGACCATTGGGTTTGGTCACCTCTGTTACCAAGGCCCTTTATCCCCCAATGACTTAGTTTGGTGAGGCAGCCAGCTCTAGGAAGGAGTCCTAATTGTTACAAACTTCTTCCATTTAAGAATTATGTGATCTTGGGAACTTTCAGTGCAGCAGAACTTTTTGTAACCTTCTGTGCCTCCACAAAATCCTGTGTTTGAGCACTACAGGTAATTATTTCCTCCTTCATGGCTTGTTTTTTGCAGAGATATGCATACACACTGGGGTGTGTCGTTCCAAATCATGTCCACTTAACTGAATTTACCACAGGTGGACTCCAATCAAGTTGTAGAAACATCTTAAAGACTCATTCGCACACGACAGTTGGATGTTTTGCGGTCCGCAAATTGCGGATCCGCAAAACACGGATATCGGCTGTTTGCATATCGGCGTTTGCGGAACGGAACAGACGGCCCCTAGAACAGTCCTATTCTTGTCCGCAATGCGGACAATAATAGGAAATGTTCTATATTTTTCCGGAACGGCTATGCAGACATACGGACACGGAATGCACATTCATGTAAATGGTTCCGCATATGGTTCACGTGCATGAGCCTTAAAGATGATCAATAGAAATGGAAGGCCTCCAGAGCAAAATTTTAGGTCACATAGCAAAGGGTTTGAATACTTATGTCCATGCAAAATTTTCTTTTTCATAAATTTGCAGACATTTCTGTTTTCACTTTCTCTTTAAGGAGGATTAAGTGCAGATTGATGGGGAAAAAACTTAATTTATTTTTTTATTTTAGTACAAAGCCACAAAATAACAAATGTGAAAAAAGTGAAAGGGTATGAAGACTTTTCGAATGCACTATATATACAGGTGAAACTCGAAAAATTAGAATATCGTGCAAAAGTCCATTTATTTCAGTAATGCAAATTAAAAGGAATTGCATTAATGCAGCTTAAAATTAGAATTTTGTGAAAAGGTTCAATATTCTAGGCTCAAAGTGTCACACTCTAGTCGGCTAATTATTCCATACAAAGGGTACCTCAAAATTGTGACTTTGGGGTTTCATAAACTATAAGCCATAATTATCCAAATTATAACAAATAAAGGCTTGAAATATCTCGCTTTGCATGTAATGAGTCTATCTCATATATTAGTTTCACATTTTAAGTTGCATTACTGAAATAAATGAACTTTGCACAATATTCAAATTTTTCGAGTTTCACCTGTATGTATATATATATATACTAAACAAAAATATAAACGCAACACTTTCGGTTTTGTCTAACTTTCTCTTTTGTATTGTACATTTGGGGGAGGGGCAGCCTTCACTTTGACTGTGTACTCATCTGCCTAGGGCATCGCTCCCTCACTGGGGTCTTTCGCCAATCTATATTTACTAAGCTGTAGTCATGCCATGTCATGCAGATGTACCATACTCAAAATGTGATAAATGCAACCACAAATTTGCAGTCTAGTAAATAAAACCTGGGAGAGGGGGGAAGGGGTGAAATAGGAATATTTTCCTATTTGGTATTTTTAGAAATGTACTTCTTATACTGGGCTTTCCCTCTTTAGTAACGTATAAATCCTGATCAGTTATTTCAAGATAGACAACAAAAATAGTACGATAGTACGCTGAGGGGTTAGAAGTGAGGAGTGGAGAGTGGATTTGCTTATACTTTTCAGTGATACATGCTAGTGTCCCAAAAGGATTATACACCTTCAGTGATCTATCAAAAAGTTTTGTAGAAAAGCTAGTATAAGGGTCCATTCACACATCCGCAATTCCGATCCTGAAAAAAATAGAACATGTCCTATTCTTGTCCGCAATAGCGGACAAGAATAGGCATATTCTCTTAGTGCCGGCAATGTGCGGTCCGCAAAATGCGGAACGCACATTGCCGATGTCCGTGTGTGAATGGACCCTTAGACTGGATGGACCCTTAGACTGAACTATTCCCACAGTTCCTAATACTGTATCAGAACAATAAGCCATGAAATACTGATGGCTTTCATAGTGACCGATCTGTGGCAGATGAAAGTACAAATGGGTTACTCAGTACTTACTTGCTGAAGGGCAGTTAACATGTTCACAACTACTTGGCTATACTCCATATGTAAGTCAGTCCTACAAATAGGTATCTGTTATATGTCTTCCTGGATCTCACACAGAGATTTGTCATTTTAGGATTAAACTGAATGGGACTCAGAATTAATAAGACCTGTGTGCTCTGTACAAACCTTTCAACAGTAGCCATGTTTTCTAGTTCATCCGGAGTCAGTTTGCAGTTTGGGTCTTTGGACACTGGCTCCTTTATACATGAGAGCAGAGTCCCACCTTGTTGCACTGCTAGCTTTAAATCATCCTGGAAGATAAATATCAAGCAGTTATAAAGAGGTTGATTATGTTGTTTTTCGTCTACACATTGCCGAGATTTACTAAGCTAATTATGCCTTTCCAATAACCTGGTGGACATGCTTTGCACCACATTTATTATGTGTTTTAAGGTGGATTTACATGAGCCAATTATCGGGCAGATTATTGGGACCGTTACTGCAAACGCTCCTTCCCGACAATCTGCCTGTGTAAATGTGCTGCCGATCACCAGATGAACTGTAACGGTCGCGTACACACACACACAGGGGGAAGGGAAGTGACCACTGCGCTCCACCCTTACCCCTGGCCCTGCCTACTTGCCTCGCGAGTCCTAATGACAGGGGACAACTGGACGGCAATCCCTAACTTGGAGTAAGTGCAGGGATGACAGACAGACAAACAACAGGACATGAACGGACCGAGTCAATACCAGGAAAGCTGCAAAGTACAAATGGAGCAAGCAGAGAATTGTCAGGAGAAGCCGGGGTCATAAATACCAGGAGAGCAGAGAAGTACAAGAGGAGTCCTAAGAGAGTAGTCAGGTGGGAGCTGAGGTCACAATACCAGGACGGATGCGCAGTACAGGAGGATCAGGCAAAAGGATGGTCAAGGAACAGGATCAGGTAAGTATTCAGCAGTCCAACAAATACCAGGAACCTAGAAATTAACAGGCAACCTGTAGCCAGCAGGCTGCCTGTATTTATAGTGGGGAGTGAGGGTCATGTGACGTGGCCAGCGTCACATGACCGACAGACCAACCAGTCGAGCTCCGAGTGATCAGCTCGGCGCTCAAGGCAGACTTAGGAGCAAGGAGCCACCCAGCTAGTAAAGCCGCCCTGGAATGAGGTCAAACACAGAACCTCATTCCAAAAGCTAAGCAACAGTTCTGCGGGCAATGGGGGACCGAGTGCACCTTCGGAACCCTGTGACATGAACAAGCAAAACGCTCGTTCATCAGGTGATCCTGTCATTCCTGGAGGCACTCCAACAAGCAACAATGAATCTGTACGGGGACGAAGGATCACAATAGCCATCCCTTGTCTTCATACTGTGAAGGAGATTGCTGCATCTACCGTAAACGCAGCGGTCTCCTTCACCGAACGAGCAGCCGACTGTTGGGAAGGAACGCTTCCTTCCTGTCATTCAGCTGCTACATCACGCAGTCTAAACCCATCTTTAGACACCTAATCCGACAAGGGCTTGTGGCTTAGCAGGAAAGGGTCATGGCCTAGCAGAGAATTAGGTTTAGTTTAAGACTCACCATTTTTGCTCACAGTAGGCCAACCAATAGGTAGTGAAAAATTAGACAAAAGTGTCTAAAAATGCACCAAATTTATCATTAGCCACCGTGATTAATCTGGTGCCTTTTTACACTTTCTAGTCTAATGGTGCATTTACATGCGCCAACTGAGCAGACAATGATTGGGAAGGATCTCTGCCTGCTCATCAGAAGTATAAGCTGCCTTTACACGCTGCAATCACCTCCACTGTATGGGGACCAGTGTTGGCTACTGCAGTCGCTCATCCCCATACAGATTCATTGTTTCTGGGCAGCAGACTGCTGCTCTCACAGCATGATCTGCTGCTCAGAAATGATGATTTAAGTGTCCGCATTTTAAACGCATTTCACTTGATGAGCGAGTGATTGATAATTCATAGGGTGATCAGCAGCACCTTTACACAGTCCAATGTTCGTTCCCAATAACCTGCCAGATAATAGTCCCGTGTAAAGGGACATTAAATTTACAATGTCTAGTTAATCAGCCTCATTGTTTCTGTATTTGATTCTGTAGAAAATGGGAAAAGTCAGCACATGTTTACTGGGAGAGCTCCACTTAGAAAAAGGTCACACTTTGTACTTCCCTTGTTACTATTTTATCTATATTAATGTACAACCTAAAAAAACAAGATAAAACACTACCATTCATGATAAACTAATTGAGCATCTTAACTAAAAATGATTGAAGGTCATGTTAGTTCCCATATGAACCAAGCACCCTCTAATGCCACACTCCTGACACAGGAAGTTCTGTTTTCCTAAAGACCATATCTGACTTCTGATTTATGAGTCATAGTTCGGCTTTCCTCCAACTGGTTCAAAGATTGTTTGATGCCTTAGTTTTCATACCCTGGCCAAGGCAAGAGTCACTTTTGATATCCCATGCCCCACATGCCCCTATATGTACTACATACTAAAATAGATTAAGGAGATATATACAACTTTTTGAAATCTTTTACAAACAACGGACAATTGCAGAAAAAAAACGCTACAAGAGAAATGCTCAACTTATGAATTCCCTGCTGCTCCAGTGCTGATGATTCCCTGGCCTGCATTTCTTTAGGGGCTCCAGTAATGATGTGGTGGGTTGACATGTGACCACTGCAGCCTTTCACTGCTGGCCATACCATTGATGTGTAGACGTCACTGGCTTCACTGCAATGGTATCTGCAATGGTCATGTGTCAACATACCATGTCATCACTGGAGCCAGGAAATGAGAAACTGGCGGGTGATCAGCAAAGTTCTCAGCCAAGGCAGCAGCAGGGAATTGGTAAGGTATCACTCCAACTGTTACTTTATACCACTGTTATCTGTTTAACAAAAATTTTGTGGGTTAAAAAACCTACTTAAGCCATAGAGTAACAGACTAAAAAAAAAAAATATTTTTTAATAAATTGTTTATCTCCTTGACCTGTGTACACAAGTGTTCTAATACTGAGGCTATAACATCTGCAATGGAAACAGTAGGTATGCAGAATCAGAAAAGGATAATATTGACATTAGAGCATTAAAACAAAAAGAATTGGTTGCAAAAGTACACATAGCCTTCAAGGCTAAGGTTAACTATAGGCTTTTGTCCCCGTTTAACTTATACACATGTGATATATATGTTAAACAGATGCCATACATTACTTCTGTCACCATAGGCTTCCACAGTAAAACGGATGCCTCACACATTCTATACAGTGGCCTCCATCACATAGGGTTCCATGTTCCATGACAGTAGTTATTTGAGTACATACTAGAAATTTTCATTACTACTGTTTTATGACATTTGCCCTCATGTGGTCCCCTTGATGGTAATCTCTTTTCAACACCTTTCTGCACCACACCACCCTATTACTATCCTATTCAAAGACATTCAGCAGCGGGTTTCAGCTGTAACATACAACTGATACCATGCTCCAATTGCTGGGATTGAAGATAATTCAGATCCCATTAGATAATGCTGTGAATAGCAAGTGCAGCAACCTAAGTGGTTTCACAAAGGGAGGGAGTCCTGGTGACAGGGACAGAGGGACTGATAATCACTCTTTTACGGTTCTGTTACAGTTAGAATAACTGTTTAGAGCACACACAGTAATTTATATAACACAGTGAGCGTGCTTCACAAGGAGGAACACAAGCAGCACCTACTTTGAGTTTCCTCTGATGCTCTGTATGTGATATGAGCAGCTCCTCTGTGCAGATGACATCATTGGGGAGTTCTGTCTCTGCCAGGCTGGTCCCAAACGTCTGCAAATTCTGGGCTGTAGTTTTTACAACTTGAGCAAAGCTCTCAATGGCCTGTTTCAGGGAATATATAGTATAACATAGTATGTCAGTTTACCTGGAAATAATACAGATGCTATTGTAACATATTTACATAGAATTTTATAGAATTTAAAAGGGCATCTGTCATCAGATTTGCAGCTATGAAACTGGCTGACCTGTGGAATGTGCGCTTGGCAGCTGTAGACATCTGTGTTGGTCTCATGTTTATATGTGCTTCCATTGATGAGAAAAATTATGCTTTAATATATGCAAATGATCCCCTAGGAGCAACAGGAGAGTGGCCATTACACCTAAAGGCTATGCTCTCTCTGCAACTATTGCGCCCTCTGCACTTTGACTGACAGGGTCAGGTGGTGAAAACATCATCACGCCTGGCCCTGTCAATGAAAGTGGAGAGGGCGGAGCAGTTACAGAGAGAGAAGAGCCTCTAGGTGTAACGGCAACGCCCCAATTGCTCCTAGAGGTTCATTTGCATATGGCAGCACATATGACCATGGAACCAACACAGATGTCTTCAGCTGCCAAGCGCACATGTAACAGGTCAGACAGTTTCATAGGTACAAATCTAATGACAGATGCCCTTTAAAGGGGTTCCTCGGGAATTAAGAAAATGAAAATACTTAAATATTACTTCATTATGAATATATTCCCAATTACCTTAGGGTACTTTTACACTTGTGGCAGAGTGTTCCCGGAAAGCAGTTCCGTCGCTGGACATATGCCAACTGATTTCATTTGTAAGACTGATCAGGATCCTGATCAGTCTTAAAAATGCCTGATCAGTCAGAAAAATGCATTGAAATGCCGGATCCGTCTTTCCGGTGTCATCCGGCAAAACGGATCCGGCATTTATTTTTTATTTACCTTTTGCGCAAACCGGAAGGACGGATCCGGCATTCCGGTATTTTGAATGCCGGATCCGGCACTAATACATTCTAAAGGAAAAAAATGCCGGATCCGGCATTCAGGCAAGTCTTCAGTTTTTTTGGCTGGGGAGCGATCATTAGGAACAGATTACTCTCCATTCAATATGCATGGGGATATACCTGAACAGATTACTGAACAGATTACTCTCCATTCAATATGCATGGGGATATACCTGATCAGTTCTTTTCCGGCATTGAGCCCTTTTGACGCAACTCAGTGCCGGAAAAGAAAAATGCTAGTGTGAAAGTAGCCTTACATTAGTTATAATGGCTTGTTTTGTCTAGGGAGCGATCATTAGGAAAAACAAAATTGCCAACATCCTATTAGTACACACAAAACCTGTCCTAATCACACAGCAGGATAAGTTACTTCACAACGCTGAGCTAAAGAGCTGCCTCATCCTCCTCTCTGCTCTGCTTGTCAGGGATTATGATCCTGAATACAGTTTAATATGGTCATCAGCTGAATCTTTGTAGGAACGGAGTTCATGAACAGATGTGGCTAATGAGCAGCAGCACTTGTATGCAGTCTCCATTACCACAGTCTGTCCTGTCCGTCCTCTCTGTACTTCATGTCTCTTCATGAACTCCATTCCTACAGAGATTCAGCTAAAGATCTTCTCAACTGTATTCAGGATCATAATCCCTGACAAGTAGGAGAGGACGAAGAGGCAGCTCTTTACCTCAGTGTGAAGTAACTTGTCCTCCTGTGTGATTAGGAAAGGTTTTGTGCGTACTAATAGGACAGCGGCCATTTTCTTTCTCCCATAATTGCTCCCTAGACAAAACGAGCCATTATAACTAATGAAAGGTATTTGGGAATATATTTACAATAAAGTAATATTTACATATTTTCATTTTCTTAATTCCCGGAGAACCCCTTTAACTTATTTCTGGCAGTTCACTATATAAAGCATACCTGTTGTTTCAGGAGACTTTTCAGAACAACCTGCCATGTCCGTACAAGAGGAATAACACTACATGTGGCGGATATAAGACTTTTATCTGCAGACTTTCTCTAATTGTCAGTACTTCCTGAGACACTGGATGGTGACCGCCATGAGGTCTCTTGTACACTGCACATACAGAGAAGAAGAGATTCTGCTCCCCTGTCTCTGTAGCATACCCCCAGAAGCAGCAGCAACATAAAGGACATAATACAACAGTGATAAGCAATGTTGGTATGAATCCAGTACTAGGGTGAGAGAGAATAGCACTTACTAGATTCAGCAGTAGGGTCTATGTGTGTCTCATAATCCATCTTCATCTTTGCTTCACTGAAATTTGATTTAATCAGCAATCAGTGCAGGAGGTTGGTGGCGGGGAACAATTTTATTTTTTTTAGAAAATGTATTGAAATGTTTCTTACCATAGCTTGTACTATTGGTCTATGGGAAAAAATGACAGAGCTACCCGAAGCTCTTGGCTATTTGAGTACAGACATATTCATGATGTGATCTGTTAAATATACCAATATACTCTATGAAGGTGTCTGGCAGCAACTCATATTTTTCTCTTGAAATTAAAATAAAATGCTCTGCCTGTTTAGAGGAAGGTTGAGATGGCCAAACTTGTAGAACTACCTTAAGTGTGTGGTTTGAATGATTTTCTATACTAGACATTATCTAAAAGATCCCCCCCTAATGCCCGGGCCCCTCATATACATTATAATTACCTGCTTCCTGGCACCTGCGTCACTCCAGATCCCTGAAACTCCCCTTCATGGGGAGGGTGGGAGCGTGGAGCAGCCAATAGTGGCCCCGACGGTCACCAGCCTCAAAGGGGCCCATCAACGTCGCAGCCTGCTATTGACTGCTCCCCCCGTCGCCGGATGTTTTGATCTGAGTACCGGGGAGAAGCAGCGGCGGCCGTGCAGGGATCTGGAGCGACACAGGTGCCGGGGAGCAGTTAAGTATAATGTAAACGAGGAGCCCGGGCATCGGAGGGGATCTTTTGGAATTCGGATAACCGTTCTAACATTCATCCAACACTATTTGCAGCAACTGCTGCTTTTCAGACATCTGCAATACTAGTTTCTGGTGTTTAATAGTATGAAGGGAAATTTTCGCACATAACTTAGCTTAGCAGTTTCAGTGAAGCTCCTCTCACAAGGGCTCAATTTACATTTCCTAAAACATGCTTGACAAAGACATCAAGCACTCCTCCATCATCCTTTCATTTGCTCTATATCTCTTATATTTGACTGCATAATACTCTTTACCAGTCATCCACTCTCCAATGTCTGTGCCTTTTATTTGAAATTCTGCCTGTAAGAGCATCATCTTGGAGATGACACTGGTATTAGCACTTTATAATTGGATATGATTGGTGATGGGAAGGATCAGTACAGTCTATCTCCATCAGTTACTTTTCTTTATGAAAAAGGAGAGTATGTATCTTGCATGCCAATTAAATACACTCCAAAAAAAATATGTTAATGTTCAAAGAACTCGGTCACTGATGGGGAAATCATCAGTTTAGATTTTGTGAAAAAGTATGTATGGTATACTAAAAGAATAAAAATTTGATATCTGAACCTGGTCTTACACTGTAAATACATACTTGACTGTAAGACCACAGCAAAAAAACACTTGTGCTTACAGTATATGCGTTTTTGCGATAGTGCTATAATGGTGCAGCACTTCACTGCACCATTACCGTTTCACGTGAATTTGCCTATTCATCAATAAAGGACCATCCCAATTGAGTCTGTAGGTAGCACACACTTCTCATCTTCAAAGTCATAACTGAACATTCTCTTTATTCGACAGACAGTAATTGCAAGTCACCCTGTGTGCAGTCACAGCAAGACCAACCCCCTTTCTGGCAGTCACAGCAATGTTTGCCCCAGAAACACAGAAAACCAGAAGTCTTCTTCTTTGTCCAGATGAGCTTTTGCAAAGGCCAAGCGAGCTTTTGTGTGCCTTATCTGGAGAAGTGGCGTCCTCCTTGGTCTGCATCCGTGGAACCCAGCAGTGTGCAGTGTCCGTTAGATTGTCTGCCTTGAGACATTGCCACCAGCAGAGCCCAGATTCACCAGGATGGCCTTGGTGGTGATCCTTGGATTCTTTTTCACCTCTCTAACTATCCTCCTGGCCAGAACAGGTGTCACTTTTGGCTTCCGACCACGTCCTCTGAGATTTTCCACAGTGCGGAACATCTTGTATTTTTTGCTCAAATGTAATTAAAAGCTGAGAATTTTTTTTTCCCACAATAATGCCTCTTATACATCGTCTTATTATCTTTTGGGAGACACCTATGTAATTTCCCGTGAAAAAAATTACTTGCTGGTTGAATAAAAGTAACTTTAAGTCAAAATTTGCCAGGGGTATGAATAATTATGGGCAGCACTGTAGATTGGGGGGTTTGATCTGAGGTCTGATGAAGATTGGGGGGTCTGATCTGAGGTCTGATGAAGAATGAGGGTCTGATCTGAGGTCTGATGAAGATTGGGAGTCTGATGAAAAACATTTTTTCTAATTTTTCTCCTCTAAAACCTAGGTGGTCCTTCAAAAATACGGTATATGCATAATACGAGATTTTAAAACATTCTAAATGTAGTATGCTGAGGGCCAAGTGATATTCACCTCAGTGTTTTACAGTATGCATGGATATATAGTACATAACAACATGATTGCTGGATAGGAGCTCAGTTTAATTCTCTTCTTCATGACTATAACATTGGCCTATCCTACATCAGTGTTTCATTACAAATCCAGATATGAATAGGCTGCATTAGCTATAACTTTATTACTTCATGTATATGTGGATGAGTAAAGAATGTTTTTCTTTTACAATTTGGGTTGTGCAGTGTCACACAGTTCATGTGTTGATCGAATGATCACCCCAAAAAACGGCTTTGCTCTTCACGTGATCTTTGTTAGGCTACTTTCACCTTAGCGTTTTCAATTCTGCTATTGAGATCAGTCATCGGGTCTCAATAGCGGAAGAAAACGCTTCAGTTTTGTCCTCATTCATTGTCAATGGTGACAAAACTGAACCGAACTAAACGGAATTCACCAAAATGCATTCCGTTCGGCAGTGTTTTTCTGTCCGCGATGTGGTGCGGAGCAAAACTGATCCGTCCTGACATACAATGTAAGTCAATGGGGACGTATCTGGTTTCTCTGATACAATAGAAAACGGATCCGTCCCCCATTGACTTTCAATGGTGTTCAAGACAGATCCGTCATGGCTATAGAAGACATAATACAACCGGATCCATTAATGTTGGATGCATGCGGTTGTATTATTGTAAGGGAAGCATTTTTGCAGATCCATGATGGATCTGCAAAAAACGCTAATGTGAGGTCTTGGGGAGGTCTTGAATTTCATCCACAAACTGCCTGATGGTGGAGTGGTGTCCAAACACTTTAGAGATTTGTTTTATAACATTTTCCAGGCTGATGAGCATCAACAACTCTTCTTTTGAGGTCCTCAGGAATCTTCTTTTTTTCTTGCCATGATACACTTCAACAAATGTGTTATGAAGATCATACTTTGATAGATTCCTGTTCATTAAAAAGGCTCTGTCACCAGGATCAACATACTGGCTGGTAGGGCTCATCATGCTGATTAAAATTATACCTTTCTTTTGTCTGTATGTTAAACAGCTACAGAGAAATCAGCATTTTTATTCATATACAAATGAGCAATTTGGGCACTAAGGGGTGGGGCTGAATATTCTGAGCACTGCTATGTAACTGTCATGCTTCGATGTGGGAGGGAAACCTGCACCGAACGTAGGAGGGAAAGGGGTGAGGGGGAAAGGCCTGGAAACTAGGGAAATGAGCAAATAACCTCCTAAAGAAACTCTAATCAAAGTCCTGACTGACTGCAAGTATGAACTGACCCCGGAAGTAGGCGAGTTCATACACAGGAACCTAAAGTCCTAACTCACCCTGTAGGACCCTGGTACTAATGTCAGGACAAGAGACAATCTGTTCCTCCAAACGGTAGGACGAACAAGAGTCTCCCTCAGGCCTAAACACAAATGACAGGGAAAAGAGCAACATAAGTAAACCCACACAATAAAAGAAAGAGGAAGAAGACACTTAACTTCAAATGGCTATGGAAGCATAGGAACTCCGCCGAGATCCAAACACCAGCAATCCACAACAAGACTGAAGCTATAAACCGCACAGCATGGTGGGAGAAGCCACAATAAATAGGGAAGGTTAACTGACCACATAAGCAACACCTGAAGCAAGGGGTGTGGCCATTACCAGAAACAACACAGACACGAATTGATCCACAAGGAACCTGTCAGATCAAACCATGTGTTGCCAGTCTCACTGATATCCTGCCACCTGTCACAGGAACGTCCATGACAGCAGTGTCGGACTGGGCTGTCTAGGGCCTACCACTAAAATTTATCATGGGGGCCCCCCGTATGGATACATCCAAATATTACCTGCACACACAGCAGAAGACAGCAGCAAGATGCTACAAGATCATTAATTATGGGGGTCCCTGCAGCAAATTTGCAAAGGCATGTCCCTGTGGTAGTAAGTCTACTGTGTTATGTGCCATTTGTGCAGGTGGTGGGGGCTAGGGGCCCACCTTGCTCAGGGGCCCACCGGGGGATCCACCTGTACCCCTGTGGGCCAGTCCGTGCCTGCATGACAGTAACACCCCCTGTGCTCTGCACATGCCCCCCTCCCCTTGATTGACAGGGCTAGACAGCAGGCTGAGGGGCAGAGCTGTGTCCTGGCTTATAAATATGTATTGTATACATGTGTATTATACACACTCTGCGCTATAGCTTCACCACACTGAGATCTGCTCAGAAAGCTAATCTACATAATACAGCTGTATTCACAGGCACAATGTATGATTAGAAAGACACCAGTAATATGTGTATTAGCTTATAAGCAAAGAAAAAACAAGCATCTCTAGGTGGTAATGCTGTGGCAGGCACAATATATGATTATACCGACACCAGTAATATGTGTCAGATTATAACTTATATTATATATAATTTATAAGCATAGAAAAACCATGCATCTGTGTGTAGTAATACTATAGTTGGGTGGTTTAGTGGTCTACCTTGCATGTAGACATCCCTGGGTTAAGTCCCAGGAGAGAAATATGTTTCCTTTCTATTATTTATTTTATTTTATTTTAATCCATATTAAAATGCTATACTATAATAAATAATATACAGGATGGGCCATTTATATGGATACACCTTAATAAAATGGGAATGGTTGGTGATATTAACTTCCTGTTTGTGGCACATTAGTATATCTGAGGGGGGAAACTTTTCAAGATGGGTGGTGACCATGGTGGCCATTTTGAAGTCGGCCATTTTGAATCCAACTTTTGTTTTTTTAATAGGAAGAGGGTCATGTGACACATCAAACTTATTGGGAATTTCACACGAAAAACAATGGTGTGCTTGGTTTTAACGTAGCTTTATTCTTTCATGAGTTATTTACAAGTTTCTCTTTGTTTACAGCCATTGACATGTCGCCGAGGTTAACACGTGAGGAGCGGATAGAAATTGTGTTGATGTCTGGTGAACGCAGTAAACGGGTCATTGCAGCAGATTTCAATGCAAGACACCCTACGAGACCACCTATCTCCCATGCTACAGTTAGCAAACTGCTTGCTAAGTTTCGTGAAACTGGTTCAGTGTTGGATTTGCCAAAATGTGGACGCATGAAATCTGTCTCTAATGAAGAAACATCAGTGGCTGTCCTAGCTTCATTCAGCAAGAGCCCACAGCGTAGCACTCACCACATGTCACTGGAGAGTGGCATTAGTCGAACATCCCTTCGGCTGATATTAGCTACTCACAAATGGCACCCTTACAAACTCCAGCTACTGCAGCATCTCAATGAGGATGACCCAGATCGGCGCACTGAATTTGCAGAATGGGCAAAACAAAAATTGGAACAGGACCCTCAGTTTACGCAGAAGATTTTGTTCAGTGATGAGGCAAACTTTTATGTGAAATGTGAAGTTAACAAACAAAACCACCGCTATTGGTCTGACACTAACCCACATTGGATAGATCCCTCCAAGACTGTTGGAACAAAAAAATTGATGGTATGGTGTGGTATATGGGGTACAAAGATAGTGGGGCCATTCTTCATCAATGGAAACCTCAAGGCCACTGGATATGCGAAATTGCTACATGATGATGTGTTTCCCTCTTTATGCACTGAAGCTGGCACGTTCCCTGAGTTTTTCCAGCAAGATGGTGCACCACCACATTATGGGTGTCAGGTCCGAGCATTCCTAGATGAACAGTTTCCTGGAAAGTGGATTGGTCGTCGTGGGCCAGTTGAATGGCCCCCAAGGTCTCCCGATCTGACCTCCTTAGACTTTTATCTTTGGGGTCATCTGAAGGCAATTGTCTATGCTGTGAAGATACGAGATGTGCAGCACCTGAAACTACGGATACTGGAAGCCTGTGCTAGCATTTCTCCTGCGGTGTTGCTATCACTGTGTGAAGAGTGGGAGAAGAGAGTTGCATTGACAATCCAACACAATGGGCAGCACATTGAACACATTTTATAAGTGGTAAGAAACTTGTAAATAACTCATGAAAGAATAAAGTTACGTTAAAACCAAGCACACCATTGTTTTTCTTGTGAAATTCCCAATAAGTTTGATGTGTCACATGACCCTCTTCCTATTGAAAAAACAAAGGTTGGATTCAAAATGGCTGACTTCAAAATGGCCGCCATGGTCACCACCCATCTTGAAAAGTTTCCCCCCTCACATATACTAATGTGCCACAAACAGAAAGTTAATATCACCAACCATTCCCATTTTATTAAGGTGTATCCATATAAATGGCCCACCCTGTATAATAATGCCTTACTATACTGAGAATAGTGTTTTTTTTTCCTAAAACCTATTACTTGTTAATTCAGACAAAATATATGGTTACAAAGAAGCCTGTAATATATTAGGTTTCCCAAAATCATTATTCTCAATATGATAAGGACAGACTTTTCTCATAGGATAAAAGTGGAAGAAAAAAAAAATATATGAAGGAAAAAAACTTCAAAGTCTCTCGCAAGATTCAAACCAGGCATCTCTACATGCGTAACCTCTAAGCTACAGCATTATCACATAGAGATGCTTGTTTTTTCTTTGCTTATAAGCTAATACACATATTACTGGTGTCTTTCTAATCATATATTATGCCTGCGAATAAAGCAGTAATGTAGATTAGCTTTCTAAGCAGATCTCGGTGTGGTAATGCTATAGTGCATAGAGTATATTATATGTAGATGCTAGTACACAGGTCTTGGATACATCTCTGCCCTCAACCTGATGTCTAGCCCTGTCAATCAAGGGGAGGGGGGGATGTGCAGAGCACTGGGGAGTGTTACATAGCAGTGCTCAGACGATTCAGCCCCGCCTCTTAAACAATGATTTCTTTGCAGCTATTTAACATACAGATAAAAGAAAGGTATAAGTTTATTCAGCATGATGAGCCCTACCAGGCAGTGTGTCTGGTTTAATAGAGTTAATCCTGGTGACATAGCCTCTCACACCTGATTGTCATCTCTTTGATTGAAAACATCTGACTCTAATTTTACATTCAAATTATCTAAGCCTAAATGGTCACATACTTTCAAGCACCACTGTAGCGGCGGCTGTGCTTTGTTCCATTTCAGCTGCACAGCTGCTCTTCAGACAGCTGATCAGCAGGGGTGCTGAAAGTTTGACCCACATTGATCTACTATTGATGGTCTATCCCGAAGACAGGTCACCAATTTTAGAATTCCAGATAACCCCTTTAACTATGATTACATTTATATAAGAAGGCTATGACAACTGTGAAGGAAAACTTTATATTAGTAAAAAAGAAATCACTGCATGTAAATCCTTGTTAAACTATTGAATATGTGATTTATTGCTAAAATGTTCTAATGAACATTGAATTTGGACAAAATTATAGCCAACAAACTCCTTGAATAATTATTACTTACCGTTCTGTGCTGTATCCATTGTCCATGGCTATATTCCAATGTACCTCCCAGTTCATTAGTTAACTGACTTTTTTCAATGTATCCAAGAAGATCCGAAACAGAATTTATCATAATTATCTGTAATTTTCAAACAAGGGAAAGACTTTACAATTAGAATTATTCTAAGAATTAATGCAAATTAATTTTGGAAACACATTGCATGTATGTTTGTGGGCAATCAACAAATGAGAGACACATATATACAGAAATCTTGGCGATGAAAAAATTAGAAAACCTTAATTTGGTGGTACAGACTGAATGCAGATGTTGTCCCCTGATTGGAACTAGGATCTCAGGACTGCATGGCAACAATGCTAGCCGATGAGCCAAGAATGCCAATAAAACAATACCTTCATCTAATTGGAAACACAGAAAATTATGGGCTCATTTATCAAACTGGTGTAAATTAGAACTGGCTTAGTTGCCCATAGCAACCAATCAGATTCCACCTTTCATTTTCCAAATTAGCTGTCAAAAATGAAAGGTGGAATCTGATGGGTTGCTATGGGCAACTAAGCCAGTTCTACTTCTACACCAGTTTGATAAATGACCCTTTTAGTGTTTCCTTCTTTAGGAAGTCTAATGGAAGATCATTTCATAAGTATCAATACCATCAGGTTGACTCTCTAGTGCAGAGGCACTCAACTGGCTGAGCGTGGTCTAAATCCAAACTAGGACAGACCTACAGACCTGCTGTTCCTCCCACTGTCAGTCTCCAGAACACAGCACAATGGTTCCTCCTCCTTTCTTCGGGACCTGCGCTATAGAAAAAAACTGCAGCAACCTCTTTAGGTTGTTACTGCTCCGTGCTATCACAGCCACCACTGCTCCACACTCCCAGTCATAAAGTCCCTAGTCGTTTGGCCACATGGAGAATATCTGCCAACTCTTGGAAAGGATGGCAAATTTCCCAGGTGAACCACGTATACACCTCAGGCCCATTTCTCACCTCTCTCCACTCCCAAGCACTGCAGTAGCATCTAGGCGCAGACAGATGTGCAGAAACAGCAGCAACCTATTCAAGTTGTTACTGCCCGTGATATCACAGCCCCACCCCTCCTAACTCCCAGTCAGACAGTCCATGCTAGTTTGTGCTCATGGAACATACTTGCCAATTCTCCTAAATGTCTCAGGCAGCCAAACGTATTCACCAATGCCCATTCCTACGCTTCCTTTACTCTCAAGCACAGTGGTGGCACCTTGGAGCACAGGGAGGTACAGGAAAGGGAGAGGTGGGTATTTGAATCTTCCCAGCCATGTCAATGGTGCATGATTCATGCTCACACACCCTCCACCCAATCTAGAAGCCTTACATTTTCTGGACCTAATATAGAGGCACTTATCTTAATGCAGTATTGTGAGTACCCTCTCATGAACAGAAGGACCTAATTATGTCTTGTATACACTGTACAATCGAAATTTCTCCATTCTGTTAGTGTCCATGCGCCAGGCACAGTTGGCCTCTAAGTTTCTCTGCCCCAGGTGCCCCATTACTGTCTCTAGCTGCAAGTATCTCCTATAGTACACCTCAGTTAGCATACATTATTTATTGCCTCTACCCACAGTTTAATGCCTTATTTAGTTCCTGTCACCGCCAGCTCTGTGAGAAGGTCTGTTAGACGTTCTTCTGTACCTCTTGCATGATGTTCTTTGTTTTGGTTTCACTTTGTTATCTCTTTTCCTTCTCCCAGCTGTCATCTATTTACACTGATTGCCTCCCTTTTATATTCCCTCCCCTACTGCCTCACTTTGCGGTTTATACTACTTCCTGGATTGTGTTCACTGCTAGATGCTGCAACTGCTGGTTCCTCAGATAAGTCTTTTCCTTTATTTGTGTTTCCGTGCTGGCTTGATTCTAGATGACCCTGACTCCCTCCGTATTAAGTGCAGGGAGCTGGTGGTCGTGTCCCCTCACTATTATAGGGTTTTCAGGTGTCACTCAGTCTAGGTACGAGGGCATGCAATTATCTATCATAAAGATCTTTGCATGGGCAAAGCAGTCAGGGAGAGCTCTAGGGGTTTTATAGCGTTCACCCATATGTTCCTTAGTTTGGGATCAAGTCAGTCGGATGTTTATTTATAACTTCCAGTTTTCTGCAACACCATCCGTGACAGTTCCTCTGCTCCAGGTGCCAAATTATGTCTCTGCCCCAGGCTCAGAACATGCTCTGTTGTTGCTCAAGGCTGGGATTTCAGATTGTACCACCACTCTGAGTAGATTTCAGTTCAAAGTCTGGGGTGGTGGCCTGGAACTGAGGGAAGTGCAAGAACAAGGAGCGGTGAGTATTGTACAGTAGCTGAATGGTTAGGAAATGCAAGGCTCACAAATGAAAGTTATGTAAAATGGTTATTGATGGTGTTCAGCTCAATCAGAAGAGTAGATTTTTATTCTGATATTACTGTGGAGAGGAAAAAAGGGAATAAAAATGTGAACAATTCATAACACTCATCTCTATGTTTTAATTTTATATTTTAAATCTCTTCATCATTGAAATCATGAAAAAAATGTGCAGGATCCCACCATCATCAGGAGGCTGGCGAGCATAATATAAACCAGTCAGATGTTCATCAGGCAAAGACTAAACACAAGGGACAAATAGATGTTCTTTTTATCTTCTCTTCCTTTTGCATAGAAAGCTGAACATAATCCCTGGACATCTGAAAGTTAGGCTACATGCACACGAACGTATTTTGTTTCCGTGTCCACACCGTGTGCTGTCCGCATCAGTATGTCCGTTCCGTTGCCCCGCAAAAAAAATAGTGCATGTCCTATTTTTTTCTAGTTTGCGGACAAGGATAGGCATTATTACAATGGATCCGCAAAAAAAAGGGGTGCCATATGGAACGTCAGCCGTTTTTTTTGCGGACCGCAAAACACATACGGTCGTGTGCATGTAGCATTAGTCAGTAATGCTGAGAGGGTATATCCCAATTCACCTATCAGTATTAGGCCTAGTTCCCACAATCGTTTTTTTTGCGAGTGTACGGGCCTTTTTTTGTGTTCCGTATATGGTCCGTATACGGAACCATTCATTTCAATGGTTCCGCATTAAAAACGGAATGTGTTCCGTAGGCATTCCGTTTCCGTTTTTCCGTTCCGTTGAAAGATAGAACATGTCCTATTATTGCCCGAAAATCACGTTCCGTGGCTCCATTCAAGTCAAAGGGTCCGCAAAAAAAATGGAACACATACGGAAATGCATCCGTATGTCTTCCGTATACGTTCCGTTTTTGCGGAACTATCTATTGAAAATGTTATGCCCAGCCCAATTTTTTCTATGTAATTACTATATACTGTATATGCCATACTGAAAAACGGAACGGAAAAACAGAACGGAAATGGAAACACAACGGAACTCAAAAACGGAACAACGGATCCGTAAAAAACGGACCGCAAAAAACTATAAAAGCCATACGTTCGTGTGAACTAGGCCTTAGGCCTTCTGCACACGACCGTATGGCTGTTTCAGTGTTTTGCGGTCCGTTTTTCTCGGATCCTTTGTTCTTTTTTTTTTTTTCATTGTGTTTCCGTTTCTGTTCCGTTTTTCCATTCCGTTTTTCCATATGGCATATACAGTATACAGTAATTACATAGAAAAAATTGGGCTGGGCATAACATTTTCATAAGATGGTTCCGCAAAAAATGGAACGGATACGGAAGACATACGGATGCATTTCCGTATGTGTTCCATTTTTTTTGCGGACTCATTGACTTGAATAGAGCCACGGAACATGATTTGTGGGCAATAATAGGACATGTTCTATCTTTCAACGGAACGGAAAAACGGAAATACAGAAACGGAATGCATACGGAGTACATTCTGTTTTTTTTTGCGGAACCATTAAACTGAATGGTTTCGTATACGGACCGTATACGGAACGCAAAAAAACAGTCCGTAAACGGGAAAAAAAAACGGTCGTATGAAAGAGGCCTTTTTTGGAGTTTTGAGGAAATTGGAGTATCCAGAGGAAATCCACATAGAAAGGCCTCAAGCACACAACCGTTTTTGTGGTCCGCATCCGAGCCACAGGTGCGGACCCATTCACTTCAATGGGGTCGCAAAATATGCGGACAGCACTCCGTGTGCTGTCCGCATCCGTTGCTCTGTTCCGTGGCCCCGCAAAAAAAATATAGCATGTCCTATTCTTGTCCGTTTTGCGGACAAGAATAGGCATTTCTACAATGGCCCGACCGTTCCACAAATTAAAGAAGACACACGGGCGGCCAAAGGCTGCATGCACACGACTGTTGTGTGTTTTGCGGTCTGCAAATCGCGGATCCGCAAAACACGGATGGCGTCCATGTGCGTTCCGCAATTTTCGGAACAGCACGGACAGCCTTTAATATAACTGCCTATTCTTGTCCGCAAAGCGTGGACAAAAATAGGACATGTAATATTTTTTTTGCGGGGCCACGGAACGGAGTCCTGTCCGCATCTTTTGCAGCCCCATTGAAGTGAATGGGTCCGCACCCGAGCCGCCAAAACAGAGAGAAAATACAACCTCCTATGTAGCACATAATGCCAAATTTGTTAAGAAGTACAGGCCTCTTAAGAAATTATGTGCATCTTCCAGCAGTCTGTGAACCAAAAACTCAAATCTATACTAGCTACTAGCTTCTAGATGACTTCTAGGCACATCCTCTAAGTCTATCCTCTCTTCCTAGCTCACATGGGGAGTAGTACAAGGCGAGAGCCAGTCAGGTGAATCCTGTTAGGGTCTCCAGGACAGAACAGTCTAAAGGCCTCATGCACACGACTGTTGTGCACGACTGTTGTGCATCCGAGCCGCAGTTTTGGCATATTCACTTCAATGGGGCTGCAAAAGATGCGGACAAAATATAATCTGTCCTATTCTTGTCCGCACTTTGCGGAAAAGAATAGGCAGTTATATTAAAGGCTGTCCGTGTCGTTCCGCAAATTGCAGAACGCACACGGACGCCATCCGTGTTTTGCGCTAAACACACAACGGTCGTGTGCATGAGTCCTAAGGCCTATTGCACACGACCATATGGCTTTTTCAGTATTTTGCGGTCGCAAAAAACGGATCCGCAAAATGACATCCGTGTGCATTGCGTTTTTTGCGGAACAGAACATCTGGCCCTTATTAGAACAGTATTATCCTTGTCTGTTATGCGGACAATAATAGGCCATGTTCTATCTTTGAATGGAACGGAAAAGCGGAAATACGGAAACAGAATGCATACCGTTTTTTTTTGCGGACCCATTGAAATGATTGGTTCCATATAATGACCATAAATGGAACGCAAAAAACGGAACATAAACAGAAAAAATTCACACGTCCGTAGTTTGCGGACAAGAATAGGACATGCTCTATTTTTTTCCAGAGCCGCAGACCGGAAGATCGGCGGTGTGCTCCGGAAATGCGAATGCGGACAGCACACTGTGTGCCGTCCGCATCCATTCTGTCCCCATAGAGAATGAATGGGTTTGTGCGGACCAAAATTGCGGACGTGTGAATGGAGCCTTAGGCAGCAGTGAAAGTACGTTTTGGCGCAGAAAATGTGTTTTGGCGCAGATTTATAGATTTTTAAATGGAATCAAGTAATATTTGCATGTGGCCGCACAGTGGGCCCCCGCAATGAATTTTTCTGGCTTTGAGTAAATATGATGAGGCCATACCGCTCCACTAAGCCCAGTCCACTTGATTTGCCAATTTTGAAAAGTGAAGAATTTTGCTGCAAATATGGAGTGCACCATAATTTGCAACAAAAGTTCTGGAATGCACTGGTTAATCTGTCCCTTTTTCGCTGTATTTATTTATTTATTTTTATATTTCTGTGTTTACTTATTGCTATTTATAGTGGTCGACCCTGGTTTTTAGTGGTTTGTTGGTCTATAAATACCAAGAAATATTCCATATTGTTGATCGTACATTATCATTTCCATTCCATTGAAGATGTGTGGATTGGGTTTTACCAGTAGAAGTACACTATAAGCACCACCAATTACTTCTTACATGACTCGTAAATTATATGCATAGGAGGGAGCAAAAACGTCCAAACAAGACATATTTTGGTGCCAAAAATCGATGATATATCTGTGGCAGAGTTGCGTCCAGATCTTGACAAGAATTTGGCTTTGGATTTCCCCATCTTATTACAAAGGGTGAAATCTGTGGCAGTAATCCATAGATGTAGTCAATTTCAAACCGGCACTGCAGGTCAAGATATGTGCACATTCCACTGCGGAAATTTTCTGCAGCCTGTGGATGTGATTTTTTTAAAACATCATCCGCATTGCGGCAACTGTATTCACTGTGGATTTTCCACGTGCAATTCCAGTGTGCACAATCCGCAGTCTATCTGCCACGTTTGGCCCTACCCTTAGGCTGGTTTCACACGGGCGTTGCGGGAAAAGGTGCGGGTGCGTTGCGGGAACATGCGCGATTTTTCAGCGCGAGTGCAAAACATTGTAATGCGTTTTGCACGCGCGTGAGAAAAATCGCGCATGTTTGGTACCCAAACCCGAACTTCTTCACAGAAGTTCGGGCTTGGGATCGGTGTTCTGTAGATTGTATTATTTTCCCTTATAACATGGTTATAAGGGAAAATAATAGCATTCTGAATACAGAATGCATACTAAAATAGCGCTGGAGGGGTTAATTTTTTTTTAACTCACCTTAGTCCACTTGCTCGCGCAGCCGGCATCGCTTCTTTCTTCTTTCTTTGCTGATTGCAGGAACAGGACCTGTGGTGACGTCACTCCGGTCATCACATGATCCATCACCATGGTAAAAGATCATGTGATGACCGGAGTGACATCACCACAGGTCCTTTTCCTCCACACAGCAAAGAAGGAGACAGAAGAGATGCCGGGCTGCGCGAGCAAGTGGATTAAGGTGAGTTAATTAATTTTTTATTTTTTTTTAACCCCTCCAGCACTATTGTACTATGCATTCTGTATTCAGAATGCTATTATTTTCCCTTATAACCATGTTATAAGGGAAAATAATAATGATCGGGTCTCCATCCCGATTGTCTCCTAGCAACCGTGCGTGAAAAACGCACTGCATCCGCACTTGCTTGCGGATGCTTGCGATTTTCACGCAGCCCCATTCACTTCTATGGGGCCTGCGTTACGTGGAAAACGCACAATATAGAGCATGCTGCGATTTTCACGCAACGCACAAGTGATGCGTGAAAATCACCGCTCATGTGAACAGCCCCATAGAAATGAATGGGTCCAGATTCAGTGCGGGTGCAATGCGTTCAACTTACGCATTGCACCCGCGCGGAATACTCGCCCGTGTGAAAGGGACCTTAGTATACTGCATTTGAACATGTAACAAAATGTGAGACAAGCTGATACACATGAGTACATGCAGGTGAACACAAGATGAAAACACACGCTTACCGGTACCTTCATTTTAAAGTCATCTCTGTAGAATTTAATTCCAATGTCTGCAATAGTCCTTTGTATAAAGCGAGATGGGCGCAAAACAAAAACCAACTGCAGATTCCCTGGGAAGGCTCCCTAAAGAGAATTAGAACAGATGTGACTAATAATGAAATGGAAATGTATACGTCATTTTCTTTACTTTTCATTGCGATGCATAGGTAATACTTTCATACATAATATAGCATAGAATATTAAATAATTATCAATCATAACATATGGACACCGGCATACAGCAAATATGAGAGAAAGCCAATATAAGGTCAGGGTCTATTCAGGGTCTATGCATCACATCTATGGAGATAGCTGGGGCTATCAAGAATTCAATTACTATTAAAATGTGGTGAGCTTAGGGATTGGTATAAAGTAAATGTTCACCCTTGAACTCGTCTTTTTTTTATCTAATACTCTGTGCTGGTTAAATGGGTTATCCAGTAATTGGAATTATAAATTATTCTCAGAATTGGTCATCTATATCAGACCGGCAGTTGTCCAGCTAGCGGCAGCCCCGCCGATCAGCTGTTTGAGCAGGCTATGCCTTTCCTGTGAACGCCACGGTCTCTTTGCAGCTTACCGAGGACAGTGCCTTCCATTGGGTAGTGGCTGTGCTTGGTATTGCAGCTCACTTGAATGTGACTGAGCTGCTCTTTGGCCATGTGACTGATGAACGGAGTGTTGCGGCCTCTTCAAAGAGCTGATCGGTGTGGGTGCTAGGAGTCTGACCCCCACAATCGGATATTGAAGTCAGTATCAAAATCGCCGAAAACTCCTTTTATGGGAAACTATATTGCCTATGTAAGTAAGTCCAGTGCCTGGAAGGGACTGAATAGATTGGTAAAATGGTAATTTTCTTATGTACAACTGTTGCTGCATTACACCAAAGATTACATGTATTTCAATATGCAAATTATCTGTTAAAGGGAACCTGTCACCAGGATTTTGTGCATAGAGCTGAGGACATGGGTTGCTAGATGGCCACTAGCACATCCGCAATACCCAGTCCCCATAGCTCTGTGTGCTTTTATTGTGTAAAAAAAACGATTTGATACTAATGCAAATTAACATAAAAGAGTCATATCTTACTTGTGTGACCAGAGAAGAGTCATATTTTCAAGCTCTGACTCATCTCAGGGTAATTTGCATATGTATCAAATCATTGTTTTTTTACACAATAAAAGCACACAGAGCTATGGGGACTGGATATTGCGGATGTGCTAGCGGCCATCTAGCAACCCATGTCCTCAACTCTATACCCAAAATCCCGGTGACAGGTTCCCTTTAAGTGCACTGAGGGTGAGCCATAGCCTCTCTGTACACCTAGCCCCGCCACTCTGAAGATAAGGCCCCTTCTTCTCTTATTTGATTGACAGGGCCAAGCACCTGAATTCTTCTCTTCCTGGCCCTGTAATCTCACACCTGCACCATTCATTACTTCATGTGCTCATGAGCAGCATACACCTTCTCTCCTGGCTAGGATCCAGGTCCTCTGCCGCACATGAAATTATGAAGTAACACATGGCACAGGCACAAGTTTACAGGGGCAGGCAGCATAGCATTCAGATGCCTGAGGACTTCATCCGCAGAACAGTGAACCTTGGATGCCCCAAGATGCTAGGGCACACCCTCAGTGAACGTAACAGCTAATTTGTATATTGGAAGAAATGTTATATTCGGCCTGGCAGAAGGCATCAATGGTTTAACACAAGGAAGGTAACATTTTGACAGTCTATACTATCTCTTCCAGGTATTTTGCTTACTTGCATAGGAAATATGTACTTGAAAGACTCCCTTTAACCGTCTAACTTTTGCATGGACTTGCAGGGTGAATTGGCTGATAGGCTGGTATTCAGCAATGGGGTACCTTTCACCTCAGTGGGAGGTCAATCACCACAATGTTAGAATCTGAGGCTCAGAAACCCACGTGTGCTTGATCGAGCACCAAAGTGCTTGTTTGCTCGGGTGCTCTGGCCGAACACATCGGTATGCTCGTGTGCTCTACCAAGCACCCGAGCACAATGGAAGTCAATAGGAGAACCCTAGGCACCCCCTGCTTGGAAGAGAAGAGGGTGTCTGGTTCACAAAAAAAGGTTAGAAATTGATGGAAACCCCATCAAAATGGTTTGGAAACAGCATTAAGAGGATAGCTGGATGCGTCTAGGATTCCTATTATCTATGACATACAATAGACAACCACACAAAGGCTATATGCCAAAAGCCAGGTATGTGCAAGCCATCAATATATCCATGAGACAGATAACAGCCAGCATACCTTACAATGGCAGCCTTGTGCACTATGAGATATTCCAAACCAGCTCTCATCTGACTGAGAACCAGTAAGCCTCAAAGTTACTTCAGATCTGTTGGATGGCTTGGGTGGACCTGCGCACCTAGATCAATATCATTAGGGTGACAAAAATGTTCTGAATGTTCTCCTGCATGCTTTGAACATTTTTTTGAATAATGACCTTCTCCTCCTAAGTAAGGCATTTGACTCTTGAAGGCCCTCAGATAATATTTACCTTTCTTCTCCTAGGGAAGGTACATGAGTTCTGATGGCCCTCATATAATTTCTATCCAGCCATTGTCTGTTAGTTTAGGGCAGAGGTGCACAACCTTTTTTGGTCTGAGGGCCGCATTGTCACATCGCTCTATTTCAAAGGGCCGATCGGCGCTCATTTGCATCAGCGTATTACACAAGCCAATGCAAAGTGATTGGGGAGGAATGATCACTACCACAGTCATTCCGCCTTCATTTAGTTATATTGATTATTGGTAGCCCATCCCTGATTACAATTATCGGCAGCACATCTCCCTGTGTAAACGTTTCATCCTGATAAAATATGCAAATCAGCCGACAAAAGAATGATTCCTTGTTTATTGACTGATCAGCGGCACAATTATACCGGCCAGATATAAGATATGTGCACTCCTATGAACACCTTTTTCCAGCAATTGTCCCGAATATCGTCCTGCAGCATGGCCCCTGAAACCAAAGAGTTATACTTACCTGCTCCCCGCAGCTCTGGTCCTCTGCACTGCCCCATCTTCTGGTCCCCGTGCTGTTTACACCTGTCAGTGCATGGCCATGGTCACATGCACCTCTCCTGCCAATGACTGGCTTCAGTGGTGATGTGGCCACAAGCAGCATGTCATTGCTAAAGCCAGTCATTGGCTGGAGAGGTGCATGTGACCATGGCCGTGTAAACAATGCGGGGACCGGAAGATGGAGGCAGCGCATAAGACTGGAGCAGCGGGGAGCAGGTAAGTATGCACCTTTTGTTTCAGGGTCCATGCTGAAGAAACTGGTTAAAAATAATTTTTACCGGAAAAGTGGCATCATTTCCTTCCATCCTGCCTCCTATTCATAAATCAGCGTTTTCCTTCACTGCAGAGGATGGCGCTCACTAGTTATTACCGCCTCCTGCCCCAGTTATAGGGGCCCTGCAATAACCAGTAAGCGCTTTCCTTCACTGCGGAGACTGGCGCTCACTGGTTATTACCGCCTCCTGCCCCAGTTATAGGGGCCCTGCAATAACCAGTAAGTACTTTCCTTCACTGCAGAGAATTGCGCTCACTGGTTATTATCGCCTCCTGACACATAGGACTTTATAATTTATTTTCTAGTAGTTTTTAAAAAGTATTTTTTTTTTTAAACTATAGCTCCTTATTCTAAATATGCAAACTGACACCAAAATAAATTATTATAATTAGTTCCCTATTTTGTGTAGGCCATTTTGTTATATAATATGTATAGTTTCACGTAAATGGCTGGTAATGGTGATGGTTTTGGTTGGTGTAGGTGTTTTTTCTTTTATGAATTTTATTCTTTTTTTTATCATTTTTTTACTTAATTTTTAACATATTTCTGCTACATGATGTGTCCCCCAAGAGGGGTGACACTGACCCTTTTTTTTTATTTGCACCTTTTCTTTTTATTATTTACTTTTATTTGTATTTTATTAATATTTTATTGTATTTATTTTTTATAATTGGTTTATTACTTATTTTTTTAAATATATTTTTGCCACATAATATGTCCCCCAAGAGGTCATAAAAAGTCTGTTGGGGGACAATGAACACTGTATTATTTTGAACTTTTTCCTTTTTCTTCTTTTCTTTTATTTGTATTTTCTTTATTTTTATTTTCTTAAATTCCTTTTTATTTTAAATTTTATTTGTATTTATTTATTTTTTAAACTTTCTATTATTTTTTTAAATATACTTTTGACACATAATATGTTCCCCAAATGGTCATAAAAAGACTGTGAGCACTCTTTTATTTTGCACTTTTTCCTTTTTTCATTTTTATGGTAGTTTTTATAATATTCAAATTTTTTGCCACGTTTTATTTCTTTTTTCCCTTTATTTGTATTTCATTTTTATTTAGTTTTATAATTTTCCTTTTTTTTTTTGTTTAACTGATTTTTTTATATATTTTTTTCCACATAATTTGTCCCCAAGAGGTCACTGAAAGACCTTTGCGAGACAATGAGAGACTTTTGTTTTGTTTTGTACTATTTCCACTGTAACTGGGGCATCTAAAGGAACCCCAGTTACAGGGGAAACCAGCCTCCTGTGGGTGTTTGTAGAAGGTAGAGCTGATCAGGGTTTCCTGAACCTGCAGCTCTGCCCTCCTCTGCCCCAAGCCGCTCATCGCGCTGCTTATCTAATTGAGGAGAAGGCAGAAGCGCTGATAAAGTGCTTCTGCCTTCTCCACGGCTTCCTTACTATCACTTCCAGCGGGGGGCCCGACCTGCTCCTGCTATAGTCCAGGAGCAGGAGCTGTTACCCATCGTCGTGCGGCGCTGCCAGCAGAAACACAGCTGATCGCACGATCAGCTGTGCTTCTGCCCAGGAAGACGGGGGCCGTAAAACTTGGTTCTGGGGGCTGCATGCGGCCCACGAGTTGTGCACCCCTGGTTTAGGGTTTATCTTGTACCCCTTATTTTATTTTCTCAATTGGTCCATACATCCTATACACTGTCACTAGTGTCACGTGAACCTAGTTATTGAGCCGCCTGCTAAATGATTGAGTTACAGTTATGACCATATCCCTCCATGACTCCCAACCGTGGAATCTTCTATTGAGATATACTTGGATTATGTATATAACAGGATATGTTACAAGATAATTACCCAGTGACATACTGTCATTTGCTTAATATAATATAAATATGATGAAGATAACGATTGAGCCTCACAAATATTCATATTATATATAATTAGGAACTATATACAGTCAGGTCCATAAATATTGGGTCATCAACACAATTCTAACATTTGTGGCTCTATACACCACCACAATGGATTTGAAATGAAACGAACAAGATGTGCTTTAACGGCAGACTGTCAGCTTTAATTTGAGAGTATTTACATCCAAATCAGGTGAACGGTGTAGGAATTACAACAGTTTGCATATGTGCCTCCCACTTGTTAAGGAACCAAAAGTAATGGGACAATTGGCTTCTTAGCTGTTCCATGGCCATTTGTGTGTTATTCCCTCATTATCCCAATTACAATGAGCAGATAAATGGTCCAGAGTTCATTTCAAGTGTGCTATTTGCATTTGGAATCTGTTGCTGTCAACTCTCAAGATGAGATCCAAAGAGCTGTCACTATCAGTGAAGCAAGCCATCATTAGGCTGAAAAAAACAAAACAAACTTATCAGAGAGATAGCAAAAACATTAGGCGTGGCCAAAACAACTGTTTAAAACATTCTTAAAAAGATGGAACGCACCGGTGAGCTCAGCAACAGCAAAAGACCCGGAAGACCACAGAAAACAACTGTGGTGGATGACCGAAGAATTATTTTCCTGGTGAAGAAAACACCCTTCACAACAGTTGGCCAGATCAAGAACACTCTCCAGGAAGTAGGTGTATGTGTGTCCAAGTCAATAGCCAAGAGAAGACTTCATCAAAGTGAATACAGAGGGTTCACCACAAGATGTAAACCATTGGTGAGCCTCAAAAAGAGGAAGGCCAGATTAGAGTTTGCCAAACGACATCTAAAAAAGTCTTCACAGTTCTGGAACAACATCCTATGGACAGATGAGACCAAGATCAACTTGTATCAGAGTGATGGGAAGAGAAGAGTATGGAGAAGGAAAGGAACTGCTCATGATCCTAAGCATACCACCTCATCAGTGAAGCATGGTGGTGGTAGTGTCATGGCGTGGGCATGTATGGCTGCCAATGGAACTGGTTCTCTTGTATGTATTGATGATGTGACTGCTGACAAAATCAGCAAGATGAATTCTGAAGTGTTTCAGGCAATATTATCTGCTCATATTCAGCCAAATGCTTCAGAACTCATTGGACGGCGATTCACAGTGTAGATGAACAATGACCCAAAGCATACTGCAAAAGCAACCAAAGAGTTTATTAAGGGAAAGAAGTGGAATGTTATGCAATGGCCAAGTCAATCACCTGACCTGAATATGATTGAGCATGCATTTCACTTGCTAAAGACAAGACTGAAGGGAAAATGCCCCAAGAACAAGCAGGAACTGAAGACAGTTGCAGTAGAGGCCTGGCAGAGCATCACCAGGGATGAAACCCAGCGTCTGGTGATATCTATGCGTTCCAGACTTCAGGCTGTAATTGACTGCAAAGGATTTGCAACCAAGTATTAAAAAGTGAAAGTTTGATTTATGATTATTATTCTGTCCCATTACTTTTGGTTCCTTAACAAGTGGGAGGCACATATGCAAACTGTTGTAATTCCTACACCGTTCTCCTGATTTGGGTGTAAATACCCTCAAATTAAAGCTGACAGTCTGCAGATAAAGCACATCTTGTTCGTTTCATTTCAAATCCATTGTGGTGGTGTATAGAGCCCAAAATATTAGAATTGTGTCGATGGTCCAATATTTATGGACCTGACTGTATACCATCTGGCTATCACTACAATCATGTACTGACTAATATGTAAGAATCATGTGGTAACTGTAATTGATAAAACCCTGCCCTCTCCCTTATAAATTCTCTGATATGATATCCAGGGAATCATGTATTATCTATAATCATTAGGACTTTGGACTCTTGGTAAATCAATTATGTTATGTTTATGTACACCAGCTTGATGAAGGGCTCCAAATGTTGAAACATCGCCACTCTGATGTGCACTAACCTGTTTGGTTTAATAAATCCTTCACTTTGATGTCATAAACTGGAGTGCTGTCTGAATATTGTTTATTTACCCAAAGTAAACATGTTCTGTGCAAAGAACGGGCACAAAGTCTATGTCCCCTTATTTTTTGCCGAGGATACTGTCACTGACCACTCCTACCTGGAAATATTAAAGTGGTTGTATCATCTTAGACATTGGGGGCATATCTCTAGGATATTCCCCCAATGTCTGATAGGTGCAGGTTTCTCTATTCATTCCTACGGGAGCACCGAAAATAGGCGAGCAGCGTACTCGGCTATTTTCGGCAGTCTCATTGAAATGAATGGTGAGGGCATCGCACAAGCGCAGCCACCGCTGAATTCACTTTAATGGGGTTTGACAGAAATAGCCAAGCCAGCACTCGGCTACTTTTGGCAATCCCATAGAAGTGAGTGGAGGGCGGCCACGCACGAGCGGTGTAACCTCCTTCACTTTGAGGGCCCAATTCTAAAGATAGGTACAGGTTTCACCACTTGGACCTGCACCTATCAGACATTGGGGGCATATCCTAGCGATATGCCCCCATTGTCTGAGATGATACAACCGCTTTAAAGGGGTTCTCTCACTTCAGCAATGGCATTCAACATGTAGAGAAAGTTAATACAAGGCAATTACTAATGTATTGTGATTGTCCATATTACGTCCTTTGCTGGCTGGATTCATTTTTCTATCATATTATACACTGTTTGTTTCCATGGTTATGACCACCCTGTAATCTAGCAGTTGTAGCCGTGCTTGTACAATATAGGAAAAAGCGCCAGCCTCTCTGGTGGCTGGGACCGCGGGAGTGCGCATAGTCCAGCACTCTTTCATATAGTGTCCAAGCATGGCCACTGCTTACGGTTGCCAACCAGAATTTGTCTTTTTTCTGGACAGTTGACAAATTGCAAAACTATAATGAATGAAAAAGATAAATAATACATGTCTATAGCTCAACATACTGATAACACCTCATTACTAGCATTTACTGTGAGCTGCAAAATGATGATAATTACCACCAAAATAATCTAGTCAAGCACCACCAACCTCAAAAAAAAATCACGGGCACATCTTTTTTTTTTTTCACGGACACAAGAAAAAAGTCGACTATTTTTACGGACTGATTAGAAATTTCTGGATGCTTGGCAACTTTTCCACCGCTGATGGATACGAGCAGTGCATAATGTGATGGAAAAATGAATCCAGCCAGCAAAGGAAGCAATATAGATAATCATAATACATTAGTAAGTGTCTTGTATTAACTTCCTCTACATGATAAATGCCATTTACTGAAGTTACACAACCCCTTTAAGGGAATGGCTTATTCCACCTAGAGAGGAAAATCAAACACAGTCATCAGCTGGATGGTGCTCCTCCTCATTTACAGATTTATGTTTGCAGATGTCTGAATGAAACTCTGCCCAAACAACCAATGTTGTGCTGGTCTCCACAATCACCAGATCTAAAGCCCTGTGCCTTCTTTTTGTGTGGCTACATAAAGATAAAGAAGAGATGGAGTCCATATCCAAGGATATGTGGGCACACATCTGGACAGGATTGGACTACTGCCTAGACATCTACCGCGTCACCACTGGAGCTCACATTGAACATTTGTAGTGTATAGATAAAACTTGGACAAATAGTGTCTTTTAATGTTAAGAAATGTGTTTGGTTCTCTCAGTTCTGAACACCGAGGCTATAATTTTTCACCATTTTCTTTACATCTATTACATTATATGGACAAAAGTATTGGGACACCTACACACATTACACCTACAGGAGCTTTTATGACATCCCATTCTAAATCATAGGCATTAATATAGAGGCGAATATTTGGAACTAGATTCTAAATATTCGCGAAATCTCGAAATTGCAATATTCGAGAAAAAAATTCGAAATTCGAATATTCGCGCTCAACACTAGTAAATAAGCCCATCTCACTCCAACGCTAGGGGGATCAAGACTGGTGTATGTATCAGGAGGCGACTTTTTGAAGTCAGCTTTGATTGCGTTGGCAATTGAGTGGATAGATTTCTGATAAATTTGGTACATCTTTATACTGTCTAAAAATACTACTACTAAAAAGCCACAATGATAAAGCTGTCCATAAACTCATTACTTAAAACGGCTTATAATACATGGGCTGAGACAAAGGGACGGAGCTACAGACAAATCGCATACTTACAGCTATACGAGTGAGTGATGCTTTTACTGAGCTCCATTTATCCTTCCGTCTGTCTATAATGATGATAAACCCAATGCTGGCAGCTTCAAGACTGTAAAACAAGACAAAAAACAAGCAGTGGTATTACATAGATCAAGGAGTATAATACTGCAGTTGATTTATGACAAAGAAAACTATAAAGGCTATGTAAACCTTTGGGGGCAATTATTTTTTATCATTGCATTGTACTGTACTTATTTTGAGTTAAAAATCTTTTTTTTAATTGGTCTTTATTAAAAATATGTAATCCTTTTTTGTGTACATAGCCATACCTCCCAAATTTTGAAAATCGGATTATAGATATTTTAAGGTCCAAATTGCACCAAATAATGAAGTTATAGTCTAATATACAGGTTGAAACCATACAGATAGTACAGTAAGGAGCAAAAAATTTATTAACCCACATTTATTAATTCCCCAGGTCAAAAAGAGGGACATTTAAAGGGGTTCTGTAGTTCTTTTTGACTGATGATCTATCCCGGGATAGATCATCAGCATGTGATTGGCAGGGGTCTGATCTCCGGAACCCCGTCGATCAGCTGTTTGAGAAGACAGCGGCACTACAGGAGCACCGGCCTTCTCTCTGTTTCCCCCAGGCCCAGTGACGTCACGACTAATATCACTGGCCTGGGCGGTGCTAAACCCCATTTAAGTGATCGGAACTTAGCCTCACCCAGGCCAGTGATACTAGTCGTGATGTCACTGGGTCTGAGGGAAACAGACAGAAGGCTGCGGTGGTCCTGTAGAGCTGCTGCCTTCTCCAGAGGATAGATCATTAGTTAAAAAGAACTACAGAACCACTTTAAGGATCAAAGAGGGGCAGAAGGAATAGGGTCAAGAAGAGGGACACTTGGGAGGCATGCATAGCTGAGATGCTGTAGTAGCAGCCTGTGGATTTTCTGTCTTTTCTGTCAGTTGGGGAGCTGATGGGCTCCTTATCTCTGTTCTCTGACATTATAAACACTCATTATAGCTCAATCCTTATCTTACTGGTAAGAATGTGGCTTAAATAAGTGTTTATGACTTCTTAGTAGTTTAGAGAAGAGGGATATCAGATGACTGGCATAAAGTGAAAGTACAAACAGCTAGAAAAACAGTTAACCCTTTGTGACGGAATGGCTCAATATATTTAATAAAGGCCAAGTGAAAATATGATTTTTAGACAAAAATGAGTAAAATGCAATTATAAACAGAACCCTCGAAGTGAACAGAGAGCAGCTGCGCATGCGCAGCCACCCTCTGTTCATAGCTATGGGTGTTCCGAAAATAACAGAGCTCTGGGTCCGCTATTTCCAGCAGTCCCATAGCGGTGAATGGAGAGGTGGCCCTGCTTGCACAGTGCTCTTTCCATTTACCGCTATGGGACTTCTGAAATTAGACAAGTACACTCCCTCGGCTATTTTCTGAACTCCCATAGTGATGGATGGAGAGCACGTTGCACGTGCGAGGTGTGCTCTCCTTTGCTTCAACAGCTCCATTCTCTAGATAGGAGCGGGTCTGACATTGACGGCATATCCTAGCAATATGCTATCAATGTCCCCAGATGGGAAAACCCCTTTAACTGGTAAAACATTACATCACAGTTGGATGATGTAATAGATATATATAGGAAGCAGGGTATGACAAGCCCACCAGAGTACCAGAGGATCCTCCGGTGGGTCAAGCTCTGACACTATAATGGGCCCTTTATAAAACAATGCCCCTAAGGCCTATCAGAAGATAATCTGGAGCTGACCTTGGAACGAATGACCACCAGATATCCTATGAAACCTTATTGATGATAATTCATCTAAGTTCAATGATAAGATTACTTAAAAGTGAATTTTCATATATCCTGTATACAAAGAAGTTTGGCCCTCTGAATACTTTTCTCTAGTGGAGTGGACCCAAGAAAATTCAGTCTGACAATGATAGGAGGCATCCCCAATTGCCCCCCAAAATAATTTGGATTTCAATATTCCTCTGTTGGTATGGAAAAAGTTTATTCTTCTGTCCTCATTGAAATAAACTTGATCGCTCAGCCATTTCGGGTATGTATGTTTGTCAGAGAATCGGGAGAGCTGAATATTTACATGGGTCACATATAAACTTTCTGTATAAAATGTCATAGTAACTGCACAAAACACAACAAAGCATTATTTGTGGCAGTAATTATTCATTTATTGTTGTTGTTTCAGTCTACTGTTTTATTGTAACTAAAGGCTCATACACACAGCCATAGTTTTGGTCCGCATCCGAACCTCATTTTTTGAGAATAGGATGCGCACCCATTCATCTCAATAGGACTGCAAAAGATGCGGACAGGACACCGTGTGCTGTCCGCATCTACAAGTTCGTTCCGTGGCCCTGCAAAAAACAGAACATATCCGTTTTGCGGACAAGGATTGGAGATTTCTGCAGGAGTGTAAAAAAAAATGGCCGCATGCACTCAGCTGGGATCTGTGTTTTGCGGATCAACAATTTTCAGACCGCAAAACACGGCCATGTGCATGAGCCCTAAGGCTGTGTTCACATCTGTGCTAGGCGTCTCTATAACAGATTCCATCAGAAAAGCTGGACAAAATAGCATAGCTTATAGTCAACTGTGTCCATCGGTCACCGTTTTTTTCTGTCATTTGATGGATCTGGTGCTTCTGTTATTTTCTTTGGTCTGCTTCTATAATGGAGTAAAAGAACAGAAATATTAGCACAGACATGAACACACCCTATGTCAATTATCAGGGGACTGTGAACAGTGATCAAGTTGGCCACCACGTTTAGTAAACTAATTATGGCACTATTGTGGCGTAAAAAAAAAAGGAGCAAATTATGGTGCACGCCATAATTTGTGACTTTTTAGGCTTCTCACCACTTTTCCGAAGTGGTGAGGGAAAAGGGGTGGGGTTAATGGAATGGGTGTGGCTTCACACCACCCACCGCATTTACTATAACTTTCGCCAGAAAATGGCTGAAGTTATAGCGGACGCAGACTTTAGTCTTTGGCGCACGGCAGGGCAGAGATGTACTTGATTTGTTAACAAATTAGGCGCATCTCACGCCAGTGCAGGGAGATCAAGACTAGCGAATAGATGCGCCAGCCTTGATATATCTCCCCCATTGACTTCAATGGGCCTTTTATCTGCGTGTTGCGACGAAGTATAGGATATGTCTGATCTTTTATGTTGCGGCCACACGGATGCAGAAGCATATGTCTACATATAGGTATACATTCTCATCAATCTTATGTTTAAAGAAGAAAAAAAAAGATTGATGCATGTCAACTATTCTATTCAAAAGTATGACTTAAAAGAAAAGACATAATAGACCTGTTCGGGGGAGCACTGAACCATCATACCATAGATGTCCAGTTTTAGATATGGTAAAATGTCAGGGCATGAAAATTTTAAAAGGACCACTCCGGTGAAAAATGAAATAGCATTATTTTGTATTTATGTTTCCTACTGTTACACTGTTCAGGCTTTCTGCTCCCTTTTAATTCTGGTTACTACATATTTTCCAGATTGTAGCACTAAGTGGCTACTGACTCCATAGAGGAGATTTATCATCTCCCTTGTGCCAGAAAAGTGGCTTTAAAAAGTCACAAGCTGTGTTTTGTAACTTTTTAAATGTGACTTTTTGAAAAATAAAGTTGCAAGTGTCTCTTTTTACTCCCCTCTCGCCACTTTTCCTAAATCCTGGCTGCTGATCAGCTGGTTGAAGTTGTGAAAGAGCAGCGTCCTCTTCAGTGCTTGGCTGGGGACTGCGTAACACGGGACAGCCACCGACATCAGGCTGCGGAAGGCCTCAGTGTCCACAAGTCTAAATGGCATCATTTCCAGGGCCAGCAATTTGGAAAGGTGCACATTTAGTGCTATGGCCTGTGGGTGGGTGGCTAGGTATTTGCGCTTGCGTTCAAATGCCTGGGGTAAGGACATTTGTACGCTGCGCTGGGACACGGAAGTGGATGTGGTTGCTGATGGTGCTTGCGAAGGTCCCGAGGCAGGGGGTAGGCATCCGGGCCTGCGCCTTCGACAGGGGATTGGCCAGCACGTAACACAGGGGAAGAGGAGGCAGTGGTGTGACCCGCAGACACAGATTGTGGACCCAGGCGTTCGGCCCACCTATTACGGTGCTTTGATGCCATGTGGTGGATCATGCTGGTGGTGGTGAGGTTGCTAGTGTTCACGCCCCTACTCATTTTTGTATGGCACAGATTGCAAATTACAATTCTTTTGTCGTCCACACTTTCCTCAAAAAAGCGGCAGACTGCGGAACACCTAGCCCTTGGCAAGGGAGATTGCCGCAAGGGTGTGCTCCGGGGAACAGTTGCGGGCTTGTTTGGTGTGGCCTGCCTTTTCCCTGTTGCCACCCAACTGTCTCTTCCAGCCTGTTGCGGTTCTGCGGATCCCTCCCCCTCTTTACTGCTGTCCTCGTTCGGCTTGCTACCTTCCCAGGTCGGGTCAGTTACTTCATCATCCCCCACCTTCTCTTCCACTTCCTCACTCTGCTCATCCTCCTGACTTGTTGACCTAAGCACAACCTCAATGATTGACAACTGTGTCTCATCCTCACCATCAACCTCTTGAGACAGTAATTACCGTTGACTTATTGGCAACTGTGTCTCATCATCATCCACCTCATTAAACAGTAATTGCCGTTCCCCACCGTCATCTTCTTGTGACTGTGGATGCTCAAGAGTTTGGGAATCAGGGCACAAGATCTGTCCCTCTTCGAGCGTGCTTGGCGAGAGGGCCAAACCATGGAATGGTGCTGAGGAGAGCTCCTCGGAATATCTGAGTGTGGGATCACTTGTTTGCCCAGACTCTCCATGGTGGGAGGAAGGAGGATCAGGGTGAGGATTGTGTTGAGCAGACTCTTGGCTACTGAGACCGGACTTGGTGGAAGACAGGGTGTTGCTTAAGCGTCTGGAAGCATTATCTGCTGCAATCCATCCGACCACCTGGTCGCACTGGTCTGACTTCAAAAGTGGTGTCCTGCGCCGCCCTGCAAACTGGGACATGAAGCAAGGTATCGTGGATGATTGTTTTTCCTGTGCTCTGGCAGTAGGCACAGTTTCACCGCGCCCAGAGCCACGGCCTCTGCGTGCACCATCAGCATCATGGCCACTTCCCCATCACTTACTGCTTGCCTTCTTCATATTAAATGTTATATATGCTTGAAAGTCTGTCACACGTACAGTAGCGTAGGATTTGGAAGTGCATGCACAAACAAATTAAAAAAGGTATTTGGGATGTGGAAACGTCACATAGGAGATATCCTGCAGATAATGTCGCTAATATCAGCAGCGGCTAATGTAAAATTACAGGGAATGTCACAGGTATTTGGGATGTGGAAACGGTATACAGGAGAAGTACACCAGGTAATGTCACTGTCCGCAACGGACACCGTCTATGGAAAAAGTACACTAGATGTCACTGATATTTTTGGATGTGCACACGTTACACAGGAGATGGAGCACAGATAATGTCGCTGTCTGCAGCGACCTAACTATTGCTGATTTCAGCAGCGGTTAATATAAAATTACAGGGAATGTCACAGGTATTCTGGATGTGGAAACATTACACAGGAGAAATACCGCAGATAATGTTGCTGTCAGCAGCGGCTAATATAAAATTACAGGGAATGTCACAGGTATTTGTGATGTGGAAACGTTACACAGGAGAAATACTGCAGATAATGTCGCTGATGTCAGCAGCAGCTAATATAAAATTACAGGGAATGTCACAGGTATTTGGGATGTGGAAACATTACACAGGAGATGTACCCCAGGTAATGTCACTGTCCGCAGCGGACACCGTCTACGTAAAAAGTACACTGGATGTCACTGATATTTTTTGGATGTGCACACGTTACACAGTAGATCTAGCGCAGCTAATGTCACTGTCCGCAGCAGACACCGTCTACGGAAAAAGTACACTGGATGTCACAGATATTTTTGGGATGCGCACATGTTACACAGGAGATGTAGCGCACATAATGTCACTGTCTGCAGCGGCCTAACTATTGCTGATGTCAGCAGCGGCTAATATAAAATTACAGGGAATGTCACAGGTATTTTGGATGTGGAAACGTTACACAGGAGATGTACCCCAGGTAATGTCACTGTCCGGCAGCGGACACCGTCTATGGAAAAAGTATACTGGATGTCACAGATATTTTTGGGATGCGCACACGTTACACAGGAAATGTAGCACTGATAATGTCGCTGTCCGCAGCGGCCTAACTATAGCACGCTATTTAGCGCAGGATGCGCTAAAAATAGATATTGCTGCCACAAACAGTCCTAAAAGGACTATTGGATCTGTAAAGTTTTAGCAATTTAGCGCAGGTTGTGTTAAAAATATATATTGCTGCTGCCACACACAACAATAGTCCTTTAAAGGACTTTTGGGTCTGTAAAGTTTTAGCAATTTAGCGCAGGTTGCGTGAAAAAATATATTGCTGCTGCCACACACAACAATAGTCCTTTAAAGGACTTTTGGGTCTGTAAAGTTTTAGCAATTTAGCGCAGGTTGCGTGAAAAATATATATTGCTGCTGCCACACACAACAATAGTCCTTAAAAGGACTTTTGGGTCTCTGACAAGTTTTTCTACTAAAAAAAAAGAAAATTTCACTCCCTACACTATCTTTCCCTTCTTCAGCAAAGCTCTCCCTGACTAACACTGAGGCGAACATGTGTCATTGGGTGCTATATATGATGCGTTCCGGGCAGCCAATTGCTATAATGCCAGTAACCAACATGGCTTCGGCATTCCAGTGAAGGGCAGTACTTACCTGCACGTTTATTGGCTCGAGCACATGCGATATTCGGCCGAATACCGCCATGTGCCGAGGATCGAGATGCTCGAGCCGAACTGGTGTTCGGCCGAGTATGCTCGATCAACACTAGTAGTATACTTTAAGTATGATGGAAGACCCAACATTAAAAGATGCAAGAAAAATTAATGCCTGATACTATTGGTCTCCCTGGGGGCTGTTCAATATTTTTATGTACTTTTGGGAGAAAATACAGGGTAGGAAGGAATTACTGGATGTTCCAACATTAAGTATGAATATTGTTTCGTAGATATTATGCTTTCATCAACTCCTTGACAGAGAATGAGATCAAGTTCTTTGGTAAATTTCGCAGTAGGGTCATAGGTACATTTTTTATATAAGTTTGAATCATTTCAAACTGGCCTCCATCCAGGCC
Source organism: Bufo bufo (assembly GCF_905171765.1). Lineage (NCBI taxonomy): Eukaryota > Metazoa > Chordata > Amphibia > Anura > Bufonidae > Bufo > Bufo bufo. The sequence goes on from NC_053392.1 coordinate 218,832,890, forward strand.
TCCTTTTCGTACATTGACCTAGGACAGTGATCGGCAAACTGCGGCTCTCCAGTTTTTGTAAAACTAGTTTGCTCATCGCTGATCTAGGCCATATAACGATATTAGCGCCCTTATCTGCTGGTTTTATCACTACATCTGTCCAAGCCTTTATTTCCTTAAGTGCCATTCTCTCTCCTTTAGTACAATTATCATTTGTTATTGTATTAGGGATTTTTGACAGTTCCCCACATACCAATCGAACAAATAGTTTGATACTTGGAAATAGGGATAATGCCGAAAATTTAGAAGATTTTGTTATTAGACTCTTGGGAAACTCACCAGATCTGTTGGATTCCTCCTATTCTTCCAAGAGTGTAGTAAGGGTGGTTAGCGCCTCTTGTTCTACAGAGGTTGGGAAATTGGGGTCCATTTTTTGACTAAAAATCTTCTTAAAAACAAGTTTCCTCGCATGCGGTCAGACGCCAAGTATGTATCTAGAACAAGGCGGAAGGTCCTAGAGACATACTTGGCGTCTGACCGCATGCAGACCGGATCATCCAAGTGAACCATAACTGGATCAAACGCCTTCTGGAGGGGTAAAGTACTCATGGTACAAAGTATATACTATATATGTACACATGCTAATGTCTTCTTTCAGCTATCACATTGCCTACTATAGCACATGCCCCCTAGCGGAGCAACGTTATATAGGAAGCAGTCTGCATTAACCCTTTCTGACATATAGAACTATATCTCACATAAGAGATTTTTGTCCTACCTGGATACCCTGACCACCTGAAGTTCTTGTAGTTCACGGCATTGCGGACTCATACAGACTCATATGTCCTAAACAAGAGCCTTTGAGCTCCAACGATCAGGCTCCTTTGCACATTATCAACTATTAGGAGCATCCAGTGACTTTTTATTATTCTTTTTTATTATTTTCCTTTGGCGCCATTATGTGTGATGTAATGTTTTATTTATAACATTGTTTTCTATGATTGATTTTAGTGATCTATCGAAGTGGATCACATTACCACTATTACCAGTTTTATCCGAATAAATATTTGCTAGAATACTGTTCACAATATCCTTGTCCATCTGCTACCAGGTAGTTGAGTGCCCCCTACCATTTGACATATCTGCTATTAAATTCTACAATTAGTTGCATCAGATTCAGTGAGCATGATCCACACACACCTTCCCATTTTCTACAAAACTCTTCATCCTTTCTGCCATAGAATGCAAAGGTCTGTACTCATAGCCCTCTAGGAATGAGGCCTTTTATGATATATTTTTCAAGAGTGACTTTATTCCACCACATTCTCATTCTCCTATGCAACATATTTTTTAGCTTTGCCTTTAACTCCCTAGTGCTTCTCTGAACCAGATCATCACAGCGCCTCCTGCAAAGACTGCATCCACCTGGGATGACCAGGATATATCACGTGATCATGTACCTATAAGTTAAATCCCCCCAAAGTCGACATCTTTGGATTAAATATTTATGTGTATTTATTGCAGATAATGTGTGAAGGAATTATAGACTTTTTGTAGATGTTATATATCTCTATGATTGTCAACTGATGGGGTTAGGATAGGTCCCTTCATATATAGAGCCAAATTATGTATTTTAGTAGCAATTATATCTTTTGACGTGGCACTGTGTGGGGGGGGTCAGTGTTAAGTGGTGGGGGGCTGTGGAGGTCACTGTTAAGGGGCGGGGTGCTATAGATGTCACTGTTATAGTGGATAGTGTCGATATCTTTTAACGACAAACACAAACATTGATTGAAATAGATGAAATATACACGAGCGAAACCGGGTCCTTCAATTAGTGTACTTATATATCTGTATGAGTGTCAATTGATGGGGTAAGGATAGGTCCCTTCATATATAGAGCCAAATTACAGTATGTATTTTAGTATCAATTATATCTTTTCACTATGTTATTTATCTGATGTGGGCATAGTACCCTTTTTAAAGATGGCGGGCATCTGATCTATGGGGGGGGGGAATTGTTGTTGTCGTACTTTAATCTCCTCCCCCTCCGACACGCATGCGTAGTATATTTTATCTGATATATAAAAATCACACTTTGTATTATTGGACTTTGGGGGGATTTAATTTATAGGTACATGGTTGTTTTTCTACCCCTCTTTCATCATCAGATTAGATATTTGATCTAGCCTGATTTGGACACATTGCCCTGTTCAAAGATGGAGTCCGCTTTTGATTAAGGGACGGGAACCGCTACTGCAGTATGTTCAATGTGGTGCGGTAGCCAGTTTCCCCCCCCCTTCTGGTGCGCATGCGCAGGGTTGTGAAGACGGGAGTGAACCAGTTCGGTGGATGCCGCGAGATTTGGCTGTGGATCTAGCCTCTTGTAGGCGATCTTGAGATGTCTCGCATGATGTCGCCGCGATTCCACAGGACACTACCCGTGTCATGTGGGAGCTATTGTCTCCACAACACAGGTGAAGACCTGATGGTTGATTAAGTAGGAGGGGTGAATCGGATAGAATGGGGTATATAAGTATGGGTAAAAATCAAACTGACACGCCCCCAGAGGAAGCGCAGCGAAACGTACGTCAGGGTTTGTTCTGTCCCCGCAGCTCTCGGTCTGTATGTCTCACCTATTTTAGTGCTTGTCTACCAGGGAGGTACTTTAGATCCTCTTTGGATTAAGTGTGGTGATAGCTTGGTTTGCTGATCCCCTATTACTTTGATATGTATGATGATGTCATTGTATATTGGGGAATGTACTATAATACCATGCATTAATAGACAGGACACTGATAATGGTGGGTGACTCAACTCATATTTGTGTAAAATCCCAAACGAATAGATAGAAAAAAGCAGACGGCACTCACCGATGTAAAGTTCATTCCTTTATTCTTGGCATCATGCTGAATACAAGCCGGGTACATACATCAGGGCTGGGGTGGACTATTCCTACACAGGACGCTGAATGGCATATTTTTGTATTTGGGATTTAGCCTCTAATTACAGTAATGATACGCTGATAAGCAAGCGATACATGGGGGCCGAGAGATTTGGGTGTATCACTCTCTCAGCACCTATCTGCATTGATTTTTAAACTTCTTTTTGATATTCATGTCTTTGAATGAGACACAATAAAGATGTTTTTTTTGTATTACATGTGCAGTGTTTGTAACTTGGTCCTATAGATATGTTTCCACACATGACTTTTTGTCAAATGGTGATTTTTGTCTGGTTTTCTAATTATTCCTGTATTGTTACAGAAGGTTTACTCCGAGTCGAGATTATGGATTTTTGGTCAAGTGAATATATCCTGGTCATCCCAGGTGGATGCAGTCTTTGCAGGAGGCGCTGTGGTGGGTGATGATCCGGTTCAGAGAGGACCACCAGGGAGTTAAAGGCAAAGCTAAAAAATATGTTGCATAGGAGAATGAGAATGTGGTGGAATAAAGCAACTCTTTAAAATATATCGTAAAAGGCCTCATTCCTAGAGGGCTATGAGTACAGACCTTTCCATTCTATGGCAGAGAGGATGAAGAGTTTTGTAGAAAATTGGAAGGTGTGTGTGGATCATGCTCACTGAATCTGATGCAACTAATTGTAGAATTTAATATGAAGACAATGACACAGCTGGAATTAGAAATCACAAATATCGAAGACCAATTGACCTAAAAACTTACCTCTTCAGAGTTGGATGGTTTCAAAAAAGAGATGGAAGAAGCATTTTTGAATTAGGAAAAGCAGATCAAATCTACTAAAGTAAAAAAATTCCAACAAACAAGGAAGTAGATTACGATCAACATCTATTTAATCTATTTATATAACATCAGCTAGTGAAGAGGGAAGCACCTCTACTCAAGGATCAAGGAGATATCCTAAGAGATTTAACAGACAGAAATTTGGTGATTTCCAACAACCAGTGGGCAAAAAACGTCAAGAAACGACTCAACAGACACTACAGGTAATTCATTTGTCTGATCACAACCTCACCCAGGATAAAATATTGATCCTAGGAAAGGGTTTTTTCATTTTCACCTGTATGTAACTTTGACCGTTTAAAAAGCGACAAGAAAAGAAATACCACACTGCAGTCGCACATCCAAAAATAAGACATAATTTTATTTAAACAGACAATTGGACAAAGTTTAAAAGCATGGATGGACTAGGCAAACCCCAAGCATGGGAGAATAATTAAAGTGCAACAGTGCATAAATTTGCTGGGCTCCCCTCCCTGATGGGTTTGTGCTATTCTATGTGTTACTACTGTGCTTCATGATAAGTATATTTCCTAGGATTCTTTTGACATTTTTGTCATTTGGCATGATCATTTATGCACTGTTGCACTTTAATTATTCTCCCATGCTTGGGGTTTGCCTAGTCCATCCATGCTTTTAAACTTTGTCCAATTGTCTGTTTAAATAAAATTATGTCTTATTTTTGGATGTGCGACTGCAGTGTGGTATTTCTTTTCTTGTCGCTTTTCATGGTTGCTTTTTGATACCAGGTCTGCACTCCTCTTATTATATATATTTATTTCTCCGGTGTGCCCCTCATTGTATAATTTTTTAACTTTGACCGTTTGTCAACAGTGAAGGATGTGCATCTCTTTGCGAGGAAACTTGTTTTTAAGAAGATTTTTAGTCAAAAATGGACCCCAATTTCCCAAACTCTGTGGAACAAGAGGCTCTAACCACCCTTACTACACTCTTGGAAGAACAGGAGGAATCCAACAGATCTGGTGAGTTTCCCAAGAGTCTAATAACAAAATCTTCAGAATTTCCGGCATTATCCCTATTTCCAAGTATCAAACAATTTTTTCGATTGGTATGTGAGGAACTGTCAAAAATCCCTAATACAATAACAAATGATAATTGTACTAAAGGAGAGAGAAGGGCACTTAAAGGGGTTGGCCACTATATCAGTACTTTACACAACATTCTTGTAGGCAGGGTAAAAAAAAGATTCCAAATATATTTTATTTAAAAAAATCTGTCTGGTAATCTTTTTATAGTAAGCCACGCCCCCTGAGCCCCGCTCTGCCGTGCAGCCAGTTTGTCCATGGCTGCACGCAACATGGAGGAGCTTTAGAGAAAGCTCGTCCATGCTTTTATTGTAACTGCACATGCACTGATTTTCCTAATCTGCCTAAGAGCAGCACAAGCCGAGTGCACCCCCCAGCGATCTCTCTGATTTGCTAGTCTGTACAGACTAGTCAATCACACGATCCTAATGTCGGCTGAAAAGTTCTGATCCCCACAGTCCGTGACTGTGGGGGTCAGAACCTTCTAAAATGTGTACAGTACAGACCAAAAGTTTGGACACACCTTCTCATTCAAAGAGTTTTCTTTATTTTCATGACTATGAAGGCATCAAAACTATGAATTAACACATGTTGAATTATATACAAAACAAACAAGTGTGAAACAACTGAAAATATGTAATATTCTAGGTTCTTCAAAGTAGCCACCTTTTGCTTTGATTACTGCTTTGCACACTCTTGGCATTCTCTTCATGAGCTTCAAGAGGTAGCCCCCTGAAATGGTCTTCCAACAGTCTTGAAGGAGTTCCCAGAGATGCTTAGCAATTGTTGGCCCTTTTGCCTTCACTCTGCGGTCCAGCTCACCCCAAACCATCTCGATTGGGTTCAGGTCCGGTGACTGTGGAGTCCTGGTCATCTGGCGCAGCACCCCATCACTCTCCTTCATGGTCAAATAGCCCTTACTTTCAAAGTTTTCCCAATTTTTCGGCTGACTGACTGACCTTAATTTCTTAAAGTAATGATGGCCACTCGTCTTTCTTTACCTCAACGCAACTGATGGTCCCAACCCCATTTATAAGGCAAGAAATCCCACTTATTAAACTTGACAGGGCACACCTGTGAAGTGAAAACCATTTCAGGGGACTACCTCTTGAAGCTCATCAAGAGAATGCCAAGAGTGTGCAAAGCAGTAATCAAACCAAAAGGTGGCTACTTTGAAGAACCTAGAATATGACATATTTTCAGTTGTTTCACACTTGTTTGTTTTGTATATAATTCCACATGTGTTAATTCATAGTTTTGATGCCTTCAGTGTGAATCTACAATTTTCATAGTCATGAAAATAAAGAAAATAAAGAAAACTCTTTGAATGAGAAGGTGTGTCCAAACTTTTGGTCTGTACTGTATATATACATAATATTCCCCACCCCTCCTGTGGGCTCCAGCCCCATTGTGCCCCCCTAATTTCAGGATGGACGGTGGCAGCGCTGCTGATCCCCCTTCCGCCCCCCCCCCTCCCACCCCGATCTGTTTCAGGATGGCTGAGCGGTTAGCAGAGTGTCAGCTATAATATACAGCTCACACTCTGCTTGAAACAGCCATAGGGACCACTGTATGAAAGGGGTTAAGAGATGGAGGGAGCTCCCTCCCTCTCCCATCGGGCTACGGCTGTACCGATGCTTGATGGGTTAACAGAAAGAGGGTTAACAGTGTAAACCATCAGACCCACTGGATCTTCAAGAATCAAGTGGGTCTGGATCAAAAAATTCAAGAAAAAAAGTAATAAAAATAAAAATAAATCACATTTCTTCTTATAGCCACACATTTATAATTGATTAAAAATGTAAAAAGACACGGAACACCAAAAGGAGAAAAAAACAAAGGGATTTTTCCGTAAATGGCAAACCTTTATTGAAAAACATCTCCCACGGAGGGATATCGAGGAACTGATGGCATCCTTCAAATATACAGAGTGGTACTCAAAGGCGGTACTGAACGGGAGCATAGGGAGATTATCTATTGGTACTTGGGGGTCATATCCTGTGTCACCATCCACTTAAATTAAATAAATCCTGCTTAATATAATATAATACGAGAAGGGGATTGTAGGAACAGACATCCTTAAATGTGGGGTGAGAGGGCTAGGGAGGGAGGGGGGTTGTTTTTCGTTTTTGCTCTTACATGTATTGCACTGATTGTACTACCTCGATGTTTTTGCACTATATTTATTATATTTAAATTGTACAATGTACTCTTTATTCAAAATTATGTGACATGCAGTGAAAATGCCATGTAAGAGGATACATTATAAATAAAATAAAGAAAAATATGTTTAAAAAAATAAAATGTAAAAAAAACAATACACTACACATGCTTGGTATCATCGCGTCCATACTGACCTGATCTATAAAAGGATCACGTTACTTTCCCCGCACAGTGAACGCCATAAAAAAAAGAGAAAAACTATGATGGAATTGAAATTTTTCCCACCTCACTTCAGAAAAAAGGTATTAAAAGTGATTTAAAAATTCGTATGTACCCCAAAATAGTACCAATCAAACTGCCACCTCACCACGAAAAAAAAATAGCCCCTACATGAGACAATCGCCAAAAAATGAAAAAAATATGGCCTTCAGAAAATGGAGACACAAAAACATGTTTTTTTTCTAAAATGCTTTTATTGCACACTCTTGAACCCCACATGGTACCTGGGATATTTTGGCTTCCTACAGCAACACAAAATAGTCTTTTGCATACTCTTTGCTCTCCTCTACTCCAGACCCTGACTAAGCTATGGAGTAGATTTGCCTCCAAAATCAAGTTAATTTCCGCACCGGGTCCTTTGACACACATTGTGGCTCACCCTGGCCTCCCCCCACAGATCAGGAAACTTTCATTCTTCTGCACAGTTCCCCCTCCTCGGATCCTAATTAGGGATATCTTTAACAGCTCGGGGCTCTTGCCTCTCGAGGATCTATCACACATATTCCTAAATTCCCCGGGTCGCTGGTTTCACTACTTTCAACTTCGTAGCTTCTTGGGCTCCCTGGCCCCCGGATCGCAGTTGTCTGCCCCTCTGACAAATTTTGAAAAGCTCTGTGTTGCCAATACAGGCCCGGATCATGGTATTTCTTTGATATATGGCCTGCTGGGTGCCGGTGGGGATGGGGACCTATCTCTCGTTGAACAGATGAGAAGTGTTGGGTTTGCCTCTGGTTGGGAGAGTGAATTGACGTTCTCCCTGTCCTCTGAGCAATGGAATCGCCCCCTCTTATTTACACATAAGTCATCCATGTCTTGTCGCTTACATGAGTTGAATTATAAGATCCTTACACGTTGGTATAGGACTCCGGTTAAGTTGCACCATTTTTATCCATCGGTCCCCAACACCTGTTGGCGTTGCCATACAGAGGTTGGTTCCATGCTACACATCTGGTGGGACTGCCCTGGGGTCGCCCCTTTGTGGCAAGACGTTTTTGCTCTGTATAATGCACTTTACCGGTCTTCTATATCTCCTTCCCCTTTGATTGCCTTGCTCTCTATATTTCCGGGCAGGATAAAACATGTCAAAAAGGGAGTACTTAGAACATTTGTCCTTTCTATGAGACAGATCATACCACGTCAGTGGAGATCTTCGGACAGCTTGCAGAGAATTACGTGGATACGTGCCTTAGATGCCTTATTCAGGATGGAAGAAATGGAAGCCGAGGCCTTTAACCAAGTCCAAACATTTGCACTGACCTGGGAACCCTGGCAACAATTTAGGAGCTCTTCTCGTTTTCAAACCTGGTTGGACACAGGTGATTGTACCTGGTCTACTTGAAATGCTGTCATGACCTTTCCCCTACTCCCACCCTCCACCCCCCCTTCCCCCCCCTGTCTTTTGTTTCGTCGTGTTTTGTTTTTGTCTGTCCCCCCTGTCTGTGCTAGTTTAACGATTCAGTCTGTTTCACCTAAGAGTTACATATTACTAGCCCTTTGTTTAACCTGCCTTTATTGAGTAACTCAGGAATTTGTCCTAAGTTTCTAACGCCTTTCCTTTCAGCAGTCAAGGTTCTTCATGTCACACTTTATGTACCTCGTATTGCTGAACCTATCCTTTAGTACTTATTTGGTGGCAATTGACTTCTCTGGTCCTCATTGTTGTGACCCAGGGAAATATGTTGGCCTCTGAACCCATTTGTGTACTTTATTTTTTGTTTCACATGATCTTGGAAATGGAAGTGGAGATATATGCTTCATACAATGTCTTGGTTGCTATGTATGATTGTTATGTTCTTTTTCTTTTTCTATTTAATAAAAATAGATTCAACACTAAAATGCTTTTATTGTGTAATGCCAAAATAAATAAAAATAGACAAATTAGGTATCGCTGCGTCCATAACGCTTGCTCTTTAAAAATATCACACACTCTTCCGCCAAAAGGTAAATGCCTTAAAAAAAAAAAAGTGTGCCAAAACAACCAATTTTATTGGTCTATTTGTCCAATAAAGTGTAATATTGAATAAACAAAAAATATTATGTACCCCAAATTGGCATAAATAGTTACAAGAATAGGTGCACTACTGTGGTTGATGCAAACAGTAACATCTGACTAAGGCTACTTTCACATTGGCCTTTTGGCTTTTGGTTTGTGAGATCCATTCAGGGCTCACACAAGCGGTCCAAAACGGATCAGCCCTAATGCATTCTGAATGGAAAAGGATTCACTCAGAATGCATCAGTTTGCCTCCGTTCAGTCTCCATTCCGCTCTGGAGGCGTTTTGGTGTCTGATGAAACTGAGCCAAACGGATCCGTTTTGACACACAATGTAAGTCAATGGGGACAGATCTGTTTTCTAAGACACAATCTGGCACAATAGAAAACGGATCCGTCCTCTATTGACTTTCAATGGTGTTAAAGACGGATCCGTCTTGGCTATTTTAAAGATAATACAAAAGGATCCGTTCTGAACGGATACAGACGGTTGTATTATCTGAACGGATCTGTCTGTGCAGATCCATGACGGATCCGCACCAAATGCAAGTGTGAAAGTAGCCTAAACCCTCACACTGATGTTAAAAATGAGACATTAGCCAGTATATCCTTATATATAGGATATACCTGAGCCTGCGCACCACGACAAGGTTTCTCAAGTGGCACGGGACGTAACGTTAAACCTACCTGTACCGTATGGGTAGTACCAGGAGCCAGTGGGCAAATTACAGCAGCGTAAGGTCCGACTCACAGCACCGCTCCCAGTTCCCTCCAGTGTGACTAACCACACATACAATGGGAGGAGGGAGGAGACTTAGAGTCCCACCCATGGCTGGCTGAAATATTGCAGGCCTCACAGGAGCACCTAAAGGCTGCCTATGGATGGTGATCAAGGCGCATTTAGATTGGAGTTTATACACCTCCACATATAAATATACGATTTAAATGACAAAAATACGTGGTCTCAAAAGGCAGGAAATGCTCAACCACAAGTGCAGTTGTGCATTTATACTCGGGGGAGCAGATACTGCGCTTGTGGTCTGTTGCAGGCATCCTCCACTGTATGCATTTTTTGCTGGGGATCGCCCTTAGCAACAGACCACAAGCGCAGTATCTGCTCCCCCGAGTATAAATGCACAACTGCACTTGGGGTTGAGCATTTCCTGCCTTTTGAGACCACGTATTTCTGTAATTTAAACCCAAAATTGGGACCAATGAAAATGTCAACTCTTCCCGCACAAAATGAGCCCCCTGCCCAAGATGATCGGCAGAAAAATAGAAAAAATATGTCTTTCAGAAAATGGAGACACAAAAACATGATTTTTTTTCCCAAAATGCTTTATTATGTAAAACTGAAACAAAGAAAGTAGACATATTTGATATCATCGCATCCATAACAACCTGCTTTATAAAAATAACACATGATCTAACCTGTCAGATGAACACTGTAAAAAACTAAAATTAAAAACTGTGCCAGAACAGCCATTTTTGGTTACCTTGCCTAACATAAAGCAATCAAAATATACCTCAAAATAGTACCAAAAAAACATAATCTCATCATGCAAAAATTGAGCCCCTACATAAGACAATCCCCCAAAAAATAAAAAAAAATCTTTCAAAAAAAGGATACACTAAAACTAGACATTTTTAAAAAAAATTCTTTCATTTCATTGTGTCAAACAGATTTTATTAAAAAAAAGTAGACATATTAGGTATCGCTACATTTGCAACAACCTGCTGTATAAAAATATCACATGGCGTAAAAAAATAAAATAAAAACTGTGTCAAAACAACCAATTTGGTCACCTTGACCCATAAAGAGTAATATTGAATGATCCAAAAATCATATGTACCCCAAAATGGTACCAATAAAAACATCAACAATTACCCTGTGTACAAGATGATTGGCAGAAAAAAAAAAGAAAAAGCATAGCTTTTAGAAAATGGTGACACAGAAATAAACATGATTTTTTTTGTTTGGCCAGGGATGTCATGTGATCACTCCTCTGAAGATGCTTGCTGGGATTTTTACTTTCACTTTGAAACTGCTCTGCCCACACAGCCTCTCATCAATGGAAGCAATGCTATGCTTAACACATTAGAAAAATTATATGTACACAGTATATCTCTCATGATACAAATACCTTGTGGTTTTAGTTATTATCTGGGACCCTTTATTTATTTTTTATGCGTATGGTGGCCAACCCCTTTAAGGAAATGAAGGCTTGGACAGATGTAGTGATAAAACCAGCAGATAAGGGGGGTAATATCGATATATGGCCTAGGTCAGTGGTGGGCAAACTTTTTTGTCAACTGAGCCAAATATCGCCAAAACCACGATTGAAATTTCTTTCGAGAGCCACATTTTATTTTTATTTTTATTTATTTTTTAACAATAATTTTTATTGAAAAGGTTTTCATAGAAAATAGGTTACAGAATGAATGAATGACAATCACATGTACATGTTTGAAACAAGTAAGATTAAGGCAAATGTGAAGCTTCTAAAGAATTAGAAGTTATTACGCAGCATATGACAGAGAATATTAGCCACATTTTTAAAACCTAAAATATTGCGTCAACAGTACCAGTGAGGACTATTAGGGCTCATGCACACGACCGCGTGCCCTAGGGTTGCCACCCGTCCGGGATTGACCCGGACAGTCCGGGTTTGTAATCCTGTGCCCGGGTACAAGTCTTTCTTAGACCCGGGCACAGGATCATTCATTCAAACTGCAGTGTGGTCCGACCGAGACTCCGATCGCATATTTAAGCTGTCACTCCGGGTGATCAGCTGAGCGCAGCGCTCCCGAGCCTCCCCTCCTCCCTCCCCTCCAGTCTACACACTACAGTACAGTGATGCCAGGCAGCGCTGTGTTCACTCACTGTTCAGTCTCCGGGCTCCTCCCCTGCCTCCCAGTCCCTCCCTCTCTCTGATAAGGAAGTCAAGTCCACAGGAAGTGATGACATCAGAGAGAGAGGCAGGGAGCTCCGTGGGAGAAATCATTCTTCTTCTCCTCTCCTCTCCAGTCCAGCTCCAGCAGCCTGAGCCTGCCCATGTAGTGCCCAGCCCAGTGCCCACTGTGCCCTGTGCAGCATTTTTTTCAACCTGACCAAGACAGTCCTGACTCTGAGTCCTGACACCTGTCCTAGTCTGTCACTCACTCACTTCTAAAAAGGTAGAAATATAAAACATTTGAATTGTGTAATTGTATGTAACAGTGTGGGCTTCTGTCACCCCACTAAACTCTTTTTTTTTTGGCTTCTTATAATCCCTATACTGTGATATATGAATACATAATGTTATTAGTCATTTTGGTTCAGTAGATAATGAATAAAACAGACTTTTATAATATGTAAATGAGCTCTCTACCAGCAAGTAGGGCGGTTACTTGCTGGTAGCAGCCGCATCCTCCTCTCATAAAGACGCCCCCTCCTCATGTTGATTGACAGGGCCAGCAAACGCGCTCGTCCTCTGGCTGGCCCTGTCTGCATTCAGAATCTGGCGCCTGCGCCTTACCTGTCTTCAGTCGGTGCAGGCGCACTGATAGGAGGACGCTCGGCCGCTTCTTCCTCAGTGCGCCTGCGTCGGGTGTAGATGTGACGTCATCGGTGTAGGCGCATTGAGGAAGGAGCAGCCGAGCGAGCATCCTCCTCTCAGTCCGACTGAAGACAGTTACGGCGTATGCGCGAGATCTTGATAGCAGACAGGGCCAGCCAGAGAACGATCGCGTTCGCTGGCCCTGTCAATCAACATGAGGAGGGGGCGTCTTTATGAGAGGAGGATGCGGCTGCTACCAGCAAGTAACCGCCCTACTTGCTGGTAGAGAGGTAATTTACATATTATAAAAGTCTGTTTTATTCATTATCTACTGAACCAAAATGACTAATAACATTATGTATTCATATATCGCAGTATAGGGATTATAAGAAGGCAAAAAAAAAGAGTTTAGTGGGGTGACAGAAGCCCTTTAAACAGGTTTCTGAATCTGTCAATCATCAGAAAAAACTTTATGTTATGTAGCTGACTGACATTAGCGATGGGCTGATGTCAGCAGTACATAACTCCCTGCCGCCGCCGCCGTTCTCTTAAAATAAAGACTTATAATATGCTAATGAGCCTCTAGGTGCTATGAGGGCTATCCTGCAGCACCTAGAGGCTCTGTCTATTCACCCTTTGGCAGTGGCACGCCCATGTCCAGTTGATTGACGTCCGAGTTCTCCTCTTCATCCCGTAAATCCGGCGCCTGCGGTGCGACAGCGACCAGGGGTGGAGATGGGACATGGTTGGAGGCGGGACATGGGCGTGGCTGGAGGTCGGGCCTGGAAGGGGGCCCTCCCTCCCTTCTGTTCGGGTTTGGCTTGAAGAAAAGGTGGCAACCCTAGCGTGCCCGCCGTTGCCATATTGCAGGCCGCATACGGCGGGTCCGCAATACACGGGCATTGGCCGTGTGCAGCCCGCATCAAGGACCCATTCACTTCAATGGGTCCAGGATCCGGGATATGAGTGCTACAGAGTGCTTCCGTGGTGCTTCTGGCTGTGCCTCCGCACCGCAAAAAAGGTAGCGCATGCACTACTTTTTTGCAGTGCGGAGGCACAGCCAGAAGCACCACGGAAGCACACTGTAGCACTTATATCCTGGATCCTGGACCCATTGAAGTGAATGGGTCCATGATGCGGGCTGCACACGGCCGTGTGCAGCCCGCATCATGGACCCATTCACTTCAGCATGCGCTACTTTTTTGCGGTGCGGGCAGTCGGATGCGGATCGCGAACCCCATTCAAGTGAATGGGTCCGCGATCCTCATGCAGCTGCCCCATGGTCTGTGTCCGTGCATTGCGGACCGCTATTTGCGGTCCGCAGCACTGGCACGGCGCCCTTACATTCGTGGGCATGAGCCTAGAGTGAGTTTTTACATACTTTTATATAGGGTTGTCCCGATACCGATACTAGTATCGGTATCGGGACCGATTCCGAGTTTTATCGGCGGTACTCAGCCGCCGATACCCCGCCCCGATACATAAATAGAATACTATGGGCGTAACTATGGGCGGGGCCCGGTGCAGTCACTGTACTCTTACACCGGGCCCCGCCGCTCACCGAAGTATTTATAAACGTGAATCCTTATCCTGTTGTTAAGTTGAACTAACGCTGCCCTCTCCCATGTTCCCATGTATCCCCCTGTATCTCCACAGCACTTACTTAAGCTCCCATAGCAGGCAGAGCGGACGGCAGCAGTAACGTCACTCACTGACGTAGAGCGCCTGCTCTGCCCACTTTATGAGTGAAGCAGGCGGAGCAGACGCGCGACGTCAGTGAGTGACGTTACTGGTGCCGTCTGCTCTGCCTGCTATGGAAGCTTAAGTAAGTGCTGTGGAGATACAGGGGGATACATGGGAACATGGGAGAGGGCAGCGTTAGTTCAACTTAACAACAGGATAAGGATTCACGTTTATAAATACTTCGGTGAGCGGCGGGGCCCGGTGTATTGGGGGACACTGTTATGAGGGGGATCTGTGGATGACATATAGCAGTGTCATCCACAGATCCTCCCCATAACAGTTCCATCCACAGATCCCCTATAACAGCACCATCCACAGATCCCCCACCAAATAACAATGCCATCCTCAGATCCCCCCACCCCATAACAATGCCATCCACAGATATCCCACCCCATAGCAGTACCATCCACAGATCCCCATAACAGTGCCATCCACAGATCCCCCATAACAGTGCCATCCACAGATCCCCCATAACAGTGCCATCCACAGATCCCCATAACAGTGCCATCCACAGATCCCCCATAACAGCACCATCCACAGATCCCCATAACAGTGCCATCCACAGATCCCCATAACAGTGCCATCCACAGATCCCCCATAACAGCACCATCCACAGATCCCCATAACAGTGCCATCCACAGATCCCCATAACAGTGCCATCCACAGATCCCCCATAACAGCACCATCCACAGATCCCCATAACAGTGCCATCCACAGATCCCCATAACAGTGCCATCCACAGATCCCCCATAACAGCACCATCCACAGATCCCCATAACAGCGCCATCCACAGATCCCCCATAACAGTGCCATCCACAGATCCCCCATAACAGTGCCATCCACAGATCCCCCATAACAGTGCCATCCACAGATCCCCCATAACAGTGCCATCCACAGATCCCCCATAACAGTGCCATCCACAGATCCCCATAACAGTGCCATCCACAGATCCCCCATAACAGCACCATCCACAGATCCCCATAACAGTGCCATCCACAGATCCCCATAACAGTGCCATCCACAGATCCCCCATAACAGCACCATCCACAGATCCCCATAACAGTGCCATCCACAGATCCCCATAACAGTGCCATCCACAGATCCCCCATAACAGCACCATCCACAGATCCCCATAACAGCGCCATCCACAGATCCCCCATAACAGTGCCATCCACAGATCCCCCATAACAGTGCCATCCACAGATCCCCCATAACAGTGCCATCCACAGATCCCCCATAACAGTGCCATCCACAGATCCCCCATAACAGTGCCATCCACAGATCCCCCATAACAGTGCCATCCACAGATCCCCATAACAGTGCCATCCACAGATCCCCCATAACAGTGCCATCCACAGGTCCCCCATAACAGTGCCATCCACAGATCCCCACATGACAGTGCGTCATCCACAGATCCCCCAAAACGGTCACATGACATTTAAAAAAAGTATCGGTATTCGGTATCGGTGACTACTTGAAAAAAAGTATCGGTACTTGTACTCGGTCCTAAAAAAGTGGTATCGGGACAACCCTACAGTTTTATATGTACTTTTTTTTATTTGGATCTTGATTATTATTTCATTTTATCTTTATCATTTTTTACTTTTATTAAACTTGTCTGCAGATGTGGATGTAATGTGGATGACGCACTTATGGGGGATATCTGTGGATGACACACTTATGGGGGATATCTGTGGATGACGCACTTATGGGGGATACCTGTGGATGACGCACTTATGCGGGATACCTGTGGATGACGCACTTATGGGGGATACCTGTAGATGATGCACTTATATGGGATATCTGTGGATGACGCACTTATGGGGGATATCTGTGGATGACGCACTTATGGGGGATATCTCTGGATGACGCACTTACGGGGGATATCTGTGGATGACGCACTTATGGGGGATATCTGTGGATGACGCACTTACGGGGGATACCTGTAGATGACGCACTTATGGGGGATATCTGTGGATGACGCACTTATGGGGGATATCTGTGGATGACGCACTTATGGGGGATATCTGTGGATGACGCACTTATGGGGGATATCTGTGGATGACACATATATAGCATAAGATGCTATATATGTGCCCTCCACAAATATCCCCCATAAGTGCGTCATCGACAGATATCCCCCATAAGTGCCCTCCACAGATATCCCCCATAAGTGCCCTCCACAGATATTCCCCATAAGTGCCCTCCACAGATATTCCCCATAAGTGCCTTGTAGTAAGTAAAGTAATGTATTAGTGGGGGGAAGGGAGGAGGCAGGGACACTTGCGGCGGGGCCGGTGCAGTGCCCGGCGCTGGGCACACACCGGGGGCAGCTCCTACCTTTCTGCTGCAGGACATTTCGCTCCAAGTCTCCTGAGCAGCGGCCTCTTCACCACTCCTCACATGGCCGGCAGTGGGCAGCCGAACTAGAGATCCGCTGCCCGCCCTTCTGCTGCTTTGCGCAGCGTGACATCTCACCCTCCGTCATGCGCCTCCTGCCCCGCCTGCCTGCTTCATTCATAAAGTGGAAGGAGCAGACAGACGGGGCAGGAGGCGCATGACGGACATTTTGCAAGCAGCTTCTTGAGCGGCGCGATATGGCTGCGCGGCCGCCCACCCGCCAGCCCGCACCAAAGAGCCGCATTGAAGGTTCTAAAGAGCCGCTTGTGGCTCGCGAGCCGCACTTTGCCGACCACTGGCCTAGGTCAATGTACAAAAAGGAGGCCTGGAGGCAATTAAATTATTCAAACTGCTATAAAAAAAATTGACCTATAACACTACTGCAAAATTTACCAAAGAACTTGATCTCATCCTCTGTCAAGGAGTTGATGAAGGCATAATATCTACAAAACGATATTCATACTTAATGTTGAAACATCCAGTAATTCCTAACCTGTATTTTCTCCCAAAGGTACAGAAAAAACAGCCCCCAGGGAGACCAATAGTATCGGGCATTAATGGTTTGAATGATCCGATTTGCAAATATGTTGAGTTTTTCTTGCATCCTTTATTTGAAGGATACTAAGGATATACTGAAGAAAGTGGAGGAGAACCAACTTGAATCTGATAAGATTATTGCGACGTGTGATGTAGAGTCATTGTACACCTCAATTAGACACCAAGATGGTTTGAAGGCTGCAAATTTCTAATTACAGACTACCACAACATGGACAACAATAAACGTAAGTTTATTATGTCTCTACTTGAATTTGTCCTGACCCCTAACTTCTTCTTGTTTGGGGGTCTTTCTTCCTACAGTTCCAGGGAACTGCAATGGTGATGTCAAGTGCGCCCTCATGCAAATTTGTTCCTGGGGAAGTGGGAGAGGGAGATCCTCCAGACGGATCCCCTGCCGATGGCCAATGATGTACAATACTGGGGACGCTATTAGAGATGAGCGAATTTTTCAAAAATTCGATTCGGCCGGTTTGCCCAAAAAAAAAAAAAAATTTAGTTTCGCTCCAAATTTATTAGTGGCGAATATTGTTAAAAAACTGTTATTTCCTGGCTGCAGAGAGACTTTATAGTGGTGTAGAACACTGTGCCTTGCAGTAACATGCATAGGGAGTCTTCTGTGGTAGTGAAATAATACTGTGAGTCAGTATGACATGCAGATGACAGGCGTTGCTCTTAGAATCACTGCACACTTCACTTATTTGGGCAGTCACTGGGCCAAAACTGACCAAATAACTCAAGTATGAACTCAGCCTTACAGGTCGATGTTAGCGCCAAGAAGAAGCGCACTCCTTTTACACCGTCGTCAGCTGATTCCACATAGATGTCTACAGAATGCTTAAACAAGTAGAGCCCCCCGATAGAGTGGACAGGGTGTCAGCAGTAAGTTTGTGTTGACGTCACTGATTAATTTGCCCTTCCTCTGATCCGTCAGAACAATAACCCACAAAAAACGGATCCTGTCTGTTGAGCATCCGCCTTCACTCGGTCCGCATTTGGTCAGTAATCCATCAGTATTGCTAATGCCAAAAAAAACAGGAGTGGATCCAAAACAGAGATGACACGTGAATGGAATATTTGCATGTCTTCTGTGTTTTGTACCCACTCCTGCTTTTGGCTTCCTAATCATAAGCCAATTCTGATGGGACCATACAGGCCTTAGAGCTGCTACACAGACAGGATCTGTTGTGCGTCTCATAGAAACATAGAATGTGTCGGCAGATAAGAACCATTTGGCCCATCTAGTCTGCCCAATATACTGAATACTATGAATAGTCCCTGGCCCTATCTTATATGAAGGATGGCCTTATGCCTATCCCATGCATGCTTAAACTCCTTCACTGTATTTGCAGCTACCACTTCTGCAGGAAGGCTATTCCATGCATCCACTACTCTCTCAGTAAAGTAATACTTCCTGATGTTACTTTTAAACCTTTGCCCCTCTAATTTAAAACTATGTCCTCTTGTAGCAGTTTTTCTTCTTTTAAATATTCTCTCCTCTTTTACCGTGTTGATTCCCTTTATGTATTTAAAAGTTTCTATCATATCCCCTCTGTCTCGTCTTTCTTCCAAGCTATACATGTTAAGGTCCTTTAACCTTTCCTGGTAAGTTTTATCCTGCAATCCATGTACTAGTTTAGTAGCTCTTCTCTGAACTCTCTCCAAAGTATCAATATCCTTCTGGAGATATGGTCTCCAGTACTGCGCACAATACTCCAAATGAGGTCTCACTAGTGCTGTGTAGAGCGGCATGAGCACCTCCCTCTTTCTACTGGTAATGCCTCTCCCTATACACCCAAGCATTATGCTAGCATTTCCTGCTACTCTATGACATTGTCTGCCTGCCTTTAAGTCTTCTGAAATACTGACCCCTAAATCCTTTTCCTCAGATACTGAGGTTAGGACTGTATTACTGATTTTATATTCTGCTCTTGGGTTTTTACGCCCCAGGTGCATTATCTTGCATACACCTTTTCCATTTGGTGTATCCCTCCAGGAACATCAACCCTGTAACAAATCTTTGTGTCATCAGCAAAAAGACACACCTTACCATCGAGGCCTTCTGCAATTTCGCTGATAAAGATATTAAACAATATGGGTCCCAGAACAGATCCCTGAGGTACCCCACTGGTAACAAGACCATGGTCTGAATATACTCCATTGACTACAACCCTCTGTTGTCTGTCCCTCAGCCACTGCATAATCCATTCAACAGTATGGGAGTCCAAGCACAAAG
Source organism: Bufo bufo (assembly GCF_905171765.1). Taxonomy (NCBI): domain Eukaryota; kingdom Metazoa; phylum Chordata; class Amphibia; order Anura; family Bufonidae; genus Bufo; species Bufo bufo. The sequence goes on from NC_053392.1 coordinate 218,852,581, forward strand.
ACTGCAATTTATTGATAAGCTTTCTATGTGGGACAGTATCAAAAGCCTTACTAAAGTCTAGATAAGTGATATCTACTGCACCTTCGCCATCTATTATTTTAGTCACCCAATAAAAAAAATCAATGAGATTAGTTTGACATGATCTCCCTGAAGTAAACCCATGCTGTTTTTCATCTTTCAATCCATGGTATTTTAGATGTTCCACAATCCTCTCCTTAAATATGGTTTCCATTAATTTACCCACTATTGATGTCAGGCTTACTGGCCTATAGTTGCCCGATTCCTCCCTACTACCTTTCTTGTGAATGGGCACAACATTTGCTAATTTCCAATCTTCTGGGATGACTCCTGTTACCAGTGATTGGTTAAATAAATCTGTTAATGGTTTTGCTAGTACACCACTAAGCTCTTTTAATAGCTTTGGGTGTATCCCATCAGGCCCCTGTGACTTATTTGTAATAATTTTAGATAGCTGACTTAGAACCTCTTCCTTTGTAAATACACATGCATCAAAAGATTTATTAGTCTTCCTCCCTAACTGAGGTCCTTTTCCTTCCTTTTCCTTTGTAAAAACTGAACAGAAGTATTCATTGAGGCAGTCAGCTAGTTCTTTATCTTCTTCGATATACCTTCCTTCTTTTGTTTTTAATTTGGTAATTCCTTGTTTTAATTCCCTTTTCTCATTTATGTATCTGAAGAATGTCTTATCACCTTTTTTCACTGACTGAGCTAATTTCTCTTCTGCCTTTGCTTTAGAAGCTCTTATAACTTGCTTGGCCTCTCTCTGCCTAATCTTAGAACTTTCCCTGTCATCCTCGTTTTTTTTATTTTTATAATTACTAAATGCTATCTTTTAGTTTTTAATGATTTTGGCCACTTCTGCTGAGTACCACAGTGGTCTCTTCCTTTTTTTGCTTTTACTGACAAGCCTAATGCAATTATATGTTGCCTTCAATAGTGCCACTTTTAAGTAGTCCCATTTCTCCTGGACTCCATTGAAACTGTTCCAGTCTGATAGGGATTCGTATACCACTAATCTAGTTATAGAAAAGTCAGTTTTTCTAAAATCAAAAACTTTTGTTTTTGTGTGGTGTGACTCAGTCACTGTACTTTTAGTAAACCACACTGACTGGTGATTACTAGATCCAAAGCTTTCCCCTACAGTAATATCAGATTCCCATTTGTGAATACTAAATCTAAAATGGCCTCCTCCTGGGTTGGCTCCTCAACTATTTGCTGTAGAGATAATCCTAGTAGGGAATTTAGAATATCTGTACTCCTGGGAGAACTAGCTATTTTGGTTTTCCAGTTTACATCAGGAAGATAAAAGTCTCCCATAATGATAACTTCCCCTTTCAATGTCATTTTAGCTATTTCCTCAACTAGTAGATCATCTAATTCTTTGACTTGGCCAAGTGGTCTATATATCACACCTACACGAGTTACCTTATGATTATCAAGCTGCAACGTAACCCAAACTGACTCTAAATTGGTCTCGCTAACTTGCATTAGATTAGATTTAATGCTATCTTTCATATACAGGGCCAACCCTTCCCCTTTCATGCCTTCTTTGTCTTTCCTATATAGAGAGAACCCTGGTATTGTTATATCCCATTCATTACTCTCATTGAACTATGTCTCAGTAACAGCCACTAAATCTATATTCTCAGATGCCATTATAGACTCAAGTTCATTGATCTTATTCCCTAAACTGTGAGCACTTGTAGACAAGACTCTGAGCTTGTCATTTCTTAACCTATGTGCTACTGGCATCTTCTGGCATTGTTCCAGAATAAATAAATGATAAGAATAAATGATGATGTCAGCCAGGATAAGGAGGCATAGGCGGACATTGTCGCAGGACCAACAGGGTGAGACTGTGGAGGCGGAAGCGGCATCACCTGGCCAAGTTGCTGTTGTGGCTGTGCAGGAACCACATTCACCCAGTGGGCCATAAAGGACATAAATTGTCCTTGACCGTAGTTACAGCTCCACACGTCGGCGCTGCCGTGCACTTTGGCAGACACCGACAGGCTCAAGGACTGGCCCACCTTCTGTTCTACATGTGTGTACAGGGCTGGTACTGCCTTTTTGGCAAAGAAATGACGGCTTGGGACTCTCCACCTCGGCTCGGCACAAGCCATAAGTTCTCTGAAAAGTGCAGAGTCCACCACTTGGAAAGGGAGGGACTGCAGCACCAGAAACTTGGACAGTGTTCAGCTTCTGCTCCGTTGGATGAGTGCACGCATACTGTTGTCTCTTGGCAATCACTACGGTGATCGATTGCATATATTGACGCAGGGCCGTGGTGCCAACATTGGCATCCTGGCAACGCTTCACCTTCTGCCCACAGATTCTACATATGGCCATGTTCACCTCCTCCGGCGGCTTAACAAAAAACTGCCACACCGCTGAGTAGGTTATTTTACCCTCAACAGTACGCACTGACTGACTGCTACTGCTGCTGCCTCTGTGAACCCGTGTACCGCTACTTCCCGGGCAGGTAGGCTCCTGCGAAGCGGGTGGTCTATCTCGGGCACGTTTGGCTACCGACCTCCCACTGCTGCCACCTTGCTGACTCCCAGCCACGCTAGTGACTTGCTGGCTCTGCTGCTGCCTCAAGGGAAAGCTGCAACCCTCTTCTCCTGATGATAATAAAGCCCCTTCATCATCTGGCTCCCAAGTGCGATCAGCTACATAATCATCATCGAGTACTGTCTGCACATCACTGATGTCCTCCTGAACCGTCTCTGGGTCAGGAGCCTTACAGCTCGCAACACCAGCTCCCACGCCACTCTCCTCATCACTACTTGCCCGCCTAATGAAGGAAGCGGCGGATGTCTCCTCCACATCTTTGCTGGCCAGTAGCTGCTGACTGTCCTCTAGTAGCTCGTCCTCACTGTATAGTGGAGCTGAACCCACAGCATACAATACTTCTCTGGCTGATGGAAGTTCCAATTCGTCAGTTTTGGTTTGCTCATCTCTAGATGCTATATTGACAACCTTTTGATTATTTGGCAGGGGTCTGAAGAGGAGTTTGGGTCTTTTATACAACTCAATACAAATTATATGAATATCAAACTCACCTTTAAGACTAGCCTGTTTGGATTTCCTGGATGTGTACTTCCAGATTGATGGTGAGGGTCGGATTATTGCGGACCTCTATAGAAAACACACTTCAGTGAATGCCTTATTACATGCGAAGTCAGCCCACCCAGGTAATCTTATTAACAGTATACCGGTTGGTTAGTTCTTGAGAGTGAGGAGAATTTGCTCAACTGAGCGGGCCATTGAATTTCAGGCTAAGAAGCTCCACCAGAGATTCTATGAGAGAGGCTACAGCACACGATCGATAGAAGCAGGATATCAGAGAGCCAGTAGATCCAGAAGATCAGATTTACTTCACAAAAAGGAGAAGAAAGAGAGGTAAGAGATACGACTCATCACTGGATATAATACACAATGGAGGGATGTCCGCGAAGCATTAGGTAAATACTGGGAAATATTGAGGACTGACCCACAATTGGGCAAAATAATACCACCCTACCCATCGATTACATATCAAAGAGCAAAAAACCTGAGAGACCATCTAGTCAAAATCCATTAGGTTTAGTGATGAGCGGCAGGGGTCATATTCAAATTTGTGATATTTCATGAGTATTTTGTAGAATATTCGTCGAATATTCGCGAACTCTAATATTCATTATATTCTACATTCTTTTCTTTAATCGAAAATCAGCAAGGTAATAATCGCATAATATGCGAATATTACGCAATCAATACAGGCGTGTGTTAAAAATTAATATATAGCACTATAGAATATAGTGCTATATATTGTGGGGATTTGCTCTGGTAGGCAGCTTAGTGTACTTTCACACTTGCGTTGTTTGATTCTGGCAGGCAGTTCCGCTACTTTCAGTCTGAAAAATGCCTGATCAGTCAGAAAAATGCATTGCAATACCGGATCCGTTTTTCCAGTGTCATCAGGCAAAACGGATCAGGTATTTATTTTTTTCTCATTTTTAAAGGTCTGCGCATGCGCAGACCGGAAGGACGGACCCGGCATTCCAGTATTTTAAATGCTGGATCCGGCACTAATGCATTCCTATGGGAAAAAAATGCCGGATTCGGCATTCAAGCAAGTCTTCAGTTTTTTTCGCCGGAGATAAAACCGTAGCATGCTACGGTTTTCTCTTTTGCCTGATCAGTCAAAATGACTGAACTGAAGACATCCTGATGCATCCTGAACTGATTACTCTCCATTCAGAATGCATGGGGATATGCCTGATCAGTTCTTTTCCGGTATAGAGCCCCTGTGATGGAACTCTATGCCGGAAAAGAAAAACGCTAATGTGAAAGTACCCTTAGTGGACGCAGTATAGAGGCAATCACAAAGTCTTAAATAGTTCAGTGTTTATTCACACAAAAGGCAAAACAAAATAACAGTTCCACACCATGGAAAGTCCACAGAACACAAACGTTCACCTGGTTAGGAGTTTTTCATCAGCCATCCACTGCAGGCTTTAGGGGTCCTGTTTTCCAGCAATGCAGCTCTCAGCCCTTTAGCACGGCACACCTCATGCAGATCCCAAAACCACAGCGTCTCCACAGCTTCACTGTGAAGTGGAGGATAATCCAGCTGAGACTGCTGGCTGGGTTTTTATATCCCAAACAAAAACCCGGCCTGGAAAGTGGAGAGCAGCCACCCACCCTGCACTTTGGCTGCTCCCAGTAAGAGCCGGCCCAGATCGGCTCTACAGCCATACTAAATAACAAATAGTGTCAGTCAGCACTAACTGCCGCTGACACTTAAAATTACCGCCTCTTACCTCACCGAGGCAAGGAATCTGGGTGACACATACCTTCCATAAATGACCGACCCTTGCGCCTTCCTACAATACTCGTTTTTAGAATATTCATCATTTTTTTCCATCTGAAGTCATGATTCATGACTTCAAATGGAAAAAAATTACGAATATTCAAAAAAAAACTAATATATAGCACTATATTCAATATAGTGCTATATATTCGTATTTTAGAATAGTCATCATTTTTTTCTATCTGAACTGAACACTAAACACTGTTCACTTCAGATGGAAAAAATGAAGAATATTTAAAAATACAAATATATAGCACTATATTGAATATAGTGCTATATATTTGTTTTTTAGAATATTCGTAATTTTTTTTCATCTGAAGTCATGATTCCTCCCTGCTTATGTTGCTTGTGGGCCAATGACTAATTGACGAATATTCGATACAACGAATATATAGCACTATATTCTAAATATTCGCAAATTCTCGAAGTGCCGATATTCAAGATAAAAATTTGCTTTTCGAATATTCGTGCTCAACACTAATTAGGTTGTCCAGAAACCTGGAATATTTGGTACAAAGGGTCCTCCCTGGGGAAGTAAAGAATGCAGCAAATGTGTCGCATGTACCAACATGGACAGGGCTGAATACTTTTGGAATTCCTCATGTAGGAAACAATACAAAATAACATAAACAATAACATGTACAACCATTGGAGTTATCTATTGGGCTATATGCCCATGTGGTTTGATATATATATAGGGATGACATTGAGCCAATTTAAAAGGCGAATCAGAGAACATGTACTGGCAATACAAGCTGCCAAAGATTCGGAAGATACAGAGAGTTTACAAACCATCCCAAGACATTTTAAAGAGAAACACAACTCTGATGGCTCTCTTCTTTGCTTTAGAGGCATTGATCATGTGATGATTTCCCCTAGAGGTGGAAACTAGAAAAAACTTCTTTGCCAAAAAGAAACACAATGGATATTTCTGTTGGATACCATCACACCGTCAGGACTTAATGAAGGTAACAGCTTTACCCCCTTTTTATAACTCCCTGTCTCTGTTCCTCTGACCGGGATCGCTATCACGTGATAGCAAAACATTTTAACTGTTTGCTATTTTAATTGGGTATTTTTTACGTTTTAACAGTTGTATTCTTTACATTGTCTGATTTACCCATCTTATTATCCTTTTAGAATAAATGTCAAATGGAGACCACCATATGGGATTATGGTGGAAGATATTGATCCACAGATATACAGGCCAAAGGATTACGAAGACTTTGACAGCATCTATTTTTGGACTTATACAACTTTACTACTATCCCATGAGGTGCTAAGGCATCTAATTGTTGTTAAATGGTGGAAAAATACTTAGCATTTTAGAACCACATCTGTATTGTTAAAACAAAGTATACAGAGTGAAGATTTCATAGATAATAGTGGTGTCCTAACCAGAATAAAGTAATTACTAGAAAGAGAACAAGGACCCTTAAAACATCATATTTTACAGAATCAGTACTAAAAACGGGACCTATAGTTGAAGGTCACCAATAGGACAACCCATATGCCCAATCAATTAAAAACAGGTACGATATACAGTACAGACCAAAAGTTTGGACACACCTTCTCATTCAAAGAGTTTTCTTTATTTTCATGACTATGAAGGCATCAAAACTATGAATTAACACATGTGGAATTATATATATAACAAACAAGTGTGAAACAACTGAAAATATGTCATATTCTAGGTTCTTCAAAGTAGCCACCTTTTGCTTTGATTACTGCTTTGCACATTCTTGGCATTCTCTTCATGAGCTTCAAGAGGTAGTCCCCTGAAATGGTCTTCCAACAGTCTTGAAGGAGTTCCCTGAGATGCTTAGCACTTGTTGGCCCTTTTGCCTTCACTCTGTGGTCCAGCTCACCCCAAACGATCTTGATTGGGTTCAGGTCCGGTGACTGTGGAGGCCAGGTCATCTGGCGCAGCACCCCATCACTCTCCTTCATGGTCAAATAGCCCTTACTTTCAAAGTTTTCCCAATTTTTCGGCTGACTGACTGACCTTCATTTCTTAAAGTAATGATGGCCACTCGTTTTTCTTTACTTAGCTGTTTTTTTCTTGCCATAATACAAATTCTAACAGTCTATTCAGTAGGACTATCAGCTGTGTATCCACCTGACTTCTCCCCAACACCACTGATGGTCCCAACCCCATTTATAAGGCAAGAAATCCCACTTATTAAACCTGACAGGGCACACGTGTGAAGTGAAAACCATTTCAGGGGACTACCTCTTGAAGCTCATCAAGAGAATGCCAAGAGTGTGCAAAGCAGTAAAACCAAAAGGTGGCTACTTTGAAGAACCTAGAATATGACATATTTTCAGTTGTTTCACACTTGTTTGTTATGTATATAATTCCACGTGTGTTAATTCATAGTTTTGATGCCTTCAGTGTGAATCTACAATTTTCATAGTCATGAAAATAAAGAAAACTCTTTGAATGAGAAGGTGTGTCCAAACTTTTGGTCTGTACTGTATATCCGATTCCACTAGATACCAGATCAGAGTATCGCTGCCAACAAAACAAAACAAAAACAAAAAGAAAAAAACAAAAAGTGGGAGGGATAGGGGGCAGAAAGTGAAGGCATAAATGGGTGAGGTATAGGTCTGGGGGTATTTTCCCTATACAGACCCTAGTATAGCCTCAGCCCGGAGACAACCCCTGAAGGTGGGATTAATCCGTCCAGGTGACTAAACCTGATGGGCCCTGGATATCCCTACCACCTTAACTCCCCACTGTAGGTTCATCAGGGGGTTGGTGCAAATAGAGTAAGAGGTCAAACAATAGAAACAAAATGATAATAAATTATATTATTATACTTACGGTAGACTATCAAGTAGGCGCATACAGATTTTTAAAGAAACAAAGCCACAGACAAAGGTAAGAGCCCTATATAGGGAATAGTCGTTCAATAAGGATTTTAACAATCCCAAAAATAAAAAATGTGTTTTGGGGGTGACAGATGCCCTTTAAGTGTGGTGATAGCTTGGTTTGGTGATCCCCTATTACTTTGATATGTATGATGATGTGATTGTATATTGGGGAATGTACTATAATACCATGCACTGATAGACAGGACACTGATAATGGTGGGTGACTCAACTCATTTTTTATTAGGGATTTAGCATCTAATTACAGTAATGATACGCTGATAAGTAGGTAATACATGGGGACCTAGAGATTAGGGGTAACACTTCTCTCAGCACCTATCTGCATTGATTTTTCACTTCTTTTTGATATTCATGTGTTCTATGTCTTTGAATGAGACACAATAAAGATGCTTTTGTAAGTTGCTTCTATAGATATGTTTCCACACATGACTTTTTGTTATATGGTGATTTTTGTCTGGTTTCTATGGGCCACTAAGCCAGTTCTACTTTACACCAATTTGATAAATGACCCCCATAATTCTTACTGTTTTAACAGCATCCAGTTACTGTATACCACCTGTTTTTGGAGCAGATTCCTACCTTAGGTGCTACAAACTGATAACCTGACAGAAACACAGACGTCCTCCATTCTTGCAACCAAGATCAACACAGCCAGGGTCGGACTGGCCCACCAAAGTATCAGAGGATCCTCTGGTGGTCCCAAGCTCTGACAAAGAAATGGGCCTTTTATGAAACAGGACCCCTATGGTCTAGTAGAGGATCATTTGGGGCTGACCTTGGAATCAATAACCACCAGATATATCCTATTCAGTTGTACTGACGATAAGGATTCATGCACCCAGTCGTAGTCTCTGTCTGCATCTGATCTGCGTTTTTGGGGGATCAGATGCAGACCTAGTCATCTCAATAGAACAATAAAATAGAATATGTCCTATTCTTGTCCGTTTTGCTGACAAGGATAGGAAATTTCTGCAGGAATAAAAAAAAAAAAAAATGGCATGCACAAGGTTGGTATGTGTGTTTTGCGCATCTGCGATTTGCGTACCGCACAATAAGGCCTTTTTTCATGAGCCCTAAGTCCTGAATCAGTGGCGTAGGGATCGCCATAGCAACCATAGCAGTGGCTATGGGGCCCTACGCCACTGGGGGCCCGTCCGGACCGCATTCATTTATTTATAATTTTTTTTTTTTAATTAACACACATAGTAAAACACAGTAAAAACACACAGGCAGCCAGGCCCGACCACCCGCCCAGTGTAGTGGGCGGGGCACGGGCGGTCCGCGGCTCGGGCCTGGCTGGGGGGAAGGCAAGGAGGAGTAGTCAGGTCAGGACTGGAGGCTGAAGTATGCGGGCCTGGGGCGCACTGCCGCACGAGCAGAAGAAGAGGTAGGCGGTGGAGGGGGCCAGAACGGGGGCATACCTGAGGGATGGAGGCGGAGCCAGGCACCAGAGCCGCAGCGCAGGAAAGATTTCCTCCTAGTAACTAGAGGGAGGAGGATGCGGACTCAGGCGGTGGAGGGGGCGTGGGCGGGCCGTGGAGGGGAAGGTTACCTGTTGTGGAGGGACTAGGGAGGGAGAGGGAGTGCGGCCGCACTGACTGCCCGAAACCAGTCTGAGGCTGAGCAGAGCAGGCGCAGCTCAGACTCAGAGTGAGAGAGAGGAACCTTACCTCACAGACACAGTCACTAGTCCTACTCACTCCAGTCCTCAGTCAGTGGTCTCCAGAGTCCAGACTCCAGTCTCCGTCCAGTCCAGTCCAGTGACAGTCCTGCCGTGCCAGTGCCACTCCAGTCTGTGCCTGCTGTCTGTGTGACTACAGTGACAGTGACTGTAAAAGTAAGTGATGTGATTCACTTGAATTTAAAGAGACACTGACCGGCCCAATAAGCATATTTAGGTATATATATATGACAGTACAGGTCTTATAAAGTGTATTAGAATCATCTAAGTATCCCCCCTGTCCACCTTATAACTACAGTAAACTGAAGTTTTATAACCTGCTTGAATCGTGTTCAATCTGCCCAAGGGGCAGCGTTTCATCTCCACTTGCGCCCAGCCAGCCTTGCCCCAACTGCCGTTTTGAAGCGCCGCCCAGCTCATCAATATTCACTTCGCTGGGCGGCTACTCTGAAGCGCTGTTCTGAACTGTGCCCGGCGCATGCGCATAAAGCAGAGGCTGCATCGGCCTCTGAGAATGAGACTGTGCGCAGGCGCAATGTGATCCCGGCCAGTGAGGGTGCCGGGCGCATGCGCTGAAGATGAGCCGGAGGCCGATGCCCATAGGATTGTATTGGGCATGCGCCGGATCTTGCGTCGGGGACAGTAGTGGCCGCCCAGCGAAGTGAATATTGATGAGCTGGGCGGCGCTTCAAAACGGCAGTTGGGGCAAGGCTGGCTGGGCGCAAGTGGAGATGAAACGCCGCCCCTTGGGCAGATTGAAGACGATTCAAGCAGGTTATAAAACTTCAGTTTACTGTAGTTATAAGGTGGACAGGGGGGATACTTAGATGATTCTAATACACTTTATAAGACTTGTACTGTCATATATATACCTAAATATGCTTATTGGGCCTGTCAGTGTCCCTTTAAGGAAGTGAGATTATTGAGAACTTATGATGTCTGAGATAATCTAAATTCTTAAGTTAAAAAGAGCTGCCTGAAGACTCAGAGTGGGGGCCCCAAGTCCTCAGGATTCTCTTGGGGCCCAAGAGAAGCAAGGGGCGCCCTCCTTATCATTGCAGGTCTGCAGGCAGCTCTTTTTAACTTCAGAGTTCAGATCATCAGACTCTCACTAATTACTAATTACAGCACACACCCTGCGCCCTGGCCTGTAGTGTCCACCATCAGACAGGGGAGGGAAGAAACCCCAGAACTAGAGTGTGGCCCCCAACACATTGGGGGGCACACTGACACTCTAGTTCTGGGGTTTCTTTTCTTCCCTCCCCTGTCTGATGGTGGACACTACAGGCCAGGGCGCAGGGTGTGTGCTGTAATTAGTAATTAGTGAGAGTCTGATCATCTGATGTTAAAAAGAGATGCCAGCAGTGATAAGGAGGGCGCCCGTTCCTTCTTTTGGGGGCACACTCTTATATGACAGACATAAAGGTACTTTTACACTTGCGGCAGGATGGATCCGGCAGGCTGTTCAGCCTGTCTGATCCGTCCTGCCGCTATTTCGCTGGACCGCTGCTCCGTCCCCATTGACTATAATGGGGATGGGGGCGGAGCTCCGGCACAGCACTGCGCGGTGAGAGGCCACCGGACGAAAAAGTCGGACTTGCAGTACTTTTCGGCCGCCAGACTTTCACCGCACACTGCCGCGCTGCACTGGAGCTCTGTCCCCGTTCCCATTATAGTCAATGGGGATGGAGTGGCGGCAAGGCGAAATAGCGGCAGGACGGATCCAACAGGCTGAACAGCCTGTCGGATCCGTCCTGCCGCAAGTGTGAAACTACTTGCAAGTGTGAAACTGCTCATGGCGGTGGGAGATCTAGGATGGGTGTTTGGGTGGGAGCTCTGGAAGGGGTGGTGGGTGGCCCGATAGTTGTGGGGGCTGGGGGGGGGGCCCATAAATTTTTTTTGCTATGGGGCCCATGCATTTCTAGCTACGCCCCTGTCCTGAATGTGCAATGATAAAAAGAACAGACGTGGCTATCTGCCCCAGCACATTCACTATCATTTACGCCAGTAAACGCTGGTCTCTGATAGATGACCCCCAAAGTATGACAACTATTAAAGGGGTTGTGTCACTTTAGCAGGTGGCATTTATCATGCAGAGAAAGTTAAAGGGGTTATCCAAGACTAAAAATGTGCCGGGCCCCTCACACACAATATACTTACCTGGATCCCCGCTCTCTGCACCGCTTCTCCCCGTGCACGGATGAAAGCATCAGGTGTGGGGGGAAGGGGGCAGCTAATGGCAGATGGGGACGGAGATGAGCCTCCCTAGTATCGCGGGTGATGATGGATTCTAATTCATCATGTGAGGGCTTGACTAGGGAGTCTATGATGAGCCCCTTGCCCTGGATATATTAGTTGTAAACAGGGGCCCCCATATCCTATTTGTGCACAAGAGCAACCTTATACCTATCTCGGCGACTACATCTCGGGCTGTGATTCGTTCAGACTTTTAGCCACACATGAATTATTTTTTTTTATGTTTAAAGCGTACCTGAGTCATAACGGCTGTGCTTCTTTGTACAATCATAACTGTGAATAGGTCTTTTTTTTTTGTCTTTCCTAATTCTTCCCTTCTTCAGCTGCACAGATAGATGCATCCTTTCCCTCACTTCCAGCCAGTGGCATACTAAGAAAAGGAGGGTGTCCACCCCAGGTGCCAGCTATGAGCCTCTATTATTTCTACTAGAAGTTAATGAATTGCTAGCAGTCTGCAATAAGGGTACAGATGGGTGTTACCTGCACAGTCTGACTCTATCCAATCAGTGCTGCCATTGTCAGACTGTTCAATGACATACCCCCAACTAGTAACACCAAGCCGTACTCTTACTGCAGACTGCTGGAAATTCATTCATAAACTTCCAGCAGGAATAATAACAGAATGGCACAACACAGAGTCATAAGAATAGATGCTCCAGAATTGTTATTACATGGGGAGCGCATGAAGCTATTAAAATTGACATGTCAGGAGTGGTGACGGGTCCCCTTTAAATATAAAAATATTGGGGGGTATTGGTATGGCTAGAGGTACCAGAGAAAGGACACACCTCGTGTTCCAAGTACCTTAAGTATGCCACTGCTTCCCACTATGTATGTTTTCAGCTCCAGAGCGCACAGAACAGATAAGGAGGGAGAAATCACACTTAAAGAAAAACAGGAGGCTCCTGTTATCTTCAGATGCAATGTGGAAACTAGCTCTGACACGCCCCCACTTCAGCTAGCTCTGACACACCCCCCAACTTCAGCTAGCTCTAACACGCCCCCACTTCAGCTAGCTCTGACACGCCCCCACTTCAGCTAGCTCTGACACGCCCCCACTTCAGCTAGCTCTGACACGCCCCTACTTCAGCTAGCTCTGACACGCCCCCACTTCAGCTAGCTCTGACACGCCCCCACTTCAGCTAGCTCTGACACACCCCCCAACTTCAGCTAGCTCTAACACGCCCCCACTTCAGCTAGCTCTGACACACCCCCCAACTTCAGCTAGCTCTAACACGCCCCCACTTCAGCTAGCTCTGACACGCCCCCACTTCAGCTAGCTCTGACACGCCCCTACTTCAGCTAGCTCTGACACGCCCCCACTTCAGCTAGCTCTGACACGCCCCCACTTCAGCTAGCTCTGACACGCCCCCACTTCAGCTAGCTCTAACACGCCCCTACTTCAGCTAGCTCTAACACGCCCCTACTTCAGCTAGCTCTGACACGCCCCCACTTCAGCTAGCTCTAACACGCCCCTACTTCAGCTAGCTCTGACACGCCCCTACTTCAGCTAGCTCTGACACGCCCCCACTTCAGCTAGCTCTGACACACCCCCACTTCAGCTAGCTCTGACACGCCCCTACTTCAGCTAGCTCTGACACGCCCCCACTTCAGCTAGCTCTGACACGCCCCCACTTCAGCTAGCTCTGACACCCCCCCACTTCAGCTAGCTCTAACACGCCCCCACTTCAGCTAGCTCTGACACGCCCCCACTTCAGCTAGCTCTGACACGCCCCTACTTCAGCTAGCTCTGACACGCCCCCACTTCAGCTAGCTCTGACACGCCCCCACTTCAGCTAGCTCTGACACGCCCCCACTTCAGCTAGCTCTAACACGCCCCCACTTCAGCTAGCTCTGACACGCCCCCACTTCAGCTAGCTCTGACACGCCCCCACTTCAGCTAGCTCTGACACGCCCCCACTTCAGCTAGCTCTGACACGCCCCCACTTCAGCTAGCTCTGACACGCCCCCACTTCAGCTAGCTCTGACACGCCCCCACTTCAGCTAGCTCTGACACGCCCCCACTTCAGCTAGCTCTGACACGCCCCCACTTCAGCTAGCTCTGACACGCCCCCACTTCAGCTAGCTCTGACACGCCCCCACTTCAGCTAGCTCTAACACGCCCCCACTTCAGCTAGCTCTGACACGCCCCCACTTCAGCTAGCTCTGACACGCCCCCACTTCAGCTAGCTCTGACACGCCCCCACTTCACCTAGCTCTGACACGCCCCCACTTTAGCTAGCTCTGACACGCCCCCACTTCAGCTAGCTCTAACACGCCCCCACTTCCTCTCTTCCGTCTTCTGTGTCTCTGTTTCTAGGGATGGATCTTGCTTGACAAAAGGCAGTGGACTGCAAATTAGGTGGAAGTGAGACCCCTAGTGGCCATGATTTTACAGCTCTTTTTCAGGTGGATGCAGGCATATTCGTTAAATAAAGTGATTTAGAAATTTGCTAGTTACACCAGTCTCTATTAAATGTAATTGTATGAAAGTACAGCGACTCTTTATTTTGATGCAAAACTGCACGTCTATAAGGGTAGAGTGCACGTGTCTACTTTTAGAAAGATATGTGGTTGTATAATATTTTTTATTTGTGTACGTCCATTAGTGTAAAAGGGTAAATGACACACGCAATGAAAAAAAATATCTGCATCCTGTAGGCCACAGGATATTAGAAGGCAAATTAGATGTTTGGTTTTTGCTTACCCATGACTTTTGGACCAATATAATGTCCTGTAGGGGGGCAAGTAGGGTGAAATATAATCTTCCATGTTTCATAGCTGAGCTGTAGGAAACGCTGGCTGCTCTTATGACATCATACAGTATGAATACTTATAGATACACACAACATGTGAATGTTTCTCTAATGACCAGTACTTGAATCTGGCAGATGTCCATAAGGCCTCATGCACACGACCGTATGTATTTTGGGGTCCGCAAAAAATACGTATTTTGAGGAACAGAACAGCTGACCCCTAATAGAACAGCACTATCCTTGTGCGTAATGCGGACAATAATAGGACATGTTCTATTTTTTTTGCAGAACGGAAATATGGACATACGGAAACGAAATGCACATGGAGTACCTTCCGTTTTTTTTGAAGACCTATTGAAATGAATGGTCCGCAAAAAAAAAACACGGAACGGACATGGAAAGAAAATATGTTCGTGTGCATGAGGCCTAAGGAAGGTTTCTAATGAAACTTGCTATAAAATAATTATGCAAATAGCCATAAAATGTAGGACAGAAGGAAGGAATTAATGACAATACGGCATGCTTATGAAATGATTGATTGAAAAGATAACATACAACTAGACAAAAGAAGGAACGGCATGCAAACTAGGCATAAGAGGATGTATGATCTACATATTAGGGATTCCATTTTGACAGTATAATATAGGCATTATCTTCGAATCACCTTCGAACATTTATCGATAGGATATTTAGTACAACTGCAGTGTTATTATCCCAGTGGGACGCCGCTGGTTTGAGCATATAGCGGGACGCCGCTACATCTTGCCGATGCGGGACTATTTGAGGTCAATTGTTTTTTCATTTCCTCTATTGAGCTGCCCAGATGCCTATATTATATGACTGTATTTTATTTGTGATGTATGCCATGATAGTTTTAGCACTAATATATTATCCAGCTTTTATAATCTATACTATGTACTGTTGAATAGTTATAGAGTTTTATAACACGTGGGTTACAGCCCTCTATTGTTGATTTCAAGGTTGTTTTAAAGAATAATAAACTTCTGTATGGTTCCAATATCTTGAGAGTGCCCAGTTTATCTATTTCATTTCTCAGTTCTATTTTGAGTGGACAGGGTGAGTCCACTTTACTGAGTGCACCTCGGGTTGGTCAGAGTGGGTTCCTGTGCACCACATTTATACTATCTATGACCTTAAATAGTGTCTAGTATTTTCAGAGCATGTTCTCTATAACTCTTTAAAACCCATCATCACTTGCAGTACTTATTGAGTCACAGGACTTCTTCTTCCAGACCCTTGTCCTCCTTGATTGATAAGGTCAGGTGAAATGACTATGCAGCAACTTGGTTGTCACAATCAAGAAGGAGAGGGAGGGATGGGCAGAAGAAGCAGGAGGAGCAAGGTTGCAGAGAACGCTTTGGGCCCACCCTTGGTGCACCTAACGTTATATTTGCATATGGCTTAAAGGGGTATTCCCATCACATACAATGGGGGCATATCACTAGGATATGCTCCCATTGTCTGATAGGTCCGTGTCCCACCTCTGGGACCCGCACCTACAAGGAGAACGGAGCTGGGAGAGCTGTGGCTAGAGGACCCCGGGTTTCCCAGAGTCTGTCCACCATCAAGCGCTGCTCCCATACAAGCAAATGGGAGAGCACTGCGCACGAGCGGCCCCTGCTCCCATTCATGTCTATGGGGCAGACGGAAATAGCCGAGCCAGCGCGTGGCTATTTTCGGCGGCCCCATTGAAATGAATGGAGAGTGGATGCGAATGCGCAGTGCGCCCTCCATTAATTTCCCTGCTCCGTTCTTGTTGTAGGTGCGGGTCCCAGAGTTGGGACCCGCACCTATCAGACAATGGGGGCATATCCTAGCGATATGCCCCCATTGTATGCGATAGTAAAACCCCTTTAAAAGTACTTTTCCTCCAGGATGAAGTAAAAGGTATCATTACATTCAGCTGAGCTAGTCCTACTAGCCTAGTTTATCAGTGAATTGCCTGGTGACAGACTCCCCTTGAAAGAGCTGTCCTATCAGAAAACCCCCTGTCCCTGTGACCTGACACATTCTTGCATAGCGGGCTACAACGTCCCTCAGTAATAACAGCCAGAACCATGGTACTCAACTGATCATTGTGCCTTTGCTTTCCCTTCTCTCTGGAGAATCCTGCAGT
This sequence comes from Bufo bufo, assembly GCF_905171765.1. Lineage (NCBI taxonomy): Eukaryota > Metazoa > Chordata > Amphibia > Anura > Bufonidae > Bufo > Bufo bufo. The sequence continues at coordinate 218,869,185 of NC_053392.1, forward strand.
TCTGCAAGCTCCTCTCCTGAAGCTGCTCGATTGTCCATGTAGGCCCTACCTGTCTGCACTTGTATAGAAAAATTGCTAAAGAAACATAAGTTTATTTTTAATAAAACTGATAATTACACTAAAATTGGCAAAAAATATTGCATGCAAACAGTATTCAACAAAAAAAGACATTTTCTTCTTCGTCCTGCAGCAGCACAGAAGGGATATTTCCCGTCCCAGTCACTCTATTATAGGACCGCCCACCTAGAAAAAAATCTAACAATTAATCAATTAACAATTAAAAGAATTGACAATACCCTAGGTACTCTATATAGGACGACAAGGCACTGCACCAATTGTGTTTTTTCTAGTCCTTACTCTAGCAGGTGATAGTCTCACCTTGCTGCCCACCTGGTGGGGGCGTGTCTTGGGCGGCAAATTCAAACTCTAGTTCCTATTTAGAGGCTCAGAAGCTGTGTGCACATGTCTGCTGTGCGGGGCAGCCGAGTTCTGAGTCTCTAAAGGTATTGCTAAAGGTTGCTGCCCTGTTTGCCTCCCTTATGCTCTCTATATATGTGCATCTAATAAAATTTATTTTTTTCTATAGATGTCGAGCCGGAAGAGCCATAAAAAGATAAAGCACCATGTTTGTGCAGGTTGTAAGTTGCCGCTTCCAGATGATTTACATGATGACATCTGTGATCTCTGTGCAGAGAAGTTACGCACGCCTGTTCCGCAGCCCGCAAGATCTAAACTATGCATCACTTGTCTACAGCCCTTATCACCAGAAGCGACATCCAATATCTGTATGGATTGTACCCCACAGGACTCGTTAGCAGAAGAAGCAAAAAAGTTTTTTTCCTGGTTCAGAGAAAATATGCAGAATTTGCCTTCTACTTCTGGTAGCAAAAAGGAAAAAAGCCATCATCATCATCATTCAGATGACCTGTCTCAATCGTCAGTTATTTTTTCTCAATCTGACCTATCTTTGGATTCAGATACAGGCAGTGAAGAATTTTTCCTATTGAAAAAGGATTCAGCAGAAAAACTCATCAGACGCGTAAAGCGTTGTCTGGAAACTAATGATGAAGAAGATTTAGTTCAGGATAAGGGTAACCTGTATTACTTCCCTAAGAAGAAATCCAGAGTTCTTCCTGCTCATCCGGTTTTAAAGACCATCATGGAAAGGGAATGGAAAAGACCCGATAAGCGCCTGGACTTAGGGCCTCGCTTCAAGTCTCTATACAAGTTAGACCTAGCAGCATCGGAGGAATGGGAATTGCCTTCTAAAGTTGATCCGGCGATCGCACGGCTGTCCAAAAGATCCTTTTTTCCGTCAGATGATTCCTCCCTATTAAAAGACCCTATGGATCGTAAAGCTGACACCTTCCTAAAAAGAGCTCATTGCAACCTTGCTTCCCTACAGAAGGCAGCAATGTCCTCAGTGCCTGTTGCAAGAGCTTTAAAAGTCTGGCTCAGCGAACTAACCAGAGACATTCAGACGGGGGTATCCAGGCATGAGCTTTTGGATCAAGTATCGACCTTAAAGACGGCTGTGGAATTTCTTTGTGATTTTCCTCTTGATGTTATAAACATGGCTTTAGCGAATTCTACAAGAAGATCGATATGGTTAAAACCTTGGACGGGAGATGCTTCCTCTAAATCCAATTTTTGCGCTCTCCCATTTGAATCGGGAAAGTTAATAGGATCCCAGTTGGATAAGATCCTGGAGGAAAATAAAAAAGAGAAAGCTTTAGCATTTCCGCAAACTTTCAGGCCCCGATCTACTAGGTTTCGTACCCAGAGGGGAAGATCTTCCTTTCGGGGTCGTAATAGACAAGAGCAGGGGAAGAAATTTCGCTTCCGCTACCAGGATAAGGAAAAGAAGAAACCTTCTGAAGCCCCTGCCTCCAGTTCAAAATTCTGACGTCAATCCTGCCCTCGCTGTTGGCGCAAGGTTGAGAAACTTTTATACAAATTGGGAGAATGTCACTTCAGACAATTGGGTTTGGAATCTCATCAAGAACGGCTATTCACACGAATTCGTTCATCAGCCAAGAGAAAGGTTCCTGTTAAATACCACGGAGGATCCAAGAATTATGCTTCTTCAGGAGTTCCTACAGATGGAAGCTCTGGAGAGGGTGCCAGAAGAAGAAGAATATTCAGGAGTCTATTCAAGAGTGTTTCCTGTTCCGAAACCAGACGGCAGGTGGCGTCTCATCATAGATTTAAGGTTTCTAAACAACCATTTAATAAAGATAAAATTCAAAATGGACAACATACGATCTGTTCTGAGCATCCTGCAACCGGGGGAGGTGATGGCATCCATAGATCTAAAGGATGCGTACCTTCATATACCTATCCACAAAGATTCAAGGAGATTTCTCAGGGTGGCGGTCAGGTCCCTAGGTCAGACTTGGCACTATCAATTCAAAGCTCTTCCCTTCGGGCTATCTCCGGCCCCTCGTATCTTCACGAAGGTTGTGGTCGTCCTAATAACAGCTCTGAGAATTCGAGGCCTAAGGATAGTGCCATATCTGGACGACTGGTTGCTTATAGCAGCCTCCGAGGAAGTTCTGAGGTCGGATCTACACAGTGCCCTGAATCTACAGGGTGGGCCATTTATATGGATACACCTTAATAAAATGGAAATGGTTGGTGATATTAACTTCCTGTTTGTGGCACATTAGTATATGTGAGGGGGGAAACTTTTCAAGATGGGTGGTGACCATGGCGGCTATTTTGAAGTCGGCCATTTTGAATCCAACTTTTGTTTTTTCAATAGGAAGAGGGTCATGTGACACATCAAACTTATTGGGAATTTCACAAGAAAAACAATGGTGTGCTTGGTTTTAACGTAACTTTATTCTTTCATGAGCTATTTACAAGTTTCTGACCACATAAAATGTGTTCAATGTGCTGCCCATTGTGTTGGATTGTCAATGCAACTCTCTTCTCCCACTCTTCACACACTGATAGCAACACCGCAGGAGAAATGCCTTCAGATGACCCCAAAGATAAAAGTCTAAGGGGGTCAGAGCGGGAGACCTTGGGGGCCATTCCAGGAAACTGTTCATCTAGGAATGCTCAGACCTGACACCCATAATGTGGTGGTGCACCATCTTGCTGGAAAAACTCAGGGAACGTGCTAGCTTCAGTGCATAAAGAGGGAAACACATCATCATGTAGCAATTTCGCATATCCAGTGACCCCCTTAGACTTTTATCTTTGGGGTCATCTGAAGGCAATTGTCTATGCTGTGAAGATACGAGATGTGCAGCACCTGAAACTACGGATACTGGAAGCCTGTGCTAGCATTTCTCCTGCAGTGTTGCTATCAGTGTGTGAATAGTGGGAGAAGAGGGTTGCATTGACAATCCAACACAATGGGCAGCACATTGAACACATTTTATAAGTGGTCAGAAACTTGTAAATAACTCATGAAAGAATAAAGTTACGTTAAAACCAAGCACACCATTGTTTTTCTTGTGAAATTCCCAATAAGTTTGATGTGTCACATGACCCTCTTCCTATTAAAAAAACAAAAGTTGGATTCAAAATGGCCGACTTCAAAATGGCCGCCATGGTCACCACCCATCTTGAAAAGTTTCACCCCTCACATATACTAATGTGCCACAAACAGGAAGTTAATATCACCAACCATTCCCATTTTATTAAGGTGTATCCATATAAATGGCCTACCCTGTATATCTATCTATTTACTCTATCTACTATATATCTATCTACTTTATATCTATCTATTTACTCTATCGACTATCTATCTATCTACTCTATCTACTCTATATCTATTTACTCTATCTACTCTATATCTATCTACTCTATATCTATCTATTTACTCTATCGACTATATATCTATCTATCTACTCTATCTACTCTATATCTATCTACTCTATATCTATCTATTTACTCTATCTACTCTATATCTATCTACTCTATATCTATCTATTTACTCTATCTACTCTATATTTATCTACTCTATATCTATCTATTTACTCTATCGACTATATATCTATCTATCTACTCTATCTACTCTATATCTATCTACTCTATATCTATCTACTCTATATCTATCTATTCTATATCTATCTATCTATCTATCTATCTATCTATCTATCTACTCTATATCTATCTACTCTATATCTATCTACTCTACAGGGAGTGCAGAATTATTAGGCAAGTTGTATTTTTGAGGATTAATTTTATTATTGAACAACAACCATGTTCTCAATGAACCCAAAAAAACTCATTAATCATCAAAGCTGAATATTTTTGGAAGTAGTTTTTAGTTTGTTTTTAGTTTTAGCTATTTAGGGGGATATCTGTGTGTGCAGGTGACTATTACTGTGCATAATTATTAGGCAACTTAACAAAAAACAAATATATACCCATTTCAATTATTTATTTTTACCAGTGAAACCAATATAACATCTCAACATTCACAAATATACATTTCTGACATTCAAAAACAAAACAAAAACAAATCAGTGACCAATATAGCCACCTTTCTTTGCAAGGACACTCAAAAGCCTGCCATCCATTGATTCTGTCAGTGTTTTGATCTGTTCACCATCAACATTGCGTGCAGCAGCAACCACAGCCTCCCAGACACTGTTCAGAGAGGTGTACTGTTTTTTCTCCTTGTAAATCTCACATTTGATGATGGACCACAGGTTCTCAATGGGGTTCAGATCAGGTGAACAAGGAGGCCATGTCATTATATTTTCTTCTTTTATACCCTTTCTTGCCAGCCACGCTGTGGAGTACTTGGACGCGTGTGATGGAGCATTGCCCTGCATGAAAATCATGTTTTTCTTGAAGGATGCAGACTTCTTCCTGTACCACTGCTTGAAGAAGGTGTCTTCCAGAAACTGGCAGTAGGACTGGGAGTTGAGCTTGACTCCATCCTCAACCCGAAAAGGCCCCACAAGCTCATCTTTGATGATACCAGTCCAAACCAGTACTCCACCTCCACCTTGCTGGCGTCTGAGTCGGACTGGAGCTCTCTGCCCTTTACCAATGCAGCCACGGGCCCATCCATCTGGCCCATCAAGACTCACTCTCATTTCATCAGTCCATAAAACCTTAGAAAAATCAGTCTTGAGATATTTCTTGGCCCAGTCTTGACGTTTCAGCTTGTGTGTCTTGTTCAGTGGTGGTCGTCTTTCAGCCTTTCTTACCTTGGCCATGTCTCTGAGTATTGCACACCTTGTGCTTTTGGGCACTCCAGTGATGTTGCAGCTCTGAAATATGGCCAAACTGGTGGCAAGTGGCATCTTGGCAGCTGCACGCTTGACTTTTCTCAGTTCATGGGCAGTTATTTTGCGCCTTGTTTTTTCCACACGCTTCTTGCGACCCTATTGACTATTTTGAATGAAACGCTTGATTGTTCGATGATCACGCTTCAGAAGCTTTGCAATTTTAAGAGTGCTGCATCCCTCTGCAAGCTATCTCACTATTTTTGACTTTTCTGAGCCTGTCAAGTCCTTCTTTTGACCCATTTTGCCAAAGGAAAGGAAGTTGCCTAATAATTATGCACACCTAATATAGGGTGTTGATCTCATTAGACCACACCCCTTCTCATTACAGAGATGCACATCACCTAATATGCTTAATTGGTAGTAGGCTTTCGAGCCTATACAGCTTGGAGTAAGACAACATGCATAAAGAGGATGATGTGGTCAAAATACTCATTTGCCTAATAATTCTGCACGCAGTGTATATCTATCTACTCTATATCTATCTACTCTATATCTATCTACTCTATATCTATCTATCTATTTACTCTATCTACTATATATCTATTCACTCTATCTGCTATATATCTATCTACTCTATATCTATCTATCTATCTATCTATCTATCTATCTATCTATCTATCTATCTATCTATCTATCTATCTATCTATCTCTACCATACTGGAATTTGGTTTAAACCTCATAGTTCCACTTTTTCATTTGACACACAGAACTCGGTAGATATTAAGGATTAATGAATTGCAGGAGTCCATATCAAGTAAACTGACCTGAACGCAGCCCAGGCCTTACTTGCTAACTGCATGATGTCAGGGTAAACAAAATAGAAAATGCCTAAGCAGGAAAGACTGTCTGAGAGGGAAGAACGCCACTACTTCTGCATATTATCAGTGCGGAATTTATCCTGTCAATATTGCTGGAAGCAACGTTGTCGGTATTTGCAAAAAATTGATCAGAAAGTCTAAATATGTTTCTTCAGCTTTTACACCATTCAGCTACTGGACTGAGATTATGCAAAACTTTTTAATATTTAAAAAAGTTGTAATTCATAAATGTGTCTAAATCCTGGAACCTTACACCCCAGCTTTACAAACTAAAGATGCAGTCATACATAACTGATTAGCTGCGGATCTGTCGTCGGAGATTTATATGCAGCAAATCTGCAGTGTTGTACAGTACCAGCAAAGTGGATGAGAATTTCTGAATTTCTGAATTCTGCAAAAGCCGCATCTAACTGCAACGTGATACACTGCAAAAACAGCAGCAGATTTTTCCACTAGGCTTCGTTCACATCACCGTTCAGCCTTTCCGTTCTCCTGCTCCGTTATAGGAGCAGGAGAATGGAAAGGACGGAGAAGGCACATAACTGAGCTGGATGGAGCCCATTAGCCCCAAAACTATAATGGGATCCATTAGGTTTCCGCTCAGAGGAAAATTTTGGAGTGGAGACAAAAGTTGTGCATGCAGGACTTTTGTCTCCACTTCAAAAATCTTCCTCAGAGCGGAAACCTAACGGATCCATTTATAGTCTATGGGGTCCGTAGGCTCAGTTATGTGCCATATCCGTCCTTTCCGTTTTTCCGCTCCTATACCGAAGCAGGAGAACGGAAAGGCTGAACAGTGATGTGAATGAAGCCTTACATGTGTTCCTGTCCTAAGGCCTCATACACACAATCCTATATTCAGACCACATCCGATCCCCATTTTTTTGGGGATTACGTGTGGACTCATTCACTTCTATTGGCCCGCAAAAAAAGACAGCACACAGAGGCAGCCGCGGGTGTGAAACTAGCCTAAGAATAGACATTTTCACAATAATGCGGGATAGGAAAGTAAGGGATACATGTGGGAAATATCCACAAAAACATACTTTTTTATGTGCATGTAGCCGTGTGCATGTAAAGTGTATGGCACATACAGTCAGGTTCATAAATATTGGGACATCGACACAATTCTAACATTTTTGGCTCTTTACAACACCACAATGGATTTGAAATGAAATAAACAAGATGTGCTTTAACTGCAGACTGTCAGCTTTAATTTGAGGGTATTTACATCCAAATCAGGTGAGCGGTGTAGGAATTACAACAGTTTGCATATGTGCCTCCCACTTGTTTAGGGACCAAAAGTAATGGGACATAATAATAATCATAAATCAAACTTTCACTTTTTAATACTTGGTTGCAAATCCTTTGCAGTCAATTACAGCCTGAAGTCTGGAACGCATAGACACCACCAGACGCTGGGTTTCATCCCTGGTGATGCTCTGCCAGGCCTCTACTGCAACTGTCTTCAGAATCTGCTTGTTCTTGGGGCATTTTCCCTTCAGTTTTGTCTTCAGCAAGTGAAATGCATGCTCAATCGGATTCAGGTCAGGTGATTGACTTGGCCATTTCATAACATTCCACTTCTTTCCCTTAAAAAACTCTTTGGTTGCTTTTGCAGTATGCTTTGGGTCATTGTCCATCTGCACTGTGAAGCACCGTCCAGTGAGTTCTGAAGCATTTGGCTGAATATGAGGAGATAATATTGCCCGAAACACTTCAGAATTCACCCTGCTGCTTTTGTCAGCAGTCACATCATCAATAAATAGAAGAGAACCAGTTCCATTGGCAGCCATTCATGACCACGCCATGACACTACCACCACCATGCTTCACTGATGAGGTGGTATGCTTAGGATCATGAGCAGTTCCTTTCCTTCTCCATACTCTTCTCTTCCCATCACTCTGGTACAAGTTGATCTTGGTCTCATCTGTCCATAGGATGTTGTTCCAGAACTGTGAAGGCTTTTTTAGATGTTGTTTGGCAAACTCTAATCTGGCTTTCCTGTTTTTGAGGCTCACCAATGGTTTACATCTTGTGGTGAACCCTCTGTATTCACTCTGGTGAAGTCTTCTCTTGATTGTTGACTTTGACACACATACACCTACCTCCTGGAGAGTGTTCTTGATCTGGCCAACTGTTGTGAAGGGTGTTTTCTTCACCAGGGAAAGAATTCTTCGGTCATCCACCACAGTTGTTTTCCGTGGTCTCCCGGGTCTTTTGGTGTTGCTGAGCTCACCGGTGCGTTCCTTCTTTTTAAGAATGTTCCAAACAGTTGTTTTGGCCAGGCCTAATGTTTTTGCTATCTCTCTGATGGGTTTGTTTTGTTTTTTCAGCCTAATGATGGCTTGCTTCACTGATAGTGACAGCTCTTTGGATCTCATCTTGAGAGTTGACAGCCACAGATTCCAAATGCAAATAGCACACTTGAAATGAACTCTGTACCTTTTACCTGCTCATTGTAATTGGGATAATGAGGAAATAACACACACCTGGCCATGGAACAGCTGAGAAGCCAATTGTCCCATTACTTTTGGTCCCTTAACAAGTGGGAGGCACATATGCAAACTGTTGTAATTCCTACACCGTTCACCTGATTTGGATGTAAATACCCTCAAATTAAAGCTGACAGTCTGCAGTTAAAGCACATCTTGTTTGTTTCATTTCAAATCCATCGTGGTGGTGTATAGAGCCAAACATGTTAGAATTGTGTTGATGTCCGAATACTTATGGACCTGACTGTATGACTCTAAACTAGTATAAATGGTTAATATACAGTATGTGTCCCACAGCAGATAAGCCACAGGGCGAAATTTATGAATCCTTGTACACCATTTGTCACAAAAAAGTTGCAAAAATATGGTTTCATGTGATTTTATGGCTCTCTTGCTACTTGAAAAGTGTGTGAGAAAGTGCCGTCATTTGCTAGGTCAGGAATCTGCAACCTCTAGCCATAGGCGTCGCTACAGGGGGGCAAGGGGGGCTTGGTTATTCCCCCCCGCTGATTCCCCACCCTTCCCCTTTAAAATGTAACGCTAGTCTGGCCCCATGGCCCGGCCGCCCCCGATCCGAATCATCACATACTGACACACACACGCTGCCTGCAGATTCGCGAGCCTGGCCGCTGCGCCGACAGTCAATTCTGGTTTGCAGATGGAGGCGCGGCGGCGGGAAGTGGATGGAAGCCAGGACTAGTAGGAACAGAGCAGGACTTGGAGCGCAGCACGGCAGCTGTGCTGAGGTAAGGCTGCTCCTGGCTACTGATTGCTCGATTAATGCTCTCTGTGGGAAAGTGGGAAACACACAGGCAGTTTAGTTTCCTGCTTAGTGCTTCCTAAGGGGAAGGGGAAAAACTGATCAGTGACAATGACCGTCAGAGTCAGCAGCACAGTGACTGCACTGGCTCATACAGAGGGGGTACTGTGCAGAGCTGCCCCCCTAACACTGTCACTGAGCTCTTGGATTGAGAGGAGGGGCCTTATTGCAGCTTGCAGGATGCCAGGTGGCATGCTGAGTACAGTGCAGTGCATTATCATGGTGAAGGGGAGGGGGTGGGAGTGCTACTAATTGCATTGTGTCTGGCAGGACTGTGGGGGGGGGGGGGGGGGGGGATACGGTTAGGAGATCGCTTTGCACCTGTCAGAACAGGTGCTTGCCTAGTAAACACAGGGCCATCCATCACTTATTAACCCCTCCCTTGCCAGCCCACCCAGTCTCATTGCTGTGTGTTATGCTTTGAACTTTTTTTTAGTCCATGAGGGGTTAATTAAGTGTTGGGGTTGGGGGGGGGGGGTTATTGTACATATTGTGTTTGGGAGTTTGGGAGCCATTTAACAAGTTTGACCAGTTGGGTTTGAGCGTGGTTGTGGTTGACTGTCATTCAAAGATGCCCCCATAACAGTGTGTCATACACAGATGCCCCCATAACAGTGTGTCATTCTCAGATGCCCCCATAACAATGTCATCCACAGATGCCCCCATAACAGTGTGTAATCCACTGATGCCCATAACAGTGTCATCCACAGATGACAGGACTTTGTTTTCCGTCTTGCATAACGGGACCCAGACGGATCCGTTATGTTTTCTCATAAACTTCTATTAGGACAGAGCAAAACTCAATATGCCTCTTAAAGGATTCCGTTTTACATTCCATCTGGCCATTTTGTTATATTCTGTTTGAAACGGAACCTATAACGTAATGGCATAACGCAGATGTGAACCCACCATTAGGCCTCTTTCACACTGGCGTCCCGGATTTGCTCCAGATGCGTCGAGTATGCATTGCGGGAAAACCACGCAAGTAGGCACGCAATTGCAGTCAGTTTTGACTGCGATTGCGTTCCGATGTTCAGTTTTTTCCGCGCGAACACGGACTTCTTCACTGAAGAAGGTGTTTTATTCATTTTATTATTTTCCCTTATAACATGGTTATAAAGGAAAATAATAGCATTCTGAATACGGAATGCTTAGTAAAATGTGGATTGAGGGGTCATTCAGCAGGACCTGCGCTGACGTCACCGCGCTAACTACGTCAAAGGTCCTTTTGCAGGTCCTGAAAGAAGAAGAAAGAAGACGATGCCGGCAGAGCGAACAAGTGAATGAGGTGAGTTAATTTATTTTTTATTCTTTAACCCCTCAAGCAACATTTTAGTTAGTATTCTGTATTAAGAATGCTATTATTTTTCTTTATAACCATGTTATAAGGGAAAAAAATACAGCAAATTGACTTTTATCAATTTAATAACATCATCTCCTAACAACCATGCGTAAAAATCGCATTGCATCCGCACTTGATTGCGGATGCTATGCGATTTTCACACATCCCCATTTATTTCTATGGGGCCTGCGTTGCGTGAAAAACGTAGAATATAGAACATGCTGTGATTTTCATGCAATGCACAAGTGATGCACCCGCATGGAATACTCGCCGGTGTGAAAGGGGCCTTATGACTGGATTGTTTCTGAATACTCAAGCATACCGAGGAAGAAAGGAAAACTCTTTGAAAGCTTGTCTTTTAAGTATTAGATTAGTACAATAAAAAGGTATCCCTCGTATACAGCAATACTCTCGTATTTTGTTATCTTATTTATATATACTTATTTCGGGGTTTTTCAGTAGTATGATTAAGTGGTGAAAATTAGGTACCCCCCATTTTTGACTGTGGTATCTCATGTGCCCCCCCACTGCCTCTAGCACTCTAGGTGTTGTGAAACTACATCTCCCATCATGCACACTTGCTTGGTTGTTCTCTGAACTCCCACAGAAGTGAAAGGAACATGCTGGGAGTTGTAGTTTTACAACAGCTGGAGTGCCGAAGGTTGCTGATCGCTGTGTTAGGTGAATAGGCCAGATTTAAGAGAAAAATTGTGGAAATTCACTCCAGTTGTGGAGTGGCGTAAAAACTGGTGTATCATCTATAGACACAGAGGTGCACCAAATCTGTCAAACAACAAGCGATATTTGATAAATCTGGCGCAATTTATAGCAACACAGGAGGTAATTCACAAAGAACGGCTTTTAACGCAATCTTTGTTTCCCCCCTGCGCTGCTGGGGGATTTGCCTAATTCATGACGAGGCGCGTGCCTCATCATAAATTAGGTGTACTTCTGGCAATCCGTGTGTCTGGAGTAAAAACTACTCCAGCACCTGACTGGAGTAGTTTTTGCTCCTCTTTTACGCCTGTTTTTACGCCTGCCCAAGTGGCGAGGACAGCGTAAAAAATGCCTGTGTGACAAAATATCATCACACAGGTATTTAAAAAGTTCCAAAAAGGGGACTTGCAACTTTTATTATGCTAAAAAGTGACGTAAAATGTTCGTAAATGACCCCCACGGATGACTTCAAACATTCCCCTCACTATTTTCGAGTACAATACACACAAATGTACAGTGTGGTAAAATGTGCATATTTTCCAGCTCCAGCATAAATCTCTATGTCAGGGTGTGGAGCCATACAGCAAGAATGCATTAAATAACAAAAGCATAAGTCAGCTATGACACGTCACATACGACTGGGAAAGTTCACGACACAAAAATAATGTGGGAATGTAACAGATGTGTCATAGGGTGTGCGTGCTCCAGGAACGTTTTATCTGATTTTCATGACTACATCTACATCTGCTAGGACTGACCAACTGCATATGGCTTAACTGATGCCAGTTGGACTTTTTGGCTTGTTTTATAGTCAGAGATTTTGGCTCAGAAATGACATCAGTATTAAACCTCTTTCACACAACCGTTTTTTTTTTCCGTTTGCGGGCCGTTTTTTGCATTCCGTATACGGTCCGTATACAGAACCATTCATTTCAATGGTTCCGCAAAAAAAAAACAGAATGTACTCCGTATGCATTCTGTTTCCGTATTTCCGTTCCACTGAAAGATAGAACAAGTCCAATTATTGCCCGCAAATCACGTTCCGTGGCTCCATTCAAGTCAATGGGTCCGCAAAAAAACAGAACACATACGGAAATGCATCCATATGTCTTCCCTATCCGTTCCGTTTTTGCTGAACCATCTATTGAAAATTTTATGCCCAGCCCAATTTTGTCTATGTAATTACTGTATATGCCATCCGGAAAAACGGAACAGAAACAGAAACACAACGGAAACAAAAAACTGTACAACGGATCCGTGAAAAATGGACCGCAAAACACTGAAAAAGCCATACGGTCGTGTGAAAGAGGCCTTAGGGATCATGCACACACCTGTTGCATTTTTTGGGGGTACGCAAATTGCGGATCTGCCCAACACGGATACCGGCCATGTGCGTTCTGCATTTTGCGGAACGGAACTTCCTGCCCTCTGTAGAATTTTCCAATTCTTGTCCGTATTACGGACAAGAATAGGACATGTTCTATTTTATTTTTAAGTAAATGGGTCCGCATCCGATCCGCAAACAGTCGTGTTTTTTTTTTTTTTTTTTGCTGTAAAAACACACCAGCTCCAGATGGTTAGCTGAAGGTTTATGGGAAATATGAAACACAGAAGACACAAGCGTTTTTTTGTTACTGGATTTTTATTAATTTGTCTTAATTTGTCTTTCTGGCTTCTTTTCAAAAATGCAGCAGGGATTTTGACATCCTTCTATGGGTAAAAAACGCCATGAAAAGAAACACTAATGGCAAATAGACTATTTGCAAAAAAAAAAAGCCAGAAAAGATGGCACAAAAAATGCATTAAGGGGGAGGTTTATCAAACCGGTGTAAAGTAGAACTGGCTTTGTTGCCCATAGCAACCAATCAGATTCCACCTTTCATTTTTGAAAGCTCCTTTGGGAAATGAAAGGTGGAATTTGATTGGTTACTATTGGCAACAAAGCCAGTTCTACTTTACGCCAGTTTGATAAATGACACCCATAGTGTATTATGCCTGTCAGTGTAAGGGCTGGAGATAGTCAGGAAGATCATCGCTAACAAGCGCTAGTAGTAACACCTGTTAGGCTAGGTCTACACGACGACATTTGTTGCGCGACACTAAGTCGCGCGACAGATAGGGCGCAACATTTGTCGCGCGACATTTTGTTGCACCAATGTCGCGCGACAATTTTTATAATGGAATTCTATGGTGTCGCACAGCAACATGCGACATGCTGCGACTGCGATGCGACAGTCGCAGAAAAATCCATCTCGAATGGATTTTCTGCGACTGTTGCGTCGCAGTCGCAGCATGTCGCATGTTGCAGTGCGACACCATAGACTTCCATTATAAAAATTGTCGGTCGACATTGGTGCAAGAAAATGTCGCGCGACAAATGTCGTCGTGTAGACCTAGCCTTAGCGATGATCTGCCTGTGTAAAAGTGCCGCTGATTACCCGATGAACGATTGGGCAATAACAATTTTTAAGCAGGCTGAAAAATCATTGTTTGCCGGAGGCAGATTGTACTGTCTAAATCACGATCTACTGCCAGCAACTAATGATTCCCTTTCGTCCTAACCAGCAGCACAAGTGGGGTATTCGCCCCTGTGAAGCTGGTCAGGACAGGCGGAATTTTTGCTGAATAAAATTCTGCATCATAAGTAATTAATTAATTAATTAACTCCCCCCTCCTTATATAGGCCGCCCTACACAGGGCTAGTTGCTTTTATTTTGTCCTGTGTGTTGGTCTGACAGGCATGACTCTATTCAGAGTCTCTCCCTTACTAGTTTGGGGAGAAATTTGCTAAATTTCTGCATGTTTATGTTGCCTTATGTTATAAACTTTCTTTTATAGGTTCAGGCAGAGGACGGCCGTCTCCTGCCTTGCTGGGAGCGTAAGTATGTGGATATCCTGGCTGTAGTAGCCGGTAAGTTAGACAGGGAAGTGCGCACAAGCGGAGCTGTGGAGCTCCCTTCCCCCTGTCCCCTCTCCACTCCGCTCCTTCCGCCCTCCTTCTACCTCCTCTGTAGTCTGCAGCCGGCCCTGGGATCGCGTCTCAGCTCCGGTGTGTCGGACGCGAAACCGGAAGTGCGTCACTGTCACTTCCGGTCCGCACTTAGATCGGCGCCGCTATAGAATACAGCTCAGATTGCTGTATTATGCTTGCAGAGCAAGGGGGAGGAGGGAATGTGGTTAAGTTCCAGCAAGGAACTTCTATTTTTATAAGTTAGTCCCGCAGTGTGGTGCCTGGACATTGCTGGAGGAGGAGCTGTTGCTTCCTCCTCCCCCCGCCCTCCCCTTCCTGCTATATAAGGCCAGGTTGCTGGCTGGGTCAGTGTTGCACTCAGTTTCTGTGTGCAGCTGACCTTGACAGTTGGCTGATCCAGTGTCTTACTCTGATCAGAAGGCTCAAGGTTGCTCAGAATTCTTAAAGTGATGACGTCACCTTCTCAGGGTAAGATCGACGTCTGGGCTGGGGCCTTCTTTGGGGGCGTTGGAACCATTTTTTTAATGATTACTTCTTTTCTTAGGAAAAGCTGCCCACAAACAGAAGCACCTGGCTTGTTCCAGTTGTGGCACCCCGTTACCGGATGCCTACGAATTTCATCGCTGTCCAGGCTGCCGCCCTAGGCCAGCCAATCCTGAGCCGACAGTCGTAGAGATGTTTTCTTGGATGAAAGAGTTCCTCGACACCTCCGTCGCGGAGATCAAGGGGGCGGTCTCCAGCAAGAGACCCAGGCAGGCCTCGTCTGGGCCTGTTCCAATGTCGGAAGACGTGATCTCGCTTGGCGAGAATTCTTCCTCTGAGGAAGAGGAGTCGGTCTTTTCCTTTCCGGCGGAGAAGACACAGAGATTACTGCGCTCCATCAGGTCAAGGGACCAGGATGTTGAGCATGGGGAAGCTCCACACTCCACCGCTAGGGGGCCAAGGGCCTTCAAAGTGGACGAGTCGCTTAAAAAGTTAATGGCGACCGAATGGAAACATCCTGAGAAAGGACCAGTTCTAACCAAGAGGTTCAAACTGATGTTCCCCCTACAGGAGGGGGACTCCTTGGATTGGGTCCCACCACCTAAAGTGGATATGGCAATAGCCAAACTTTCCAGAAGAACCTTGGTGCCTTCCGATGACGGGAGTAACCTGAAGGATCCCCTGGATAGACGCGCAGAATGTTCGCTCAGGCGTAACTATACTGCGGCGTCCGCCTCTGCCTCTGTGGCCATAGCCGGTACCGAGGTCTCTGATTTCATTCGCGCCCGTACGCTGAAGATCCAGGCAGACATAGATTCGGGAGTCGCCAGAGATGACATCCTGGATCAATTTAAAACCCTCCTTTTAGGCATAGATTTCATGGCGGATGCGTCTCAGCAGCAGCTAAGACTTGCTGCCAAGTCAATGGCTTTGTCTGCTGCCAGCAGACGGCCTTTATGGCTGAAGCCCTGGGTGGCGGATAACATATCAAAATTTAATTTGTGCTCCCTCCCTTACGAGCCTGGCAGGTTGTTCGGCTCCGAGCTAGACCTCCTCATGGAGAATCTTGCAGACAAGAAGGGAAAATCACTCCCTCAGCAATCCTTTCGAGGACGTGGGAGAGGCAGAGGTGGAAGATTCCAGGGAAGAGAGAGGAACCAGAGATGTTCCGAAAATAACAGGAGAGGTAGAGGTCGCGGTCGCGGGAACCGCAGGGCTGATCAATGACTCTCGGCAGCCCACCACCTCCCCATCCCCACCCCCCACACTTCCCCACGAATCTCCCTGCCTGAATCCTCCAGTAGGAGGTCGTTTATTTTTGTTCAGAGATTTTTGGGAGCAAATAATCCCAGATCCTTGGGTGCTGCAGGTCATCAGCACCGGTTACAGGATCGATTTCAGTTCCCAGCCTCAAGAGAGGTTCGTCCTTACAGGACGTCTAACACCCAGCAGACAACTGATCCTGGAAGACTCTGTACTCCAGTACATTGTCAAAGGGGCCCTAGAGGAAGTTCCTCCTCGAGAGCTCGGTCAGGGAGTGTATTCTCCCATCTTTCTTGTTCCAAAGCCGTCAGGAGACTGGCGCATGATTATCGATCTGCGTTACCTAAATCGGTTCATCAGAAAGAAGCGTTTCCGGATGGAAACCATTCGCTCAGTCCTAAACATCCTGAACCCGGCAGACGTGATGGTGACGATAGATCTGAAGGACGCTTACCTTCATGTTCCTATCTGTCCGGCCCACAGGAAATTTCTCAGAGTTGCTGTCTGCATAAAAGAGGTAGTGAAGCACTACCAGTTTGCTGTGTTGCCTTTTGGCATCTCCTCTGCTCCACACACCTTCACAAAGGTTGTGGCTCCTGTGGTCGCCCACTTAAGGCTCCTCGGCTTAGAAGTCGTCCCTTATTTAGACGACTGGCTTTTAAAAGCCGCGTCCGCAGACATCTTACAAGCCCAGCTTCAACAAGCTCTCCACACTCTGCAGAACCTGGGGTGGCTCGTGAATTGGGACAAATCAGAGTTGGTCCCCTCTACCACAAGGCGGTTTCTGGGGTTTGTGATAGATTCACAACTAATGACCCTATATCTGTCTCCACAGAGGAGAGACAAAGTAATAAAAGCTGCAGAGTTTCTCCTACCCCCCAGACGGGTGTCTATTCGGGTTCTCATGAGGATGTTAGGCCACATGTCAGCGTCTGCAGAGGCAGTACCTTGGGCCTTGTGGCATCTTCGGCCACTACAAGAGGAAGTCTTAGCGGTTTGGAATCGCAAACCCAGAGACCTAGATCGGAATCACTCCCTGTCTGTAGAAGTCCGTTCCTCCCTCAGGTGGTGGAAGAACCTAGTGGATGGAATGCCTTTATCCCAACCTACTTGGGTGATCCTGACCACGGACGCCTCCCTTCTGGGCTGGGGAGCCCATCTGGGACACAGTACAGTTCAGAATACCTGGAATCCTCAGGAGAGACTCCTGTCGTCCAATCTGAGGGAGCTAAGGGCGGTGAGGTTAGCCCTCAATCACTTCTCACCTCTCATCCAAGGTCAAGCCGTGAGAGTACGGACCGACAACACGACTGTGGTTGCTTATCTAAACAGACAGGGAGGATCGAGATCCCGGACCCTCCTGAGGGAGGTGGGATTACTTTTATCTTGGGCAGAGAGCAATCTATCTCATCTAGTGGCAGTCCACATCAGAGGGGATCTCAATATAGTAGCAGATCGTCTAAGTCGGGGCCTTCCGGTACCAGGAGAATGGTCCCTGAACGACAACATCTTCTCCAGGATAGTCCAACGCTGGGGGACTCCCGAGATCGATTTGATGGCAACTCGTCTGAACGCCAAAGTAAGCAAATTCTGCTCCTTGTACAAGGAGGACAATCCGGTAGCGATAGATGCTCTGTCCATAACATGGAGGTTCAGGCTGGCCTATGTATTCCCTCCAATTTCCATGATACCAAGGGTATTGATGAAGATCAAGCAAGACCAAACCTCAGTGATAGCCATCATTCCATTCTGGCCGAAGAGGTCTTGGTTCACCCAGCTCATGCAGATGAGTCAGGGCAATTATTGGAGACTTCCCCTAATACAGAACCTAGTGTACCAGAACACAGGTCCCTGTCTAGATCTGAGGAGGCTCAGTCTGACAGCCTGGAGACTGACCGGTCCCTTCTAGAAGCTAGAGGGCTTTCGGTGGAGGTCCTGAGAACAATCTCTCACTCCAGAGCGGATTCTACGAATCAAAAATATTCCCGCATATTCAAAATATTTATGCGATGGTGCACGGATAGAGAGGTAGTTTCCTCAGATCCTCCTCTCTCTGAGATTCTTCAATTCCTGCAAGATGGTCTAGACAAGGGTCTAAGCCCATCTACATTGAGAGCTCACGTTGCTGCCTTGTCAGCATGCCTTGGTAAGCCAATTTCTCAGGACCCCCTAATTAAGAGGTTCCTTAAAGGTGCTCAGAGGCTTAGGCCCAGCATCCAGAGACCAATCCCTGAGTGGGAGCTGCCAGTGGTCCTAAGGGGGTTGTGTTCCCCCCCCCTTCGAGCCTTTGGAACAGGTAGACTTAAAATACCTTTCCCTCAAAGTTACCTTTCTCTTGGCCATAACCTCAGCCAAGAGGGTTGGGGAGCTCCAGGCTCTGGGGGCAGCGGAACCATACTTAAGTTTTCTGCAGGACAAGGTCCTGTTAAGATTTCTGCCTACCTTTCTACCAAAGATGCCTTCGTTTGTGAACACCAACCAGACAATAACACTGCCGGTGTTTTCTCCTACCTCTAACACTCCTGAGGAGGAGAGATTACTTTCCTTGGACATCTCAAGAGTCCTTAGAATTTATTTAAATAGAACGGAAGAGTTCAGGAGATCAGAAAATCTGCTGATCTCTTATTCGGGGAACAACAGAGGGCTCAAGGTTTCCAAACCCACCTTGAGCAGATGGATTAAGGAGGCTATTAAGCTGGCGTTTACGTCCCAAGACTTACCACCGCCATCCTTCTTATCTGCCCATTCTACAAGGGCAGTTTCTACGTCATATGCGGAAAGGAAACTAATCCCTTTAGAGCAAATTTGTGCGGCTGCCTCGTGGAGCACGCAAAACACCTTTATTTCCCATTACCGCCTGGAGAATAGGCGTTTACAGGGAACAGCCTTTGGACGGTCCGTGTTAAATGCTGCTCGTCCATAGGTCAGCTCTCTAACTCCTGTGGATAATCCAGCTACTTAGTAGTAGTCCTTTAGCCCTCCCAAAATTTGTGCGAGGTTCCTTGCTACTTCCCCACTTGTGCTGCTGGTTAGGACGAAAGGGAAGCGTCAATTTTGACGTAAATTTGTTTTCCCTTAGTCCTAACAGCAGCACACAAATATCCCTCCCTCTATGCTGTTATGATTACTTGTTAAAAAAGCAACTAGCCCTGTGTAGGGCGGCCTATATAAGGAGGGGGGAGTTAATTAATTAATTAATTACTTATGATGCAGAATTTTATTCAGCAAAAATTCCGCCTGTCCTGACCAGCTTCACAGGGGCGAATACCCCACTTGTGCTGCTGTTAGGACTAAGGGAAAACAAATTTACGTCAAAATTGACGCTTCTGTATGGGGACGAGTGATGGCATTAGTGATCTCTCATCTCCATACTGTGGAGCAGATTGCTGCATGTAATAGCAGCGGTCTCCTCCACTAACAAGCAGGGGACTGTCGAGAAGAAACACTTCCCTCCCAACAATCGAAATGCAACTGGCACCCTGTGAATGGGGTGACAGCTGGAGCCCCCTCCTTCTTTTTAACTGTCTATATGTATTAGTCACCACTAATAGGCCATCAATATAAGATCAGAGGGGGTTAATACCAGGCACAGCCATTACTAAAAGAACAAATGTGTGCCTGGTTAAAGGGACTCTGTCACCACTTTCTAACCCCCCCTTTTAAAAGTATTGTTCTCTCCATGGCGCCCTTGTGATTACAAAGGTGTTGTTATAACATAAATTCGCCGTCTCGTTTTGATAAAAATACCTTTTATCTAACCTGTCAATCTTGTGGATAAGGTGCCCAGGGCGTTTCTGAAGGTCTGAAGCTGCCGCCCGCCGCCGCCGCCATTGGTGCCCAGCTCCTCCCCTGATCCTTTCAGCGCCGCCTGAATGTAAAGAAATCCGCCTCCGGCTCTTGCTCAGTGCCCCCTCCTCCTTTTCAAAGATCCCGCGCGTGCGCACAGCGAGAGCCGGAGGCGGATTTCTTTACATTCAGGCGGCGCTGAAAGGATCAGGGGAGGAGCTGGGCACCAACGGCGGCGGCGGCGGGCGGCAGCTTCAGACCTTCAGAAACTCCCTGGGCACCTTATCCACAAGATTGACAGGTTAGATAAAAGGTATTTTTATCAAAACGAGACGGCAAATTTATGTTATAACAACACCTTTGTAATCACAAGGGCGCCATGGAGAGAACAATACTTTTAAAAGGGGGGGTTAGAAAGTGGTGACAGAGTCCCTTTAAGCATAAAGGGGGCATGGCGATTACTCCAGTAACTCTTTAATGAGTTTAGGCCACATTCACATCTGTGTTTGGCGCAGGAACAGACTGCCAGAGTTCACTGTATATGGCACAGCCGGATACTACTGTGCCCTGCCATATTCCCATTCACTGGATGCTGCTGACGAGAAGAACATTTTCTCATTCACCAGGCTGACGGATTGCACATGCAGATGAAACTCTATTGAGTAATACATCATATGTTCTGCCTTTAAAATAGACTCAGTTTACCTATGGGGAAAATCTTTCCAGCCAGTAATTAGTCTTTGGGGTTCACAATTCACAAAAACATGGTGTTTCACACGGCTTTTAATAAATCAGTGGCATTAAATTAGTAGATGTCAAGTATAATGTGCACCGCATGGGCTGAACCGCGGAGCTCCTGCCATGGCCTAACTCCTCCCACGCGCTGTTTAGGCTGGTTTCACACTAGCACTAGTGAGATCCAACAGGCTGTTCTCGATTCTCGGCATATTTGCCTGTCCACATTATAGTTAATAGGGCTAGATGGCAATCATGTCGTTTCCGGCAATGTCGGATCCAGAGAGACACGTCAGGTTATTCCCTGCTAGAACAGCCTGCCAGATCTCACTAATGCGAGTGTGAAACTGGAAAAGTGGTGAGGGTACAAGAAAAACGGCACTTGTGACTTTTATATGCCGAAACATGGGGTAGAGCGCTAGTGCATAATCCAATTAGGTAATAATAACATTGTACAATGTAAATATGAATCCAATCTGGCTGGATTTTCCATCTGCACCATTTTACCAGTAAATTGACGGGCTTACCTTGGGATGCTTGTTAAATAGGTAACAACATTCAGAAAATCATCATCAGGAATCTCTGTGAAGTTAGGATATTCAGGGAAGGAAATAATGGGTGCTCCATCCTTTCCTCTGCCTCCTGATAATAGAAGACATTAATGATTAGGTAGGTGTTTTCTAATTGCATATTTACATACGTTTCATCCAATGTACATGTAAAGGAATGCTGCTATTATTGATTTTTCAGACATATGCAAACAAGCATCCACAGCCTTGAAGCCTTGGCCTCCCAACAAGGAAGAAATTGTCTTGAGTATATATACCCAGGGAGGAAAGCTTTTGTATTCGCATACAAATATCCTCCACCCTGCACACTTACTTCTGCACGCCTTATAGTGTGTATCTCCCTACACGGGCTCACGTCATAGGGCTCCATAGCTAAACTCAGTATGGGCCCCAGTGAGATTTTTGACAAATCTACTTTTTTTTTATTAAATGGAGGAATTTCTAAATAACAAAAAAAATCATGCTCCGTTTTACTCACTTTACCTGACTTGAAGTTGAACAGGTGCTCATTTTGAACACCATACAGTATTGTTCACTGTATTTACACCAGACAACCGAGATAAATACATTGATAAAACTTCCAATCACTGCTTCCCCTCACATAATATATTACAAAACTGTCTGCTTGCACTACCGGGGTGGGGGACAGATCAGTGCATAGGAATTTATAGTTACCATTACACGCAATGAAAGCTATCAGATATCTCTGTGCACTGAGCTCCTCCTAGTGGCGGCTGCAGCAAAATGCTTTGTATGTACAGTATCTCAGAAACAGGAAGAAGCAGTTCGGCAGCTGCACCCCACACCCCATAGCAGTCTCATGGTCTGCCTCCACGGTAGGTACCATGAGACTGCGATCCTAAGGCCCCTTTCACACGAACGCATTGCGCCCGCACGGAATCCGGACCCATTCATTTCAATGGGGCTGTGTACATGTGCGTTGGCTTTCACGCATCACTTGTGCGTTTTGTGAAAATCGCAGCATGTTCTATATTCTGCGATGGCCCCATAGAAGTGAATGGGGCTGCGTGAAAATCGCATCCGCAAGAAATTGCGGATGCGATGCATTTTTCACGGATGGTTGCTAAGAGATGTTTGTATACCTTCAGTTTTTTATCACGCGCGTGCAAAAGCATTAAATCGCATTGTACTCGCGCTGTAAAAACTGAACAATTGAACGCGATCGCAGACAAAACTGAATGAACTTTGTTTGCGAAATTGCACATTTTTCACTGAACGCATTCGCAACGCATCCAGACCTAATCCGCACACGCTCATCTGCAAGGGGCCTAAATGTACAGAATCAGACAAGAATAAAAAAAGCCTTTGTATGCTGGTACATGAAATCTGAGGCAAAATGAGGTACATGCCTCAGGATGCCTCAAATCTCATATGCAGGCATACAGAGGTTTTTTTTTCTGTCTGATTCAGTGCATATAAGACATGACATTTACGGAGGTATTCTCTCCTAGAAGCACTGCATATATACAGAGTCTGACAGAGCCTGGATGGCGGTGCACAGAGGCCCGCTGGCTGCAGGGGTGCACCTAGCCTTTCTGCTGCCTGAGGCAAAAAATGAAATGGCGCCCCTCCCTTCCCAATGCCAATTTCTTAATCTAACCCCGTCCCTTCAGCGCATGGCCCTTCGGTTGCCCTTCTCTTGCCCCAACCTGGTGCTGCCTGAGGCAAAAAATTAAATGGCGCCCCTCCCTCCCCAATGCCAATTTCTTAATCTAACCCCGTCCCTTTAGCGCATGGCCCTTCGGTTGCGCTTCTCTTGCCCCAACCTGGTGCTGCCTGAGGCGATCGCCTCACCTGTCCTCATTGGTGGTGCACCCCTGGCTGGCTGTGTACTAAAGGTGCTGCGCAGGCTCCATGTCAGTGTGCAGTGTGGCTGTCTTCACCCAAACATGTAAGCACAGATAGTCTGACTGCTATAAACTGTGCAGTAAAACTATGGGGCACATTTATTAGACCCCTGTGATGGTGATGGATCCGCCACAGTTATGTAGAGGCTCCGGCCTCTTCATAACTTCGGCTCATCCACCACTTCTAAATGTAAGACAGCTTCCTAGCCGTCTTACATTTAGACCTTTTTGTACGCCTGAAAAAAGCGTAGAAAATGGTAAATGAGACCGGCCGGCCATTTGCACGCAATTACACGTGAAACATACGTTTTTAACTACTGGTGTCTACAGACATGTTTGCCACAATTTTAGAGTTTTTCACATTTCTAGAGGTTTCTATTCATCTCACAAAATGCCCCTATACTACCTTCAAATGTCTGACAATATGCTGCCACCTGGTGTCAACTGGCGTCTTTTGCATTTGCTATGATTCATTTAATAAAAATAGAAACAAAATCACTAGGCAAATTCTCAGAAGGTTAAATTCCAGAGCACTACCAATCAGTGGCGTACCAAGGGGGGGGCGGCCCGCCCCGGGTGCCACTCACAAGGGGGGTGCCATGACGGAGTCACCCCTCCATCCACTGCTGCACCGCGACTCCGCCAGGCGCCGGCTTCTGTGGAAGGATTATTGCGGCGGCGCGCAACATGACGTCACGACGCTGACGCCGCCTTCACGGATCTTTTAAAGAAGCGGAAGGATCCATTACCAGCGGTCGGACGGAGCCTGAGGCATCATCAAAATGTGAGTAAATAATTGTGTAATTAAGGGGTGTGTGTGTGTGTAATTAAGTGGGGGTTTGTAATTAAGGGGGGGGGGTGGAATTAAGGGAGGGGTTTGTAATTAAGGTGGGGAGGGAGGGGGTGTAATTAAGGGGGGGAGTGTGTAATTAAGGGGGGGTGTAATTAAGGGAGGGGGTGTAATTAAGGTGGGGAGGGAGGGGGTGTAATTAAGGGAGGAGGTGACGTGTAATTAAGGGAGGGGGTGTAATTAAGGTGGGGAGGGAGGGGTGTAATTAAGGGGGGGTGTAATTTATTTCCAAGTTAATTTATTTTTCACAGTTATAGTTTTTTCAAGTTGATATAGAGCTTACAAATTTGTAATAAATATTATTGAAAACATTGAAAAAAGTTTGTGCATGTTTTCTTAACTTTCTTGGGGGGCAGGGGGGCGGGGGGGGGGGTGCCAAACAAAGGGTTCGCCCCGGGTGCCAAATGCTCTAGGTACGCCCCTGCTACCAATGCTTTAAAGCAGTGGTGCCAAACCATTTTTCGTCCGAGGGCCGCACTAGACAGGGTATACATTTTGCGGGCCACATCCAGGTAGCTTTACCAGAAAGAAATGCAAACACTGTGAGGGGGCACATGTGAGCATTACTACTGTGAAAGGGCAAATATCTGGGCATTTTTTCTGTAAAGGTGCACATATGGGCATTATTACTGTAAAGGGGGCACATGTGAGCATTACTACTGTGAAGGGGCACATGTGAGCATTACTACTGTAAAGGGGCACATGTGAGCATAACTACTGTGAAGGGGCCATATGTGGGCATTACCCCTGTGCAGGGGGCACATCTGGGCATTATCCCTGTGCAGGGGGCACATCTGGGCATTACCACTGTGCAGGGGGCACATCTGGGCATTACCACTGTGAAGGGGTCATGTGAGTATTACTACTATGAAGGGGGCGCATCTGGTCATTACCACTGTGAAGGGGGCACATCTGGGCATTACCACTGTGAAGGGGGCACATTTGGGCATTTCCACTGTGAAGGGGGCACATCTGGGCATTACCACTGTGAAGGGAGCATGTGAGCATTACTGTGAAGGGGGCACATCTCTGGGCATTACTACTGTGAAGGGGACACATCTCTGGGCATTACTACTGTGAAGGGGGCACATCTCTGGGCATTACTACTGTGAAGGGGGCACATCTCTGGGCATAGCAAGACTAAGGAGTGGAATGCAGGAAACTCTCTCTAGAAATGCCTTGTGGTGCAATATTATGAGTCCTCTCTCCCTCATTAATATTGCTAAGCGCGTCCTGCGGAGCAACCCAGGCGGCCCACACGGGCACCAGACATAGTAATCACATAGAAAGGCACAATGTAGTTCAAAATCTAGATGTTGTTTTGACAGAAAGAATAGCGCTGATGCAGCACTATTCTCCCTGGTAAATCTGACGGCTCGAAACGGATCCTTTGACACAAATGTAAAGATTTCCTAATATTGCCACGTGCACACTCCTTGTCTATGGACCACACATAATTATATAGATGGGATCCAATAACATTCGAAGGGCTCATGCACACGACTGTGATTGGCCCGTGGCTCCCCTGACTCAAACTGACTGTATCATAGTGTTTTATGATAGCATACTTACCAACGTTTCAGTTGGTAAAATCGGGACATATAAGCCCTGCCTCTGGAAATGCCCACCCAGGAACACTCATGGGTGGAGTTTGCCCCACCTATAATTATTGACTTGTCTATTGGACTGTTTGCAAATAAACCCCTGAACTGTAAAGCGCTGAGGAATATGTTGGCGCTATATAAATAAAGATTATTATTATTATTATTAGTTATAATCAAATCCAACATTTTGACAATGTTAAAGGGGTTGTCCAGCTTCATATAGTTTTTTTTAATACCCCCTGACACACACCCAGTGGGATCGTTTAGGGTAGCATACTCTCTACGCTCTGCTCTGTGCGTGGTCCGCTATCTTCACTGGACTTCAGACCCTGCATGTAAACTTCCAGCATGGAAAGGGTCATATGTGCCAAAGCAGCCAATGACTGGTCACAGTGGTGACATATCCCCAAGCGGCTTGGAGAGCAGGTAAGTATGATTCCCTCAAAAGGTTCCAGGGGGTTATTTTAAAAAAACTATATGAAGTTGGACAACCCCTTTAAGTCTACCTAAGTTTATCACAGTGGCTGATGCTGAAGGGTAAATTTGGTGCATATCTAGATACTTTTGTCTAACCTTATGCTACCTATCGGTTGGCCACAAACCTTGAGCCTAACTTTTGTCACATCTTATGCCATGCCCATTTTCAGCTAAGTCAGGGGACATAGGAGAAGCACAAAAAGTGTCTATATCACATAATAAATATGTGCAAGACATGACACAATTTTTTTCCCACTATGGGGAAGATTTATGAAATGCAAAGGAAAACTGGCTTAGTTACCATAGCAACCAATCAGATTCCATGACAACTGAAAGGTAGAATCTGATTGGTTGCTAAGTGCAATTCAGCCAGTTTTCCTTTGCACCAGTCTTGATAAATCTCCCCAAATAAGGCCTCCTGCACACAAACGTTTTTTTTCTTTCGTTTCCGTTCCGTTTTTTGCGTTCTGTATATGGAACCATTCATTTCAATGGATCCGCAAAAAAAACGGAAGGTACTCTGTATGCCTTCCATTTCCGTATTTCCGTTCCGTTCAAAAATAGAACAAGTCCTATTATTGCCTGCAAATAACGATCCATGGCTCCATTCAAGTCAATGGGTCCACAAAAAAAACGGAATGCATCCGTATGTCTTCCATATCCGTTCCGTTTCGTTTTTGCGAAACCATCTATTGAAAATGTTATGCCCAGCCCAATTTTGTTTTATGTACCTACTGTTTAAACATTATTGTATGCTTCCGTTTCCATTTGCGATCCACAAAAAACGGATCAAAAACGGAAACCAAACTGAAAAAGGGAACGGCAAAACGGAATGGAAGTGGAAACACTACTAAAACAAAAAACTGAAAAACGGATCCGTGAAAAACGGACCGCAAAATACAGAAAAAGCCATACGGTCGTGTGCAGGAGGCCTAAGTCAGTATTCTGGCATTTAGCTTAGTAAATTTCTATGTCCAGTGGGTGGTCCTACTAATTAACAGCTAGCTTTGTAAGCAGGACCACCCACTGGTCTCCTAACTTCAAACTAAGCAGAGACTTATAATAATAAATTACAAGTTTTACTGAATCTTTTCCTACAAGACTATCTATCAGTCTGCTCAGCTCCTCCTGCTCTATAACATGGTGCCTGCAGGTCAGACTGCATTTAAATTTTTAACATAACCTTAAGGCTGGGTTCACACGGGCGTTGCGGGAAAATGTGCGGGTGCGTTGCGGGAACACCCGCGATTTTTCCGCGCGAGTGCAAAACATTGTAATGCGTTTTGCACTCGCGTGAGAAAAATCGCGCATGTTTGGTACCCAAACCCAAACTTCTTCACAGAAGTTCGGGCTTGGGATCGGTGTTCTGTAGATTGTATTATTTCCCCTTATAACATAGTTATAAGGGAAAATAATAGCATTCTGAATACAGAATGCATAGTAAACTAGCGCTGGAGGGGTTAAAAAAAATAAAAAATAATTTAACTCACCTTAGTCCACTTGATCGCGTAGCCCGGCATCTCCTTCTGTCTCCTTTGCTGAACAGGACCTGTGGTGAGCATTAATTACAGGTAAAGGACCTTTGGTGACGTCACTCCGGTCATCACATGATCCATCACCATGGTAAAAGATCATGTGATGGATCATGTGATGACCGGAGTGACGTCACCAAAGGTCCTGTTCCTGTAATTAATGCTCACCACAGGTCCTGTTCAGCAAAGGAGACAGAAGGAGATGCCGGGCCGCGATCAAGTGGACTAAGGTGAGTTAAATTATTTTTATTTATTTTTTTAACCCCTCCAGCGCTGTTTTACTATGCATTCTGTATTCAGAATGCTATTATTTTCCCTTATAGCCATGTTATAAGGGAAAATAATAATGATCGGGTCTCCATCCCGATCGTCTCCTAGCAACCGTGCGTGAAAATCGCACCGCATCCGCACTTGCTTGCGGATGCTTGCGATTTTCACGCAGCCCTATTCACTTCTATGGGGCCTGCGTTGCGTGAAAAACGCAGAATATAGAGCATGCTGCGATTTTCACGCAACGCACAAGTGATGCGTGAAAATCACCGCTCATGTGAACAGCCCCATAGAAATGAATGGGTCGGTATTCAGTGCGGGTGCAATGCGTTCACCTCACGCATCGCATCCGCGCGGAATACTCGCCTGTGTGAAAGGGGCCTAACTCCTTCAAGACAAAACCTACTTTAATTTTAGTTTTCCACATTCCAAGAGCCACATAGTCGTGTGAGAGTTTATTTTTTGCGAGACAAGTTTTTTTTTTTTTGTTAATGGTATCATTTAATTTACCTTGTGCTGTTTTGGAAAATGGGAAACAAATTATTTGTGGTGAAGAAATCCACAATTCCACCAAGGTTTTTTAGGTTTTGATGTTACAGGGTTCACTATGCGCTAAAAATGACATGACATCCTTATTCTGTGGGTCAATACAGTTACGGCTATAACTTTTTATACTACTTTAAAAAAAATCTAAGCTTTGTTTGCATCGCCATTTTCATAACTTGTAAAAATTGGGAAAGGGGGTGATTTAAATTTTTTATATATATATTTTTTTTTAAACTTGTCCCATAGACCATATTAGAGTACAATTATGGTCTATGGGATTCTGACACTCTGCCTGCTGAGCCCTATCTCGTGCACAGCTTTATAGGCAGTTTACCATGACAGGAAGATACCAAAACAAATAAGCCTCAAAAAACAATATTACACAGCCCTTTCTAATTGAACAACAACCTATACAAAACCCCTATAACAGGAAAAAAAATAAGCAGGACTCAGAACCTTGTATATAAAAAGTATTATATTCTTTATCACAGCATATATAAATAAATATGTAGACATAAGTCATGTAAAATGGGGACAAAACATTTGTTTAGATATGGAGCAATGTCCACAAACACCGTACTGAGTATGGATCCCAAAGCACCCACATACAGTACAGACCAAAAGTTCGGACACACCTTCTCATTCAAAGAGTTTTCTTTATTTTCATGACTATGAAAATTGTAGATTCACACTGAAGGCATCAAAACTATGAATTAACACATGTAGAATTATATACATAACAAACAAGTGTGAAACAGCTGAAAATATGTCATATTCTAGGTTCTTCAAAGTAGCCACCTTTTGCTTTAATTACTGCTTTGCACACTCTTGGCATTCTCTGGATGAGCTTCAAGAGGTAGTCCCCTGAAATGGTTTTCACTTCACAGGTGTGCCCTGTCAGCTTTAATAAGTGGGATTTCTTGCCTTATAAATGGGGTTGGGACCATCAGTGGCGTTGAGGAGAAGTCAGGTGGATACACAGCTGATAGTCCTACTGAATAGACTGTTAGAATTTGTATTATGGCAAGAAAAAAGCAGCTAAGTAAAGAAAAACGAGTGGCCATCATTACTTTAAGAAATGAAGGTCAGTCAGTCAGCCGAAAAATTGGGAAAACTTTGAAAGTAAGGGCTATTTGACCATGAAGGAGAGTGATGGGGTGCTGCGCCAGATGACCTGGCCTCCACAGTCACCGGACCTGAACCCAATCGAGATGGTTTGGGGTGAGCTGGACCGCAGAGTGAAGGCAAAAGGGCCAACAAGTGCTAAGCATCTCTGGGAACTCCTTCAAGACTGTTGGAAGACCATTTCAGGGGACTACCTCTTGAAGCTCATCAAGAGAATGCCAAGAGTGTGCAAAGCAGTAATCAAAGCAAAAGGTGGCTACTTTGAAGAACCTAGAATATGACATATTTTCAGTTGTTTCACACTTGTTTGTTATGTATATAATTCCACATGTGTTAATTCATAGTTTTGATGCCTTCATAGTCATGAAAATAAAGAAAACTCTTTGAATGAGAAGGTGTGTCCAAACTTTTGGTCTGTACTGTATATAACATATTGACCTCGGTTTTTGTTATATTTATTTGTTTTGTTTTTTTTCCTTTTCCTTATGTCCTGCTTATTTTTCCTGTTAGAGTACTTTCACACTAGCGGCAGGACGGATCTGACAGGCTGTTCACTCTGTCGGATCCGTCCTGCCGCTATTTTGCCATGCCGCCGGACTGCCACTCCGTCTCCATTGACTATAATGGGGACGGGGGCGGAGCTCCGGCGCAGATCGGCAGTGCACGGCGAGAGGCCTGTTGGATCGGTCCGGCCGCTAGTGTGAAAGTAGCCTTATAGGGTTTTTGTATAGGTTGTAGTTTACCATGACAGGCCTGGGAACCTTCAGAATGCCCCAGGCTGTCATGGTATCCAATCAGAGTCCAGTGATTTAATTGTGGGGTCCCCATTTGGAAGATAGATGAAGTCCCCTTCCTCTGCCTAACTTCACAGATGCCGCAATCGCTATTGACAGTGGCATCTGACCAGGTTTGTTGACCAGGTTGTTGTAATTGTTCAGCGAAGCAGCCTGCTCCATACAATCCCTTACACACTATTACGTACATGTACATGCTAATGCATGAAGGGATTAATGCATGGACAATAACATTGTATTGGGCCCCACTGTACCTACATTTTTTTAATTACTAAAAATGTATTGTTTTTCCACTTTTTTGAATGTAAGCAGCAATATAATAAATGGATGATTTCATTCTAGGGAATGTATACTGTATATCTGCACTGCAATTCTGTAAAATTCTATTTATTACAAGAATGTGTCCACACAACCCCATATGCAGCAAGCTGTGGTGCAATATAGGAGAGATATATTAATGTATGTGCTCCTAGAATCTTACTTTATTTGCATCAAATATATTATGTGTATGTGCCAGAATTTGAACCTATTTGCAACTATCTGCGAGTCAACTTTTCCTCCAAATTGTTGCCTATTCCTACTATACGCCCCCTTTTGTCGCAGTCTTGGACAGATTTTGTCGCATCTTGTGGTCACAAACTATACTAGCTCCAAGGAGGTCTAAAATGTGGTGCAGAATTCTAGGGATCGACCGATTATCGGTTTTACCAATATTGTCAGCCAATATTCAGGATTTTGAACGTTATCAGTATCGGCATCTATTTTGCCGATATACCGATAACGTATCGGGAACAAGGATCGTGCTGCTGACAGCGCTCTCAGTGTTCCCTCAGCAGCACAGGGGAGAAGGAAGCAGTATCTCCCTCCCCCCTGTGCTGCTGCTGCCACCAATGAGATGAGGGAGGACAAGAGGAGGGGCGGGGCTGTGGCCGCTGCGTCAACAATGATTAATACTGGAATTTGGGGGGGCGCACTGCGCCACCAATGTTTTTAATACTGAGGTTTGGGGGGCGCACTGCGCCACCAATGAAGATAACTCTCTCATTAATTCATATACAGGAGGCGGGATCTGGCTGCAGAATCACATAGCCGGCTCCCGACCTCTATGAGCGTTAGCTGCAATCTGCGGTAGTTAACCGCTCAGGTGCGGCACCTGAGGGGTTAACTGCCGCGGATCGCAGCTACTGCTCATAGAGGTCTGGAGCCAGCTATGTGATTCTGCAGCCAGCTCCCGCCTCCTGTATATGAATTAATGAGAGCGTTATCTTCATTGGTGGCGCAGTGCGCCCCCCAAACCTCAGTATTAAAAACATTGGTGGCGCAGTGCGCCCCCCCAAATTCCAGTATTAATCATTGTTGACGCAGCGCGCCCCCCCACCCAAGCCCAGTATTAAAGACATTGGTGGCGCAGTGCACCCCCCCCAACCCCAGTATTAAAGACATTGGTGGCACAGTGCGCCTCCCCACCCAAGCCCCCCAGTATTAATCATTGGTGGCAGTGGCCACAGGGTCCCCTCCTCCTCAGTGGAACCTAGAATATGACATATTTTCAGTTGTTTCACACTTGTTTGTTATGTATATAATTCCACATGTGTTAATTCATAGTTTTGATGCCTTCATAGTCATGAAAATAAAGAAAACTCTTTGAATGAGAAGGTGTGTCCAAACTTTTGGTCTGTACTGTAGCTCCCACAAAAGATGGAAATACGGTAGGTAAGCCTACAAATAATATCAGGAAATAATGATATCAGATGTACACAGCAAACCTAATGCTACAGAGGGGATGAAGTAACATACCCACTCAAAGGATTAACCACCCCTAAGTCACTGTAGGACCAGGAGAAACATAAGGAAAAAGAAAAAAAATATATATATGTATACAGTACAGACCAAAAGTTTGGACACACCTTCTCATTCAAAGAGTTTTCTTTATTTTCATGACTATGAAAATTGTAGATTCCCACTGAAGGCATCAAAACTATGAATGAACACATGTGGAATTATATACATAACAAACAAGTGTAAAACAACTGAAAATATGTCATATTCTAGGTTCCTCAAAGTAGCCACCTTTTGCTTTGATTACTGCTTTGCACACTCTTGGCATTCTCTTGATGAGCTTCAAGATGTAGTCCCCTGAAATGGTTTTCACTTCACAGGTGTGCCCTGTCAGCTTTAATAAGTGGGATTTCTTGCCTTATAAATGGGGTTGGGACCATCAGTTGCGTTGAGGAGAAGTCAGGTGGATGCACAGCTGATAGTCCTACTGAATAGACTGTTAGCTGCTTTTTTCTTGCCATAATACAAATTCTAACAGTCTATTCAGTAGGACTATCAGCTGTGCATCCATTTGTATTATGGCAAGAAAAAAGCAGCTAAGTAAAGAAAAACGAGTGGCCATCATTACTTTAAGAAATGAAGGTCAGTCAGTCAGCCGAAAAATTGGGAAAACTTTGAAAGTAAGGGCTATTTGACCATGAAGGAGAGTGATGGGGTGCTGCGCCAGATGACCTGGCCTCCACAGTCACCGGACCTGAACCCAATCGAGATGGTTTGGGGTGAGCTGGACCGCAGAGTGAAGGCAAAAGGGCCAACAAGTGCTAAGCATCTCTGGGAACTCCTTCAAGACTGTTGGAAGACCATTTCAGGGGACTACCTCTTGAAGCTCATCAAGAGAATGCCAAGAGTGTGCAAAGCAGTAATCAAAGCAAAAGGTGGCTACTTTGAAGAACCTAGAATATGACATATTTTCAGTTGTTAGGGGTTAACTGCCGCGGATCGCAGCTACTGCTCATAGAGGTCTGGAGCCAGCTATGTGATTCTGCAGCCAGCTCCCGCCTCCTGTATATGAATTAATGAGAGCGTTATCTTCATTGGTGGCGCAGTGCGCCCCCCAAACCTCAGTATTAAAAACATTGGTGGCGCAGTGCGCCCCCCCAAATTCCAGTATTAATCATTGTTGACGCAGCGCGCCCCCCCACCCAAGCCCAGTATTAAAGACATTGGTGGCGCAGTGCACCCCCCGCAACCCCAGTATTAAAGACATTGGTGGCACAGTGCGCCTCCCCACCCAAGCCCCCCAGTATTAATCATTGGTGGCAGTGGCCACAGGGTCCCCTCCTCCTCAGTGGCAGTTCCGATCGTTGCCCCAGCAGTGTAAGCCTGGGGCTCTGATCGGTTACCATGGCAGCCAGGACGCTATTGAAGCCCTGGCTGCCATAGTTAGCTCCCTGGCTGCCGTGTGCACAAAGCACAGAGCAGCAGGGACAGTGTGAGGTCCTATTCACCCTGATAGAGATCTATTAGGGTGAATAGGACAAGGGTTCTAGTCCCTAAGGGGGCTAAAAGTTTGTAAAAAAAAACATCAAAATATTAAGTATAAATGAAAAAGAAAGATTTACAAAAAAAAACAAACGTTAACAATAAACATATTCATTTTCAGCAGATTTGCGTAGGAATTTTTATATATTTTTTTTAAATATGAAAAGTCACAGAATATCATTATAAATTATCAGCTATCGGCCTAAAAGTTCACAGATTATCATTATCGGCTCTAAAAAATCAATATCGGTCGATCCCTACAAAATTGTATTAGTAGAAAGCCCTGTGACACATTGTAGTGCAAATAGGCATCTTGTGGTGCATTGTGTCACATCTACCCTTCAGACATACTAAAATATACAACTTTCTAAAACAACATCACAACTTTAGACCAATTCAAACAAAAGCGAGCAGCACTCCAACACGTAATAATGTGAAAAAAAGAAAGTTTATTCACCCATATGGTGTTGCGACGTTTCGGCTCTATACCAGAGCCTTTTTTAAGCAAAGTCACAGAACAAAGTGAACAAGCTATATACCCACAAAACATTACATCATTGTGTCACATGACTAATACATCAATCAGTAATTTTAACCCTTAAATGTGTCAACAATACATCAATTGCAAAAAGTACAAAATGTCTGTGTCTACAATTCATTATTAAAATATCTCATATTCCATATCTAATTAATAAATTTTCCAAATACAATTCATAAACTATTGTGTCCAAGCGTACTGCTTTCTTAAAAATTCCTACATTCAGCATTGAACTAGTTAAAAATCTAAAGTGCCAGGTGCTAATGATTAAATGCGCTGAGGGGGAATAACATCTATGTTGTGTAAGGACACACTGACCCGGTGCAACGCGATCCCATGTGCGCTTCTATGCTGGCATTGGCATTAGCGTCTAGAGAACAACCTTAAAGGGCTTCTGTCAGCCCACTAAACCGTTTTTGTTTTTTTTGCTTAATAATAACCCCTACACTGCGATTTATCCATACATAAGTAAAATAAGAATTTTGGTTCAGTAGAATTTGCTAAAACCCTATTTTTATAATATGTAAATTACCTTGCTACCAGCAAGTAGGGCGGCTACTTGCTGGTAGCAGCCGCATCCTCCGATGGTAATGACGCCCCCTCTGCTTGTTGATTGACAGGGCCAGCGGACGGGATCTTTCTCCGCTGGCCCTGCCTGTTTTCATTCAATATCTGGCGCCTGCGCCGCGGCCGTATCTATCTTCAATCGGCGCAGGTGCACTGAGAGGCGGCCGCTTCATCCTTAATGCGCCTGCGCCGGGTGTAGATGTGACGTCATCGGCGCAGGCGCATTGAGGATGAAGCGGCCGAGTGAGTGGCCGCCTCTCAGTGCGCCTGCGCCGATTGAAGATAGGTACGGCCGCGGCGCAGGCGCCAGATATTGAATGAAAACAGGCAGGGCCAGCGGAGAAAGATCCCGTCCGCTGGCCCTGTCAATCAACAAGCGGAGGGGGCGTCATTACCATCGGAGGATGTGGCTGCTACCAGCAAGTAGCCGCCCTACTTGCTGGTAGCAAGGTAATTTACATATTATAAAAATAGGGTTTTAGCAAATTCTACTGAACCAAAATTCTTATTTTACTTATGTATGGATAAATCACAGTGTAGGGGTTATTATTAAGCAAAAAAAAAAAATACGGTTTAGTGGGCTGACAGAAGCCCTTTAAGGTTTAAAATTGTAGGATTTCACTAGTTCTACGACGTAAAGTCGTGATTTTAGTAAGACACGGAGGCGAGTATTGCTTTCTCTTTCTTTACTTAAAATATAGCAGCAACAGACACAGGAAGAGAAAAAAACACCTAGTGACCAAGGCAACAGGCCACTGCTTCCTGACCCAGCCAGTATAAGAACCAGCTCCACCTAACAGTCCTCCTCTTTCTTTGTAATAACTAAAGCGAACAGGTGAACCAAGATCCGGAAACTGTGGAACTCCAAACGACCCACTGGAACTGGAACCATAGAACCTGGAAACTGAATGACTCTGGTTTGACTTGCCAACGTAGAACTATCTGCATGGCGATGAAACCAAGGAAACCCTGAGAAAATGGATACCGAAGGCATCAACCTAAAGGGAAGAAAAGAAAAATGTGGCGAATCAAGACCGTCCTACCAACGAGGGACAATCTGCCATAGCTGGAAACATGTGCATACAACAAAATTGCAATTCAACATTACACTTGAGATAATGTACTTACCATACCCCAGAGGAATCAAGGGCGGGAGAAACCAAAGGGTGGGTCAATACTCGCCTCCATGTCTTACTAAAATCACGACTTTACATCGTAGAACTAGTAAAATCCTACAATTTTATCCCAGACACGGAGGCTTCGTATTGCAAGTTCAAAGCTGCATGACCACCGTAGAAAAAATATGAGGCGACGGGCGGAAGTAAAAATCCCGAAAAGTGGACTCCCGCGACCAATCGGCCGCCCTTAAGATGTCTTGCAACCGCGCCCCTGACGCCATCATGGAGGTGGCCGAAGCACTACGTGTGGAATGGGCCGTAAAGACGGAAGTGTCCACACCCGCAAGCGAAAGGATCCATTTGACCCAACGTGCCAAGGTGGTTCTAGACACCGGAGCAAAGGGGGAACGATACGAGAGAAAAAGATTGGGACAAGCGGAAGAATGGTGGACAGCTGTTCTGGACTCGTATTCACGAAGGCAGGCAACCGGGCACAGAGCTGGCCTCGTCAGAAAAGCCGGATAAGAGACCAAGCGTGATGACGTCTTAGTACGCCTAGAGATGTGAAAGGTCACCCCCTCCGGAGTGAACGACCTAGCGGTAAAATCCAAGGCTTGTACGTCAGAAACCCGTTTGCAGGAAACCAAACACAAGAGGGAAACCAACTTAGTTGGCGCAGGGAGAGATCCGTGTTGGAAGGCCAGGAAGAATAAAGTGACAGCACACAGGATACATCCCAGGTGGAAGAATACCTAGGTCTGGGAGGACGAGACAGGCGAGCCCCTTTAAGCAGTCGACACACTAACGGGTGTTGCCCAGCCGGGCAGCCATTAAAACCCTGGTGCGCCGAGTAAATGGCCGATCTGTACACATTAATGGTACGATAAGCCCGACCCTCCTCGAATAATGACAACAAGAATTGGAGGACGTCTGAAACAGGGGCTGATACAGGATTCAGGTTTCGTCCCATGCACCAGCCAGCCCATGCCTTCCAGGCGGACCGATATGATCGCCTAGTTCCGGGAGCCCAAGCGTTGGCCAATAAGCGTCTAGTCGAGACCGGAAGTCCCTGGAAAACCCAGGGGACCCCGAAATCCTCCAGGCCAGGAGGGGCAAGGAGCCCTCCAACAGGAGGGGGTGAAACTGACCGTGGGGACCCAACACGAGATCCGGAAGCTCCGGCAACAGCCTGGGGATATCCACCGCCAACTCCAGGAGTTGTGGAAACCATGCCTGAGACCTCCAGAACGGGGTTAATAGGACCAACTCTGCCGATTGGCGCCTGACCTGAAGGAGCACCCTGGGAATCAGGGCAAACGGAGGGAAAGCGTAGAGAAGCGAGTTGGACCAATCCTGGAGGAACGCGTCTACAGCTTCCTCCGCCGGATCCGGCCGTCAGCTGTAAAACCGCGGAAGTTGGGTGTTGAGCCGGGATGCGAAAAGGTTGATGGACAACGGGCCCCACAGAGAACAGATAGCCAAGAAGACTTCTACCTTGAGCTTCCAATCGCTGCTGTTCGACCAGTGACGAGAGCTCCAATCTGCCTCGAAATTGTGGAGGCCCGGAAGATAGTCCGCCCGGACGAGCAGGTTTCTGGAAAAACAATAGTTCCAAAAGTCCTTCGCTAAACGAGCCAGCAAAGCAGAGCGAGTGCCGTCCAAGTGGTTGACCTACCTCACAGCGGACACATTGTCCATGCGAAGGCTTATGCACGCATTCACGGTATTGCTCGTAAAACTCCTGATTGCGAAGGATCCGGCTAGCAACTCGAGGGCATTGATGTGGAGGTTAGACTCCTCCTGCGACCAAAGGCCCCCAGTGGACACCCCGTCGCAATGGGCTCCCCAGCCGAGGAGGCTGGCGTCGGAGTCCACCGTGAAATCCGGCCGAGAGCCAAAGATGGCTCTGCCGTTCCAGGCCGACAGGTTGTGGATCCACCAAGACAGTTTGTTTCGCGTCTCCACGTCCAAGGAGACCATGTCTGCATAGGAGGCTCCCCTGCGAAGATGGGCAATCTTCAGGCGTTGGAGAGCCCGATAATGGAGGGGTGCTGGGAAGACCGCCTGAATGGAAGAGGAAAGGAGGCCAATTATGCGGGCCAGGTGGCGAAGCGAAAGTTGGCGACAACGTAAAGTGCGTCGCAATTCTTTGCAGATCGCACGTACTTTTGCCAGGGGAAGGCTGAGGGATTCCGACTCCGAATCCACTAGGAAACCCAGGAATTCCATGCGCCTGGACGGGGACAGGCAGGACTTCTCCCGGTTGAGAAGGAACCCTAGCCGCGAGAGGAGGTCTGTAGTCCATTGAAGATGGGACAGTAACATCTCTCGGCTCCGGGCCATGAGAAGGATGTCGTCCAGATAGATGATAAGACGGACACCCCTGCCCCAAACCAAGACACTACTGGGCGCATGAGCTTGGTGAAACACCAAGGAGCCGAAGAGAGGCCAAAGGGTAGACATGCAAAGCGCCAGACCACCTTGTCCCAGAGGAACCTGAGAAGGTCTCTGGATGAATTCGCAATCGGCACCATAAGATATGCGTCTTGGAGGTCTAATTTTACCATCCAATCCCCCGGAAGCAGCAGTTCCCGCAGGAGGTGAATGCCTTCTATTTTGAAGTGCCGGTAACATGCTAGAGCATTTAGAGCGCGGAGGTTGATGACCGGATGCATCTGACCTCCTTTTTTCTCCACCAGAAAAATATTGCTTAATACCCCCAACGAAGAGGAGGGGGCCCGTTCTATGGCCCCTTTGCGGCACAGGGCGGTAAGCTCCTCCTGGACCAAAGCGTGGTCCGCCGAGGACAGAACTATCAGGTGGGGGAGCGGAATGTGGTCTGGGGAGTCTATCAGGTCTATCTGAAAACCCCTGACCGTGGAGAGGACCCAACTGTCCGCGGTGATGATCTGCCAGGCAGGTAAAAAATGACAGAGTCTGCCCCCTATAGGTGGATTGAAAGAAACATGAGGAAGCGGCATTCTTACCGTACGGGCGTCTAGATCCGGGAGTGCCTCTGAAACCTCGGGAACGCCATGGTCTTCCACGGGAAGGGAAGAACGGGTTGTGCTGGCGTGACTCCTGGAAGGAGGATCCCTGGAAGCCAGACGACTGAGAAAAGGAGCCTCGGCCCCCGGTACGGGCCTGGTTGGATGACCGGCCGGACAGACGGCCCCTGACACTGCCGGCCCTGTTAGAGACCCGGCCCTGAAAAACTCTTCTCATTGAAGATTGTGCCTTGTCCAGGGTTATGAAGGCCCCTACATAGCGAGCTAGGTCTTTAATAAAAGAGTCTCCAAACAAGAGACCCTGGACCTCTTTGCCCGGCTCAGTGAGGGCGAGATTTGCCAGTTTGGGCTCTATTTTAAACAGGATGGCCTTACGTCTTTCAATTGACAGAGAAGTGTTGACACTCCCAGCCATACAAATTGCCCGTTGCACCCAACCACGGAGTTCCTCCGGGTCGACTTGTGTATTTTCCGCTCTAGCGGATTCAGCTAAGTCAAATAATTTCGCCACCGGGCCGAAAATATCAAGCAGCTTGTCCTGGCAAGCTTTTAACGCGGATTCCAGTCCCTTACGGGGGTTCCAACCTAGTTTGGCTAAGAACTGCGTCATCTTAGGGTGCACCGTAGGGGTATCGCACACCTTATTGCGGACAATCGACCTAGGACATTCCGCTTTCAGTTTATTATGGGCCGCCTTACTGAGCGGGCGGCGGACCCAGGATTCTAGGTAACTGGACACGTGGTCTGCCGGGAGCCATTCCGCGGACCTAGGGTGGTGTAAGGCGTCCGGGTCAAACAAAGGATCCCCAAAAGGGTCAGTGAGCACCCCTTCTGCGTTCGCGGAGCGTACAGTGGGTGAGCTAGACATTTGCAGTGGTGGGTTAGACGGACCCGGGACCTCCATCTCCATGGCGTCCTCCGAATCGTGCACGTACTCATCAACAGCCTCCACGCGATTTCTGAGTCGGAGTCGCTCTCATGTTGTGCTCTGCGTTCTGCCTGGCGTGGTAAGGCTCTTTTGCGTGGACGAGACACGCTATCCTGTGGGTGAGACACGTCACCAATTTATAAGGGTTCTGGAGGTTTGAGCATCATTATGTGAGTCATCTCCCGCAGGGGGTACATCATGCCATGAGTGTGAACTCTGAGCTGCGCACTGAGCGCCAGAGGAGTGTGCTAGGAGTGCCTGGGACAGTGTGTGGGAGATGTTGGCAGAGACCGAACCCATGGCAGATGCAATCGCATCAGCCACTGCCTTCTGGAAAATTGATGGGTCCCCAGAGGTGGTTAGACTGGGGACAGATGGGGTACTGATTGTCCCAGACTGAGGGACAGCAAAGGCCTGAGGGGAAACGCCTGAGGGGAGGGGGGAGAGGAGTGGTCGGATCAGACATGATACCGCCACAAGATGGGAGACACTAAACTGACCTAAGGATCTAACCTGATAAAACGAGCAAGCGCACAGATGAGAGCGCGATACAGGGAGCGATGTCCGCAGGGCACGGCAGGCAGTGTGAGCAACAAGATGGATGCCGAAGTCGCGCGAGACTTCCGGCCTCCGGGACGCGCGCGCTGACGCAATCTCGCGAGACTTCCGGCGTTACAGCCGGAGTCATGGCGAGAGAGCAGAGGAAAGCGCAGCCAGAGCGGGCAGCGTAGAGGGACCCAGACCGGCGAAAAAACGCACAGCGGGTCAGGGACAGAAGGCGGTAGGTGTACCCAAAGGTTAAGCAATATAAGAGCAATCAATAAAACGAATCACAGTAAAGAATTCCAGCGAAGATACAAACACTAGAGGAATACTTATCTCCTCCTGTGAGCAGCAAAGAAAGAGGAGGACTGTTAGGTGGAGCTGGTTCTTATACTGGCTGGGTCAGGGAGGAGTGGCCTGTTGCCTTGGTCACTAGGTGTTTTTTTCTCTTCCTGTGTCTGTTGCTGCTATAATTTAAGTAAAGAAAGAGAAAGCAATACGAAGCCTCCGTGTCTGGGATAAAATCGAGTCAGAGGTGGGGAAGCCGTTTAAATGGAACAGAGACCTGGAGGATTACAAAAGGGGCCAGATTTACACATGGCACATGGACCATGTGGATAACCAATCGCAGCGCACAGCTCACAGCCTGGGAGGTTTTTTTCTCCCAGGCTGTGAGCTGTGCGCTGCGATTGGCCAGCGCTGCAGCCTAGGAGAAGGAGACGCCCACAGGACAAGGGAAGACCCGCCTACTATAACTTAAAAAGCAAAGGTACCGGAGCCTATAACGGTAGAACGGAGCGGCGCCCGGGGATAATAGTAAGTGCAGTGAGATCCCCGGGCGCCGCTCTATATGGCAGCATACTCAGTTCACATAGTTTATACAGGTCCTCTTTAACTGGTTTAAGTTGAATATTGATTTATTATCTTTTTTCCGTAGTATCAAACTAAAAACGTGGTTTAAGAACAAGGTACATGAGGATACATCCCGATTGAGTGACTTTTCAATGGGGATGGTTGGTGTTTCCACAAAAAGCTATTTCAATCCAATTGTGAATGAGCCTGCAATAGAAGCTTATACAACTGCTGTTAAATCAGATATTGATTTGCTCAAAGCCACATATTTGGATGTTGACTTTTAGCATCCCAATCTTGCCTCATTGGAAGTGGAGGCCTTAGTGCAAATAAATAAAGACTCCACTATAACTGAGAAGCCCCTGACAAAGGTGGTGCTGTAGTAGTCATGGATACATGTAAATATATAGCAGAGGACAACTCAGCGACACCGAGGTCTATGGTATCCTTGATTCTAATTACAAATTTGAGATAGGGAGAGTGCTAAAACAGAGTCTGACTGAAGCATTGGTGCCAGGTGTCATTGATAAAGATCTCATGGAATATCTCATAGTGACACATCCAGTCACTCCAGTTCTATATGTATTACCCAAAAATTCACAATACCCTTATTGATCCTCCTGGACCCCCCATTGTTTCGGGTTCAGACTCTATATTTGTCACACATTTTTTTGGATAGGATATTACGCAGTTATGCAACAGGTGGGAACTCTTACATATGGGATATCTCAGATTTTTTAATAAAATTGGGGGAAGTTGATATATCACAGATAAAAATGCCAATTTTGGAGTCATTTGATGTAACCTCGTTATATACGTCTATTGACCATGTTAAGGGTATAGCTGCAGTGACACGAATGTTACATTCATCCTCACTTTCTGATGCAGCTTGCAAGTTCATTGTGGAATTGTTGAATATCATTTTGAAATACAACTATTTTTTGTTTCAGGATACGTTTTATATACAAAAAAATAGGGTATGGCCATGAGGCCTAATATGGCCCCAACCTACGCAAATATGAATATGCGAGCCTTTGAGGAGGATGTCGTCTATCGGTCTCACCACTTCGGACAGGTTCTGAGGTGGTGGAGATATATAGACGACGTCTTCCTCATTTGGATTGGAGAGGAGAGTTAATTGCTTGATTTTCATAAAGCTTTGAACAGTGTTGAGAACACTCTACAATTTACTCTAGTTTATCCCACTATGGAATTACAATTCTTGGATACTAGGGTAGTTCTCATGGATGGTAAATTACATACTGAGTTATACACAAAACCTACCGATAAAAACACAATTCTTTCCTACAGTAGCTGTCATCCTAGGAAGATGATTAGATACCTGCCATATTCACAAATGCTCAGAGCCAGACGTATAGAGTCTGAGCCTGATAGAGTAGAGACCACATTGAACTCAATGGTGAAGAAGTTTACACAACAAGGAAATCCTAATAAACTGCTAGATGAACACAAAGAAGCAGTTAAAAACTGGATAGGAAAAATATACTTATTAATCAGAGACCCATACCCAAGGTTACTAGGCTTCCATTTATTTCTACATACACGGAAGCAACTGGTGCCATTAGTAACATCATTAGACGTCATTGGCATATTCTTGAAGGCTGTATTAAGGAAGTACCAGAGTTTAAATCCCCCCCTCTATTTTCCTATCGTAGGTCCAAGAGTTTACGGGACCAGTTGGTCAAAGCTGACATTGGTTCCACAAAAAATGTTAGACAGAGTACATTGACACAACCAGGGCTGGGTTGTTACCCTTGCCTTAGTTGTGTAAATTGCCGATACATGTGCAAGGGTAAAACCTTTGTACACCCAGGCACAGGGGTATCGTATCCCATTCGCTTCCATCTCATCTGTGATTCTGATTTTGTTATATATGTTCTATCATGCCCTTGCAATGTCTTATATATTGGTGAAACCTCCACAGATTTCAAAACTCGCTTGAATAACCATCGCACCACAATTAGAAAGAAACGTCTTGACTTACCTTTGTCCAAACATTTTACTGAATTGAAACAT
The DNA here is from genome assembly GCF_905171765.1 of Bufo bufo. Lineage (NCBI taxonomy): Eukaryota > Metazoa > Chordata > Amphibia > Anura > Bufonidae > Bufo > Bufo bufo. Next base: position 218,912,420 of record NC_053392.1, read on the forward strand.
CTTGGGAGGGATTTAAAGTGCAGAATTATAGATCATATCCCCATGCCCAGTGAGGGGGCAACTGAATGAATTTACTTAAAAGGAAGGAGTTACAATGGATCTATATCCTCAACACTTTGAGACCTAATGGTCTCAATGTTGATTATAAAGTTGGGAATGTACAGTGAGGGTAGCTTGCCCTACTCTCTATTTGAATCCACTGCATGCGTGTAAGGTTGTATTTTTTGGGACAGACATAAATGTCTAATCCTTTAAGAATTGTTTACTAATTTCTCATTTTCTTTCTTTCTTTATTTTAGATAATGCGATGGGTATGGAATGACACAAGGACGTTTGTGGGATACACTGGTCTGATGGCTACATGATCCTATGGATATGCATAATAGATATATTTTTTGTGTTTTACTGTATGTACCCGGATTGCGTACTCTGGTTATGGACGGCTCTTCCGAGTGTGATATCTTTAGTGTATGAATACATTTCTGTAGAGGAGATCCCTCTTCCGCTGTGCTTTTTAGAATCCATAGGGATAACAGCAATAGATGCGGCAATTGTTTGCTAGTCTCCATCCGACTTTCCCTGTGTTGGTTAAGAATAGCATGCACCTGACGGTGAACAGCTGTCTCTTACGTTGATTCACTATTAAACAGCCCGTGTGTTTGAAAAGTATGAATTACATTGGCCGGATGGATATAATCGGGACCTACACGAAGTCCCGGCGCCTGTGCTGTGGCATGTGTGGTCAGCGACCTTTTCCAATATGGAAGCTGGATGGGAGAACCGGTCTGTGCAAACTCCAGTACAGCTCATTTTCGTCATGATGACGTGGGCATGCGTAGTGAGGTTCTCTAGACGCCAATGCCGGCATTGAAACGCACATGGGAGCGCGTTGCAACGGTTCAGTGGGTCCTTACATAACATAGATGTTATTCACCCTCAGCGCATTTAATCATTAGCACCTGGCACTTTAGATTTTTAACTAGTTCAATGCTGAATGTACACATGCATATGCACCTTGTAACATAGTAGATAAGGCCGAAAAAATACATCTGTCCATCCAGTTCGGCCTGCCATCCTGAAAGTTGATCCAGAGGAAGGCAAAAAAAAAACTGAGGTAGAAGCCAATTTACCCCACTTAATGAGAAAAAAATTCCTTCCCGACTCCAATCAGGCAATCAGAATAACTCCCTGGATCAACGACCCCTTTCTAGTAGCTATAGCCTGTAATATTATTACGCTCCAGAATCACATCCAGGACCCTCTTGAATTCCTTTATTGTACTCACCATCACCACCTCCTCAGGCACAGAGTTCCATAGTCTCACTGCTCTTACCGTAAAGAATCCTCTTCTGTGTGTATGTAGGAATTTTTAAGTTTATGAATTGTATTTGGATAATTTATTAATTAGATATGGAATATGAGATATTTTAATAATGAATTGTACACACATAGACATTTTGTACTTTTTGCAATTGATGTATTGACACATTTAAGGGTTAAATTCACTGATTGATGTATTAGTCATGTGACACTATGATGTAATGTTTTGTGGGTATATAGCTTGTTCACTTTTTCCTGTGACTTTGCTTGAGAAAGGCTCAGGTATATAGAGAGAAACGTCGCAACACAATATGGGGGAATAAACTTTATTTTTTACACTTTATTACGTGTTGGAGTGCTGCTCGCTTTTAGTATATATATATATATTTATATTACTAAAAGCGAGCAGCACTCCAACACGTAATAAAGTGGAAAAAAGAAAGTTTATTCACCCATATTGTGTTGCGACATTTCTCTCTATATACCAGAGCCATATATATATATATATATATATATATGTATATATATTTTTTTTTACTATACCGTATATTACAAATACATGTATGATTTTTATTTTTTGGGGACAACGAGATCATGATGAAAAACATTTGTTTTTAACATTGCTGACTGCAATATAACTAGGGCTTCTATCACACAATACTTCTTGTTTACACTCCTGACTAAAAAAGTTTAGACCCCCCCCCCCCTCTATTTAGTTAGTTGAAACACACAGTTATTAACTTCAAACGCTATTGATTCCCACATTATTTGGCAGAACAATGAAGGACTTACCTGGCAAAGTAGCAAACTGTCTGTGTAGCTGTTCCATGATATCGACAGCGAGCAGCGGCCTGATCTCTTGCTGCATAATTTCATCTGTAGATTTAATGAAAAATCCTAATTGAGTCACATCAGCACAATATCACTGACCAAACATGCAATGCAGAAGAGAGAGTGACAGCTCAGCTGTTTCCACATAATTTCTAGCTGTAAACAGCCTTCTTCTATCCCCTCTGTAGTTGTTTTAGTGTGTAAATGCATAACCCCAGTCTCACATATCGCAGTCATTTATTCATACGTAGCTATATCTCCTCTTCATGTTTAACTCTGAGAATAGAGCCTTGCTAAACTTTTGGATACAGTTCTCTGACCAGCCTTTGCCCCTAAGCACTCTACAGAAACCAGGCTTGGCTTGGTCGTGAATGGTTTCGCTGTGTGGTAGACGGCCGCCAGGACCTAGCTCCTCCATGAGGCTTCACGACTTACACTGGGTCCTCTTTGTTATACACTGTGCTCACTGAACTTTTCTGAAGTTTATTCTTTCATGATTGTGTTAAGTGAATAGTTCTGCAAAGGAATAAGGAATTGACTAATGCTAAAAATAAAGGATAACATCGTTTAACTAGAAAGCTGATGCTGGTCACATCTCGAAATGCATAGTCTAGGAGAATTTCACATCAAATTCCCAAGCTTTCAAAAAACACACACAAAGTAAATGTTCAGACCATGACTGTATCTCATAGGAAAAAGAAAATGATGCTGGATCAGCTGAATGGGACAGAAAATGAGGTGGATTTTCCCTTACACTGTTGTTCCTATTTCTTCTTCCAGACGACTTTATTAAATTTCAGAGCTGAAATATGAAACCCGCAAGCCTGAACCATATTGAAAGTTCAGACACAGGATAGGTTTGGATACAGTAAGAGTAGGTATGAAGGAAACACTACACTAAAAAAAATATAGTACAGGAACTGGGTTGGTATGATATATGGCAGGAACAAGACCATGTGTTTTTTATAAGTGCACAAACCTTTATCACGTATAGATATGTGTATTCTCCGTTATCTGTGGTGTGTGGATTAACTGACCCACTTTCAAGTGGTAGGATGAGACCGCATCTTTTTTGGGGTTGATCTTTTGGATGCAAATGAAAAGATCAAAATGAAATTGTGTGATTATTATTTTTTTATATCAACAGAGGTTTAGGCCTCTTTCACACGGGCGTCGAGTGTGAGGACTGGATAGGATGTGGGTATGTTGCAGGAAAATGCACGATTTTTCCGCGCGAGTGCAAAGCGTTTTAATGCGTTTTGCATGCGCGTGAGAAAAATCGGCATGTTTGGTACCCAGACCCGAACCCGGACTTCTTCACAGAAGTTCGGGTTTGGGTTAGGTGTTGTGTAGATTTTATTATTTTCCCTTATAACATGGTTATAAGGGAAAATAATAGCATTCTTAATACAGAATGCTAAGTAAATTAGGGATGGAGGGGTAAAAAAATTTATAAAAAAAATTCTCACCTCATCCACTTGTTCGCGCAGCCCGGCTTGTCTTCTTTCTTCTTCTTTGAGGACCTGGGAGAAAAGGACCTTTGGTGACGTCACTGCGCTCATCACATGGTCCATAACCATGGTGATGGGCCATGTGATTGCCATGTGATGGCTCAGCGCTCATCATATGGTCCATCACATGGTCCATCACCATGGTGATAGACTATGTGATGAGCGCAGTGACGTCACCAAAGGTCCTTTTCCTCCCAGGTCCTCAAAGAAGAAGAATAAAGACAAGTCGGGCTTCGCGAACAAGTGGATAAGGTGAGTTAAAAAAAAATATTTTTTTTTTTAACCCCTCCATCCCTAATTTACTTAGCATTCTGTATTAATAATGCTATTGTTTTCCCTTATAACCATGTTATAAGGGAAAATAATAAAGATCGGGTCCCCATCCTGATCATCACCTAGCAACCATGTGTGAAAATCGCACCGCATCCAGTGCGGATTTTCACGCAGCCCCAATTCGCTTCTATGGGACCTGCGTTGCGTGACAAACGCACAATATAGAGCTTGCTGCGATTTTCACGCAATGCACAAGTGATGCGTGAAAATCACCGCTCATGTGCACAGCCCCATTGGAGTAAATGGGTCCGGATTCAGTGCGGGTGCAATGCGTTCACCTTACGCATTGCACCCGCGTGGAATTCTCGCCCGTGTGAAAGGGGCCTTAGTGTCAGGACTGATAGTATGGGAAACATTTAAGGAGTATTATAAAGAAATTATTATTAAGGAACTTGGTTGGTATAAAAAAAGTATTAAGAAACAAGAGGTGAATTAAGAAATTGTATTTAAAAGAATGAAGTACAGTATATTATAGATACATCAGATGATTCCTATAAAGCAGGCATGCTCAACCTGCGGACCTCCAGCAAATCTACAACTACTAGCATACTCTAATAGCTGCAGGCTGTCCAGGCATGCTGGGAGTTGTAGTTTTGCAACAGCTGGAGGGTCGCAGGTTGGGCATCCTTGCTATAAAGAATGGCAGGAGGCTATTAAGGTTTATAAGAATTTTACATTGTCTGAATCCTTGAAAACCCAACAGTTCTTGAACTGAAATGGGCCTATGAAGCTAGTATCCTAAGTAAGATGCTTGCCAATATTATCACAAATCAACAAGGCAAAAAAGATATATTACCAATAAAGACAGGAAAATGAATGATACCCAAAATTGATCTGATTGTGGTGTTCTGGGGGAAAGTGGAAGGGGAACCCTTTCTTAAAGAAAATGGCCAGTAGGCATAGTAGTATATGGTGAAACTGATAACTGATTTAGTATATAAATAACAATTAGTCCTCATGCACACGACCGTGCCGTTTTTTGCGGGTCCGGGCGCCGGCAATATAAATGCCTATTCTTGTCCGCATAACCCGGACAAGAATAGGACATGTTATATTTTTTTTAGCGGGGCCGCGTAATGGAGCCGTGGATGCGGACAGCACACGGAGTGCTGTCCGCATCTTTTGCGGCCCCATTGAAATTAATGGGTCCACATCCGAGCCGCCAAAACGGCGGCTCGGATGTGGACCCAAACAACGGTCGTGTGCATGAGGCCTTAGAATGATATAATCGATTTATTCTATTACATTTATAGTAAGACCAGCACCATTGATGTAGAATAATATTAAATTATATTTAAAATATTGTTTAACGCCTGAATGGCTGGGATACATGTTTTCCTTTGTGTTATACTTTGCTTATCACATGAAAAGAGAAGGATTGTCAGTTAACTGTTCACATGTATGAAATGGTGATGCGCTTTATCAATGGGTACAGCAGCAAACAATAATGTACCCAAGAAAACGGAGGTTTAATACAGCCGTAATTTAGTATAACAGAAAGCATTAACAGAAAATGGTTACCAATGTTTTCAGAAATATTCCTAAAGACCCTTATGAAGGTGTAAATGCCCAAAGAACACATGAATCATGTAGCACTGTCTAAACACACACTACAGAGTATAAGAGAATATGTGTACATACACTTCCTGGCAGCATATTCAAGGTTAAGGCACCTTCCAAGGAAATAATGATATGATGCCATCTCTCCTTCTGTTATCCGAACCAAGGTGAATAGCTTTACATTTTTGGGCATCTGCTGGCCACATCTTGAACACCAGTATGCCATGGACAGAGGAAGAAGCAGCTGTGACACATAGCCTGCACTGCATACAAGGTCTTATCCCTGAGCCAGGCACTTATCTCTCTTAAGACTACAGGAGGATATATTCTTCAGAGACAACTCACTGGTGATACCAGTAAATACCTTGACAGCTTATTGACTATTGTGTTTTCCATAAATTGTCAGTGATCTTTCTAAAAATAGCACAAGCATTGCTATGAAGGTCCACCGATGGTCACTTGCTGGGCACAGCGATGAGAAATAAAAAAACAATCATTGGTGCTGATATCCTGACATGTCACAGCCACTGCACTTTCCCTGGGGACTATGGAAAAGGGTGAGAGCACCTCTTCCCCACTCCCCCTTCTCCATGGTAGCCTATTCAGTCATAGATTAAAAAGGACCCATAACCTCTACTGACATGTAGGTTTTATTAACTATTTGCATCCTGCTTGCAATAAGAATTCCCAAGCATCTATCCTTATGAATCTATCATGTGCCATTCCTTTATTATTCCTGCTTGAAATTATGAATAAATTACTAGCAGTTTGCAATGAAGGGGGTACAAATGTCCCTGCACAGTCTGACACTATCCACTCTGTGCCGGCAGTGTCAGACTGTGCAGGGACACACGCCCAATTGGTAACAACCATCTGGACTTTTATTACAAAATGCTAGTAATTCATTCATAACTTCTAGCAGGAATAATACAACGTAGAGACGTCATAACAATAGATGCTCCAATCCCCAATGGGGATTGTGAGTAGTTGCTATAATAAACATGTCAGGAGATGTTACATATTCTCTTTAAAGAAAATGTATATCTCAAAAGCATACAGTATGTGCCATAAGAAGAGCCACTGATGCTGCAACAAAGACCAGAAGGAACATACAGTTGCAAGAAAAAGTATGTGAACCCTTTGGAATGATATGGATTTCTGCACAAATTGGTCATAAAATGTGATCTTATCTTCATCTAAGTCACAACAATAGACAACCACAGTCTGCTTAAACTAATAACACACAAAGAATTAAATGTTACCATGTTTTTATTGAACACACCATGTAAACATTCACAGTGCAGGTGGAAAAAGTATGTGAACCCCTAGACTAATGACATCTCCAAGAGCTAATTGGAGTGAGGTGTCAGCCAACTGGAGTCCAATCAATGAGATGAGATTGGAGGTGTTGGTTACAGCTGCCCTGCCCTATAAAAAACACACCAGTTCTGGGTTTGCTTTTCACAAGAAGCATTGCCTGATATGAATGATGCCTCGCACAAAAGAGTTCTCAGAAGACCTACGATTAAGAATTGTTCACTTGCATAAAGCTGGAAAGGGTTATAAAAGTATCTTGAAAAGCCTTGCTGTTCATCAGTCCACGGTAAGACAAATTGTCTATAAATGGAGAAAGTTCAGCACTGCTGCTACTCTCCCTAGGAGTGGCCGTCCTGTAAAGATGACTGCAAGAGCACAGCGCAGACTGCTCAATGAGGTGAAGAAGAATCCTAGAGTGTCAGCTAAAGACTTACAAAAGTCTCTGGCATATGCTAACATCCCTGTTAGCGAATCTACGATACGTAAAACACTAAACAAGAATGGATTTCCTGGGAGGATACCACAGGGGAAGCCACTGCTGTCCAAAAAAAACATTGCTGCACGTTTACAGTTTGCACAAGAGCACCTGGATGTTCCACAGCAGTACTGGCAAAATATTCTGTGGACAGATGAAGCCAAAGTTGAGTCGTTTAGAAGAAACACACAACCCTATGTGTGGAGAAAAAGAGGCACAGCACACCACCATCAAAACCTCTTCAACTGTGAAGTATGGTGGTGGGGGCATCATGGTTTGGGGCTGCTTTGCTGCGTCAGGGCCTGGACGGATTGCTATCATCGAAGGAAAAATGAATTCCCAAGTTTATCAAGACATTTTTCAGGAGAACTTAAGGCCATCTGTCCACCAGCTGAAGCTCAACAGAAGATGGGTGTTGCAACAGGACAACGACCCAAAGCATAGAAGTAAATCAACAACAGAAAGGCTTAAACAGAAGAAAATACACCTTCTGGAGTGGCCCAGTCAGAGTCCTGACCTCAACCCGATTGAGATGCTGTGGCATGACCTCAAGAAAGCGATTCACACCAGACATCCCAAGAATATTGCTGAACTGAAACAGTTCTGTAAAGAGGAATGGTCAAGAATTACTAATGACCGTTGTGCACGTCTGATCTGCAACTACAGGAAACGTTTGGTTGAAGTTATTGCTGCCAAAGGAGGTTCAACCAGTTATTAAATCTAAGGGTTCACATACTTTTTCCACCTGCACTGTGAATGTTTACATGGTGTGTTCAAAAAAACATGGTAACATTTAACTCTTTGTGTGTTATTAGTTTAAGCAGACTGTGATTGTCTATTGTTGTGACTTAGATGAAGATCAGATCATATTTTATGACCAATTTGTGCAGAAATCCATATCATTCCAAAGGGTTCACATACTTTTTCTTGCAACTGTATGCAGTAGCTGAGCTTGTCCACATCCTCTTACTTCATGGTTGGTATTAACTGGTATTAACCAATACTGGAAAAATAGAATTATTATGTCCACTAAATCCTTATGCACACAGCCGTACCAGATTTTTGCTCTACAAACAGATCCTTGAAAAACAGATAGCGTCCATGTGCATTCCAGTTTTCTCTCACTCCGATCAATAGAAAAGGCTAGTCATCTCCGCAAAAATGGACAAGTATAGGACCTGCAGTGAGATTCCCGGATCAGGCACCCAGATCTGTTAACCACTTGCCAACCACCTGTAAACTATATAAGTCCAGGCAATAAGCATGTCTGTGCAGAGATTGTAGTTGCACACTAATCATGCAGATGCGGGATCAGGGGGGTCCGCAGACAGTGACAGTAGGGCTCCCTATAGAGAAGGCTCACTGTCCATGTCTTCGTCTTTGCTCTTTACACAGCGCTCAACGAGCACTGTGTTTAGAGATCAAGAAGCGGCAATGCGCCAGTCCCATGGGTCACGTGATCTCCGGGGGTCGGAAGTCTGCACAGCTGGCTGGGCCTTATCAGATCCAGCTCTCCAGTGAGGTTGTACAGCGCTGTCCACTCTCTCTGGGGGCTGCATTCCCCCTGTTACTGGGGATACTATGTCAGCCCCTGTTACAGGAGAAATATTAAAAAAAATGTCCCTTAAAGGTCTTGTATGACCTTATAGGGGCACAAAGTGTAAAATAAAATACCAAAGTAAAAAAAAACATACTACAATAAAAAATGACATAAAAGTAAAGCCCCATATATTATTGACAAAAGGTGCAAAAATTATTTACATAAACGGAAAAAAAAGTTATAGCTTTCCAAGTTGCATGTACTAAAAAAACAGCAAATTTGCCTGGTCAGGAAAGGGGGTAAATGGCCCAGTTTGGAAGTGGTTAAATAAACAATTGGGGTCATTTATCAAACTGGTGTAAAGCAGAACTGGCTTTGTTGCCCATGGCAACCAATCAGATTCCACCTTTCATTACTCACAGCTCCTTTGGAAAACGAAAGGTGGAATCTGATTGTTTGCTATGGGCAACTAAGCCAGTTCTACAGTACTTTACATCAGCTTGATAAATTACCCCAAATGTGTGCATGATCTAATTGACTTTTAAAGGTCTGTGTGCTATTGATTTTTATAAAAGAATAGCACGCAAAATAAAAATACAGTCATCTGCATGAGGCATAAAGTAGTAAATCTACAAATGGACATAACTCGAGGAGATTTATCAAAATAGAAGGTGATGTCCTAGACCAGACTTGATTCCTTGTGTGTTGGTGTGAGATGTACCTAATTATTAAGAGACATATTTCTTGATAAATTATGTGCATCTCTGGCCCTTAGGAGTCCCTGCTCTGACTCCATATATACATATATGGGTATTCCCAAGCATTTTCATTATGCTTAGGGACACCCTGTGTATATAAATCTAATTTAGACTCTATTTTTGAAATGTCTCTGTGCGGATTTGAACCCACAACCTTCTACATTAAGGGCAAGAACCTTAACCACTGGGCTATAGAGCTCAACACTAAACCTGCTGAAAAACCTCATTGAAGTTTCTCTTGTATACTATAAGAGAAACTTCTATGCTGTTTTTAACAGAAGAGAAACTTCTATGACGTTTTTCAACACAGACTTAGCATTGAGCTCTATAGCCCAGTGGTTAAGGTTCCACCCCTTAATATAGAAGGTTGTGAATTCAAATCCCTACAGAAACTTTTTAAAAATAGAGGCTAAATAAAACTTAAATACACAGCGTGTTTTCAACAGCGAAAATTTGGATCTTATTGAGAAAAAAATGGAGCAAAACGTAAAATAACATCCGTATTAACCTACACCAACCCTTTTAACTTGTGTTACCAGTATTTTTAAAATGTTTCTGTGGGGATTTGAACTCACAACCTTTTACATTACAGGTAAAAACCTTAACCACTGAGCTATAGAGCTCAATGCTAAACTACTGCTAAAAAAACCCTCTTAGAAGTTTGTCTTGTATAATACAAGAGAAACTGCTATAAGGTTTTTCAGCAAAAGCATAGCATTAAACTCTACAGCCCAGGGGTTGTTTTTGCCCTTAATGTAGAAGGTTGTGAGTTTGAATCCCCACAGAAACATTTTAAAAATAGAAGCTAAATGAAATACAAATACACAAGGTGTCCCCAACAGTGAAAAGATTTTATTGAGAAACAAAATGGACCAAAACGTAAAATATGATCAAATAACACATAACAAATAACACTTATTGACCCACACCAACCTTTTTAACTTGTGTAACCAGTATTTTTTGTTGAGAAAGGTGGCAACCCTAACAGCCCCCCCACTCAGGACCTCTATAGGCCCGCTCACTGCAGCAAGCTAAGCCTCATCAGGACTCACTTCATTAAAAAAAAATAGTATTTTCATCGCAATATTCTTTTAAAAAAAAAAATTTTCTTTATGTTAAGTCCCCCAAGTGGACCACAACTTACAATCATCAGATGTAAATTGCTCCATTATTCTGTATAGAAATCACTTTATCACAGTTCAATGCTGCCATCTAGTGGCCTGAACTGGGATATACTAACAATGAGCCTGGAAGTCTAGTACAGGCTGCGACTCATTTTTAGAACAGGGTGCTTTCCCTGATCTCCTCTGGGGGAAAGCGCGCCTGAAGAGGAATCCCGCGCTTCCGGTTTTTAACACTCTCAGATGCAGTGCGTAAGGGGAACTCATTGCTGTGAGGGGAGGGGGCATGTGGCATATTCTGGGGCCATGAGGGTGAAGAACTGTGTGAGGAGCTTTATGGGGTGTAAATCTGTGAGGGAGGGCCGGAATCCACAGAATGTAACTGTGTTGTTAGTACATTATTACAAGATTTGGGGCCCCACTTTTGATTTTGCCCAGGGCCACATTTTGTCTAAAACCAGCCCTGTGCACAACAATTAGTGTCCCATGCCATTGTTTCGAGTCCATCAGGCTGACTGATAGCCCTAGGCCTAATAAAAGCTCTCCCACAGGGATTAGTATTAGTGTCTGTTAGGGCACACTGCATATTTGTCAGTACATTATAGTTAAAAAAATTAAAATGTTAACAGGGTTTTCCAAGATTTTTATACTCATGATTCTCAGGATAGGTCATCAATATCAGAACAGCAGGGGTCAGACTGCAGTCACCCCTGAGAATCAACTGTTTGAGGTGGCCGCGCCGCTCAGGCCTCCTCACAGCTTGTGCGCTGTCCATTGGATAGTGGCTGTACTTTGTAATGCAGCTCAGCCCCATTCACTTAAAGGGGTTGTCCGGGTTCAGAGCTGAACCCGGACATACCTCCATTTTCACCCCAGGCAGCCCCCCTGATTTGAGCATCGGAGCAGTTCATGCTCCGATGCTCTCCTTTGCCCTACGCTAGATCGCACAGGGCAAGGGCTCTTTTGTTTACAATAACACACTGCCGGGCGGAGGCTTCTGCCCGGCAGTGTGTTAGGTGACGTCTCCGGCTGTGATGGGCGTGCTTTAGCTCTGCCCTGGCCATTTTACTGGCTAGGGCAGCGCTAAAGCCCGCCCATCAGTGCCGGTGACGTCACCGGGCTTCCTGGCAGCCCCATGGAGAGCCCAGTTAGTCACCGGAACTCTTGAAAATACCTTTTCTGCGCAGGGCAAAGGAGAGCATCGGAGCATGAACTGCTCTGATGCTCAAGTCAGTGGGGCTGCCTGGGTGAAAATGGAGGGATGTCCGGGTTCAGCTCTGAACCCAGACAACCCCTTTAAATGGGACTGAGCTGTGCCCAGCCTAGACCATGTGTTTGATGGACATAACGTCACTGCACTAAGAAGAGGCCACAGCGTTCAGAGAAGCACCGCAACCTCCTCAAACAGCTGATTGTCAGGGCTGCTGGGAGTCGGAATCCCGTCAATCTGATATTGATCACCTATCCTGAGGAAAGGTCATCAATATATTAAAAAAAACTTTAAAATAAGAATAACTGTATTAAATATAATTAACAAAGATAAAATTATACTGCAACACAAAAACATACGAATAAAAAAGTTTTTTCTTAAAATATTTCTATTTAATACAAGTCAAGCAACAATTAAAACATATCTGTATTAGGCTACATGCACACGACCGTATGTGTTTTGCGGACTGCAAAAAAAAACGGATGACATCCGTATGCCATCTGTTATTTATTTTTTTTGCGGATCCATTGTAACAATGCCTAAAATGGACAAGAATAGGACATGCTCTATTCTATTTCTTTTGCGGGGCTACGGAACGGACATACTGATGCGGACAGGTGTGCTGTCCGCATTTTTTGCTGACCCATTGAAATGAATAGGTCTGCATCCTATCTGCAAAAAAAAACGGAACGGACACGGAAACAAACAACGTTCGTGTGCATGTAGCCTTATTTATCTCTGTACTTGTAATGACGTACAGGCACAAGTTAGAGTATGTATTATTGTAAGAAAAAAGGCAGAATTGCTTGTTATTTTCCATTTCACCAAATGTATATAACAGTATTATATATGTACCTGAAAATCCAGCACTCGGATGTTTTTCTAACTGTCATAGATTTTAATGAAGAGAAGCACTCACAAGTGCAGTTTATGGAAAATGTGGCAGACGGAAAGCGCGAACAGGGTTCCCTGGAACCAGATGAGGTATGGAAGTTTGGACCTCAATCTATCAGACATTTATGGCACTTTATATGGATATTATTATTATATTTACCGTACTATTATAGCACCATATATTTCATGGTGCTTTACATATGAAAGGGGGTGCACATACATAAAAGCAAACAAGTACAGTAAACAAGAACAAGATAAGTTAAAAAGTACTACAGAAGGAGAGAGGACCATGCCCGCAAGGCCTTACAATCTACAAATAGGCCATATATGCATAAAATAGGAATACTCCCCTAAATCATTTGCATGGAGGTCAGCCATAGATGGTCATTGTTTACTACTGGATTTGTATGACCTGTTTTTATCTACATCATTTCTTTGTGTGACCTATAAGTGAAGGTACAACTGAAAAGCCACACAGAGCAGGTGCTCGCTGCTGTATAAATAGTTTGGATCAAGGCAAATCCTCAGCCGCTTTATCTCAGCATCACAGGGGGATTACCACTGAGGGAAATTGCACTTTGATGTGGATCACGTGGATGAATACAGGTGGTGGGAGGAAAGTCAGGTCTTTACACCAACCTTTACACTAATTAATAATCTTTTAAAGTCGGTCTCATATATTTGCTATGGACAGGACTTGTATGGAATATATGAAATTATTAGAAGGGCCTAGTAGGAAGCTTCTGAACCAGGGAGGAAGGACCAGGTATTGTAATCCTGGTGCATAGAAAAAACAACAAAATGAGCCCTAGGTTGGAGCCCTCGGGATGAAAATTCACTTATTACGCAAAAGGTCATCCAGACCAAAAAATCCCTTTAGGGGTCCCAACAAAAAAGTTTAATGTATATAAAACTAATTCTTTAATTGTACCTTTAAAATTAAACATACAGACGACAGATCATGAACAATTAAAACTACCAGGGACTGGCAATATGTCACTTATAGTCTTGGGATTGCTGGGAGGACTGAGTGGGTGCTTTATTTATCTGTGTGTTTATGGATATTATTACCACATTGTGTTATATGGAACAGACTCACGTCCATCTGTCACCATCCACAGTAGCCACTGGGGACGGTTAGGACTTATCACAAATTGGCGATCAGGCAGCCACACTGTTTATTATAAGTCTGCGCAACACTACTTGGCAGTTTTCTGCTCAATTCACTAGGTGCACACACAATGTGGCTGTCTGTATTACCACATATCAATTGTTCCCTGTCAGCGTTCATGCACTGTGGCTATTTGTATTACCACAATCAACAGCGACTTAAAAAGATTAAAATAGACAAATCGCCAGGACCGGATGGCATACACCCCCGTATCCTAAGGGAATTAAGTAATGTCATAGCCAAACCCTTATTTCTGATATTTGCAGATTCTATACTGACAGGGAATGTCCCACAGGATTGGCGCATGGCAAATGTGGTGCCAATATTCAAAAAGGGTCCAAAAACAGAGCCTGGAAACTATAGGCCGGTAAGTTTAACATCTGTTGTGGGTAAACTGTTTGAAGGTTTTCTGAGAGATGCTATGTTAGAGCATCTTAACGGAAATAAGCAAATAACGCCATATAAGCATGGCTTCGTGAGGGATCGGTCATGCCAAACTAATTTAATCAGTTTCTATGAGGAGGTAAGTTCTAGACTTGACAGCGGTGAATCAATGGATGTCGTGTATCTGGACTTCTCCAAAGCATTTGACACTGTACCGCATAAAAGGTTAGTATATAAAATGAGTGCTTGGACTGGGAGAAAACGTCTGTATGTGGGTAAGTAACTGGCTCAATGATAGAAAACAGAGGGTGGTTATTAACGGTACATACTCAGATTGGGTCACTGTCACTAGTGGGGTACCTCAGGGGTCAGTATTGGGCCCTATTCTCTTCAATATATTTATTAATGATCTTGTAGAAGGCTTGCATAGTAAAATATCAATTTTCGCAGATGACACTAAACTGTGTAAAGTAATTTACACTGATGAGGACAGTATACTACTAAAGAGGGATCTGGATAGATTGCAGGCTTGGGCAGATAAGTGGCAGATGAGGTTTAACACTGACAAATGTAAAGTTATGCACATGGGAAGGAATAATGCAAGTCACCCGTACATACTAAATGGTAAAACACTCGGTAACACTGACATGGAAAAGGATCTAGGAATTTTAATAAACAGCAAACTAAGCTGCAAAAACCAGTGTCAGGCAGCTGCTGCCAAGGCCAATAAGATAATGGGTTGCATCAGAAGGGGCATAGATGCCCGTGATGAGAACATATTCCTACTACTTTACAAATCATTAGTCAGACCACACATGGAGTACTGTGTACAGTTCTAGGCTCCAGTGAACAAGGCAGACATAGCAGAGCTGGAGAGGGTCCAGAGGAGGGCAACTAAAGTAATAACTGGAATGGGGCAACTACAGTACCCTGAAAGATTATCAAAATTAGGGTTATTCACGTTAGAAAAAAGACGACTGAGGGGAGATCTAATTACTATGTATAAATATATCAGGGGGCAGTACAGAGATCTATCCCATCATCTATTTATCCCCAGGACTGTGACTGTGACGAGGGGACATCCTCTGCGTTTGGAGGAAAGAAGGTTTGTACACAAACATAGAAAATGATTCTTTACGGTAAGAGCAGTGAGACTATGGAACTCTCTGCCTGAGGAGGTGGTGATCGTGAGTACAATAAAGGAATTCAAGAGGGGGCTGGATGTATTTCTGGAGTGTAATAATATTACAGGATATAGCTACTAGAGAGGGATCGTTGATCCAGGGAGTTATTCTGATTGCCTGATTGGAGTCGGGAAGGAATTTTTTATTCCCCTAAAGTGAAGAAGATTGGCTTCTACCTCACAGTTTTTTTTTGCCTTCCTCTGGATCAACTTGCAGGATGACAGGCCGAACTGGATGGACAAATGTCTTTTTTCGGCCTTATGTACTATGTTACTAAATTGCTCACTTGCGGCATTTATACACTGTGGCCATTTGTATCGCCTCATTCAAATAACTCACTGCCATCGTTCATACTGTTATGGACTATTGATACAAAATGGATACTTGCTTGTTGAGGACTATGTTTAGCTAAGATGGCGGCCAGGCATTCAGCCAACACCTATAAACTAGAATCTTACTTTGTGTTTTATCATGTGTTTCTTTGTGGTTTCCGTTCAGCTCAAGCAAGCAGTTACAAAGAAAGAAGAAGAAACGGTTTCACCCACGAGCAAGGGGGGAGGGGAGAGGAATTTCCTCTGGCCGTCAAGGTTACAGAAAAGTATAGAGTTCATAGCCAATAGAAAAGATATACTTTATCTTTCACTCCCCCCTCCCACTTCTTCCTGTCGTAAAACCTATGTATTGTCTGCTGTTTTCAGAAAATAAACCAGAGATACTGTTTTAACTCCGAGCTGTGGGTTGTCTCAGATTTGATCTCTCCGTGCACGTACATTAATTAATTTGGAGCAGTACATCAACCGAACTGGCAGCTTGGCCAGAACCAGAACAATTTTGGCGCCCAATCGTGGGGCTCGAGGATTGGACCCTCTGTTCCCATACCCCCAGACACCAGACGAGGAGAGGCGCACTAACGGACACCGGGATCGTAACCCGTGATATGAGGTAAGAAAATTGAGTCATCTTGCCCATAAAGTGTCCCCTGGTGTAGCCTCTTGGTGTTCGTCTGAGGGAGGGGTGCGGAAGCAGTCTGGGACGTCCTCGAGGGCATGAAAGTAAGAACCCCATATGTTTTTTTAAGGTCTTGATGTACTGTGTTGTGCCTATAAGTTGTGAAGACCCTGTTGACAAGTATCACTGACTGAGACACGGAGTTCTCCTGTGTGCCTGTATCGGAGTTCAGCCCGGTGTCTGACTCGAATCTCCATAAAGGGGACGATCACAGATGGGTGGAGAGCGGTTCGCGGTAGCCCAGAGTGTGCTGACCGGGACTCAAAGGTCTTCACGTCCAGTGATTACTCTATACAGAGGTCTTTAGGCGGCTTCAGTAGGTACGAGAGATAATGGGAAATGAGGAAAGTGTCCCGAAGGGCTACTGTTCACCTGAACAGTACGTGGCGGACAGGAGAGGCAAACGTTTCATAAAAGGATTAACTAAGTTGGAGAAGAGTTATAGTGTCTGTAAAGGAGGCATCCTATGTAGTGCCACCTGGCAAGTGTTGTTAAACGAGAAGAGGGGGAAGTTAGAAGATGATAAATTGACAGACATGGTCCGTGTGTGGTTGGACTGTAGTAAAGAATTTGAACAGACCGGGGGGGAACTAAATTTTGATGAGAAAAGACAGAGATATTTCTGTAAGCCTGGTGTTACATTGATACATGACTTGCCACCACCCTATAATGGCGCCGGGAAGAAAGCAGGTGGGTGGACCTGCAAGACATGTGGTCAACAGAATCCCTCCTCCCGTGATACGTGCCTTCCCTGTGGGGTTCCCCACCCACAAAACCACACCTTGGTAACTACTCCCCAGCACGTCCCATCACTTCCCGTGTTAGCTACAGCGCCATCTTGTCCCCAGGCAACGCCCATGAACGGACCTTTAATATCATTCGGTCCGGACCCCCCCGTCACTCCTATGTCACCCTTGCCCCTTCCTACTACCTTGTACCCCATGGTTAACCCGGACGGTACATTCATGCTACCCCACTCACTTGCCACCCTTACTCCTATAATGGTAGGAGGGAAACCTGATGAAGCAGAACAGGGGGATGCAGACGGTGCTGCAGAATCCACAATGGGCATACAAAATGCACCGGGTAATATGCAGACTCCTTCGCGGGGTACCCCGACAGACTACGGTGATCCGCCAACATTATCCCTGGCACCACAGTGGACTGTGCCCATGGTCGTGCGCCCATCACGACGTTCACAAGATCAAATACTGCAGGGTCAGATTACAGAGTTACAAAAGAACTTACAGAAAATTGAGCAGGGAAACCTTGAGACACTGAAAGAAGCCCTAGCACTTAACCGGCCACAGGGACCACCAAAATATGTGTCTTTCACCCCACAACAGTTATTCACCATAGTGAATTTACTGCCTGACCCTGAGACCCATCCCATGCCCTTTTTCAGGAAACTGTCCCAAGTGCATCAAACCTATGGGTGCACATGGTCGGACCTGCAAAGTATAGTGGAAAACAAGACAGGTGAATACTCCACACTGATAATGGATCAAATCCACATCCCTGAACTTAAAGGTGCTAACTTTGACCCCCGGTATCATGAGTCTGGAGAATTCTTTATAGAACAACTACAGAAATGGGCGAAAGCAAGATTAGCAGACCAATCCACGACATTACAGGATATGACACAGGAAAAAGTTGAAACTGTCGAGAAATTTGCTCAGAGGATTAAACAAAATTACAAAGACATGGGTTTTAGTCAGAATGAGCCTGTTCATCTCAGACTCTTGGCCCGCTCGTTTGTCGATGGTCTACGACCAGAGATAAACAAAGCCCTTGTGACCTGTCGCCCCGAGTGGAAATCCTTGACACTAGATATGTTGGAGCAGATTGCAAAGGGTCTAGAGAGTAACACAAAGAAAACCCGTGCTGCTGTGATAGCTGTAATGTCAGGAGAAGATGGTGGAGAACACCCACCCTCTTATGTCTGTTATGGGTGCGGCAAGCCCGGACACATAAAACGGCACTGCCGTAGCAAACATCTGTGGCCAACCAATCAACGGCGACATGGGGGCACTCAGCCCCCTTCATCGCAATAGGACGCTGGCAAACCAGTGCAGGGAGGGGACATTCCATATATGACAGTCTCTATCCCTCCTACCGGTCCCACCCCTCGAGTGACTCTCGAGGTTTCAGGGAAGGAACTTTAATTTCTTGTGGACACTGGTGCAGACGGCAGTGTATTATGTGAGACTGCCGTACCTCATTCTTGGCTCACTGACATTCAATTACCTTGTTCTGGACTAGAGGGGGTTGTGCAACATAACTCCGTGACCAAGCCACTCACAGTCACTTCCCCTAGATTCTCCCGGACTAAAACCCCCCAACTCCACCTCCCTGCAGGAGTCATGTCGCAGTTTGTTGTCAGCCAAACATGCCCCTTCAATCTGTTAGGCTCTGATTTTCTTCAGAAAATCCAGGCTAACATACAGTTCAAAGAGGATGGAACAGTCACCCTCGGTACAGCCCTACACCCGGAAGATACTTGCCTCCTTATGGCATTAACCACACTTCAGGACGCTGACTCATATGAACAAGGGGATTCGCTGCAAACCATTTTGCACCTCATCCCCGATACTCTCTGGACCAAAGGACCCCAGGATATCGGACGCCTCAATGTCCCACCGGTCACTGTGACCCTGAAGGATCCCAAGGTTCTGCCATACAAAGCACAATATCCGCTTTCTATCTCACAACAGGATGCTATTACCCTCCAGGTGCAGGCCCTCCTGCAGAATGGGGCAATCAAAATCACTACTTCTCCCTGTAACTCACCCCTTTACCCAGTACGGAAGAAAAGGGAGAAAGGACAGCCTTCAACGTACCGCATGGTGCAGGACCTCCGAGCTGTCAATGAGGCTACAGTTCTTGAGACACCTATTGTCCCCAATCCGCACACACTCCTTGTTGGCATTCCACCCACTGCCACTACTTTCACTGTCATTGTCAAACTTCTCCAGTTTTTAGCCTCTGCTGGATGTCGAGTCTCACAAGCCAAACTACAACTGTGTTTCGCCAAAGTTGTCTTCCTAGGTCATTGCATCTCTCAAGGTCACAAGCACCGAACTGAGGCGAGGAAGAAGGCTATCTCTGACATCCAACTCCCGGACACTCCTCATCAGCTGCAAACCTTTCTGGGACTCATCTCCTACTGCAGGCCTTGGATATCTGATGCTTCTGTCCTCATGCAGCCCTTATATGACTGTATACCTTGTAATGCTGCTACTCCTTTCCAGATGACAATGGAGGCCGGAGAAGCTTTTCAGTCATTGAAGGCCGCCATTGCATCTGCCCCTGCTCTTGGCATCCCCAACTACAACCTTCCTTTCCGGCTGTATGTCATGGAACGCCAAGGTCTTCTAAACGTCACATCTGACGTTGTGCTGGGTCATCCCCTCACTATTCTGGCTCCCCATGACATTTCTGCCATCCTCCAGCAGACTCAACCTAAACACCTCACTGCACAGCGCCACCTCCGGCTTCAGTGTAGTTTGCTTCTGCCAGATAATGTCACCATTCAGAGGTGCCACATCCTCAATCCTGCTGCACTCCTTCCTCTTCCAAGGGGGGAGTATAATGGAGATTCTGAAGATTTTATTGATCTACATGTTGAAGAGGATCTTCAGGAAGAAGAACTATGGGCCTCAACCGACTCTCTTTACAAGGAACAAGAACATGATTGCATCACAATGATGGAAGCTGAAGTAGGGACACCACCATCAGTCCAAGACACTCCTCTGACAAACCCTCATTAGATTCTCTTTGTGGACGGCTCAAGGTATGCCGATGACAAGGGGAAATTCCATACAGGCATGGCAGTCACTAGTGAGCATGAAGTGCTGTGTGCAAGACAATTGCGCCCAGACCAGTCAGCACAAGAAGCTGAACTCATTGCCCTCACTGAAGCCTGCCTCATGGCAAAAGACTCTACCGCCAATATCTACACAGAGTCTAGATATGCCTTTGGAGTGGTTCATGACTTTGGACTAATATGGAAGGCCCGGGATTACATCACAGCTGCAGGAACCCCGATTAAGAATGCTGCAGCAGTAGCAGCCCTAATGGCAGCAGTACTCCTGCCCAACCAAGTGGCAGTGATCAAAGTAAAGGCCCATACTCGAGCTGACACCCCTGAGGCCAGAGGAAACGCCCTAGCTGACCAAGCGGCCAAGGAAGCAGCAGTGAAAGAGGAAAGAGTCCAGTCAGACCAGATTATGATAACACAGGAAGACCTGGAACAAGAAGAAATCACATGGGACCTACTGAAACAAATGCAGAAACAGGCCACTCCCAGGGAAAAGGAAATCTGGCTGAAAGAATCAGCCCTCGAAGAAGAATCTGGACTCTGGACACAAGGAAAGAGAGTCTGCCTACCCAGAGCTCTTTATCCCCTAATAGCCTCAGTGGCCCATGGGCCCACCCACCAATCCAAAACCATCATGAAAGAACTAATTGACAAAATATGGGTGGCCCCAGGGATAACCCCTGTCCTGGTGAGACATACTCAAGCGTGTCTCATCTGTGCAGAGTGTAACCCCGGCAGAACCGAGCCCACTCCCAGAAAATGTCTCCCGAAAGCCTTATATCCCTTTCAGAGGATACAAATCGATCATATCCAGATGCCA
Organism: Bufo bufo; assembly: GCF_905171765.1. Classification (NCBI taxonomy): domain Eukaryota; kingdom Metazoa; phylum Chordata; class Amphibia; order Anura; family Bufonidae; genus Bufo; species Bufo bufo. Next base: position 218,933,677 of record NC_053392.1, read on the forward strand.
ATGTGCCAAGGGTTTCAATATGTGCTAGTAGTGATAGACTTGTTCTCTGGGTGGCCAGAAGCCTACCCCGTCCGAAACCAGACAGCAACCACTACTGCAAAAAAACTGATGCAGGAGCTTGTCTGTAGGTTCGGAGTACCTGAGGTCATTGAGAGTGATCAGGGCCCAACATTCACTGCTAGTCTAACCCAAGAGGTCTGGAAGGTGGTAGGGTCACACCTGGCGTATCATACCCCATACAGGCCCCAAAGCAGCGGCAAAGTCGAAAGATTGAACGGGGTGTTAAAATCTAAAATGCTGAAGATGACCAGGGAGACAGGGCTTAATTGGGTTCAGTGTTTGCCTATAACCCTCTTTTCAGTTAGGCATACACCAAGGCCCCCACACAAACTAACCCCATATGAGATCTTATTTGGAACAGGGCCAAGAATGGGACAGTATTTCCCACAACAGTTACAAATGCATTATGAATCTGTTGCAAAATATGTGATAGCCTTGAGCAAGCAATTGTCTAATATACATGCACAAGTTTTCTCTTCCATTCCAGATCCTAACTCCCTGGAGGGAAGCCACACTCTCAAACCTGGAGAGTGGGTGGTGGTCAAGAAACACGTCAGAAGCACCCTCGAACCACGATACGAGGGACCTTACCAGGTGTTGCTGACCACCCCAACCTCTGTGAAACTCGAAGGGAGACCCACCTGGATCCACGCTTCACATTGTAAAAGAGTGAAGGCTGTCCCACCGTCCCAGGAACCATAAGCCATGAGGATTCACATACTGATCATGACTTTGACAGTGGGCATATCTGCAGTATTCACGCCACTGGGTGATGAATGGGACAATTCACTGATACGGCACCATCAAATTTTAGTCCAGGGGTTGAAGGAGACTGAAACTCTGAGAGATTGTTGGATCTGTACCCACAGTCCTGTGAGTTCAACCAGTATGCCTTATTTTGCAATACCCCTGGACCTTTCTGAACTGATTGACCTGTCTAATTCTACCATCTTTCTCACTAGTATACACCAAGTTAAATCCAGTACAAACAAGGACAGGGAAGTAGCCTTACCTGTTGCAGGGTGGGCAGATGCCCCATGGCTCATGATAAACAGATCAGGACCCTCGGTAGATTATAGCTCTACTCCTTGGCAAGAGGGACACTGGGCTAATGTCACATGTTTTCCTAGCTGGACACACTGTTATTGTCTCCAAGTACAAACCAAAGGTATGACATTTAGTCCACACATACACTCAGGTTGCAATGATTCAAAAACAGACAGCCACGTGCAGTGTATTGGTGTAGATGCTGAGAACGGAAAGGATCTGCCCTGTAACAACCGTACTGTACAGGATCTCCGGACAGGTATATTAGCTAACGACACCGAAAGTCAGTCAAAAGGATATGAGTTGGCGAAAGGGACACAATTAGCCAAACTAATTACCCGATTATTCAATGGCACAGCAGTAGCAGTTCCAGACGACATATACTTAGTTTGTGGACACAAAGCATACAAATGGTTATCCGAGAATGTCACAGGACTGTGCACCATCGCCAGGCTTACTCCTGCTACCTTTATAGTACCACACTCTGAAATTGACATAAATGCAGTATCTAAACACACCTTGTATCGTAGGGCCAAAGATAACACACCCAGACCAAATGGCAAGCCACATGTAGTAGAGATGAGCATTACCAACAAAATTGTTAGTTCCATCTTCATATATCCCATGATAATGCAGATGTGGGATCATCTGGTAGTAGCAACAGACTACCTGGATGACCAAATATGGGAGGTGATGAGACTTATGAATACCTCAAACATTGTGCAAAACCAGTTAATCATTGTCACCAACCAACACACATTAGTTCTAGATTATGTTACAGCTAAAGATGGAGGTATGTGCCAGATTGTGGGACCCTCTTGTTGCCATTACATAGACCCGCAGGGTAATTTGCAAGTTAAGGTGGATATAGAGAAGATGGCGGATTTAAGAGATAAATGGCTGGATGCATATAAAGCTGATAAAGATACATGGTGGTCTGATACCTTCTCTTCCCTTAACCCCAATAACTGGTTCAAAGGTATTGGGGGTTGGCTCATGGGAATTGTCTAAGTAATATTGCAGGTAGCCCTAATAATATTGGTGATATATGTAGTGATTAAGCTCGTTCTTATTTGTGTGACCTGCTTTTCAAAAAGAATGAAGAAAACTGATGAACGACCTATTATGCTCCTCTACGATGAGGAAGGACAGAAGGAAACATCGTTCAACACAGCTCCCCCTCCTCACAATGATGCCTGGCTGAGATAGGGTGAGATGAATCCCAGGGTATTACCACAAGTCCGAGCAACCGGGAGCCTACCTATAAGGGGTAGGTTGTCGCCACTGCGGGTGAAGAGGATACGAATGGTATGCCCAGGGGATTCGCTAGGCGAAGGGAAAGTCTACAATCAAGTTTCCAAGGGGGGACTGTTATGGACTATTGATACAAAATGGATACTTGCTTGTTGAGGACTATGTTTAGCTAAGATGGCGGCCAGGCATTCAGCCAACACCTATAAACTAGAATCTTACTTTGTGTTTTATCATGTGTTTCTTTGTGGTTTCCGTTCAGCTCAAGCAAGCAGTTACAAAGAAAGAAGAAGTAACGGTTTCACCCACGAGCAAGGGGGGAGGGGGGAGGAATTTCCTCTGGCCGTCAAGGTTACAGAAAAGTATAGAGTTCATAGCCAATAGAAAAGATATACTTTATCTTTCACTCCCCCCTCCCACTTCTTCCTGTCGTAAAACCTATGTGTTGTCTGCTGTTTTCAGAAAATAAACCAGAGATACTGTTTTAACTCCGAGCTGTGGGTTGTCTCAGATTTGATCTCTCCGTGCACGTACATTAATTAATTTGGAGCAGTACATCAACCAAACTGGCAGCTTGGCCAGAACCAGAACAATTTAATGTGGCTATATAGCACCACCTGCAGATTATTCGCTGCCAGTGTTCATATAATGTGGCTATTTGTCTCACCACGTACAAATTCACTGCCAGTGTTCACACAATGTGGCTATTTGTATCACCATGTGCAGATTCACTGCCGGCGTTCACACAATGTGGTTAAATCTATCACCGCATGCAGATTGTTCACTGCCAGTGTTCATACATTGTGGCTGTTTGTATCACCATGTGCAGATTCACTGTCAGCATTCACACAATGTGGCTTTTTATATCACCACATGCAGATTCACTGCCAGCGTTCACACAATATGGCTTTTTTGTATCACCACATGCCGATTAGTCACTGCCAGCGTTTGTGAAATGTGGCTGTTTGTATCACCACACTCAGATTACTATCTGCCGGCATTCCAGCCCATCCACATATGCATCCACTCAGTCACTCTATCTATCCTCAGCTGATGCATTGTTTCTATTGCTCAGCCCTGTCTTAAATCACACATACATAATTACTGCCCCTCCCGACATGTTGCGACTTCGTCAGGGGAATAGGGGTAATAGTGATCATGAGCTGTTAGACGCCCTCTTACATAGTCATTCAGACCCCGCCCTGGAACTCTCCACCAATAACCTCCAGATCTACGGGACCTGACCTCTCCAGTGGGAGGAGCGTCACGCTCGTCACCAAGCGTTAGCCACTCCCCCCCCTTTTTTTCTTTTGCCTGCATCACTACAGCCTTTCAATGTGCATTAATTTTACAGCAGAGCAGCGGCACTTCTATACATCTCAATGATGGTAAGACTGCACAGTAGAAAATACATAATCACTTGTACTCACATCCTAACATTTGGATCAAAGGCACAGTACAATCGCAATCATTCTAACAGTGCTAGGATCGCGATAGATAGTACTTCTAGTTATCGGGATTAAACAGTAATGGTTCCATATATTTCTCTCATATTAGTGGCTGCCAGCATACCATCCACAAACACCGGCATTGCATCAGTCCGCATCATCAAGGGAACACCAGAACACAATCCACCCAACACGAGCCACCAACCGGGTGTCCAATGATATATCACTGTGCATAATGTACAGTACAGCCCAAAAGTTTGGACACACCTTCTCATTCAAAGAGTTTTCTTTATTTTCATGACTATGAAAATTGTACAGTCGTGGCCAAAAGTTTTGAGAATGACACAAATATTAGTTTTCACAAAGTTTGCTGCTAAACTGCTTTTAGATCTTTGTTTCAGTTGTTTCTGTGATGTAGTGAAATATAATTACACGCACTTCATACGTTTCAATGGCTTTTATCGACAATTACATGACATTTATGCAAAGAGTCAGTATTTGCAGTGTTGGCCCTTCTTTTTCAGGACCTCTGCAATTCGACTGGGCATGCTCTCAATCAACTTCTGGGCCAATTCCTGACTGATAGCAACCCATTCTTTCATAATCACTTCATGGAGTTTGTCAGAATTAGTGGGTTTTTGTTTGTCCACCCGCCTCTTTAGGATTGAGCACAAGTTCTCAATGGGATTAAGATCTGGGGAGTTTCCAGGCCATGGACCCAAAATGTCAACGTTTTGGTCCCCGAGCCACTTAGTTATCACTTTTGCCTTATGGCACGGTGCTCCATCGTGCTGGAAAATGCATTGTTCTTCACCAAACTGTTGTTGGATTGTTGGAAGAAGTTGCTGTTGGAGGGTGTTTTGGTACCATTCTTTATTCATGGCTGTGTTTTTGGGCAAAATTGTGAGTGAGCCCACTCCCTTGGATGAGAAGCAACCCCACACATGAATGGTCTCAGGATGCTTTACTGTTGGCATGACACAGGACTGATGGTAGCGCTCACCTTTTCTTCTCCGGACAAGCCTTTTTCCAGATGCCCCAAACAATCGGAAAGAGGCTTCATCGGAGAATATGACTTTGCCCCAGTCCTCAGCAGTCCATTCACCATACTTTCTGCAGAAGATCAATCTGTCCCTGATGTTTTTTTTGGAGAGAAGTGGCTTTTTTGCTGCCCTTCTTGACACCAGGCCATCTTCCAAAAGTCTTTGCCTCACTGTGCGTGCAGATGCGCTCACACCTGCCTGCTGCCATTCCTGAGCAAGCTCTGCACTGGTGGCACTCCGATCCCGCAGCTGAATCCTCTTTAGGAGACGATCCTGGCGCTTGCTGGACTTTCTTGGACGCCCTGAAGCCTTCTTAACAAGAATTGAACCTCTTTCCTTGAAGTTCTTGATGATCCTATAAATTGTTAATTGAGGTGCAATCTTAGTAGCCACAATATCCTTGCCTGTGAAGCCATTTTTATGCAATGCAATGATGGCTGCACGTGTTTCATTGCAGGTCACCATGGTTAACAATGGAAGAACAATGATTTCAAGCATCACCCTCCTTTTAACATGTCAAGTCTGCCATTTTAACCCAATCAGCCTGACATAATGATCTCCAGCATTGTGCTCATCAATTTTCTCACCTGAGTTAACAAGACAATTACTGAAATGATCTCAGCAGGTCCTTTAATGACAGCAATGAAATGCAGTTTTTTTTGGGATTAAGTTAATTTTCTTGGCAAAGAAGGACTATGCAATTCATCTGATCACTCTTCATAACATTCTGGAGTATATGCAAATTGCTATTATAAAAACTTAAGCAGCAACTTTTCCAATTTCCAATATTTATGTAATTCTCAAAACTTTTGGCCACGACTGTAGATTCACACTTAAGGCATCAAAACTATGAATTAACACATGTGGAATTATATACATAACAAACAAGTGTGAAACAACTGAAAATATGTCATATTCTAGGTTCTTCAAAGTAGCCACCTTTTGCTTTGATTACTGCTTTGCACACTCTTGGCATTCTCTTGATGAGCTTCAAGAGGTAGTCCCCTGAAATGGTTTTCACTTCACAGGTGTGTCCTGTCAGGTTTAATAAGTGGGATTTCTTGCCTTATAAATGGGGTTGGGACCATCAGTTGCGTTGAGGAGAAGTCAGGTGGATACACAGCTGATAGTCCTACTGAATAGACTGTTAGAATTTGTATTATGGCAAGAAAAAAGCAGCTAAGTAAAGAAAAACGAGTGGCCATCAATACTTTAAGAAATGAAGGTCAGTCAGTCAGCCGAAAAATTGGGAAAACTTTAAAAGTTAGGGCTATTTGACCATGAAGGAGAGTGATGGGGTGCTGCGCCAGATGACCTGGCCTCCACAGTCACCAGACCTGAACCCAATTGAGATGGTTTGGGGTGAGCTGGACCGCAGAGTGAAGGCAAAAGGGCCAACAAGTGCTAAGCATCTCTGGGAACTCCTTCAAGACTGTTGGAAGACCATTTCAGGTGACTACCTCTTGAAGCTCATCAAGAGAATGCCAAGAGTGTGCAAAGCAGTAATCAAAGCAAAAGGTGGCTACTTTGAAGAACCTAGAATATGACATATTTTCAGTTGTTTCACACTTGTTTGTTATGTATATAATTCCACATGTGTTAATTCATAGTTTTGATGCCTTCATAGTCATGAAAATAAAGAAAACTCTTTGAATGAGAAGGTCTGTCCAAACTTTTGGTCTGTACTGTACATTCATAAAGTGGCCGTTGCCTGTTTAGTTATTAGAATCACTTTTTTCATCCTAGCACATATTTATTAACTGTATAGTGGATTCCTGGATGTAGGTAAAGGTCCCCTTATTATAAATTCATTAGGATCTGGTGGGTCCAGGTTTGAATCCTGGGTTCTTTGAATCCTGGGTTTATGACATGACCAAACAGGGGGCGTACAGAGACATGATCAACCGTCTCTCAGTTTATTTAATGGGTCTATAACCTTATGACCCCATCTAACGTATATGATCCATAGTAACAGATATAGTGGCAATTTGTCCTATGGGTCAATGACCCTATGAATACATGCCAGTAATTATGTATGTGTGATTGTGAATTGAGCAGAAAACTGCCAAGTAGTGTTGCACAGACTTATAATAAACAGCGTGGCTGCCTGATCGCCAATTTGTGATAAGTCCTAACCGTCCCCAGTGGCTACTGTGGATGGTGACAGATGGACGTGAGTCTGTTCCATATAACACAATGTGGTAATAATATTCATAAACACACAGATAAATAAAGCACCCACTCAGTCCTCCCAGCAATCCCAAGACTATAAGTGACCTGGTGCACAGAGGCACAATCCCAGGAGATTCCCAAGAACCTATCTGGCAGATCTTTTGTGATTTTCATGACCATTTCCCTCAACAGGTTGATTCTTTCTATTGACAATGATGGCAGTATTTTGGTCAGAATTTTACATCATCCAAAACCAGAATTAGGACCAAAACATGGAATAGGTACAAAATGTAATCTTTCCATTATACTTTCTGTAAAAACTTCTGTAAAATACAGATCATTTTACTTCCGTCTGAAAATGGGCTAACAAGCCACTTTTATTTCTGATACAACACTGGTAACTATTTCAGATTGCATGTTTAAAGCACATTTGACAAGTGTTCCAAAATATCTGGGAGACTCCCGGAAATCTCCCAGGTAGCACACATACTCACCTCTCCTGCACTTTTCTCCACTCCTGAGACACACACGGAGTGACGTCAAGGGGGTGGCAACAATGCTCATGAGTGGAGCGAAGTGCAGGAACATTGAGAGGTGAATGTCTGACCATCTGGTTTGAGGTCTGTAAGAGGTTGTCTGACTTCTCTGTGTACAGACCCCTGACCAGATTTGTACTTAGACACCAATCTGTTTTGGGTCCATATAAAGGTCTGATCTGAGGTCTGTATACAGGAAGGTATTGGACGGTATGGAGACTTTATGTCTCTATGACATATCAAATGTTTTACTGAAATTTAGTGACCCTTTAAGGGGTTCTGGTCTGGAGTTATTTTGTTATTTAGGAGATCTGGGGTCTGCATTTATTTCGTTTTTTTTAAAATTTGGGACGAATCCAATTTATTTAGAATCTGAACCCGAATCCGAAAAGGTTTTCGAATATATCGAATCTTTCGAATCTCGAATCCTGTTATGGAGGGGGATCTGTGGATGACACTTATGGGGGGGATCTGTGGATGACACTTATGGGGGGGATCTGTAGATGACACTGTTATAGAGGCATCTGTGGGTGACACTGTTATGGAGGAGGATCTGTGGATGATACTTATGGGGGGATCTGTGGATGACACTGTTATGGAGCATCTGTGGATGACACTGTTATGGAGGGGGATCTGTGGATGACACTTATGGGGGGGGTACAGAAGAGAGAAAAAGAAAATAGAGTGTGTCAATCAGACAGATTGTCCCTTCTGGTAATTCACCTACAAGGGGATCGTGAGTGAAGGACACAGAAGGGCGCCAGAGATCGGACTAAGATTGGAGAAAAAATCTAGGGTCAAAAGAAATGGTAAACTGGTAGATATGGATTTTTCTGTAGGTATTATTGATAAGAAAGAAAAACAATTCCTGTCTCCAGCACATCCAACTGTAGCTAAATTTTATTTCCTACCCAAAATACATAAAACCCTCCATAACCCACCAGGGAGACCGATTATTTCGGGTATTGACTCTCTTACAACCAACTTATCAGCTTACGTGGATAAATTTCTTCAAAAATACGTAACACAGTTACCCTCCTATCTGAGAGATACAACTCATCTGATCAATTCGATAAGCCCCGTCGAATGGAAGAGTGATTAAATTTTTGTCACTTTGGATGTAAACTCCTTATATAGTAATATTCAGCATGATCTGGGCCTTGCAGCTGTTAGATATTTTTTGGGGAAGGACCCTTCTATGCAGGAACAGCAAAAAGAGTTTCTATTGGATGCCATTGAATTTATTTTAAATCATAATTTTTTTACTTTCAACGAGGTTTATTATATTCAGAAAAAAGGTACGAAGTTCGCCCCATTATACGCTAACCTTTTTATGGGCCTTTTTGAAGAATACCATGGCCTACTGTCTCATCCGAAAATCCGTTATTATCAGAGATATATTGATGATATTATTTTCATCTGGTAAGGGGATGTCGAAGACTTGGTATCCTAAATGCAAACCAATGGGGTCTTGGTTTCAGTCTGGAGCATAATTCCCGAGAAGCCATTTTTCTAGACATCCATTTAAGTATAGATAATGATAAGATTACAACAAAAACTCACTTTAAACAGGTGGATGCAAACAGTTACCTGAATTATAAAAGTTGCCACAACCCTAAATGGAAGAAGAATATACCATTTAGTCAGATGAAGAGAGTGAGGAGGAATTGTTCTGACAACCGGACCCTGAAACAACAACTAAACACTTTGTGTCAAAGGTTTGCTGAAAAAGGATACCCGAAAACTCTAATTAAAGAATCGGAAAAAAGATCCCTATTACTTCGACAAAGTGATACCCTTCAACCTAAATAAAACAAAAATAAAAATATTAATACCCAAGATAAGACTCAGTTCAATCTGATTACAAGATTTAATGTGAGACATGCTAAAATCCGGCAAATTATGAAAAAACATTGGGGAATACTACAAAAGGATCCTATCCTGAAACACATACTTCCCCCAGTTCCAGGCCTAACGTTCAGGAGGGCCCAAACCCTGAAAAATATGGTTGCACCCTCTTGCCCTAAAATTATAGAGAAAGGAAAGAGCATGAAGCCAACAAAATCAATAGAAAAGGGGGCTTTTAGATGTAAAATAAAGAAGTGTAAATGTTGTGGAATGATCAAAGATAAGACTAGAACCATCAATGTCCCACATTCTGGAGAGGTAATTACGTTGAGACACTTTATGAATTGTGGCTCTCGGAACATAATTTATTTGCTTACATGTCCTTGCAATTTGCTATATATAGGGAGAACCACCCAAACCCTCAGAGAAAGAATGAATGATCATCGCTCAAATATTCATCGTAAAGTACTAACTCATAGTGTCTCAAGACATTTCTTTGAACACCACAACAGCGATTCCACCCTTACGAAAGTTACCCCCGTTGAATGGGTCCCTCACTCATTTCAACAGTTGGCTCGAAAGGAAATGTTTTGGATCTATAAATTCAATACGCTGGTTCCCTTTGGCCTAAACGAAGCCCTTGAATATACGAATTATTAATTTATTCATAGACATGGCCCGACCCCTCGTTTGGGACTATGACATTAGAGTGCAGCAAGATTAGGCCCTTAACCACCTCAGCCCCCAGTGCTTAAACACCCTGAAAGACCAGGCCACTTTTTACACTTCTGACCTACACTACTTTCACCGTTTATTGCTCGGTCATGCAACTTACCACCCAAATGAATTTTACCTCCTTTTCTTCTCACTAATAGAGCTTTCATTTGGTGGTATTTCATTGCTGCTGACATTTTTACTTTTTTTGTTATTAATCGAAATTTAACGATTTTTTTGCAAAAAAATGACATTTTTCACTTTCAGTTGTAAAATTTTGCAAAAAAAAACGACATCCATATATAAATTTTGCTCTAAATTTATTGTTCTACATGTCTTTGATTAAAAAAAAATGTTTGGGTAAAAAAAAAATGGTTTGGGTAAAAGTTATAGCGTTTACAAACTATGGTACAAAAATGTGAATTTCCGCTTTTTGAAGCAGCTCTGACTTTCTGAGCACCTGTCATGTTTCCTGAGGTTCTACAATGGCCAGACAGTACAAACACCCCACAAATGACCCCATTTCGGAAAATACACACCCTAAGGTATTCGCTGATGGGCATAGTGAGTTCATAGAACTTTTTATTTTTTGTCACAAGTTAGCGGAAAATGATGATTTTTTTCTTTTTTTTTTTTTTTCTTACAAAGTCTCATATTCCACTAACTTGTGACAAAAAATAAAAACTTCCATGAACTCACTATGCCCATCACGAAATACCTTGGGGTCTCTTCTTTCCAAAATGGGGTCACTTGTGGGGTAGTTATACTGCCCTGGCATTCTAGGGGCCCAAATGTGTGGTAAGGAGTTTGAAATCAAATTCTGTAAAAAATGACGAGTGAAATCCGAAAGGTGCTCTTTGGAATGTGGGCCCCTTTGCCCACCTAGGCTGCAAAAAGTGTCACACATCTGGTATCTCCGTATTCAGTAGAAGTTGGGGAATGTGTTTTGGGGTGTCTTTTTACATATACCCATGCTGGGTGAGATAAATATCTTGGTCAAATGCCAACTTTGTATAAAAAAATGGGAAAAGTTGTCTTTTGCCAAGATATTTCTCTCACCCAGCATGGGTATATGTAAAAAGACACCCCAAAACACATTCCCCACCTTCTCCTGAGTACGGAGATACCAGATGTGTGACACTTTTTTGCAGCCTAGATGGGCAAAGGGGCCCACATTCCAAAGAGCACCTTTCGAATTTCACTCGTCATTTTTTACAGAATTTGATTTCAAACTCCTTACCACACATTTGGGCCCCTAGAATGCCAGGGCAGTATAACTACCCCACAAGTGACCCCATTTTGGAAAGAAGAGACCCCAGGGTATTCGCTGATGGGCATAGTGAGTCCATGGAAGTTTTTATTTTTTGTCACAAGTTAGTGGAATATGAGACTTTGTATGAAAAAAAAAAAAAAAATCATCATTTTCCACTAACTTGTGACAAAAAATAAAAAATTCTAGGAACTCGCCATGCCCCTCACGGAATACCTTGGGGTGTCTTCTTTCCAAAATGGGGTCACTTGTGGGGTAGTTATACTGCCCTGGCATTTTCCAGGGGCCCTAATGTGTGGTAAGTAGGTAAATGACCAGTGAAATCCGAAAGGTGCTCTTTGGAATGTGGGCCCCTTTGCCCACCTAGGCTGCAAAAAAGTGTCACACATCTGGTATCGCCGTATTCAGGAGACGTTGGGGAATGTGTTTTGGGGTGTCTTTTTACATATACCCATGCTGGGTGAGATAAATATCTTGGTCAAATGCCAACTTTGTATAAAAAAATGGGAAAAGTTGTCTTTTGCCAAGATATTTCTCTCACCCAGCATGGGTATATGTAAAATGACACCCCAAAACACATTCTCCACCTTCTCCTGAGTACGGAGATACCAGATGTGTGACACTTTTTTGCAGCCTAGGTGGGCAAAGGGGCCCATATTCCAAAGAGCACCTTTCGGATTTCACTCGTCATTTTTTACAGAATTTGATTTCAAACTCCTTACCACACATTTGGGCCCCTAGAATGCCAGGGCAGTATAACTACCCCACAAGTGACCCCATTTTGGAAAGAAGAGACCCCAGGGTATTCGCTGATGGGCATAGTGAGTTCATGGAAGTTTTTATTTTTTGTCACAAGTTAGTGGAATATGAGACTTTGTATGAAAAAAAAAAAAAAAAAATCATTTTCCACTAACTTGTGACAAAAAATAAAAAATTCTAGGAACTCGCCATGCCCCTCACGGAATACCTTGGGGTGTCTTCTTTCCAAAATGGGGTCACTTGTGGGGTAGTTATACTGCCCTGGCATTTTCCAGGGGCCCTAATGTGTGGTAAGTAGGTAAATGACCAGTGAAATCCGAAAGGTGCTCTTTGGAATGTGGGCCCCTTTGCCCACCTAGGCTGCAAAAAAGTGTCACACATCTGGTATCGCCGTATTCAGGAGACGTTGGGGAATGTGTTTTGGGGTGTCTTTTTACATATACCCATGCTGGGTGAGAGAAATATCTTGGCAAAAGACAACTTTTTCCATTTTTTTATACAAAGTTGGCATTTGACCAAGATATTTATCTCACCCAGCATGGGTATATGTAAAATGACACCCCAAAACACATTCCCCACCTTCTCCTGAGTACGGCGATACCAGATGTGTGACACTTTTTTGCAGCCTAGATGCGCAAAGGGGCCCAAATTCCTTTTAGGAGGGCATTTTTAGACATTTGGATACCAGACTTCTTCTCACGCTTTGGGGCCCCTAGAATGCCAGGGCAGTATAAATACCCCACATGTGACCCCATTTTGGAAAGAAGACACCCCAAGGTATTCAATGAGGGGCATGGCGAGTTCATAGAAATTTTTTTTTTTTGGCACAAGTTAGCGGAAATTGATATTTTTTATTTTTTTCTCACAAAGTCTCCCGTTCCGCTAACTTGGGACAAAAATTTCAATCTTTCATGGACTCAATATGCCCCTCACGGAATACCTGGGCGTGTCTTCTTTCCGAAATGGGGTCACATGTGGGGTATTTATACTGCCCTGGCATTCTAGGGGTCCTAAAGCGTGAGAAGAAGTCTGGAATATAAATGTCTAAAAAATTTTACGCATTTGGATTCCGTGAGGGGTATGGTGAGTTCATGTGAGATTTTATTTTTTGTCACAAGTTAGTGGAATATGTGACTTTGTAAGAAAAAAAAAAAAATTCCGCTAACTTGGGCCAAAAAAAAGACTGAATGCAGCCTTACAGAGGGGGGGGGGGGGGGGGGGGGATCAATGACAGGGGGGTGATCAATGACAGGGGGGGTGATCAATGACAGGGGGGTGATCAGGGAGTCTATATGGGGTGATCACCCAACTGTCATTGATCACCCCCCTGTAAGGCTGCATTCAGACGTCCGTATGATTTTTACGGATCCGATCAGTCTATCAGTGGATCCGTAAAAATCATGCGGACATCTGAATGGAGCTTTACAGGGGGGTGATCAATGACAGAGGGGTAATCAATGACAGGGGGGTGATCAGGGAGTCTATATGGGGTGATCACCACAGTCATTGATCACTCCCCTGTAAGGCTGCTTTCAGACGTCCGTATGATTTTTACGGATCCGATCAGTCTATCAGTGGATCCGTAAAAATCATGCGGACATCTGAATGGAGCTTTACAGGGGGGTGATCAATGACAGAGGGGTAATCAATGACAGGGGGGTGATCAGGGAGTCTATATGGGGTGATCACCACAGTCATTGATCACTCCCCTGTAAGGCTGCATTCAGACGTCCGTATGATTTTTACGGATCCGATCAGTCTATCAGTGGATCCGTAAAAATCATGCGGACATCTGAATGGAGCTTTACAGGGGGGTGATCAATGACAGAGGGGTAATCAATGACAGGGGGGTGATCAGGGAGTCTATATGGGGTGATCACCACAGTCATTGATCACTCCCCTGTAAGGCTGCATTCAGACGTCCGTATGATTTTTACGGATCCGATCAGTCTATCAGTGGATCCGTAAAAATCATGCGGACATCTGAATGGAGCTTTACAGGGGGGTAATCAATGACAGGGGGGTAATCAATGACAGGGGGGTGATCAGGGAGTCTATATGGGGTGATCAGGGGTGATCAAGGGCTAATAAGGGGTTAATAAGTGACGGGGGGGGGGGTGTAGTGTAGTGGTGCTTGGTGCAACATATTACTGAGCTGCCTGTGTCCTCTGGTGGTCGATCCAAACAAAGGGGACCACCAGAGGACCAGGTAGCAGGTATATTAGACGCTGTTATCAAAACAGCGTCTAATATACCTGTTAGGGGTTAAAAAAATCACATCTCCAGCCTGCCAGCGAACGATCGCCGCTGGCAGGCTGGAGATCCACTCGCTTACCTTCCGATCCTGTGAACGCGCGCGCCTGTGTGCGCGCGTTCACAGGAAATCTCGCGTCTCGCGAGAGGACGCACCGGCGCGTCCACCCAGAACAACAGGACCGCCGCAAAGACGCAATCCTGCGTACGGCGGTCCTGAGGTGGTTAATACACTGGGTTGCCCCCACTTATAGCAAGACTCCTGTCTATAAAAAAATTTTTTATATATATATATCTATATATTTGTATATTTTTATATATGTGTATATTTTTTTAATTATAGCGATATTTCATACCGAATTTATCCTCACACGGATTTTCATCTAGTCGTGTATATGTCCTTTTATATACATTCCTTTAGACATTTATCTATTTTATGTAGGCATACATGCGTCCCTTTTTTTTTTTTTCTCTATAGGTTTTATACATATTTATATTCATTCTCAACTTTAATTCTCTACGTATGCATTTTCTATAGGTTTAATTTGCATTTATATTCATTCTCAACTTTTTATGTTGGTAAATATATATATATCATTTAAATAGACCTTAACCTTCATATAATAGGTCTCTACCATTATAATTTTGGATTACTCCTGTCCCCATAGGGGAAGCTCTATATTTATGTATATTATCTTGTGCTCATCTTGTACATTTTCTGACAGGTTTCTATACACTTATACATTTATATATATATACCCCTATATTTCCCCTGGGAGAATTCATCATGTAACCTACCATCTAGCTATGTTATATATCCCTTTAGAAAAGCAGCCTTGTTATATCTATATTTTTATTTTTATATTTATATCTACATCTGTTTTAGAAATTCAGAATATCTCAAAAATCTAATTATTTATAGTCCTTTTTTTGCCTTTTTTCCCCGATGTATATCTCTCTCCCTTTCTTGCATAGCTACTAGTAATTGATGCCCTCTAGAGGATAACAGGGGTATTGGGATTACATAACCTTAGCCCCCCCCCCCCCCCTTCTAATTTTTTCTCTATATAATATGGCTAAGAAATCCACAAGATCCTGCTGATCGGCCCCAACTCAATAATGTAAACATGATGAATTGAAAATCCGCCAGAAACTCTTCATAAGGTTGCCAATTGAATGTTATCCTACCGGTTGCGTTCCACTGTGGAACGCATGGGCCCTTCCGGTTCAGTCCGATCCACAGATCCCACCCCATAACAGTGTCATCCAAAGATCCCCCTCCCTGCCGCTCACAGGAGTGTACATTTGACAGTCACATTTCTAAACTGTAATCCATATCCTGCAGTAACTTTAACTTTAAATAAGCGGCTACTCATCTCTACTAGTACCTTACACCACTCCTCAGCTAGCTTCGGTAACAGGGCAAGGCTACAGCCTACAGGCAGTGCGCAGGCGACGCTCACAGTGACGTCACGCGCCTGCACTGCCTAGTGGGAGGAGCAGGCGCGCCACCCGCACTGCCTGTTAGTTGTTACCGAGCGAGCGCTGATTTAAATTTACTGCAGGACCAGGTCAGAGGATACCGATTACAGTTTCGAAGAAATGTAAACTCCTGTGAGTGGTCAAAATGAATGGGGGCACATTTCAGTTGGGGGGGGGCACATGGGGGGGCACAGTGTGATGTAGGGGAAGCCGTGGCCCCCTCTGGCCCCCTCTTGGCGACGCCACTGGGGAAATAGCAGGCGTCTTGGGAGGCGCGGGGACGTGACGTCGCAGCAGGATTCGTCGGATTAGAATTTCGTAAATTACGTCGGGATTCGAGTCCATGAATCCAGCTAAATTCTAGGGATTTGTGGATTTGACGGATTTGTCGTCCCACCTCTAGTTTTTTTTAATAGGGTCTGTATCTATTTAGGGGGTCTGGTGTGCGCCTGATCAGTTATTTGTTTTTTCTTTCTCAGTAACTACTGTATGCCTCCAATTTCATACTGAGGTTTTATTCTATTGGATTCAATATTTAGCATCCTCCATCATACTCCATATGCATTAAGAGGGAATATCTTAAGAGTCTGAAGGCAAGTGTATGGCAAGGTATAGATTCTATATGGCTCTATACTCAGCACATACTCTGCCATGTGCATAAACCTTAATAACACACAGAAAAGATTGGGCAGTGTTAGAACTGTTTTGTTTCAATTTTTTATCCTTTTAAGTTCGAAATTTTCCAGAAAATAGGGTAAAAGTCACTTGCAGAAATTTGTTGGATTCATGTGAATAGGGTTATTTCAGCTCAAGCACATACATTTCTGCAAGCTCCATTCACATGAATGTGACAGTTGCTGAAATTTCTGAAACAAATCTGCCATGTCGGAATATAACCTTAGACACCATGGACTTCTATGAGGATACAGTCAAGCCTCTGGGACACCATGCTGTATACTTTAAAAATGGCTGCCAGCAATACAACCTAGAACATGAGTAGGATGGGTTGTGTCCCACTGCAGAGCCAACATGGGGTGCTGAAAAGGGGGCTCAGGGCCTCACTACACATCCTTCACAGCACGGCACTTTTCTGTAAACCTGATGGTATACCTCATAAAAAATCAGTACATTACTATCTATTATAGAGCAGGAACTCTACTCTATAATAAATAGCAATGATGCAATCCTGCTCCCTGCTCCTGTCAGGCTGCTCAGCCATGACAGCATATTGCACCCAGGATGTTACTATCTATTGTAGCTCAGAGTTCCTGTTCTACAATGACTAGTAATGATAGGATCCTGCCTGCCATAAACTGTTAAGCTGAGCAGCCTGACAGGAACGCTCAGCACTGTAAGATGGAGGCAGGCACCACAGCGCGGTGTCTAGTGAGGCCCCACCCCCTCTCACCACCACACAGCTCCTCTGCAGAAGGACAGAACCTGTCTTAGGCTGGGTTCACATCATGTTTTATGCCTCTGTTTGACGTATACGTTTAAAAAAAAAGATACAAAAATATATATATACACTTTTTTTTTATAATTAAACTCTATGGTAAATAGATACCACTGTATGGCATCAATCTGAGGCATCTGTGAACCCACCCTTAGTCACATTCTAGAAGGGGTTGCTGGCCGTCATTTTCAATAATTCTTGGAGAACCCCTATAAAACACAGGCAATTTATTGAAATATCTACATATAGAAACCAGACTATGAATAACTCCACTGACTAATGCAAGATTCTGCTTTAGAACGGACATACATTAGCATCTTGGTGGATCGTGCATTATATAATGACCCTGTAAATGGGAAACTAAGATGGAAAAGTCATTTAAAAAATAGCTGCACATAGTAGCATTTAGCATTTACTGTACAGTATATGCAATACCAATATTTTAAACACATGTAAAGGCTCTTACACACAGTCTCACGTGTATAGGGAATTCCCAACTGAGAAGGATAAGGCAAAGTGAATATTTTTGCCGGATCATTTTGTTTTCCCAGGAGATAAGCTGCTGCCAGAAGTGTCTGGCAGCTGCTTTCTCCTCTGCCCCTATTGGCAACACATAGATGTTCCGCCGAACTGAATGTGTTTGTATATGGGGGAGTTGGGAGGGAGTCAGAAGAGATGGTTGTCTAATTATTGACTGTGTATGGTCAGCTTTAGGCCTCCTGCACACGAACAGGAGGGCCGCAATGCACGAACACCCACCGTGGGGCAGCTGCAGCGGATCGTGGACCCATTCACTTTAATGGGTCCGCGATCCAGCCGTTCCGCAAAAAGAAAGGACATGTTCTATCTTTTTGCGGAACGGAAGTATGGGACGAAACCCTACGGAAGCACTCCGTAGTGCTTCCGTAGGGTTCCGTTCCGTGCTTCGGTTCTGCACCATTCCGCATCTCCGGATTTGCGGACCCATTGAAGTGAATGGGGCCACATCCGTGATGCGGAATGCACACGCAATGGAGCCCGTGTATTGCGGATCCGCAAATGCGGTCCGCAATATGGCAGCGGGACACCTATGGTCGTGTGCAGGAGGCCTTAGTGTCATTGTGTGTAATTACGAGATACAATTAGATATGTAAATGCTGTCTCCAAATTATGCAACCTCCAGGACTACACATGCTTCAACTCTTCATAGCATATGAAAGCTGAAAAGCGGCTGCACTTGACACTCATCACTCTCCACCCTCCTTCACTGATTGTATTGGAGAAATCGGGTATTAGAGGACAAGTCACTACTCCTAACCCTGACCTGTCTCTTTTAGTTAATATTTGTATTCTTCATGAAATGACAATTCTGGAACATCTTTTCTAAGGCTACTTTCACACTTGCGTTGTTAATTCCGGTATTGATATCCGGCAGAGGAATGAAATACTGGAAATAAATGGATCAGTTTCTGTAACGGAACGCCTAGCACCCCGACCGGGTACCTCCGTTTAATAGATGCTCCTAGTGCTTTCCGAGGACTCCAAGCACTCCACTTGACACCGTACGCACTGCAGACCCCACGAACCGCCGAAGCTTGGTTGAGGTCTCACCGTCTCCTACCCACCCTGGACCTACGACAAGGCTCCAGGCTCCAGTGGGGGAACCTCTCCTAAAACCAGAGAGCAGGAACAGCTCTTAAAAGAGCTAGTAGTTATAGCCAGGGGAGTATAGCAAATCTCCCAGCGTATAGCAATCCCCCGCGTCGATCAGTTACCCAAACATCAGCCTCAACATGATAAAGGGTAAAACAGGAACTCTCTTTATTTTAACACACAAGCATTTTATACACATCTTCCAACAAAGTTACCACCCCAGGGTTTTGTAAAAACAGCCAATAACCACGTACATTACACTCAGACACTCCCACACAAAATCCTCCCCTCTGTCCGTGATAGAATTACCTCACACTGGGTTGATGCAATCTTCACAGACAGACGAATACACAATATCCTCTGTCCTGGAGACAACCGAGAAGTAATTCAATTATCTCTCAGGACAAAGGACATCACCAATACACACAGAGAGACAATGGGACAGACATCACTTACTCAAACATACAATGCCCCACCCTTTACATTACACATAGACATTTAACACATTCCCAGACAGCTCAAGTCTGAGTGCATATTATTAGGTGAATGGCACTCAGACAACATGAATACAATAAAATGAGCTAACTGGGTGCCCTCACATAACATACAATACAATTACACAGACAGATGGTTCTGTCACACATCTCAAAACCCCACATGTCCCCATATGGCTTGGATCTGAGCGCTCAGATGCCCCAAACACAGTCAAATCGCCATGGGGTTTAAGTTTTGCATGGGCTGATGAGAGGGCCCATAATCCTGGGGCAAGAGGCTGGTAGCCAGACCCCTCCAAAACCCAGTGGCGAGGTTGGTTTCGCCACATATCTCCCCCCTCCCAGGGAAGACTAACCAGATACCTGACCTCACGGTCAGTACCTGAGTTAGTCTGGCAGTCCACCCACAACCCAATACTGGACCTGTTGAATTTTGGGGCCTGGCTCTGTTCTGAATGTCCCCAGCTGTTGAGGGGGCATTTGCTACTCCTTGCTTCCTTGTTGCTCTCTAGCTTGGAGCTGTAGGTACTTGGTGGGCAGAGGCCGACTGCGCTCTGCCCCGATGCCAGCTCTTCCGCTGGGGTAGCCTGTGAAAAGTCAGCCTCTGGAGAAGAGGATAGAGGAGGGCAGAGGCCAACTGCGCTTTGCCCAGATGCCAACTCTTCCGCTGGGGTACCCTGTGGGATGTCCGGCTCTGGAGAAGAGGATAGGGGAGGGCAGAGGTTGACTGCGCTCTGCCCAGATGCCAGCTCTTCTGCTGGGGTAGCCTGTGGGGAGTCAGGCTCTGGATAAGAGGATAGAGGAGGGCAGAGGCTGACTGCGCTCTGCCCAGATGCCAGCTCTTCCGCTGGGGTAGCCTGTGGGATGTCCGGCTCTGGAGAAGAGGATAGGGGAGGGCAGAGGCTGACTGCGCTCTGCCCAGATGCCAGCTCTTCTGCTGGGGTAGCCTGTGGGGAGTCAGGCCCCGGATAAGAAGATAGGGGAGGGCAGAGGCCGACTGCGCTCTGCCCAGATGCCAGCTCTTCCGCTGGGATGTGGTCAGGGAATCCTATCCCCAGGACCTTGTTGCAGATCGGCTGTGGAGAGGAGGAATCGCTAACCTCCTCCTCCTGGCATTCCTGAAGGCTTGGTGGGGGATCTGAACCGGCCGTCCAGCATCCTGGTAGGCCTGGTGCAGAGACCGCGGTCCCATCTGCACCATCGGAGTTAGGGATGCTGTCCCCCTGTGGTTGGGGAGAGAGATCGGTTGTCTCTTCTCTCTTTACAACACACTGCCGCTGGGGAATGGAGACGATGCTCTCCTCTCCCTGCAAAACATACTGCCGCTAGGGAGCAGGACCAACTGTCCTTACTCCCTGAAACTCTGGCTGCCGTTGGGGATTTGGGCCGACTTCCCAGCATCCCTGTAGGGCCGGTGGAGAGATCTCGATCCCATCTCCACCTGCCATATGGGTTTCCCCCCAGGACCAGTCTATGAGGTCCCCTACCTCTGTAGCTGGTACTGAAGCAGGGGATACTTCAGTCGGGTCTTCCCAGAACACCTCCACAATATCCTTCCAGCTGAAGGGCTCTGGACCTGGGTCTGACACTCTGCTCTCTCGCTGAGCCCTCTGAATGGAGTGGAAGAGATCTCGGTAGTCCTGCTCCAGTTCCCACTCCAGGGTTGCTAGGTGAGCCAGGTCTTTCTCTACCTCATGGGTGTCATCCCAATCCAGCCTAGCCTCCCTCTCGTAGAAGATGTTCTGAAGTTTGGACTGTGCAGGGCTCCCGAAGTCAGGCTCTGCAAAGGACTCCCATAACAAGCCCGGACCATAAAACTCCTCTCCCTCTGGCTTGTCATGCTCAGCTGCCCAGGGGGAATGTTGAATGACATGCCACCTTAGGGCCTGGTAAGCGTCCTCTAGCCAAAGCTCCTTACATACCAGGCTCTGGAGCATTGTTACCCAGTCATCTAGGGGCTGCTCTCCCAAGAGACCCATCCGCATCGCCACACGCTTCTGTAGCTGCTGCTCATAACTGGGGAGACTCTCACCTCGCCGCCGCTGGGCATTTTCCAGGGCATCATACCAGACTTCCTTTCTGTCTGCATCCCTGTAGTCTGCGGCTGCCTCCTCCTCCTCCTCCTCATAGAACGCTGTCCGAAGACTAGTTGATTCCATCCTGCTGCTGTAGCCAGGGGCGCTGTACGGATACTAGCGTTGCCCTCAATATACTCCACGAACGGTGTCTCCGAGCTGCTTCTCCTCACACTAGGACGCCATCCCACTGCTGCCACCAAATGTAACGGAACGCCTAGCACCCCGACCGGGTACCTCCGTTTAATAGATGCTCCTAGTGCTTTCCGAGGACTCCAAGCACTCCACTTGACACCGTACGCACTGCAGACCCCACGAACCGCCGAAGCTTGGTTGAGGTCTCACCGTCTCCTACCCACCCTGGACCTACGACAAGGCTCCAGGCTCCAGTGGGGGAACCTCTCCTAAAACCAGAGAGCAGGAACAGCTCTTAAAAGAGCTAGTAGTTATAGCCAGGGGAGTATAGCAAATCTCCCAGCGTATAGCAATCCCCTGCGTCGATCAGTTACCCAAACATCAGCCTCAACATGATAAAGGGTAAAACAGGAACTCTCTTTATTTTAACACACAAGCATTTTATACACATCTTCCAACAAAGTTACCACCCCAGGGTTTTGTAAAAACAGCCAATAACCACGTACATTACACTCAGACACTCCCACACAAAATCCTCCCCTCTGTCCGTGATAGAATTACCTCACACTGGGTTGATGCAATCTTCACAGACAGACGAATACACAATATCCTCTGTCCTGGAGACAACCGAGAAGTAATTCAATTATCTCTCAGGACAAAGGACATCGCCAATACACACAGAGAGACAATGGGACAGACATCACTTACTCAAACATACAATGTCCCACCCTTTACATTACACATAGACATTTAACACATTCCCAGACAGCTCAAGTCTGAGTGCATATTATTAGGTGAATGGCACTCAGACAACATGAATACAATAAAATGAGCTAACTGGGTGCCCTCACATAACATACAATACAATTACACAGACAGATGGTTCTGTCACACATCTCAAAACCCCACATGTCCCCATATGGCTTGGATCTGAGCGCTCAGATGCCCCAAACACAGTCAAATCGCCATGGGGTTTAAGTTTTGCATGGGCTGATGAGAGGGCCCATAATCCTGGGGCAAGAGGCTGGTAGCCAGACCCCTCCAAAACCCAGTGGCGAGGTTGGTTTCGCCACAGTTTCGATTCTGCAATATCAGGACGCATCTGTTTCGTTAGGAAGTGGTTGTGTGAAATCAAAACGGAGAAAAAATGAATCTGTCACTAATAACATTGAAAGTCAATGGGTGACGGATCAGTTTTTTTAGGCTCTATAAAAAATGGATCCGTCACCATTGAATTACATTATTTTCAGTGCCGGGTCCGTTTTTTTGCTGTTTTTATGACCGGACACAAAACCGCGGTTTTGGTGTCCCGTCACAAAACGGAATGCTGCATCCCGAACCAATCTCTTTCCATTCAGATGGACTAAATGGAAACATTATTTTCCGGTATTGAGATCCTCTGCCTGATCTTAATACCGGAAAACAACAACGCAAGTGTGAAAGTAGCCTTAGAACTCTGTCTTGCGCCGTTCCTCTATTATTCCTCGCAGAAATGTGTACATAAATTGACACTGGGTGTTATCAGTTGGAATAGGAGGGTCTGTCATCATCCAATCAGTGCTGAGAGTGTAGGCTGTATAAGGACACATCTCTTGGACAAGGGGAATGGAAACACCCAGCTGTCAATTCATTGGTAAATATGCAGGAGGAATAATAGAGGAACAACTCAATGCAGATTTATAAGAATGGATGTCACTAAAACAGACATGTCAGGAGTGGTGACAGGTTCTCTTTACCATACTTTAGAAAGGTACACCACTCTCTTCTATTAGGCAGAATGATTTACAAGGGCGGCCTTCTATGGGTGCCGCACACAGATGCGATTCCCCTGCCATGAAAAAGACAAGTAATGGTCAGCTAATCGCTGGGGTTCCAGCAGCAAAACCACAGATGATTACAGTGAACGATACAGAATGAGTCAGGATCTGTTCAGGGAAAAACTGATGGTTTTGCACGCAAGTTGAATCAGTTTTTTTTCTGCAACTGTGTTCAGTGCTTCCGTTTTTTTACTGTGCGGATGCAATCAGTTTTTGATGCATTTTTCACGTTTGTGAAGAAAAGCTGAAGAATAACAATCTACATCTTCTAGCAACTATCAGTGAAAAACACATTTCATTTCGAAGTCTTCCGTTTTTCACGCAAGTCTCATTCACTGGGGTCCAGGGCTGCGTGAAAAATGTACAATATAGAACATGCTGGATTTCCCCTGAACGCAGAGATGATCAATGATAAACGACGCTCATCTGCACAGACCCAACCTGTAAAGAAAGACTGTAGTGAATAACCTCTTGCAAACAGGCGAGTTTTCTGTTCGGATGCCACTCATGTTGCGAACGTATAGCATCCGGAATAAATCTTGATCTATTGCTTTCAATGGGTATGTGCACATAAGCATTGTTATTCCGGGGCAGTAGTAGCTCTGTAGCATAACCATACCTTTCCTGTGAAAATCCAGTCCTCTAATCCTGAGAAATACTTCTCATTTTTATGCAAATAAATTTTTTGCCGCATTTTGGGTGGGACTTCTCAGTTTGATACACTTGGCTTCTCCTACATAATCGCCACCGGCCCTGAAATCTCAGGGACAGAGGGAGGACTTAGAGAAGCTGGGCAGTGTTACTGGCAGGGGCGGATTGGCCATAGACCTTACAGGGATACTCAGGGGGCCGCCCAAGCCCTCCTCGCGGTCGGCCAGTGGAAGTTTTTGGGGATGGATTTTGTGCTACTGGCGGAAGTATTTTGTGATGCACTGTGGTATTTGGCTCTGTTGGGGTATAATATGCCACAATATGGTATTAATGGCACCCTCTACTTGTGTTGGCCCTGCCTTCCATCAATTTGGACCTAACTACAAAATAGGGCCACTTTTAGTATTTTTTCCAGGGCCACTTTAAAGAGGACCTTTCCTGTGATTTTATTAAGGGAGATATATATACCTGTACTTGCGGGGTACCCCCGCTGATGCTGCCACCCTGCTTGATTTTTTAAAATATGCCTCCTATACCCCGCTGTGCCCCGCCGGATTTCTACCGCTCAGTATGCTAATACTTAGCATCGGAGCAATGAGGTGGAGACTGAGTCTTTCTCCGTGGGCGTCTCCTTCTCCCTAACTGTAGCGCTGTCCAATCGCAGCGCAGAGCATCACAGCCAGGGAGAAGGAGACGCCCACGGAGAAAGACTCAGTCTCCTCCTCATTACTCCGATGCTCAGTATTAGCATACTGAGCGGGAGAAATCCGGCGGGGCACAGCGGGGTATAGGAGACATATTTTTTAGAAATCAAGCAGGGTGGCAGCATCAGCGGGGGTACCCCGCAAGTACAGGTATATATATCTCCCTTAATAAAATCCAGCGGGGCATAGGAGGCATATTTAAAAAAATCAAGCTGGGTGGCAGCATTAGCGGGGGGTGCCCCGCAAGTACAGGTATATATCTCCCTTAATAAAATCACATGAAAGGTCCTCTTTAAGTTCCCAGTCCACCCCTGGTTACTGGTGCATTCAGTGGAGGCACCCTGCCCATGTCCTTATTTGCATAAAAATAGAGAGAGGTTGAAAAGTAACCTAAACCTTTGCAAAAAAAATTTTTTTTAAATGCTCGGTCTTTTTTGAGCATGTGGAGTTCAAATCCATAGATAGTATGTGGAACCCATTTACACACTTGAAAAGCTGACCAAAGAATGAAAGCCAAAGACGTAGAGCAGCACTTCTGCCCCAAGTTTTATTTTTTTTTCAATAAAAAAATAATAAAATTGTAATTACCCTTGAATGACAGTAGGGAAGACTGACTAAGCTAAATACGCCAGACTTCTGGCCCAATTTGCGCCATAAAACTGTGGTACACCACATTTATTATGTATTTTAGTCACTTTGTGCATCTTACTAGACAAGGGGTTGTGGCTTAACTGTAAATGGGTGAGGCTTAATGGAAAGAGGCAAGGTTTAAAATGTTGCTACAATTCGGCATTTTGGCGCAAAGTAACTCAACTAGAGTGTAAACTTGTAGCAAGAGAAACCAAATTCATCATGTAGTGTGCAGCCGTGATAAACCTGACACATCTTCGGACTGCCCGGTCTAAGCTTACGTGGTATAAATATTAGACAGGATTATAATCTGCCCCATTGGTTTTTGTCAGTCTATTCTTGTAATTTTCAGAAAACACTATTGAATGCAATAAGAATTCAATTATCACATCCACCATAATGCTGAAAAATAAAGCCCCATTAAGCCTAGGAATGCATGTAATTATGGCAGACGCATGCAATGTGTCCTGTATCCATTACAGCTATGTTTACCGTTTCAGCAAAGCTGATTTTCTGGTCAATATAACAATCCTCAATTCCAATTGCAGACTTTCTGACCCTTGTACTAAAACTCAGGCATTCTGAAATGTACTCACTGGACACATAGGTAAATTGTATTATTACTGATATTGTAATAAAAGTATAACAATAGGAACAATAATCTGATGAATCATAGTGGGAGGACATTTTAGAGCAAACGGTATTAGCATTAAAGGGGATGTCGCACTTCAGCAAATGGCATTTATCAGGTAGACATAGTTAATACAAGGCACTTACTAATGTATTGTGATTGTCCATATTGCCTCCTTTTCTGGCAGGATTCATTTTTCTATCACATTATACACTGCTCGTATCCAGGGGTTATTGCCATTGCTGCAGTGCAGATACAAAGTGGCTAGGACAGGAGCTGCTGCGCATGCGTGTCTATGCGTGCTCCCACGGCCCGGGTCACCAGAGAGGCAGGCGCTTTTTCCCATAGTGTGAAAGCACGGCCACCGCTGCTGGATTGCAGGGTGGTCATAACCATGGAAACAAGCAGTGTATAATGAGATGGAAAAATGAATGAAGCCTGGAAAGGGGGCAATATGGACAATCACAATACATTCTCTACATGATAAATGCTATTTACAGTTTAGAGTTTCGCTCCTCCAATCATAATGATGGGATTTGTTGAACTCAGTTTTGCAGGAGTCTGTGTTGCCGTAATTTGCTACAAATTTATCAAATGTCACACTATATGTGTTATAAATTTGATAAATCTTTAAAGGAGTTGTCTACTCCTTTACTATAGATGGCCTATCCTCAGGGTCTGCCATCTTCAACCAAAGTAGTTCCAGCACTGGAGGTTGGCACTGGAACTACACAGCTCCGTCCATTGTGCAGTGGACAGAGTGTGTAATTCACTTCATTGGGAGACAGAGCTGTGTCGTTCCACTGCCGACTTCAAGCACTGAAGATACTCTGAAACAGCTGATTAAAGGAGGTGCAAGGATTTAGGACCACCGCTGATCAGATATTGATAGGCCATCTATAGTAAATGAGAAGACAACCCCCTCCAAACTGAAGGTGATTTATTTGATAATATGTCATCAAGAGTAGAGGAGTGGACAACCTCTTCAAGTCTAACACTTCTGTCTGGAACTGTTTCTCCACTTTCTACACCAGCCCTTTACTGGAGTAAGACCAAAAAAAATTGCAGGTGATAAATCTGTTTGACAGGTTACCCACGGTCACTTTCCAATCTACTTTTCAAAACTGGAGTTGTGTAAAATGAAAAACTTTGCAATGTTTTGCATAAATAGGCACAGAAAGTCCCAAAGCCATATTTTGTGACTTTTAAGCCTAAATTCTGGAGTGCAGGGCTTGATAACCACCCCCTCAATGAATTAAACTGTTTAGAAGCAGTTTAATGCCATGTTCACACAGCGGATAATACACGTCAGAAAAATCCATTGTGCATTTGCACACCAGAAGTCCAAGGCTGACCCTCGGATTTAGGCCACAAATGTGTAGTCTGAATGTCAGATCCAAACATGGATAAGCCCCATTCAATGTCCCTTCTTCATGAAATCCACATGGAAAAGAATCTGTGGCAGTATGAACCATGGCAGGCAGAATACACTCAGTTTTCCCATGGGTTCCCCTAAAATGTTTTTTTTCTTCGTGTGCAATGAGCGCCCCATAGTGGAGGTTGGAGGTAAAGAAAATGTTATTTCAGTCAATGAAGGAGAATTGGATGCAGTTTATGGTAGGAATGCACTGACTTCAGTTAGGTGATAGCACAAAATGTATGTTAAATAGATCGCTGCTGAGAATGAGATCCAGGAATACAATCAATAGCAGAGGTGGTCAACTATCTAGTGGTCCAGTTGTGCTGCTCTTATAGTCCTGGCCATAATGTTAAAAGCAACTCTAGCCATAACCCCAAGTCCATCCTGGACTGTAGAGCTAGTAATACAAATGATTCCCCTGAATTGTTCAAATGGTACAGCTGCAAATTATTCTCATATTACCGTCACATCGCGCACACAGTGGTGTCACCTTGCTGTTATTGTCTAATTTTTTTAAATGATTGAATGGGGTTAAACTGTACTGCCAATACAGGAATAACATCAACATAAAATATCCCATCGAATTCTCAATTTTCTCATAGATTTACCACTTATAATAGTGCCAACCACACAACAATGTCCAATAACCTATCTTTAATCACAGAATTATGCCGCCAGAGGTGCTGTTACAACAAAACCCATAATGCAGTGCATATAAAATGTACCAGAAGCAAAATAAAACCTATAAAACCAGTCTTTGCTCTCTACTCCTCTAACAGTAATACCTGCTTTAAGCTACTTTCACACTTGTGGCAGAGTGATCCGGCAAGCAGTTCCGTCAAAACGTATGTCAACTTATGGCATTAGTAAGACTGATCCGGATTCTGATCAGTCTTAAAAATGCCTGATCAGTCAGAAAAATGCATTGAAATGCCGGATCCGTCTTTCCGGTGTCATCCGGCAAAACGGATCCGGCATTTATTTCTTTCACCTTTTTTTCGGTCTGCGGACGGATCCGGCATTCCGGTATTTTGAATGCCACATCCGGCACTAATACATTCCTATGGAAAAAAAAATGCCGGATCCGGCAGTCAGGCAAGTCTTCAGTTTTTTTGGCCGGAGATAAAACCGTAGCATGCTGCGGTTTTATCTTTTGCCTGATCAGTCAAAATGACTGAACGGAAGACATCCTGATGCATCCTGAACGGATTGCTCTCCATTCAGAATGGGGATATACCTGATCAGTTCTTTTCCGGCATTGAGCCCTTTTGATGGAACTCAGTGCCGGAAAAGAAAAACGTTAGTGTGAAATTTTTTAGATACAGGGGTTAAAAGTCAGTGTGTTTATAGAGCATCCCGTCTCATTCTGGGCTCATGTAAAGCCTTATCTCTGATCTCATGACCTCATAAACACTCATTTAAACTATAGCTTTAGCTCATTTAGCTATAATGATTGTTTATGAGGTGAGCAGATCAGAGATAAGGCTTCACATGAGCCCAGACTGAGAAGTGATACTCTACAAACAGACTGATTTGAACCCCTGTATCTCAAAAACAGCAGAAAATTTTTAATAAAGACCAACTGAAAATATAACCATATATATATATATATATATATATATATATAAATAAAATGCATTTTGTTTGTCATTAGGATATATTCAGGAGTAGGGATGAGCGAACCCGAACTGTATAGTTCGGGTTTGTACCGAATTTTGAGGTGTCCGTGACACGGACCCGAACCCGAACATTTTCGTAAAAGTCCGGGTTCGGTGTTCGGCGCTTTCTTGGCGCTTTTTGAAAGGCTGCAAAGCAGCCAATCAACAAGCGTCATACTACTTGCCCCAAGAGGCCATCACAGCCTTGCCTACTATTGGCATGGCTGTGATTGGCCAGTGCAGCATGTGACCCAGCCTCTATATAAGCTTGGGTCACGTAGCGCTGCACGTCACTCTGCTGATACAAGCGTAGGGAGAGGTTGCTGCTGCGACGTTAGGGTGAGATTAGGCAGATTAACTCCTCCAAAAGACTTAATTCAGTGATCGATCTCCAGCTGTGGATCATTGAAGTGCTGATATTGAATTGCTCACTTTTTTTAGGCTGCCCAGAGCGTTTTTATATCACTTTTTTCTGGGGTGATCGGCGGCCATTTTGTGGCTTGTGGTGCGCCAGCACAAGCTACCACCAAGTGCATTTAACCATCAATAGTGTGGTTATTTTTTGCTATATCCTACATCAGGTGCAGGCTGAGCCTGTGTCACCCAAGTGCATTTAACCATCAATAGTGTGATTATTTTTTGGCCATATACTACATCAGGTGCAGGCTGAGCTTGTGTCACCCAAGTGCATTTAACCATCAATAGTGTGGTTATTTTTTGGCCATATACTACATCAGGGGCAAGTTGAGCCTGTCACCCAGCGCCTAAAAAATAGGCCTGACATTTCTATTCCTCCAAATCAGTACTGTTTTAGCTGGTCAAGTTATTTTTAGTGACCGTAAAAGCACAGTTTTTGTTCTGGGTTGAAAAACTATTCCCAAATTTGCCATTCTCAAAATTAGTAGTTTCTGCTATATCAGGCCTACTTTAAATCTATCCCAAAAAGGGTATATTAGATTCAAGGTGCTGATAGTGTCATTCTGAAAAACTTAACACACACGCTACAGTGCAGATACAAGTCTAATTCTGTGATTAAAGGTATACCTGTCACACAGCGCCTAAAAAATAGGCCTGACATTTATATTCCTCCAAATCAGTACTGTTTTAGCTGGTCAAATTATTTGTAGTGACCGTAAAAGCACAGTTTTTGTTCTGGGTTGAAAAACTATTCCCAAATTTGCCATTCTCAAAATTAGTAGTTTCTGCTATATCAGGCCTACTTTAACTCTATCCCAAAAAGGGTATATTAGATTCAAGGTGCTGATAGTGTCATTCTGAAAAACTTAACACACACGCTACAGTGCAGATACAAGTCTAATTCTGTGATTAAACGTATACCTGTCACACAGCGCCTAAAAAATAGGCCTCACATTTATATTCAGCTAAATCTGTCATTACTGGTGTGCCTGTATTAGTGTAATACGGTACCTAAATAGATAGCCAGACAGTGTTAGGTGTCTGTAAAAAAAGGCCTGAATTTTAATTCAATACATTGGCCCGAATAATATTTTTCTTATTGTGGTGAACGGTAACAATGAGGAAAACATCTAGTAAGGGACGCGGACGTGGACATGGTCGTGGTGGTGTTAGTGGACCCTCTGGTGCTGGGAGAGGACGTGGCCGTTCTGCCACAGCCACACGTCCTAGTGTACCAACTACCTCAGGTCCCAGTAGCCGCCAGAATTTACAGCGATATTTGGTGGGGCCCAATGCCGTTCTAAGGATGGTAAGGCCTGAGCAGGTACAGGCATTAGTCAATTGGGTGGCCGACAGTGCATCCAGCACGTTCACATTATCTCCCACCCAGTCTTCTGCAGAAAGCGCACAGATGGCGCATGAAAACCAAGCCCATCAGTCTGTCACATCACCCCCATGAATATCAGGGAAACTGTCTGAGCCTCAAGTTATGCAGCAGTCTCTTATGCTGTTTGAAGACTCTGCTGCCAGGTTTTCCCAAGGGCATCCACCTAGCCCTTCCCCAGGGGTGGAAGAGATAGAATGCACTAACGCACAACCACTTATGTTTCCTGATGATGAGGACATGGGAATACCAACTCAGCACGTCTCTGATGATGACGAAACACAGGTGCCAACTGCTGCGTCTTTCTGCAGTGTGCAGACCGAACAGGAGGTCAGGGATCAAGACTGGGTGGAAGATGATGCAGGGGACGATGAGGTCCTAGACCCCACATGGAATGAAGGTCGTGCCACTGACTTTCACAGTTCGGAGGAAGAGGCAGTGGTGAGACCGAGCCAACAGCGTAGCAAAAGAGGGAGCAGTGGGCAAAATCAGAACACCCGCCGCCAAGAGACTCCGCCTGCTACTGACCTCCGCCATCTGGGACCGAGCACCCCAAAGGCAGCTTCAAGGAGTTTCCTGGCATGGCACTTCTTCAAACAATGTGCTGACGACAAGACCCGAGTGGTTTGCACGCTGTGCCATCAGAGCCTGAAGCGAGGCATTAACGTTCTGAACCGTAGCACAACCTGCATGACCAGGCACCTGCATGCAAAGCATGAACTGCAGTGGAGTAAACACCTTAAAAACAAGGAAGTCACTCAGGCTCCCCCTGCTACCTCTTCTGCTGCTGCCGCCTCGGCCTCTTCTGCTGCTGCCGCCTCGGCGTCTTCCTCCGCCTCTGGAGGAACGTTGGCACCTGCCGCCCAGCAAACATGGGATGTACCACCAACACCACCACCTGTGTCACCAAGCATCTCAACCATGTCACACGGCAGCGTTCAGCTCTCCATCTCACAAACATTTGAGAGAAAGCGTAAATTCCCACCTAGCCACCCTCGATCCCTGGCCCTGAATGGCAGCATTTCTAAACTACTGGCCTATGAAATGCTGTCATTTAGGCTGGTGGACACAGACAGCTTCAAACAGCTCATGTCGCTTGCTGTCCCACAGTATGTTGTTCCCAGCCGCCACTACTTCTCCAAGAGAGCCGTGCCTTCCCTGCACAAACAAGTGTCCGATAAAATCAAGTGTGCACTGCGCAACGCCATCTGTGGCAAGGTCCACCTAACCACAGACACGTGGACCAGTAAGCACGGCCAGGGACGCTATATCTCCCTAACTGCACACTGGGTAAATGTAGTGGCGGCTGGGCCCCAGGCGGAGAGCTGTTTGGCGCACGTCCTTCCGCCGCCAAGGATCGCAGGGCAACATTCTTTGCCTCCTGTCTCCTCCTCCTCCTACTCAGCTTCCTCCTCCTCTTCTTCCACCTGCTCATCCAGTCAGCCACACACCTTCACCACCAACTTCAGCACAGCCCGGGGTAAACGTCAGCAGGCCGTTCTGAAACTCATATGTTTGGGGAACAGGCCCCACACCGCACAGGAGTTGTGGTGGGGTATAGAACAACAGACCAACGAGTGGTTGCTGCCGGTGAGCCTCAAGCCCGGCCTGGTGGTGTGCGATAATGGGCGAAATCTCGTTGCAGCTCTGGGACTAGCCGGTTTGACGCACATCCCTTGCCTGGCGCATGTGCTGAATTTGGTGGTGCAGAAGTTCATTCGCAACTACCCCGACATGTCAGAGCTGCTGCATAAAGTGCGGGCCGTCTGTTCGCGCTTCCGGCGTTCACACCCTGCCGCTGCTCGCCTGTCTGCGCTACAGCGTAACTTTGGCCTTCCCGGTCACCGCCTCATATGCGACGTGCCCACCAGGTGGAACTCCACCTTGCACATGCTGGACAGACTGTGCGAGCAGCAGCAGGCCATAGTGGAGTTTCAGCTGCAGCACGCACG
Source organism: Bufo bufo (assembly GCF_905171765.1). Lineage (NCBI taxonomy): Eukaryota > Metazoa > Chordata > Amphibia > Anura > Bufonidae > Bufo > Bufo bufo. The sequence goes on from NC_053392.1 coordinate 218,966,613, forward strand.
GGTCAGTCGCACTGCGGAACAGCACCACTTCACCACCAATGACTGGGCCTCCATGCGAGACCTGTGTGCCCTGTTGCGCTGTCTCGAGTACTCCACCAACATGGCCAGTGGCGATGACGCTGTTGTCAGCGTTACAATACCACTTCTATGTCTCCTTGAGAAAACACTTAGGGCGATGATGGAAGAGGAGGTGGCCCAGGAGGAAGAGGAGGAAGAGGGGTCATTTTTAGCACTTTCAGACCAGTCTCTTCGAAGTGACTCAGAGGGAGGTTTTTTGCAACAGCAGAGGCCAGGTACAAATGTGGCCAGACAGGGCCCACTACTGGAGGACGAGGAGGACGAGGATGAGGAGGAGGTGGAGGAGGATGAGGATGAAGCATGTTCACAGCGGGGTGGCACCCAAAGCAGCTCGGGCCCATCACTGGTGCGTGGCTGGGGGGGAACACAGGACGATGACGATACGCCTCCCACAGAGGACAGCTTGTCCTTACCTCTGGGCAGCCTGGCACACATGAGCGACTACATGCTGCAGTGCCTGCGCAACGACAGCAGAGTTGCCCACATTTTAATGTGTGCGGACTACTGGGTTGCCACCCTGCTGGATCCCCGGTACAAAGACAATGTGCCCACCTTACTTCCTACACTGGAGCGTGATAGGAAGATGCGTGAGTACAAGCGCACGTTGGTAGACGCGCTACTGAGAGCATTCCCAAATGTCACAGGGGAACCAGTGGAAGCCCAAGGCGAAGGCAGAGGAGGAGCAAGAGGTCGCCAACGCAGCTGTGTCACGGCCAGCTCCTCTGAGGGCAGGGTTAGCATGGCAGAGATGTGGAAAAGTTTTGTCACCACGCCACAGCTAACTGCACCACCACCTGATACGGAACGTGTTAGCAGAAGGCAACATTTCACTAACATGGTGGAACAGTACCTGTGCACACCCCTCCACGTACTGACTGATGGTTCGGCCCCATTCAACTTATGGGTCTCCAAATTGTCCACGTGGCCAGAGCTAGCCTTTTATGCCTTGGAGGTGCTGGCCTGCCCGGCGGCCAGCGTTTTGTATGAACGTGTATTCAGCACGGCAGTGGGCGTCATTACAGACAAACGCAGCCGCCTGTCTACAGCCAATGTGGACAAGCTGACGTTCATAAAAATGAACCAGGCATGGCTCCCGCAGGACCTGTCCATCCCTTGTGCAGATTAGACCTTAACTACTTCCCCTTAACCATATATTATTGTACTCTAGGGCACTTCCTCATTCAATCCTATTTTTATTTTCATTTTATCATTATATTGCGGGGCAACCCAAAGTTGAATGAACCTCTCCTCTGTCTGGGTGCCGGGGCCTAAATATGTGACAGTGGCCTGTTCCAGTGGTGGGTGACGTGAAGCCTGATTCTCTGCTATAACATGAAGACTGATTCTGTGCTGACATGAAGCCAGATTCTCTGTTACGGGACCTCTCTCCTCTGCCTGGCTGCCTGGGCCTAAATATGTGACAGTGGCCTGTTCCAGTGGTGGGTGACATGAAGCCTGATTCTCTGCTATGACATGAAGACTGATTCTGTGCTGACATGAAGCCAGATTCTCTGTTACGGGACCCCTCTCCTCTGTCTGGGTGCCAGGGCCTAAATGTGTGACAGTGGCCTCTTCCAGTGGTGGGTGACGTGAAGCCTGATTCTCTGCTATAACATGAAGACTGATTCTGTGCTGACATGAAGCCAGATTCTCTGTTACGGGACCTCTCTCCTCTGCCTGGCTGCCTGGGCCTAAATATGTGACAGTGGCCTGTTCCAGTGGTGGGTGACGTGAAGCCTGATTCTCTGCTATGACATGAAGACTGATTCTGTGCTGACATGAAGCCAGATTCTCTGTTACAGGACCTCTCTCCTCTGTCTGGGTGCCAGGGCCTAAATGTGTGACAGTGGCCTGTTCCAGTGGTGAGTGACGTGAAGCCTGATTCTCTGCTATGACATGAAGACTGATTCTGTGCTGACATGAAGCCAGATTCTCTGTTACGGGACCTCTCTCCTCTGTCTGGGTGCCAGGGCCTAAATGTGTGACAGTGGCCTCTTCCAGTGGTGGGTGACGTGAAGCCTGATTCTCTGCTATGACATGAAGACTGATTCTGTGCTGACATGAAGCCAGATTCTCTGTTACAGGACCTCTCTCCTCTGTCTGGGTGCCAGGGCCTAAATGTGTGACAGTGGCCTGTTCCAGTGGTGGGTGACGTGAAGCCTGATTCTCTGCTATGACATGAAGACTGATTCTGTGCTGACATGAAGCCAGATTCTCTGTTACGGGACCTCTCTCCTCTGTCTGGGTGCCAGGGCCTAAATGTGTGACAGTGGCCTGTTCCAGTGGTGGGTGACGTGAAGCCTGATTCTCTGCTATGACATGAAGACTGATTCTGTGCTGACATGAAGCCAGATTCTCTGTTACGGGACCTCTCTCCTCTGTCTGGGTGCCAGGGCCTAAATGTGTGACAGTGGCCTGTTCCAGTGGTGGGTGACGTGAAGCCTGATTCTCTGCTATGACATGAAGACTGATTCTGTGCTGACATGAAGCCAGATTCTCTGTTACGGGACCTCTCTCCTCTGTCTGGGTGCCAGGGCCTAAATGTGTGACAGTGGCCTCTTCCAGTGGTGGGTGACGTGAAGCCTGATTCTCTGCTATGACATGAAGACTGATTCTGTGCTGACATGAAGCCAGATTCTCTGTTACGGGACCTCTCTCCTCTGTCTGGGTGCCGGGGCCTAAATATGTGACAGTAGCCTGTTCCAGTGGTGAGTGACGTGAAGCCTGATTCTCTGCTATGACATGAAGACTGATTCTGTGCTGACATGAAGCCAGATTCTCTGTTACGGGACCTCTCTCCTCTGTCTGGGTGCCGGGGCCTAAATATGTGACAGTGGCCTGTTCCAGTGGTGGGTGACGTGAAGCCTGATTCTCTGCTATGACATGAAGACTGATTCTGTGCTGACATGAAGCCAGATTCTCTGTTACGGGACCTCTCTCCTCTGTCTGGGTGCCAGGGCCTAAATGTGTGACAGTGGCCTGTTCCAGTGGTGGGTGACGTGAAGCCTGATTCTCTGCTATGACATGAAGACTGATTCTGTGCTGACATGAAGCCAGATTCTCTGTTACGGGACCTCTCTCCTCTGTCTGGGTGCCAGGGCCTAAATGTGTGACAGTGGCCTCTTCCAGTGGTGGGTGACGTGAAGCCTGATTCTCTGCTATGACATGAAGACCGATTCTGTGCTGACATGAAGCCAGATTCTCTGTTACGGGACCTCTCTCCTCTGTCTGGGTGCCAGGGCCTAAATGTGTGACAGTGGCCTGTTCCAGTGGTGGGTGACGTGAAGCCTGATTCTCTGCTATGACATGAAGACTGATTCTGTGCTGACATGAAGCCAGATTCTCTGTTACGGGACCTCTCTCCTCTGTCTGGGTGCCAGGGCCTAAATGTGTGACAGTGGCCTCTTCCAGTGGTGGGTGACGTGAATCCTGATTCTCTGCTATGACATGAAGACTGATTCTGTGCTGACATGAAGCCAGATTCTCTGTTACGGGACCTCTCTCCTCTGTCTGGGTGCCGGGGCCTAAATATGTGACAGTAGCCTGTTCCAGTGGTGAGTGACGTGAAGCCTGATTCTCTGCTATGACATGAAGACTGATTCTGTGCTGACATGAAGCCAGATTCTCTGTTACGGGACCTCTCTCCTCTGTCTGGGTGCCGGGGCCTAAATATGTGACAGTGGCCTGTTCCAGTGGTGGGTGACGTGAAGCCTGATTCTCTGCTATGACATGAAGACTGATTCTGTGCTGACATGAAGCCAGATTCTCTGTTACGGGACCTCTCTCCTCTGTCTGGGTGCCAGGGCCTAAATGTGTGACAGTGGCTTGTTCCAGTGGTGGGTGACGTGAAGCCTGATTCTCTGCTATGACATGAAGACTGATTCTGTGCTGACATGAAGCCAGATTCTCTGTTACGGGACCTCTCTCCTCTGTCTGGGTGCCAGGGCCTAAATGTGTGACAGTGGCCTCTTCCAGTGGTGGGTGACGTGAAGCCTGATTCTCTGCTATGACATGAAGACCGATTCTGTGCTGACATGAAGCCAGATTCTCTGTTACGGGACCTCTCTCCTCTGTCTGGGTGCCAGGGCCTAAATGTGTGACAGTGGCCTGTTCCAGTGGTGGGTGACGTGAAGCCTGATTCTCTGCTATGACATGAAGACTGATTCTGTGCTGACATGAAGCCAGATTCTCTGTTACGGGATCTCTCTCCTCTGTCTGGGTGCCAGGGCCTAAATGTGTGACAGTGGCCTGTTCCAGTGGTGGGTGACGTGAAGCCTGATTCTCTGCTATGACATGAAGACTGATTCTGTGCTGACATGAAGCCAGATTCTCTGTTACGGGATCTCTCTCCTCTGTCTGGGTGCCAGGGCCTAAATGTGTGACAGTGGCCTGTTCCAGTGGTGGGTGACGTGAAGCCTGATTCTCTGCTATGACATGAAGACTGATTCTGTGCTGACATGAAGCCAGATTCTCTGTTACGGGACCTCTCTCCTCTGTCTGGGTGCCAGGGCCTAAATGTGTGACAGTGGCCTCTTCCAGTGGTGGGTGACGTGAAGCCTGATTCTCTGCTATGACATGAAGACTGATTCTGTGCTGACATGAAGCCAGATTCTCTGTTACGGGACCTCTCTCCTCTGTCTGGGTGCCAGGGCCTAAATGTGTGACAGTGGCCTCTTCCAGTGGTGGGTGACGTGAAGCCTGATTATCTGCTATGACATGAAGACTGATTCTGTGCTTGTCACGGCTGTATGTGAGCAACGAGAGCATACACAGTAAATGGAGCTACTGACCGGACCCAAACTTGGGAGGATAAAGGGTGACCCCTGTCAGACCCTCAAAGCTCTCCCTATGCTGCTAAAGCACATGCCCGGATCCAAATGGTGGAACGAGGCATGCCCGCGTACCTAAGACTGATGACCACTGTAACCCCTACAATAGTGGAAGGGGCACGGCCACCGGTGCCCTGCTCAGTATATGGAGGGAACCGTGGTCGCCTCAGATCCAGTCAGAAAATAAACAGATACACTACAATGTCTGCACACTTAGCTGAAGGCGCTGCAGCAGAAGAGAAGACGGATCCAAAGACAGCTGGCAATATCCGGAGTACTTGCTGCAGCAGAACACAGGTCCAGTGAAATGATAGCTTACAAGTGAAGATACTCAAGCAAGAGCTACAACTCAAATGAGAAATATAATCCACACCCTACAAAAGGAGGAGGGGTGATTTAAAGGCAGGGAAATCAAACGCAGGAGAAACAGCTGGGAGGAAGGAAACAGAAAGTAAAAACCTCATCACAGGGGCGGAGAAACAGAGCAGTGAGAACTCCTCCAAGCTCTAGTAGTGACATCATCACAGGGGTGGAGAAACAGAGCTGTGAGAACGTCTCAAAGCTCTGGTAGTGACAGTGCTGACATGAAGCCAGATTCTCTGTTACGGGACCTCTCTCCTCTGTCTGGGTGCCGGGGCCTAAATATGTGACAGTGGCCTGTTCCAGTGGTGGGTGACGTGAAGCCTGATTCTCTGCTATGACATGAAGACTGATTCTGTGCTGACATGAAGCCAGATTCTCTGTTACGGGACCTCTCTCCTCTGTCTGGGTGCCGGGGCCTAAATATGTGACAGTGGCCTGTTCCAGTGGTGGGTGACGTGAAGCCTGATTCTCTGCTATGACATGAAGACTGATTCTGTGCTGACATGAAGCCAGATTCTCTGTTACGGGACCTCTCTCCTCTGTCTGGGTGCCGGGGCCTAAATATGTGACAGTGGCCTGTTCCAGTGGTGGGTGACGTGAAGCCTGATTCTCTGCTATGACATGAAGACTGATTCTGTGCTGACATGAAGCCAGATTCTCTGTTACGGGACCTCTCTCCTCTGTCTGGGTGCCGGGGCCTAAATATGTGACATTGGCCTGTTCCAGTGGTGGGTGACGTGAAGCCTGATTCTCTGCTATGACATGAAGACTGATTCTCTGCTGACATGAAGCCAGATTCTCTGCTATGGCATGAAGAGACTGATTCTCTGCTGACATGAAGCCAGATTCTCTGCTATGGCATGAAGAGACTGATTCTCTGCTGACGTGAAGCCCGATTCTCTGCCCAATTGATATTGGTTAATTTTTTTTTATTTTATTTTTTTTATTTTAATTCATTTCCCTATCCACATTTGTTTGCAGGGGATTTACCTACATGTTGCTGCCTTTTGCAGCCCTCTAGCTCTTTCCTGGGCTGTTTTACAGCCTTTTTAGTGCCGAAAAGTTCGGGTCCCCATTGACTTCAATGGGGTTCCAGGTGTTCGCTCAACTCTATTCAGGAGCTGCCTGGAAGAGATGCATGAGCCATGTGTGACCTCCCTAGCACAGTTTAAGACTGTCTAGTATAATTTTATACTGATTAATTAGTATTAGTACTAGGGGGTTTTCTGAGATCCAAAAATAAATGGGCACCAGGAAACTGTTTAAAACTAAAAATTCCCAAAACATTCACTTTTGAAAGACACTCTGATCCAGCGTTGAGACTCCCGTCCACATTATGTCCGGCCCCTGGTGGACCACAAGTGAAGTCCCATCCGTGGTCACATAGATTATCATATCAGTAGACCTGGTTTTCACTACCAACTATATACTTCATCCTGTGACATCGCCCCTGCCGTACTTCAGAACAGCAGTCACTGTCTGCCCGCTGTACATGAACCCTCTGATTATAAAGTGCCGCAGAATATTTTGGCGCTACATAAATAAAGATTATTATTATTATTAATTACATGGCCACCACAGCCATTCATTGCCCTCAAAGGTGATGCTTCCTTAGTGCACATGACCACTGAACCTCTGCAGTCATATGCTGCTCAGGGACACAACACTGCTGAGGCCAGTGATTGGCTGCAGCACTCACATGATGCAACATCATAATTTTTAGTCTGCCTTGGTGCTGGAACGGAGGGGCTTTTAAAACGTGAGTATTTTACTTTCTTTTTTTTTATGCAGTTTCCTGATACTCACTAAATTTTATAGAGGTCGAACAACCCATATAAAGTTTTAATTTCATTTGAAGATTTACACCTATTAGCCCAGACTTAGGCCGAATGCACACGGCCGTGAGCGGTCCGTAGTATCCCGGCCTGGCATCCTGCTGACAGGAGGAGCGCACGGGGTCATTGGTTGCTATGACGCCGTGCGCTTCATGCCGCCGCTGCACTACAGTAATACACTCGTATAGATCATGGCCGTGTGCATTCGGCCTTACTATGAGGCTACATGCACACGACTGTGTGCCCCCAGGGGCCGTATTGCGGCCCGCATACAGCGGGTCTGCAATACACTGGCTCCGGCAGTGTGCATTCCGCATCACGGATCGCGGACCCATTCACCTAAATGGGCCCGCAATCACGAAGATGCGGAACAGAGGCACGGATCAGAACCACACGGAAGCACTACGGAGTGCTTCCGTGGTGTTTGTGACCGTGCCTCCGCACCGCAAAAAAAGTAGCGCATGTGGAACGCGAACCCCATTCAAGTGAATGAGTCCGCGATCCGCATGCGGCTTCCCCACGGTCTGTGCCCATGCATTGCGTACCGCAAATTGTGGTCCACAGTACGGGCACGGAGCCCTTACGTTTGTGTGCATGTAGCCTTAGATAGACCGGGAATCTTCAAATGTACCAGAATTATCAGAATGGCTCAGGTTGTATGATAAATCTGTCGCATCTGTAGATTGCCCTTCTAAAAGCTTATTTTCAGGTTTTTATGCCAGAAATTTCAGAGCAAAAAGAACACATCTTAGGTCATGCCCTTTCACACTAAGCCACCCCATTTCAACTAGGCCTCACCCCACTCGCCAAAATCAAGTCCCAAACAAATGAATAAATCTGGTCCACTGAGTATAACTGCAGCTACGTATGTACAAACTCCCAACCATCAAGACCAGATTGTTTTGTGTCGAATTTTTTATTTCCCTAGGAATCTTTGGTGGTCATCTCAGAGAGGTTTTACTATGTTCCAAACTAAAATGGCGATACTCCTGATATTTTGATAGCTATTATAAAACACACAAAACATAATATGAAATGCATGAATTCATTTCATATTATAAAATCTACTCATTTAAAAGCGGGTAATATTCAAAGTTCTCATTTAATTATATGCGATGTCAAAGTACATTGTGAAGAAGTGCTTCAGTTCCCCACTAAACAGCACGCTTTACATTTCTTATGCAATATCTATAATGTAACCATGACAACTGACAATGCGTGACAGTGCTAGAGGAAACAAAATATACCCCGCTAATGATATATTTTAGTGAAAATCTAAAAAATTTAAGTGACAGATTCCATTTCTCATACGCAATAAATAAGTAAAGGCAATAAAAAGCAGATATTAAAATGATAATGTGTATCACGTGGGAAAAACAAGGCGCATGCAGTCATCTATATAGCCTCATACAGTCCCATTTTCATGGCACCCCACTGAGCAATATACAGCTAAACACTGGGCACATGTGCCCCTCTTGCTAACAGCAGCACATCTTGCACATATGAAAGCATTACTTTAAAGGGGGTATTCCAGCTATATTAACCCCTTCTTGACACAGTGATTTTCCATTTTTGCATTTTGGTTTTTTACTCCTTGCCTTCCCGGGGCCATCTGAGGGCTTTTTTTTTTTTTTTAGCAGGACATGTACTTTCTAATGGCACCATTTAATATTGCATACAAAGTATTGGGAAGCTGGAAAAAAATACAAATTGGGAAGGAATTGGAAAAAAAAACTGACCAGTGCCCCTCATTCTCTGGGTCAGTACAATTACAGCAATACCACATTTATTTAGTTTTTCTTGTATTTTAATAATGAAAAAAAAAATACAAAATTCTCTGACCATAACTATTTTATAGTCAAAGTTTATTCAAAATTTATTCTCTGACCTGTTAGAAAGGGTACATGATGTAATCTTACTACCAGTGTCTGAATTTGTGAGCTACCCCCTCCATTCTGATCCTCAGCTGTGTCATGTGACCAGCAATCAGACTTTCCAAATAACACAGCATCTTAGGCTACTTTCACACGGGCGAGATTTCCACGCGGGTGTAATGCGTGAGGTGAACGCATTGCACCCGCACTGAATCCGTACCCATTCACTTCAATGGGGTGTGCAGATGAGCGGTGATTTTCACGCATCACTTGTGCGTTGCGTGAAAATCGCAGCATGCTCTATATTGTGCGTTTTCCATGCAACGCAGGCCCCATAGATGTGAATGGGGCTGCGTGAAAATCGCAAGCATCCGCAAGCAAGTGCGGATGCGGTGCGATTTTCACGCACGGTTGCAAGGAGACGATCGGGATGGAGACCCGATCATTATTATTTTCCCTTATAACATGGTTATAAGGGAAAATAATCGCATTCTGAATACAGAATGCATAGTACAATAGGGCTGGAGGGGTTAAAAATAAAAAATAAAAAAATGTAACTCACCTTAATACACTTGTTCGCGCAGCCCGGCTTCTCTTCTGTCTTCATCTTTGCTGTGCACAGGAAAAGGACCTTTGATGACGCCACTGCACTCATCACATGGATCATGTGATGGACCATGTGATGAGCGCAGTGGAGTCATCAAAGGTTCTATTCCTCAAAGAAGAAGACAGAAGAGAAGCCGGGCTGCGTGAACAAGTGGATAAAGGTGAGTTGAAAAATGAAAAAAAAATTTTAACCCCTCCAGCCCTATTGTACTATGCATTCTGTATTAAGAATGCCATTATTTTCCATTATAACCATGTTATAAGGGAAAATAATACAATCTACACAACACCGAACCCAAACCTGAACTTCTGTGAAGAAGTTCGGGTTTGGGTACCAAACATGCCAATTTTTGTCATGCGCGTGCAAGGCGCATTACAATGTTTTGCACTTGTGCAGAAAAAACACGCATGTTCTCGCAACGCACCAGCATCTTTTTCCACAACGCCCGTGTGAAACCAGCCTTAAAGGATAACTGTCGTTTTTATTTTTTTGGGGAGTATTGGATTGTGGTGATTAATATCACCTTGGTGGTCCTATTTCAACTTTTCACTGTGTATTCAATTGCCCCTTAATTCCAAATTTTTGTTCCCTGTACTGCCTACTTTTACCTGTGCTTAAAATAGGGTTGCTAGGCATGTTCCGTCTATCTGTTGAAGGACGGAGGACGCAGAAGCAGGCTGCGTGCAAGGTCAGATTACTGACAGCCAGGGACTGTAAGTAAATGATTAAAGCCAGGTCCTCCCCAGCAGCTGATAACGGTGCCTGGGCTGTGTGCACTTCTCTCTGTCCCTGCGCTTGGCAGACGCTCCCTCACTCAGCAGACTTGGAGTATGCAGAGTTGGTGCAGCGCAGACCAGGGAAGGGAGATCTGCCATCTGCTCAGCATGGTTACTGACACTTTTGGGGGGCTATTGTTACTGGCTAGTGAGGGCAGGCGGGATTAGCCTCAGGGTGAGGGCAGTGGCGGCCATCTTAACTGAATAGTGAAATTGCAGTTTTATGCAGACTGGTTGCTAAGGGCTGAATCTTATTAAATATGGGGTAAGTCAGTCTAATAGTAACTGATTCTGGAATATCATGTTATTAGTAACTACATATATGAAAATTGAAATTAGGGTCTAAATGTGACAGTTATCCTTTAATGTTTTCCGGTATTGAGATCTGTCATAGGGTCTCAATACCGGAAAAAAAACGCTTCCGTTTTGTCCCATTCATTGTCAATGGGGACAAAACGTAACTGAACAGAACGGAATGCTCCAAAATGCATTCCGTTCCGTTCTCATACCGGAGAGCAAACATCAGCATGCTGCGGTTTGCTTTCCATCCTGAGATGCAGAGCAAGACCCACAATGCAAGTCAATGAGGACGGATCCGTTTTCTCTGACACAATCTGACACAATAGAAAACGGATCCGTCCCCTATTGACTTTCAATGGAGTTCATGACAGATCCGTCATGGCTATGTTACAGATAATACAACCGGATCCGTTCATAACGGATGCAGATGGTTGTATTATCAGTAACGGAAGCGTTTTTGCTGAACCCTGCCGGATCCAGCAAAAACGCAAGTGTTGAAAGTAGCCTTATGTGTGGACAGGCAGCCAGTTTCTCTATGTATTCCTATGGTAGCCTCAATGTCAGTCTCATAGGAATGAATAGAGAAGTAACTGACTTCCTGGGTCACATGACACAGCTAAAAAGGGAGCGGATAACTCACAAATACAGTCACTGATGAGAAGTTTTGATTCACTACAGATTACATCATGTACCTTTCTAACAGGTGGGGAATTCTGACAGAACCCTGAGGGTCCCTGAAACCCAGCTTGAGAAAGGGAACCTGTCATCAACTTTATGCTGGTATGTGTATATGGTAGGGGGCACTCAACTACCTGGTACCAGTTGGACAAATAGTATAAGCAGTAGTGAATTTATTTAAATATCATAGATGAATACAATATAATATTATAAAAACATTAAATCACACACCTATTGGCGCCATGATATGATAATAAAATACATATAAAATAGATATAAAATACATATAGTAAACTAAGGACAGTCAATGGATGCTCCTGGTTAAGGCACGTAAGGAGACTGGACGTTGGAGCTCAGAATCCCTTGTTTGGGATAGATGAATTCGTATAGGTCCGCAATAGCGTAACCAAAAACGTAACCAAAATCTCCAAGTGTAGGATGTCCAAGTGACGCTACCAACTCTTAATGTGAGGTGAGGCTAGTGACAGATGGGGGTCGCTGCAGCCTGCTTCCCATATGTCATTGTTCTGTTACAAGCATAAACTGTGGTGGGCATACGGTGCTCGAATAGGGCATAGGTGTAAGTACTTGTGCGCAGATAACTCTGTACTTTACCCCTCCAGAAGTCGCGTGGTCCGATTCATTCTCTCTTGGAAGGTCAGGTCTGCATGAGGTCAGACGCCAAAGTGAGTATCAAGGACCTTCTGCCTTGTTCACGTGATCCCCAGTCATGTGATCGGAGTCTATACACGTGATCAGAGAGGGGGAGGTTTCGGAGGCTGAGTCCGCTTCCAAGGTGTGTATTAGTTAGGCGTGCGCCTATTCAACTAGAAACAATGCTATATTTGAAGTGTTCGTAGCCACATATGATATGTGGTTCCCTAGGGTATAGTAGCTGCTACTTTTTTTTTTTTGCTCTGCGACCAGGGGTAGGCCGCAAGGGTTGTGCACCGCATCCAGTTGATGCGAGAGGTTGGAGCCACTGTAACATTTTGTATTTCATCAACTTTTCGCTGACCGTACTGAGGGCAGTATAAAGTAGTGACAGAAATGCTGATTTCCGAGGTGTGTCACTCATGAGCTAATAGTAAGTGGTTGCTGAGAACCAGCATCATAATCATTGCAGCCCAGGGCTTGAAAAGAGTCAAATCTACCTGAGAAGAGTCCTGGTTATTCATAATCTCCTGCTCTCACCCATCTGCTGATGGTTGGCAGTTCTCTCCTAGAGAGAAAGAGAGAAAACTCGGTAGAAGACTGTCAGTCATCAGCAGGTGGGCAGGAGAGCAGGAATTCATGAATAACCAGGACTCTTCTCAGGTGGTCAGGACTCTTTTCCAGGCCCAGTCTTCAATGATTGTGATGCTGGTTCTCGGCAACCACTTACTTTTAAATGACAGACCGCTGAAATCAACTCACCTGTCTCTACTTTATGCTGCTGTTAGTATGGACAGCATAAAGTTGATGACAGGTTCCCTTTAGGGTCCATTCACACGTCTGTGGTGTGTTGCGGACCCGCAAATTGCGTATCCGCAACACACCCGGCCGGCACCCCCTATAGAAATGCCTATTCTTGTCCGCAGCTGCCACGGATGCCAAATATGCAACAGGATCCTGACGAATCAGAAGAATGGAAAATGAACCGGGGATGTGAACTCTCCCTAAGGCCTCTTTCACACAGGCGTTGCGGGAAAAGGTGTGGGTGCGTTTGCGGGAACATGCGTTTTGCACACGTGTGAGAAAAATCGGCATGTTTGGTACCCAAACCCGAACTTCTTCACAGAAGTTCGGGCTTGGGATCGGTGTTCTGTAGATTGTATTATTTTCCCTTATAACATGGTTATAAGGGAAAATAATAGCATTCTGAATACAGAATGCATAGTACAATAGCGCTGGAGGGGTTAAAAAAAAAAAAAAATTATTTAACTCACCTTAATCCACTTGATCGCGCAGCCCGGCTTCTCTTCTGTCTTCTTTCTTTGCTGTGTGCAGGAACAGGACCTGTGGTGACGTCACTCTGGTCATCACATGGTCCGTCACATGATCTTTTAAAATGGTGATGGATCATGTGATGACCGGAGTGACATCACCACAGGTCCTTTTCCTGCACACAGCAAAGAAAGAAGACAGAAGAGATGCCGGCTGCGCGATCAAGTGGATTAAGGTGAGTTACAGCCCTATTGTACTATGCATTCTGTATTCAGAATGCTATTATTTTCCCTTATAACCATGTTATAAGGGAAAATAATAATGATCGGGTCCCCATCCCGATCGTCTCCTAGCAACCGTGCGTGAAAAACACACCGCATCCGCACTTGCTTGCGGATGCTTGGGATTTTAACGCAGCCCCATTCACTTCTATGGGGCCTGCGTTGCGTGAAAAACGCACAATATAGAGCTTGCTGCGATTTTCACGCAACGCACAAGTGATGCGTGAAAATCACCGCTCATGTGAACAGCCCCATAGAAATGAATGGGTCCTGATTCAGTGCGGGTGCAATGCGTTCAACTGACGCATCGCATCCGCGCGGAATACTCGCCCGTGTGAAAGGGGCCTAAGGCCACATGAAGACATATCACGAGTGGATTTGCCGCACAGATTTTTGCCTCAGGCCATGCAGAACTTTTTCTGACCTCTGAAGGAAGTGACACAAACTGATGCTCAGATTTTTCTGTTGAGATCAGAAGAACGGAAAGCTATATGGTGATGTAAACTGCAGTCCTTGATACCAAGGACTGTAATCTAAGTAGACATATGGCTTAGACCATTTCTTTATTGTCAGATAAGAAAATGGTAGGAAAAATAAAAAGGGTGAAACGAGAACAGTGATGTTCCCTATAGCAGGTATCCACATTTCATCTCTGAAGGCTAGAACATGACTCTAACCTCTGACTGATCGCTGAGGGCACAACACTGCACTTCCTAGTGTTATAGTTCCATTGTTCCAACATGACATGATACTTTGTGACAGGCAGACCGCCATGACAGACTTATTATATCTTATATAGCGAAATACATCAAACTGCAAACAGTCAGGTTGTTCACTAAATGGGTTGCAGTACTAGACTCCTTGTCTTATATGTCTTGTGTGATCTTCCTAATGTACATGTGAGCCGGAGGAGCGTACATACTGCACCCACTGTACATGATAGATGGAGTGTATACACACCGGTGTATCTGTAACATAAGGGCTTCCAAACCTCGCTTCTGAATAAACTAAATCCCCTCTATTGAATGTGCACAGCAGTGATTTCTGGAGATTTCTGCTGCCAGATCAGACATTGCCCTCTAATTGCAGAATGACATCCCCCATATGACATGTACTATGATGATTCATGTATTACTACGCTATGGTGCATAGACAGCAGTCATCCGCGCAGTCATCCATAATAGATTTCACACTATGACATTTTTAGTAGAATTTCTGCAGAGAGTATGATATATCCCTTCATCACTCTGCCGTCGTTTGGAACTATGCATCCAGCGCATTGAGGGGGTGGTGCTATGACATGGAAAAAGGGTGTGCCCACATCTAATGGGGCATGGTCTGCCAAAAAAGGGGGATGATTATGTGGGACTGGAGTAGTGCACTACAGTATTCTATTCCAAACAATTTTTTTTTGCAGTATACTAATGTATTACAGCGGACCGGACGCCATAGACAGATTAAGCATGTATATACTAAACGTACATCACAAACGCAATAAACAGTTTAAAAACTCTATTAAAATGCTTAGGGGATGTCCTGCCTTTCAGCTCATCAGCGGGGATCCAACACTGCGGTCAGCTGAACTACACAGGTCCTTCCACCTTGTGGTAGAGGGAGCTCATTACTACAGTGCTGCTCCTATTGAAGTCACTGTTCGAAAAATATTCATTTCTCCGGACAAGATTATGACCTGGCCTAAGGGCTGTATTACAGCAACAGATTATCTGACCAATCACTGGTCAGATGGCCAATTACACACACAGATTTTTGTTATACACACCAACTATTGGTCTGATTGGACAGAAATTGGTAAAGTAATCCGTTGGTGCAGTGGTCGGCAAAGTGCGGCTCGCGAACCAGAAGCGGCTCTTTAGAACCTTCAATGCAGCTCTTTGGTGCGGGCTGGCGGGTGGGCGGCCGCGCAGCCATATCGCGCCGCTCAAGCTGCTTGCAAAATGTCCGTCATGCGCCTTCTGCCCCGTCTGTCTGCTCCTTCCACTTTATGAATGAAGCAGGCAAGCGGGGCAGGAGGAGCATGACGGAGGGTGAGATGTCACGCTGCGCACAGCAGCAGAAGGGCGGGCAGCGGCACTCTAGTTCGGCTGCCCACTGCCGGCCATGTGAGGAGTGGTGGAGTGGTGAAGAGGCCGCCGCTCAGGAGACTTGGAGCGAAATGTCCTGCAGCAGAAAGGTAGGAGCTGCCCCCGGTGTGTGCCCAGCGCCGGGCACTGCACCGGACCCGCCGCAAGTGTCCCTGCCTCCTCCCTTCCCCCCACTAATACATTACTTTACTTACTAGAAGGCACTTATGGGGGATATCTGTGGATGACGCACTTATGGGGGATATCTGTGGATGATGCACTTATGGGGGATATCTGTGGGTGACGCACTTATGGGGGATATCTGTGGAGGGCACTTATGGGGGATATCTGTGGAGGGCACTTATGGGGGATATCTGTGGATGACGCACTTATGGAGGATATCTGTGGAGGGCACTTATGGGGGATATCTGTGGAGGGCACATATATAGCATCTTATGCTATATATTTCTGTATTTTACATGTAGTCATAGCTGTTAACTGAAACTGTTCTAGAAAAAAGTCTGCATGTTAAACCATATGGCGGTACCACATGCAACTCATAACAACTATGTAGCTTTTAAAGCATTTGTCTTTGGCCATAGTCAATACCGGAAGGAAGAACCCTTCTTGTCTTTTGGTACCTACTCCATGTTGTGGTTGAAAAAGGTTCCTCAAAAAAAGTAACAGTGTGAACCTGTTCTAATGCGGTGTTTGACTACACCACTACTTATAACTTTTTATTATTGCTGTATTGGTTATAGGACATCACAAGTGGTCTTCTACCTGTCTTGAAATTTGAAAAAAAAAAGTGTTTTTCCCCCAAAGTACAGGAAAATGTTGCATACAGGTTATGTCTGACGATCTGTCATCTGAGGCATAGTACAATGCAGATACTCTGCCAAGAGGGACCTTCAGGATCTTATCAGACAGTACACCACCTCTTCATCATTTTATCCTAAAAAACATTTTGCCAATGGGTCGACAGTGGCAGAAAAACATCTAAACTCACTGTACAGCTGATGTACACTTAGTACCATGAAAAACATAATATATCTGACAGCTAATTAGTAGATTAAGGCCCCTACACATATGTCTGGTGATCTGTTGTTGCCCTCTGGCGTGAAGCAGACAATGCAGGAGGAGGACTAAGCCAGAACTGATCCTATCATTTTGGATCATGCACATACAGTTAGGTCCATATATATTTGGACACTGACACACATTTTGTTTTTATTACCTGTTTACTAAAACATATTCAAGTTATAGTTATATAATGGACATAGACACACACTTTTAGCTTTCATTTGAGTGTATCCACATTAAAATTGGATGAAGGGTTTAGGAGTTTCAGCTCCATTACATGTGGCACCCTGTTTTTTTAAGGGACCAAAAGTAATTGGACAATTGTCTCAAAGGTTGTTTCATGGGCAGGTGTGGGTAATTCCTTCATTATTTCATTCTCAATTAAGCACATTAAAGGACTGGAGTTGATTTGAGGTGTGGTGCTTGCATTTTGAAGATTTTGCTGAGAAGTAGACATGCGGTCAAAGGAAACAAGCCATCCTTCACATGAGAAAACAGAAAAATCCCATCCGAGATACTGCTACACTATTAGGAGTGGCAAAATCTACAGTTTGGTAGATCCTGAGAAAGAAAGAAAGCACTGGTGACCTCAACAATGCAAATAGCCTGACTAACAATGAAATCCAGTACACCTGAGGGAAGGTGGACCCAGCTCAAACCCAAATCAAAACAAACAAAGAAGTCAGACATGTGCAGCCAGTCTGACAGATCTCCACACATTCACAGGGCAAGGCGTGACAGACGTACTGTGTGCTCAAATCCAGCCAAATGCAGCCAAACTGATTGGTCAGCGTTTTTTATAATACAGATGGACAATGACCCAAAACATAAAGCCAAAGAAACCCAGGAGTTTATTAAAGCAAAGAAGTGGAATATTCTTGAATGGCCAAGTCAGTCACCTGATCTGAACCCAATAGAGCATTTCACTTGATAAAGACTAAACTTCAGACAGAAAGGCCCACAAACAAACAGCAACTGAAAACCGCTGCAGTAAAGGCCTGGGCGAGCAATAAACAGGAGGAAACTCGGCGTCTGGTGATGTCCATGAGTTCAAGACTTCAGGCAGCTATTGCCAACAAAGAGATTTCAACCAAGTATTAGAAATTACCATTTTATTTACAATTATTTAATTTGTCCATCTACTTTTGAGCCCCTAAAATGAAGGGATTGAGTTTAAAAATGCTTTAGTTCCTCACATTTTTATGCAATCATTTTGTTCAACCCACTGAATTAAAGCTGAAAGTCTGAACTTCAACTGCATCTGCATTGTTTTGTTCAAAATCCATTGTAATGTACAGAACAAAAATGAGGAAAATGCTGTCTCTTTCCAAATATATATGGACCTAACTGTACATCAGTAGTGAGGCTGGATGTCGAAATGTGCCAGCAGAAAAAACCCTACATGTTCCGTTTTTCTGTCCGATGCTATCTGGATAGACGTCAGATCTGTGCACTAAAGTGCGGCACGTATATCGGTTGTGTCCGGCTCCTAGCGTAAAATGGCTGATATATATGAAGGCAGCCTAACAGGGTTTTCTAGGTTATAAACAACTCTTATTAAAATAACTAGTATAACTATTCAATACACTTTATAGGTCCTATGCTGCTGTTATCCACAGTCTCCTGCTGCTCTCTGGTCTACACAATGATAGTCATCCCATAGGAGAAGGGTGGAAAATCAAGAAAACGGGCAGCAAGGGAAAGATGGGTAAGATAAATATATGCCAAACCACTGATGTGTGAACAAACACATTACAATCAGCGGGTACGTGTGCTGTCCATCCAAAATGCAGATAGCACATGTCCGTGAAAAACAGAAATGAGAACGAGGCCTTACATGGACTGACAGTATCAACTATGCAAAAAACTGTACTCCCAATCTGTATAATTTTTGGTCTCAAGGAAAAAACCCTTCTACATATCAACCAGACAAGAGTCCACTTTTTATTCTCCATGCTTCACTTGAAAAATTAAAGATGAGCGATGATTGACTGCAAGGGACAAGGACACTTTTTCTCTGAAACGTACCAGTATACGATACCCGGGGCGGAATTAACCTCCTGCACTCCAGAATTCTAGCTTCAATAAAGTCACAAAAATAGGGATTTGTGACTTTTTGGCCTTACATGCATAAGGATTTTGTAACATTTTGACTTTTTACAACACTTACTTGAGGTTTTAGAAGTGGGTGAGAAAGTGGGCATGGTTGGCTATGTTAATTACTTACCCTCCAGATAAGTAACATCTCTAGGCAATAGGGTTTTGTGTCAAATTTTTCAAACTTGCAACATTTGCAGCATGCAACTCATCGCAGACTCGAGAAAAAAATGACTTTAAAAATTCTCCTCATCAGAAATAATCTAAGTTAGGCCTCTTTCACACTTGCGTTGTCCGGATCCGTCGTGTACTCCATTTGCCGGAAGTGCCCGCCGGATCCGTAACACCACAAGTGAACTGAAAGCATTTGAAGACGGATCTGTCTTCAAAATGCTTTCAGTGTTACTATGGCACCCAGGACGCTATTAAAGTCCTGGCTGCCATAGTAGTAGTGGGGAGCGGGGGAGCAGTATACTTACCGTCCGTGCGGCTCCCGGGGCGCTCCAGAATGACGTCAGGGCGCCCCATGCGCATGGATGACGCCCCATGCGCACTGACGTCCCTCTGAAGCGCCCCGGGAGCCGCACGGACGGTAAGTATACTGCTCCCCGCTCCCCACTACACTTTACCATGGCAAGCAGGACTTTAGCGTCTTGGCAGCCATGGTAACCATTCAGAAAAAGCTAAACGTCGGATCCGGTAATGCGCCGAAACGACGTTTAGCTTAAGGCCGGATCCGGATTAATGCCTTTCAATGGGCATTAATTCCGGATCTGGCTTTGCGGCAAGTGTTCAGGATTTTTGACCGGAGCAAAAAGCGCAGCATGCTGCGGTATTTTCTCCGGCCAAAAAAACGTTCCGTTCCGGAACTGAAGACATCCTGATGCATCCTGAACGGATTTCTCTCCATTCAGAATGCATTAGGATAAAACTGATCAGGATTCTTCCGGCATAGAGCCCCGACGACGGAACTCTATGCCGGAACAGAACAACGCAAGTGTGAAAGAGCCCTTAATAAGTAGGTCCAAAATATCAAAAAGGAGATACTCATACCTTTTCTCCAAGCTGCTTTCAGCACTGAGCTCAGTTGCTCCCCTCTGTCCTTTGGGGCTCATGCACATAGCCGTTGGATGGTTTGCTGTCCGCAAAACGCAGATACCGCCCGTGTGCATTCTGCATTTTGTGGAACGGAACGGCCGGCCCCTACTAGATCTGTCCTATACTTGTCCGTAATGAGGACAGTAATAGGACATGTTTTATTTTCTTGCAGAATGGCCATATGGACATGGAATGCACGCAGAGTATTTTTTTTTTTTTGTGGCCCTATTTAAGTGAATGGTTCTGCATACAGGTCGTAAAAAAAAAAAAAAACACGGAACAGACACACAAAAAAATACATGTGTCTGCATGAGCCCTTATACTGCTGAGGCCAGAGATTGGCTGCATGGTGACCTGTGTGCATGGAACATCACTGCTGCAGCCAGGAAGATGATGGCGGCTGGGAGCAGCTATGGAAGAAGCAGGGGAGAAAAGGGGTCAGTGTCGCTTCGTTTATTATTTTAGACCATTTACAGGGGCTGCCCTACTTGTTATTTAACTAAGACAACCCTTTAAGTATCAGGCAATGGCCAATTAGCAAGGCAGGATTTTTTTTTACTATATATAAACACCTACAGGAAGACAGGTAGCATTTTCTCTCCATTTATTGTGACAAAGACGTTTCTGCCATCCAACAGCTGACAATCTGGTCCTAGTATATCAATAACTAGAAGCATAATACAGCTGCACAACTGTTTAGTGACCATTGGTCCCAGTGGCGTAGCTAGAAATGACTGGGCCCCACAGCAAATTTTTGAATAAGGCCCCCCTCCCCCAGTCATTTTTTCGCAACCCCTTCCTTTCATGCCGCCCCCATTCCTGTGGCTAGTAAAGATCGCTCTCTCAGACCAGGCCCGGCAGCTGTTCCATCCATTTCCTACACTGTCTATACTCTCACTGTATATCATTTCATTGTGTAATACTGTTGAGGGGGCCCTGACCAAATCTTTTAGTCCTCCTCCTCCTGGATGGGCCCCTTCTGGGTCAGGGCCCCAAAGCAGCCGCTTCCCCTATAGTTACGCCCCTGATTGGTCCTGTCTTCCATGATTTCCTAGGGTATTAATTATCACTTTTGGTCACCAGTACAAGATTTGACTAAATTCAGACCAACCAATCACAAATTCACTTTCCACAACTAAATCTGGTATCAGATTTACTAATCCTGTCTAATATTTAGACAATGTAAAGCTGTGCCTGACGCTGGATAATAAATCTGCTGCATCTTTAGACGGTCTAGTCTAAATTGGCGTACTTTGTGCCAGAATTTTGCATCACTATTGTGGTACAATTTTGGTGTTCACTGTCATATCCTAAGGCTCCATTCACACGTCCGTATTAATGGGTCCGCATCTGTTCGGCAAATTGCGTAACAGGTGCAGACCCATTCATTCTCTATTGGGACGGAATGGATGCGGAGAGCACACTATGTGCTCTCCGCATTCGCATTTCCAGAGCGCGCCGCCGATCTTCCGGTCCGAGGCTCCGGAAAAAAATAGAACATGTCCTATTCTTGTCCGCAATTGGCATTTCTATGGGGGTGCCGGCCGGGTGTATTGCAATGCCCTACGGACGTGTGAATGGACCCTAAAGGGGTTGTGTCACTAATATAAATGTATCCCGGCCAACAGATATCGCTGTTATATCTCTTTCCCCAAATACCATTTATCAGAACTGCCTTATTGTAAAGTTATTCTCCTAATATTGAGCTCTGGGGCAAATCAGTTTTGACATTCAGTTGCAGTAGGTTACATCCTAAGTAGGATTCCAGCCTGGGGGATAAACATGGAAGAGGCCGCAGTGCTCACAAGTTAGACGCCACCGATCTGATATTGACAGCTTATTCTGAGCATGGGCCATCAATATCCTGAACCTAGAAATCACTTTAAGGGTCCATTCACACGTCCGCAAAATGGGTCTGCATCCGTTCTGCAATTATGGTCAATGGGGCCGCAAAAGACGCGGACAGCACACAGTGCTTCTGTTCCGCAGCCCCGCAAAAAAATAGAACATGTCCTATTCCAGTCTGCATAGTAGAAATATCCACAGCACTCTTCAATTTGTGCAAAGATTCTGTTTTTTTTATTTCATCAGCAGCAAGCAATCGAATAGAGTGGAATACATAGTGTGCTTCAATAGTAACCATATAAGTGGGTGTGGAAAGGGCCCCCCATCATTAGGTGTGTTCATACAATTAAACATCTATACATACATTACTACATAGATATAAGACACATATCATATATACTGATAGATATAAGACACATATCATATATATCGATATATCTATCAGTATATATGATATGTCTTATATCTATCAGTATATATGATATGTGTCTTATATCTATCAGTATATATGATATCTGTCTTATGTCTTATATCTATCGGTATATATGTGTCTTATATCTATCAGTATATATGATATGTGTCTTATATCTATCAGTATATATGATATGTGTCTTATATCTATCAGTATATATGATATGTGTCTTATATCTATCAGTATATATGATATGTGTCTTATATCTATCAGTATATATGATATGTGTCTTATATCTATCAGTATATATGATATCTGTCTTATATCTATCGGTATATATGATATGTGTCTTATATCTATCAGTATATATGATATCTGTCTTATATCTATCGGTATATATGTGTCTTATATCTATCAGTATATATGATATCTGTCTTATATCTCTCGGTATATATGATATCTGTCTTATATCTATCGGTATATATGATATCTGTCTTATATCTATCGGTATATATGTGTCTTATATCTATCAGTATATATGATATCTGTCTTATATCTCTCGGTATATATGATATCTGTCTTATATCTATCGGTATATATGATATCTGTCTTATATCTATCGGTATATATGATATGTGTCTTATATCTATCAGTATATATGATATCTGTCTTATATCTATCGGTATATATGATATGTGTCTTATATCTATCAGTATATATGATATCTGTCTTATATCTATCGGTATATATGTGTCTTATATCTATCAGTATATATGATATCTGTCCTATATCTATCAGTATATATGATATCTGTCTTATATCTCTCGGTATATATGATATCTGTCTTATATCTATCGGTATATATGATATCTGTCTTATATCTATCAGTATATATGATATCTGTCTTATATCTATCGGTATATATGATATCTGTCTTATATCTATCAGTATATATGATATCTGTCTTATATCTATCGGTATATATGATATCTGTCTTATATCTATCAGTATATATGATATCTGTCTTATATCTATCGGTATATATGATATCTATCTTCAGCAGCTCTGGATCCTGAGGGATTCACGGTTCAGGGATCCCACACATAGGAAGCAGTGGAAAGCATTCACATTTCCAGCAGCTATTACCGCAGTCCATTCATCATCATTATATAGGTATGATTTCTACATATACATAGATATATACCTGCACCCCCCCCCCCCCCCCCCCCCCTTCCCAGTGATGAGATGGGTGGTCGTGTTACACACGTACCCTCTGCCTGTCAGACATGATGTCATGATGGAACCCGAGCTCTTACCGACATGGGTGATGACTGTGGACAGCCTCTGGGTCAGCTCCTGATGAGACATCTCTTCTTCCTTCAGCCAATACAGCATTTCCCAGTGAAAGATGCTCCGCGCGCCCTGGCAGACTGCAATGTGCTGGTGCGTGCGGCGGACAAAACCGGGCTGCCACTCCCAGCCCGCACCAGGCTGACAGCCACCTGTCACTAGGCAACGCACGCCGGCAGCGCAGCACAATGCCGGATTACAATGGGGAGCAGGCTGTCCCAGAATGGATGCTGCTGCCGCCGCTGCTGATGCTGCAGTCCCCGGCCAGCTGTGAGGCAGTACATGGCTGCCGGCTCAGCACCTGCCTCCAGGGGCTATGAGGGGAGGGAAAGCCCGGATAGCTGGAGCCTGAGGACTGGAGCTCCTGCTCCTCACACTGCGGTGACGTCATGCATCTGTGATCCAGGGCCTGGCAATGTCACCTCACAGCAGACCTCAGCTGTCACTGCATGATCCACATATACACATCTGTCACCTATGTATTATCTATCTGTCTCATAGCTATCTTCTAACTATTGGATTATCTATCGATCTATCTATTTATTATCTATTATTTATCCATCTATTTATTATCTTTCTCTCTATCTATCTATCTATCTATCTATCTATCTATCTATCTATCTATCTATCTACAGTATCTATCTATCTACAGTATCTATCTATCTATCTATCTATCTATCTATCTATCTATCTATCTATTAATATCTAACTATCTATCTATCTATCTATCTATCTATCTATCTATCTATTAATATCTATCTATCTATCCATCTATTTATTATCTATCTATCTAATATCTATCTACTATATCTATCCATTTATCTATCATCCATCTATTTCATTATCTATCTATCTATCTATCTATCATCTATCTATCTATCTATCTATCTATCTTATTATGAGACATGATCAGTGCAGATGGTGCAATATTGGGATCACATCTAACAACTCTCATTACACATCAGCCATGGTTATTTCATACATGAGCATCATTTACATCTTGTGATGATGTGACACTGGAGTCAGGACTGGGCTGCCTAGAGCCCACCAGTAAAATTTATTTTGGGGGCCCTGTGTATAGATACATTCAAATATTACCTGCTCACACAGCAGCAAGACACTACAAGACGATTGAGTATAAGATACTGGCTGTCCTGTGTCTGCACCTATAAGACTGGCTGTCCTGTGTCTGCACCTATAAGACTGGCTGTCCTGTGTCTGCACCTATAAGACTGGCTGTCCTGTGTCTGCACCTATAAGACTGTCTGTCCTGTGTCTGCACCTATAAGACTGGCTGTCCTGTGTCTGCACCTATAAGACTGGCTGTCCTGTGTCTGCACCTATAAGACTGTCTGTCCTGTGTCTGCACCTATAAGACTGGCTGTCCTGTGTCTGCACCTATAAGACTGGCTGTCCTGTGTCTGCACCTATAAGACCGGCTGTCCTGGGTCTGCACCTATAAGACTGGCTGTCCTGTGTCTGCACCTATAAGACCGGCTGTCCTGTGTCTGCACCTATAAGACTGGCTGTCCTGTGTCTGCACCTATAAGACCGGCTGTCCTGTGTCTGCACCTATAAGACTGGCTGTCCTGTGTCTGCACCTATAAGACTGGCTGTCCTGGGTCTGCACCTATAAGACTGTCTGTCCTGTGTCTGCACCTATAAGACCGGCTGTCCTGTGTCTGCACCTATAAGACTGGCTGTCCTGTGTCTGCACCTATAAGACTGGCTGTCCTGTGTCTGCACCTATAAGACTGGCTGTCCTGTGTCTGCACCTATAAGACTGGCTGTCCTGGGTCTGCACCTATAAGACTGGCTGTCCTGTGTCTGCACCTATAAGACCGGCTGTCCTGGGTCTGCACCTATAAGACTGGCTGTCCTGTGTCTGCACCTATAAGACCGGCTGTCCTTTGTCTGCACCTATAAGACTGGCTGTCCTGGGTCTGCACCTATAAGACTGGCTGTCCTGTGTCTGCACCTATAAGACCGGCTGTCCTGTGTCTGCACCTATAAGACTGGCTGTCCTGTGTCTGCACCTATAAGACTGGCTGTCCTGGGTCTGCACCTATAAGACTGGCTGTCCTGGGTCTGCACCTATAAGACTGGCTGTCCTGTGTCTGCACCTATAAGACTGGCTGTCCTGTGTCTGCACCTATAAGACTGGCTGTCCTGTGTCTGCACCTATAAGACTGGCTGTCCTGTGTCTGCACCTATAAGACTGGCTGTCCTGGGTCTGCACCTATAAGACTGGCTGTCCTGGGTCTGCACCTATAAGACTGGCTGTCCTGTGTCTGCACCTATAAGACTGGCTGTCCTGGGTCTGCACCTATAAGACTGGCTGTCCTGGGTCTGCACCTATAAGACTGGCTGTCCTGGGTCTGCACCTATAAGACCGGCTGTCCTGGGTCTGCACCTATAAGACTGGCTGTCCTGTGTCTGCACCTATAAGACCGGCTGTCCTGGGTCTGCACCTATAAGACCGGCTGTCCTGTGTCTGCACCTATAAGACTGGCTGTCCTGGGTCTGCACCTATAAGACTGGCTGTCCTGGGTCTGCACCTATAAGACCGGCTGTCCTGGGTCTGCACCTATAAGACCGGCTGTCCTGTGTCTGCACCTATAAGACCGGCTGTCCTGGGTCTGCACCTATAAGACCGGCTGTCCTGTGTCTGCACCTATAAGAGGGTCTGCACCTATAAGACCGGCTGTCCTGTGTCTGCACCTATAAGACCGGCTGTCCTGTGTCTGCACCTATAAGACCGGCTGTCCTGTGTCTGCACCTATAAGACTGGCTGTCCTGTGTCTGCACCTATAAGACTGGCTGTCCTGGGTCTGCACCTATAAGACTGGCTGTCCTGTGTCTGCACCTATAAGACTGTCTGTCCTGTGTCTGCACCTATAAGACTGGCTTTCCTGTGTCTGCACCTATAAGACTGGCTGTCCTGTGTCTGCACCTATAAGACTGGCTGTCCTGTGTCTGCACCTATAAGACTGGCTGTCCTGTGTCTGCACCTATAAGACTGTCTGTCCTGTGTCTGCACCTATAAGACTGGCTGTCCTGGGTCTGCACCTATAAGACTGGCTGTCCTGGGTCTGCACCTATAAGACTGGCTGTCCTGTGTCTGCACCTATAAGACTGGCTGTCCTGGGTCTGCACCTATAAGACTGGCTGTCCTGGGTCTGCACCTATAAGACTGGCTGTCCTGTGTCTGCACCTATAAGACTGGCTGTCCTGTGTCTGCACCTATAAGACTGGCTGTCCTGTGTCTGCACCTATAAGACCGGCTGTCCTGGGTCTGCACCTATAAGACCGGCTGTCCTGTGTCTGCACCTATAAGACTGGCTGTCCTGGGTCTGCACCTATAAGACTGGCTGTCCTGGGTCTGCACCTATAAGACTGGCTGTCCTGTGTCTGCACCTATAAGACTGGCTGTCCTGTGTCTGCACCTATAAGACTGGCTGTCCTGTGTCTGCACCTATAAGACTGGCTGTCCTGTGTCTGCACCTATAAGACCGGCTGTCCTGTGTCTGCACCTATAAGAGGGTCTGCACCTATAAGACCGGCTGTCCTGTGTCTGCACCTATAAGACCGGCTGTCCTGGGTCTGCACCTATAAGACCGGCTGTCCTGTGTCTGCACCTATAAGACCGGCTGTCCTGTGTCTGCACCTATAAGACTGGCTGTCCTGTGTCTGCACCTATAAGACTGGCTGTCCTGGGTCTGCACCTATAAGACTGGCTGTCCTGTGTCTGCACCTATAAGACTGTCTGTCCTGTGTCTGCACCTATAAGACTGGCTTTCCTGTGTCTGCACCTATAAGACTGGCTGTCCTGTGTCTGCACCTATAAGACTGGCTGTCCTGTGTCTGCACCTATAAGACTGGCTGTCCTGTGTCTGCACCTATAAGACTGTCTGTCCTGTGTCTGCACCTATAAGACTGGCTGTCCTGGGTCTGCACCTATAAGACTGGCTGTCCTGGGTCTGCACCTATAAGACTGGCTGTCCTGTGTCTGCACCTATAAGACTGGCTGTCCTGGGTCTGCACCTATAAGACTGGCTGTCCTGGGTCTGCACCTATAAGACTGGCTGTCCTGTGTCTGCACCTATAAGACTGGCTGTCCTGTGTCTGCACCTATAAGACCGGCTGTCCTGTGTCTGCACCTATAAGACCGGCTGTCCTGGGTCTGCACCTATAAGACCGGCTGTCCTGTGTCTGCACCTATAAGACTGGCTGTCCTGGGTCTGCACCTATAAGACTGGCTGTCCTGGGTCTGCACCTATAAGACTGGCTGTCCTGTGTCTGCACCTATAAGACTGGCTGTCCTGTGTCTGCACCTATAAGACTGGCTGTCCTGTGTCTGCACCTATAAGACCGGCTGTCCTGTGTCTGCACCTATAAGACCGGCTGTCCTGTGTCTGCACCTATAAGACCGGCTGTCCTGGGTCTGCACCTATAAGACCGGCTGTCCTGTGTCTGCACCTATAAGAGGGTCTGCACCTATAAGACCAACTGTCCTGTGTCTGCACCTATAAGACCGGCTGTCCTGGGTCTGCACCTATAAGACCGGCTGTCCTGTGTCTGCACCTATAAGACCGGCTGTCCTGTGTCTGCACCTATAAGACTGGCTGTCCTGTGTCTGCACCTATAAGACCGGCTGTCCTGTGTCTGCACCTATAAGACTGGCTGTCCTGTGTCTGCACCTATAAGACTGGCTGTCCTGGGTCTGCACCTATAAGACTGGCTGTCCTGTGTCTGCACCTATAAGACCGGCTGTCCTGTGTCTGCACCTATAAGACCGGCTGTCCTGGGTCTGCACCTATAAGACCGGCTGTCCTGTGTCTGCACCTATAAGACCGGCTGTCCTGTGTCTGCACCTATAAGAGGGTCTGCACCTATAAGACCGGCTGTCCTGTGTCTGCACCTATAAGACTGGCTGTCCTGGGTCTGCACCTATAAGACCGGCTGTCCTGTGTCTGCACCTATAAGACCGGCTGTCCTGTGTCTGCACCTATAAGACTGGCTGTCCTGTGTCTGCACCTATAAGACTGGCTGTCCTGGGTCTGCACCTATAAGACTGGCTGTCCTGTGTCTGCACCTATAAGACTGTCTGTCCTGTGTCTGCACCTATAAGACTGGCTTTCCTGTGTCTGCACCTATAAGACTGGCTGTCCTGTGTCTGCACCTATAAGACTGGCTGTCCTGTGTCTGCACCTATAAGACTGGCTGTCCTGTGTCTGCACCTATAAGACTGTCTGTCCTGTGTCTGCACCTATAAGACTGGCTGTCCTGGGTCTGCACCTATAAGACTGGCTGTCCTGTGTCTGCACCTATAAGACTGGCTGTCCTGTGTCTGCACCTATAAGACTGGCTGTCCCGTGTCTGCACCTATAAGACTGGCTGTCCCGGGTCTGCACCTATAAGACTGGCTGTCCCGTGTCTGCACCTATAAGACTGGCTGTCCCGTGTCTGCACCTATAAGACTGGCTGTCCCGTGTCTGCACCTATAAGACTGGCTGTCCCGTGTCTGCACCTATAAGACTGGCTGTCCTGTGTCTGCACCTATAAGACCGGCTGTCCTGTGTCTGCACCTATAAGACCGGCTGTCCTGTGTCTGCACCTATAAGACCGGCTGTCCTGGGTCTGCACCTATAAGACTGGCTGTCCTGGGTCTGCACCTATAAGACTGGCTGTCCTGGGTCTGCACCTATAAGACTGGCTGTCCTGTGTCTGCACCTATAAGACTGGCTGTCCTGTGTCTGCACCTATAAGACTGGCTGTCCTGTGTCTGCACCTATAAGACTGGCTGTCCTGGGTCTGCACCTATAAGACTGGCTGTCCTGGGTCTGCACCTATAAGACTGGCTGTCCTGTGTCTGCACCTATAAGACTTGTCAGCCGCCTGATACACCTAGAATAATAAACTGGGGAGTTTCTTCAATAATGTGCTCAGTTTTTTATATGGACATGGGCTGGTTGAGGTGCTGTACATTGATTATCTACAGAATATGTAGGTAATGCAGTATAAGCAGTAAGTCTGAGTCCACCCTGTAGGTCATTGTTGAGGTCCAGCTTTTGTGCCAGGGCTCAGGATCTTCACACAATGATAGAAGGGACCATTTATAAATGCCGTTATACTAGATCAGTATGAGTGCCATAGGTAAAAGGCGTTGTGTGTTAGATACAAGCTGGTCTTCCATGTACACAAAACATGACTGATTTCTGACAGCTCTCTGAGGACATGGCCGGACAGGTTTTCTGCACCCCAGAAGGTGGAGCATAGAATTTCATTATGTGACATCCCAGTGGTGGAGAAAGCCTGGAAGCAGCAGCTGCTTGTGGTCACACAGAGACCAGACTCCCGTGGGGCCTGCCCATCCTTCTGCCTCACTGGATGACTGTCATAATGGTGCCTTCTGACATCAGGTCTGGCCCCAGATGGTAAAGAAATCAAGTGGAAAAACAGCTAAAGACCCTAGGCATCATCTGCTGGCAACGCAGGCCCTTACAGCACTGGATAAATGGGCAATCAGCGAGTGGCATGCAGGGAAGTGCTACCAGTCTAATCTGAATGCAATGGGTTAATGTATCAGCAATAACGTTTTACATACAGTCCTGATCAAAAGTTTAAGACCACTTGAAAAATGGCAAAAAAATGATATTTAGCATGGCTGGATCTTAACAAGGTTCCAAGTAGAACTTCAACATGCAACAAGAAGAAATGAGAGTGAGACAAAAAAAAATTGAGCATTCAATTTAATGGAAACAACGAATAAACTGAAACAGGCTGTTTTTCAGCTGATCAAAAGTTTAGGACCACACCTCCAAAAAAAAACTAAACCCCCCCCCCCAAAACAGAAATCCAACTTCCAAACATGAACTCAGTAATGAGTAGCTCCGCCGTTATTGTTTATCACTTCAAAAATTCGTTTCGGCATGCTTGATGCAAGCGTTTCCATGAGGTGAGTGGGAACATTTCTCCAAGTGGTGAAGACGGCCGCACGAAGGCCATCTACTGTCTGGAACTGTTGTCCATTTTTGTAAACTTCCCTTGCCATCCATCCCCAAAGGTTCTCAATTGGATTTAGATCAGGGGAACACGCAGGATAGGCCAAAAGAGTGATGTTATTCTCCTGGAAGAAGTCCCTTGTCCTGCGGGCATTGTGTACTGTGATGTTGTCCTGTTGAAAAACCCAGTCGTTACCACACAGACGAGGGCCCTCAGTCATGAGGAATGCTCTCTGCAACATCTGGACATAGCCAGCGGCCGTTTGACGCCCCTGCACTTCCTGAAGCTCCATTGTTCCACTGAAGGAAAAAGCACCCCAGACCATTATGGCGCCCCCTCCACTGTGGCGCTTAGAAAACATCTCAGGTGGGATCTGCTTGTCATGCCAGTAACGTTGTAAACCATCAGGACCATCAAGGTTAAATTTTTTCTCATCAGAGAATAAAACTTTCTTCCACCTTTGAATGTCCCATGTTTGGTGCTCTCTTACAAAGTCCAAACGAGCAGTTCTGTGGCGTTCAAGGAGACGAGGTCTTTGAAGACGTTTTTTGTTTTAGAAGCCCCTCAGTCTGATGGTTATAGGGCTGCAGTCAGCACCAGTAAGGGCCTTAATTTGGGTCGAGGATCGTCCAGTGTCTTGACGGACAGCCAATTGGATCCTCTGGCTCAGTGCTCATGAAATTTTTTGGGGTCTTCCACTTGACTTTTTTGTTCCATAACCCTAAGGATTATTTAAGAAATTCCAAATGACTGTCTTACTGCGTCCCACCTCAGCAGCGATGGCGCGCTGTGAGAGACCCTGCTTATGCAGTTCAACAACCCGACCACGTTCAAAAAGGGAGAGTTTTTTTGCCTTTGCCATCACAACGTGTGACTACCTGACAGAAAATGACAATGAATCCACATCTTTGCACAGATTTGGCCTTTTAAAGGCATGTGGTCAGTTTAATCGTTATTTTCAATTAATCGAATGCTCAAAAAATGTTTTGTCTCACTCTCATTTCTTCTTGTTGCATGTTGAAGCTCTACTTGGAACATTGTTAAGATCCAACAATGTAAAATTAGATTTTTTGCCAATTTTCAAGTGGTCTTAAACTTTTGATCAGGACTGTATTAGCAGTATGCATACACATTGACTTATATCTTTGTATCGGGATATTGCTCTGTGGTTAATTTTTTTCCAAATCTCCTGAAAGTTTATCATTTATCTAATCTGTCCTTTGCTAGGACAATACTATAAGATATCTCCCAAGGAAAAAGAACCATCTCGATAGCGCCTCCTTGTGGAAGAGACTCCCTATGAGTCAAAATAAAACATTTTAACAAGCCTTGGAACATGACAAGGGAAAATAGCGAAGCCAGATATCCATCCATAGACAGCTGTTTCAGGGTGCATGTCCCTCATCAGTACAGAGTAGGATTCTGGTTGGCGGAGTGATGCCTTGGATGCAGCTTAGGAAGGGTACTGGCTCTCCTTCCAAAGCTTGTTAAAAAGTCAGATTTTGACTAAGGAGCCACTTCCACAAGGTGATGCTAGCAAGATAGTTCTCTTTTCCTGGGAGATACCTCTTTCCATATTTCATATATTCCATGGAGCATTGCCAAAGGGTCTCCATATGATGCAGCACTTCCAGTAAGTCTCCATATAGGCCTGGTCTCTTTAGACGCCTGAGAGAGATATCTAAGGGCCCACTCTCTCAGGATGTTCTATTACATAACGTACCGTATTCTTTTGACTCTTTGGGTAAAGAGACTCCTAAGCTTATACCTGGGATGAACCCATGCATTTAGGGGGAGCGACTCCTGGATCTGCTGGCAAAAGTAGTAGTCGCAAGCAGGGAGAATGTTTTTTCTGCGGTCAAAGGGGACATTTTGTCAATATATGTCCAAACATTCAGCGGCAAAAAGAGAAACAAAAAGGGGCGTCTAAATCCTATCTGACTATCGGAGGTGGGATTGGGGAGTCAGAGAATGTGCATTTGTCCTTTGCTGGTAGTACCCGATTTCTCCTAGGTGACGCTAGAGTCAAAAACTGTGGGAATTGAAGTATTTATCGACAGCGGGGCTGGCGTGAACCTGATTGATGCTCAGTTTGTCCGCATGCAAGGGTTATTACCAAGTACATTAAAAAAAGACATTCCTGTATTTGCTATTGATTCTGCCCCTCTTAGAGGTGCTTGTTGCAAGTTTTGCATGATATCAGATTAGGAGTGGGTGACTTTCATCAAGAAGTTATCTCGTGTTTTGTCTTGGAAGGTCTCCATGCACCTATGGTTCTGGGTTTACTGTGGCTTGCCAAGCATAATCCAACTATCGATTGGCAAGCTAGGCAGATTATGGACTGGGGGGACTATTGCATTGATAATTGTCTCAGTTTATCCTTTTCTGTGGTTACTACTAAGGCTGTACCCTCTTTTATATCCGAGTTTGCCAATGTGTTTTCTGAGAGTTGATGTCAGGATTTACCTTCCCATTTCCTATATAACACTTATTTTTGGTTCATATAATTTTGGGGGTTTTCCTAAATCTTAGTCTATAAATTCACGGTTGGTAATGTCCCTTCTATTTTAAAGATACCTTTTCCTCACGTTTATTAATTTAGTTTTTTTCACATTTTCTATATCTCGTCCGAACTCTCGTCTTGATTTTCCATTTGATAAGTGCTCTGGTTAGGATCACGGAAGAGGATGAATCGAAGACGGCTTTTAGTACTCCTGAGGGGCATTTTGAGAACCTGGTCATGCCTTTGGGGTTGACCAATGCCCCAGCGGTCTTCCAACATTTTGTGAATGACATCTTTCATCACCTGGTGGGGAGGTTTGTGATCATTTATTTGGATGACATTCTTATTTATTCTCCTGACATGGAAACACATCAGAATCATGTGAGACAGGTGTTACAGAACCTAAGGGATAATAAATTGTTCGCACAATTAGAGGTGCGGTACACGAGGTGCAGTTCTTGGGCTACCTGCTGTCATCTTCAAGTTTTCAAATGGATCCTAAGAAAGTCCATGCTGTATTGGACTGGGATCGACCAAAAAATCTGAAGGCTCTTATGCGGTTTTTAGGATTCACCAACTATTAACGAAAATGTATTAAGAATTATTCGACAATAGTAAAACCCTTAATGGACATGACTAAGAAAGGGACGGATGTCTCTGTATGGTCTGATTCGGCATTGCAAGCCTTTTCTGCGATTAAGGAATGCTTCTCTTCTGCTCCCATATTGGTGCAGCCAGATGTGTCACAACCGTTTTGTTGTGGAAGTGGACGCATCCGAGGTGGGGGTAGGAGCAGTTTTGTCACAAGGCCCATCACCTGGTAAATGGCGACCATGTGCATTTTTCTCCAAAAAACTATCCCCCGCTGAGAAAAATTATGATGTGGGTAACAGAGAGTTGCTGGCCATTAAATTGGCTTTTGAGGAATGGCATCATTGGTTGGAAGGGGCGATTCATCTGATCACGGTATTCACTGATCACAAAAATCTGGCTTATCTGGAGTCAACGAAACGACTGAACCCAAGACAAGCCAGATGGGCCCTGTTTTTCACCAGATTCAATTTCACTGTCACCTATCGTCCTGGGATAAAAAATGTCAAGGCGGACGCCTTGTCACGTAGATTCCCTGGAGGTGGAGATTTTGAAAACCTGAGTCCCATACTGTCTGGGACTAAGGTTTGTGGTGATATCCGTTTTTTACCCTGACCTTCAGGTGAAGGTGTTAGAGGCTCAGGGGGACGCACCGGACTTGTGTCCCTCTGGGAAACTATTTGTGCCACCGGAATTGCATCACAAGGTGTTGGAGAAACATCATTGTAAGGTTCTTACAGCACATCCTGGGAGTAGGTCCACTGCCAACCTCATATCTCGTAGATTCTGTGGCCGGGGTGGCGTAAGTGTGTGAAGGACTGTGTGTCAGCCTGTAGAAGTTGGGTCCAAGGTTTATCGGCTCATATAAGATCACGGCCATCATTAATCCTGTAGATTTTCGTCTTGAGCTTCCTCAGGCCCTGAAAATTCATATAGGGCTTTGTTGAAGAAATATGTGGAACCTTTACGCCCATCTTACTTGCCACCCACTCCGGTCATGGTGGACGGTAATTTGGAATTCAAGATTGCGAAAATAGTTGACTCTCGAGTTCTGTCATGGTCTTACCTTCTTGCTGTTCTCCTTCGTTTGACATGTGCTGGCGGCTATCTTGGTTTCTGGGTTTCTTGTAGCCTTCCACCCTGCGGCTCCTCCTTCCCACTGGGAGGAGCTGGATGCCTAGCTCATATATATAGGAGGTCTGTGGCTTCAGTTCCTTGCTTGGTCCTCCTGTGTTCACATGCTTCTAAGACTGCTGCTGCTTCTGGTTCCTGATCCTGGTTTCGTCTGACTACCCTGCTGGTTCCTGATCCTGGCTTCGTCTGACTACCCTGCTGGTTCCTGATCCTGGCTTCGTCTGACTACCCTTCTGGTTCCTGATCTCTGGCCTCTCAAAGACTCTGCTTCGGTTTCACCATTCGTTTGGACTTTTGCTTTACAGCTTTATTTTCAATAAAGCCTTCTTATTTTCACTTATCTCTTGTTGTACGTCTGGTTCATGGTTCCGTGACATTAGGACCAAGCCATGAGTTCTGACGGTACAGGGCCATCCTCGCTACCCATGCTGGTTGCCAGACTTGATCAGCAGGATCACCTGTTGGGTCGGTTCGCTGTGGCGTTGCAAACCCTGCTTGAACGCACGGCTCATTTCGCTCCCGTTGCCGATGGGTCGGTTGTCGCTCCTACTGCCGCTCCGGTTGTTGCACCAGAGTCTACCCCGACACCTGTTGTTGCGCCTGCGGTGTTTCGGGGTATGACCGGTTCTGCCCCTCTTCCACAGCGCTTTGGGGGAGAGCCAACTCAGTGCCGAGGTTTCCTTAACCAGGTGGGCATTTATTTCGAGTTGCTGCCACATGCCTTTCCTACTGAGAGATCAAAGGTGGACTTCTTGATCTCGCTGCTCTCGGACAAGGCCCTTTATGGGAGAACAACAATCCGGTGGTTGCCGAGTTTTCCGGTTTTGTTGCTTCTCTTCGGAAGGTATTCGATGTGCCGGCTCGTGCTGCCTCTGCTGCGAAGCTCCTTATGTCCATCAGACAGGGTTCACGATCCGTAGCTGAATACGCCATTGAGTTTCGTACCCTGGCAGCAGAGGTGGGCTGGAATAATGAGGCTCTGGTCGCTGCTTTCTCTCATGGTCTCTCGGATGCCTTGAAGGATGAGGTTGCAGCTAAGGACCTACCAGTGGAGCTCGAGTCTCTTATTTCTTTCCTGATTTTGATTGACACCAGACTCAGGGAGAGACCTTCCTTTAAGGAGAGCCTGCGGAGGTCTGCTAACAGATTGGCGCCTACGTTTGCTGTCCCACCCGTGCCTCCCTCTCCTCCCACGCCTCCTGGGGATGACTTGTCTGGGGGTGAACCCATGCAGCTGGGGTTTGCTCGCCTGTCCGAGGGGGAGAGGGTACTCCGGAGACGCGAGGGTCGATGCATGTACTGTGGTCTCGGTTGGCATTTTCGGTTGGCATGTCCGAACCGTCCGGGAAACGCTCGTACCTGAGATCCTGTCGGGGGCAGATCTTGGGTGGAATCTCCTCGTCCCCGGTTTCCCGTGTTGACAAACCACTGATCACTGTTGTCCTCTCCTGGGTCGGGGGCTCGGTGACGACCCAGGCGTTGGTGGACTCTGGTGCTGGTGGTTTGTTCATTGATAGTGTGTTTGCTGCCGCCAATTTCATTCCTCTGCAGGCTCGAGGTTCCCCACTGGCTCTTGAGGCGATAGACGGCAGACCCCTTCTGTCGTCACACGTGACTCATGAGACCCTTCCAGTGGGGATAGCCATTGGTGCCGTTCACAGAGAGTCGGTCTGTCTCCAGGTTATTTCGTCTCCACACTACTCGGTGGTCTTGGGGTACCCCTGGCTCCAGAAGCATAATCCGACTTTCGATTGGAGATCGGCCGAGATCCTCTCGTGGTCACCGCAGTGTGGGGCTAGTTGCATCCATGGGTCTGTCAAGTTGCTGTGTACTTCCTCGGACTCTCTGTTGCCTCCTGAATATGAGGAGTACCGGGATGTATTCGATAAGGTGCGCGCGGTTGCCCTACCTCCGCACTGCCCATACGATTGTGCCATAGAGTTACAACCTGGTGCCGTTCCTCCTCGTGGCAAAGTCTATCCACTGTCGGTAGCGGAGAATGAGGCCATGGAGGAGTACGTGAGGGAGGCGCTTTCACGTGGACACATTCGCAAATCCTCGTCCCCGGCAGGGGCTGGATTTTTCTTTGTGAAAAAGAAGGGCGGTGAGTTGAGGCCTTGCATCGATTACAGGGGTCTCAATCGCATCACGATCAAGAACGCTTACCCGATACCCTTGATTTCCGAGCTGTTCGATCGCCTTAAAGGGGCCACGGTCTTTACCAAACTCGACCTGAGGGCGGCATATAACCTGGTAAGGATCAAGGCGGGCGATGAGTGGAAGACCGCGTTTAACACCAGGACCGGTCATTATGAATCCTTGGTTATGCCCTTTGGGTTGTGCAATGCGCCCGCAGTCTTTCAGGAATTCATCAGCTATGTTTTCCGTGACCTGTTGCAGCAGTGTGTGGTGGTCTATTTGGATGACATCTTGGTATATTCTGAATCCATGGAGGCCCACATTCTGGATGTCAGACGAGTGTTGCAACGATTACGAGAGAACAAGCTGTTCGGTAAGCTTGAGAAATGCGAATTTCACCGATCCCAGGTAACCTTCTTAGGTTACATCATTTCCGCTGAGGGGTTCTCCATGGATCCTGAGAAGGTTTCGGCTGTCTTACAGTGGCCCCAGCCCAGTGGTCTTCGTTCCCTGCAGCGCTTTTTGGGCTTCGCCAATTATTATCGGAAGTTCATCAGGGACTTTTCCATGCTGGCCAAGCCTCTCACGGATCTGACCAGGAAGGGCAGTAATTCCCAGGTCTGGCCGCTCGAGGCCATCCGAGCTTTTGAGGCCCTAAAGTCCGCTTTTGTGTCGGCTCCGATTCTGTCGCATCCCAACCCTGGGTTGCCCTTTGTCCTCGAGGTGGACGCGTCTGAGATGGGAGTAGGCGCCCTTCTGTCTCAGCGTAGAACACCAGAGGGTCCTCTGCTTCCTTGTGGGTTTTACTCCCGGAAACTGTCTTCCGCGGAGTGCAACTATCAGATTGGTGACAGGGAGTTATTGGCCATCGTGCAGGCCCTTAAAGAATGGAGGCACTTGCTCGAGGGTTCGGTGGTTCCGGTTCTCATCCTGACGGACCATAAGAATCTGACCTACCTTTCTGAGGCCAAGAGATTGACACCACGTCAGGCCAGATGGGCTCTGTTCTTGTCACGTTTTAATTACGTGGTCTCCTACCTACCCGGTTCCAAGAACATCAGGGCGGATGCCCTATCACGGCAGTACTCCGAGCTGTCCAGGGAGGAGTCGATTCCGACTTCGGTCATACCTCCGAATCAGATCCTGGCCGCCATTCGCACCAGCCTGACCTCTCCCCTGGGTGAGCAGATTTTGGCGGCTCAATCTGGTGCTCCCTCTGGGAGACCCAACGGCAGATGTTTTGTGCCTGAGGAGTTGCGCACTCGGTTGTTGCGAACCTACCATAACTCCAAGACCGCGGGGCATCCTGGAAAGAATCAGCTGTCCTGGGCTGTTTCACGTCTGTTCTGGTGGCCTTCCCTACGTTCCGACATCGCCGCATATGTAGCGGCATGCTCCGTTTGTGCCCAGAGTAAGTCCCCTCGGCACCTTCCGTTGGGCCTTCTGCAACCCATAGCCACCGGGGAGCGCCCATGGTCACACCTGGGGATGGATTTCATTGTGGACCTCCCTGCATCCCGAGGCCATACGGTCATTCTCATGATTGTGGATCGGTTTTCCAAAATGTGCCACTGTGTTCCTCTCAAGAAGTTACCCTCTGCACAAGAGTTGGCCACGATTTTTGCCAGGGAGGTCTTCCGGTTGCACGGTTTGCCCAAGGAGATTGTGTCGGATCGGGGGAGTCAGTTTGTGTCCAGGTTCTGGCGCGCCTTTTGCTCCCAGTTGGGGATTCATCTCTCCTTCTCCTCGGCCTACCACCCTCAGTCCAATGGGGCCGCAGAACGATCCAATCAGGCCTTGGAGCAATTCCTTCGTTGCTATGTCTCCGATCACCAAGACAATTGGGTTGACCTTCTGCCTTGGGCTGAGTTTGCCAGGAACACGGCGGTGAACTCTTCCTCTGGGACGTCTCCCTTCATGGCCAATTATGGGTTCCAACCTGCCGTGTTACCGGAGGTATTCTCTCCCCAGGATATTCCGGCGGTGGAGGATCACCTTTCCGTCCTACGTGCTTCTTGGGTACAGATCCAGAAGTCCCTTGAGGCCTCTGCGCAGCGCCAGAGACTCCAGGCTGATCGCAGACGAGCGCCTGCTCCTTCCTACCAGGTCGGAGACCGTGTATGGTTGTCCACCCGCAACCTCAACCTTCGAGTGCCCACTCCCAAGCTGGCGCCTCGCTTTGTTGGTCCCTTCCGAGTGCTTCGCAGGGTAAACCCGGTAGCCTATGCCCTTGCGCTTCCTCCTGGCATGCGGATCTCTAACGTGTTTCATGTCTCCCTGTTGAAGCCACTGGTGTGTAATCGTTTTACTTCCTCGGTTCCTCGGCCTCGTCCGGTCCGAGTGGGCAATCATGAGGAGTATGAGGTGAGCAATATCCTGGACTCACGCCTGGTCCGCGGTCGGGTGCAGTTTTTGGTCCATTGGCGTGGTTATGGTCCAGAGGAGCGTTCCTGGGTTCCCTCCGC
This sequence comes from Bufo bufo, assembly GCF_905171765.1. Taxonomy (NCBI): domain Eukaryota; kingdom Metazoa; phylum Chordata; class Amphibia; order Anura; family Bufonidae; genus Bufo; species Bufo bufo. The sequence goes on from NC_053392.1 coordinate 219,005,963, forward strand.
AGATGTCCATGCTCCTGCCTTGCTCCGAGCCTTCCACGCACGCTTCCCTCAGAAACCGTTTTTTGCTCCGCGGAGGAGGGGCCCTTGAGGGGGAGGTACTGTCATGGTCTTACCTTCTTGCTGTTCTCCTTCGTTTGACATGTGCTGGCGGCCATCTTGGTTTCTGGGTTTCTTGTAGCCTTCCACCCTGCGGCTCCTCCTTCCCACTGGGAGGAGCTGGATGCCTAGCTCATATATATAGGAGGTCTGTGGCTTCAGTTCCTTGCTTGGTCCTCCTGTGTTCACATGCTTCTAAGACTGCTGCTGCTTCTGGTTCCTGATCCTGGTTTCGTCTGACTACCCTGCTGGTTCCTGATCCTGGCTTCGTCTGACTACCCTGCTGGTTCCTGATCCTGGCTTCATCTGACTACCCTTCTGGTTCCTGATCTCTGGCCTCTCAAAGACTCTGCTTCGGTTTCACCATTCGTTTGGACTTTTGCTTTACAGCTTTATTTTCAATAAAGCCTTCTTATTTTCACTTATCTCTTGTTGTACGTCTGGTTCATGGTTCCGTGACAAGTTCTCCGTGCATCCCTTCAATATCTTGTCCACTGGAGAGGTTATGGACCGGAGGAGAGGATGCGGGTGCCGGCATCCAACGTTAATGCCAGTTGTTTAGTGAATCCCTTTCATAGATCTCACCCTGTGGATCTTATTGTATCTGCGTTTGGTGAATGCCACACCGCTTGCTTCAGGTTTTGCTTGTTGGTAATTTACCTTTACCGTAAGTAGCCGCTTCTCACTCTTGGAGGTGCGGTTTCTAGATTTTTTTCGTGTCTTCTAACTAGCTGGTCGGTTGTACTCTGTGGCGTTTCTGGAGTTGCCAGTTTTCTACTTTCAGCTAAGTCTTGTCTTTTCTTTAGTATTGTGCTTGTTATATTCCCTGTTGTTTGTATCTTGGCCTGAGACAGAGACTTCCATTAGTCCATCTGGGGAGGAATGGGTTGTCTCTGGTCCTAACCTCATTCCAGGACCTTATAGGGATATAAGGGCCTAGGTATACAGCTTATGAATATTCCTACCTTCAAGATCTATTCAAATTGATAGGTAGTTAGGGCCCAGATTACGGTTGTTTAGGAGGTGACCTGTTCCTTCCCTAGTTTCCAGGCCCAGTTACTGTTCCCCTTCCCTCCTTTCTTCAGTGTGGAGTTTTCCCTACCCTACCTAAGCTAGGACAATGCTGAAAGGCTAATGGCAATAGCTGCTACAAACCTCAAAATGTACATCTTCTTACGCTTGCACTTTATATGAAAGGGCCTTGTTAGAAGAGTCACTTCTGTATTTGATATATTTATAATTTAGTTGTGACAAAAATATACTTTTCCTTTTATTTTGTTATTGATTTTTTTTTTTATTAAAGTGAACCTGTCATCAACTTTATGCTGACCGTACTGAGGGCAGTATAAAGTAGTGACAGAAATGCTGATTTCCGAGGTGTGTCACTCATGAGCTAAAAGTAAGTGGTTGCCAAGAACCAGCATCATAAGCATTGCAGCCCAGGCCTTGAAAAGAGTCAAATCTTCCTAAGAAGAGTCATGGTTATTCATCATCTCCTGCCCATCTGCTGATGGTTGGCAGTTCGGTACTAGATACAAAGGTAGAAAACTCGGTAGAAGACTGTCAGTCATCAGCAGGTGGGCAGGGAGAGCAGGAATTCATGAATAACCAGGACTCTTCTCAGGTAGATTTGACTCCTTTCAAGGCCTGGGGTGTAATGATTATGATGCTAGTTCTCGGCAACCACTTACTTTTAGCTCATGAGTGACACACACCGATGGAATCAGCATTTCTGTCAGTACTCTATACTGCCCTCAGTACGGTCAGGTTCCCTTTAATTGAAAAACAAAAGAAATCTATTGCAAACATTGTGCTGTGGTCTGTTATTAAAGGGGCTGTCCCACTAAGGACATTTATCTTAATTAAAGGGGGTCATTTACTATGACCCCCTTTGCCAGAAACTGGTGTAAAAAAGTAGCAAACCCTAGGAACGCCTGTGCACCTAAAGTCAGATGCATGTGGCATTTCTCCACTGCCCTCTTCACTCTCCAAAATCAGACATCATATAGTACATGACAGTCTCGTCCTGTACCTCACAAAATGTTTAACTACATGCAATTACAAAAGGATTCAGATCCAGGCGCTGGTTTGAAAACTGCAGAATATTTTTCGTGGAACAACCCCTTTAACATACTGTATAAAATGTAACCTTGCCACTAAAAGGGTATACCCATATGGAATATTCACAAGGTCTGCCATGTCTCCAATAGATGAGGCCTGCCCCTATGTCAAGGATGAGAAGGTGTTGGCTCCTTTATGGCTGTCTCTATTCACTTCTATGGGAGCTGCTTATATTTTATATTTTAGTTTCTTATATTGTACCAGCATATTCTGCAGCGCTTTACAGACATTAGCATCTAACTGTCCCCAATGGGGCTCACAATCTAAGTTCCCTATCAGTATGTCTTTGGAGTGTGGGAGGAAATCAGAGTACACGGAGGAAACCCACACAAACACGGGGAGAACATACAAACTCCATGCAGATGTTGTCCTTGATCGGATTTGAACTCAGAACCCCAATGATGCAAGGCACTAATGCTGACCATTGAGTCACCGTACTGCACATGCAAGGCTAGACCTCCATTCACAGCGGCCACAAAAGGGGGCCCCCTTCTTGAGATATGCGTGGGTTCCAGAAGTAGAACCCGTACCCATCTGACATTTATGGCATATCCTCTGCATATGCCATAAATTAAGAGATGGGAGTACCCCTTTAAGGCTGCTTGAACTTTGATCACTATAGGATCCAATGGTAAACTAAGTCCAGAATCTGACAAAATGCAAATCAGATGATGAATTATGGAGACATTCTATTGCTTTTAAGCCTCATCTACATGACCTCATTTTGGATCCGTGTCCGACCTGATTTTTTTGTGGATCGGACACGGATCATTCACTTCTATTCATCCGTGCACTGTCCACATCCGTATGTTCATCCAGCAAATTGTAGAACATGCCCTATTCTTGTCTTCTGTTTTGAGGACAAGAATAAGCATTTCTATTAATGGGACTAAGAAAAATGTGGATTGCCGTATTTTGAAGATCCGCGGTTTGTGGACCGCAAAAAGGTAATGATATAGTGCTGCGACACGAGGCACCATATAGCAGCACACACAACCCTTCCATGTGCATAAGCTCTTAGGCTGCCGGTACGGACAGACTGTCTGAGCTATATGTAGCAATTCTGTCTTCTGGCTCACAGAGAGGGTCCCAAGTGGGCGATTACCCTTATGATGTCCCCAACATGGGACTACTCTTTAACCCCTTCATGTATTTTGAAAAAAGACTAGAAAGATGATAAATATAATCTACACGTAACAAATTAATTTAGAAATAAGTAGAACCTAACGTGCTTATTAAAACAATACCTTTATTATTAGCTGGGTTATGGAGCAAAAAATTATTTGCTCAAGTGATATCCTATATACACTGCTCAAAAAAATAAAGGGAACACTTAAACAACACAATGTAACTCCAAGTCAATCACACTTCTGTGAAATCAAACTGTCCACTTAGGAAGCAACACTGAGTGATAATCAATTTCACATGCTGTTGTGCAAATGGGATAGACAACAGGTGGAAATTATGGGCAATTAGCAAGACACCCCCAATAAAAGAGTGGTTCTGCAGGTGGTGACCACAGACCATTTCTCAGTTCCTATGCTTCCTGGCTGATGTTTTGGTCACTTTTGAATGCTGGCGGTGCTTTCACTCTAGTGGTAGCATGAGACGGAGTCTACAACCCACACAAGTGGCTCAGGTAGTGCAGCTTATCCAGGATGGCACATCAATGCGAGCTGTGCCAAGAAGGTTTTCTGTGTCTGTCTGCGTAGTGTCCAGAGCATGGAGGCGCTACCAGGAGACAGGCCAGTACATCAGGAGACGTGGAGGAGGCCGTAGGAGGGCAACAACCCAGCAGCAGGACCGCTACCTCCGCCTTTGTGCAAGGAGGAACAGGAGGAGCACTGCCAGAGCCCTGCAAAATGACCTCCAGCAGGCCACAAATGTGCATGTGTCTGCTCAAACGGTCAGAAACAGACTCCATGAGGGCGATATGAGGGCCCAACGTCCACAGGTGGGGGTTGTGCTTACAGCCCAACACCGTGCAGGACGTTTGGCATTTGCCAGAGAACACCAAGATTGGCAAATTCGCCACTGGCGCCCTGTGCTCTTCACAGATGAAAGCAGGTTCACACTGAGCACATGTGACAGATGCGACAGAGTCTGGAGACGCCGTGGAGAACATTCTGCTGCCTGCAACATCCTCCAGCATGACCGGTTTGACATTGGGTCAGTAATGGTGTGGGGTGGCATTTCTTTGGAGGGCCGCACAGCCCTCCATGTGCTCTCCAGAGGTAGCCTGACTGCCATTAGGTACCGAGATGAGATCCTCAGACCCCTTGTGAGACCATATGCTGGTGCGGTTGGCCCTGGGTTCCTCCTAATGCAAGACAATGCTAGACCTCATGTGGCTGGAGTGTGTCAGCAGTTCCTGCAAGACAAAGGCATTGATGCTATGGACTGGCCCGCCCGTTCCCCAGACCTGAATCCAATTGAGCACATCTGGGACATCATGTCTCGCTCTATCCACCAACGTCACGTTGCACCACAGACTGTCCAGGAGTTGGCAGATGCTTTAGTCCAGGTCTGGGAAGAGATCCCTCAGGAGACCGTCCGCCACCTCATCAGGAGCATGCACAGACGTTGTAGGGAGGTCATACAGGCACGTGGAGGCCACACACACTACTGAGCCTCATTTTGTCTTGTTTTAAGGACATTACATCAAAGTTGGATCAGCCCTGTAGTGTGTTTTTCCACTTTAATTTTGAGTGTGACTCCAAATCCAGACCTCCATGGGTTGAAAAATTTGATTTCCATTCTTTTATTTTTGTGTGATTTTGTTGTCAGCACATTCAACTATGTAAAGAACAAAGTATTTCAGAAGAATATTTAATTAACTCAGATCTAGGATGTGTTATTTTTGTGTTCCCTTTATTTTTTTGAGCAGTGTATAAGAGATAGATACTCTAAAAAATACTCCTACTATACATAGGATAGTCATTAGATAGGACCAATAGAACCAATGTTACCAAAGGCAGGGGGTAGTTAGGTTAATATATAAGAAATGAATATTTTTCCCTGGATAACCCTCAAAAAATAAAGGGATAAATATAAAGATAGTACTTAGCTCCCATAGATAGCCTGTATGATGTACTGATGATGAGAGAAAAACTCTTAGATGATTAATCGATCAGAGGGGCCCTTTAGGCAACTAGAACAGGCATCTAGGAAGCTGTTCAGAGTTTTTCTCTCATCATCAGTACATCATACAGGCTATCTATGGGAGCTAACTATCTTTATATTTATCCCTTTATTTTTTGTTATTCCCTACGTCTATTTACTTTAGATCACCCCCTGATGAGCTGCCGTGTGCAGGTGAAACGCATTGGGGTTTCTGTTAACACATATAGACATCTTTATGTGTTTTGCTTTTCTGGATTTATATGTTATCCATCTATGTGAGTATGGCTTTACTAGGGCAATAAAGAGACCTAGGTACGAGGGCAGGGTACCTCCACCATCAGGGGGTATCCCTGTGCACAGGCTATTAGACCCATAGGGTTATCCAGGGAAAGATATTTATTTCCCATATATTAACCTAACTACCCCCTGCCTTTGGTAACATTGGTTCTATTGGTCCTATCTAATGACTATCCTATCTATAGTAGGAGTATTTTTTAGAGTATCTATCTCTTATATATAGGATATCACTTAAGCAAATAATTTTTTGCTCCATAACCCAGCTAATAATAAAGGTATTGTTTTAATAAGCACGTTAGGTTCTTCATGTATTTTCACATACATGTACCTGAGGGAATGCGGCTTCTTGCCGCATTCTCACGTGCATGTACGTGATGTGATCAGACGGGTGCAAGAGCTGCACGCGCCTGATCCGCAGCACGGGCCTGGCTGTTACTGCTAGCCGGGCCCCTGCTGCATCCGCCGGCATCACTGTATGTGGCAGTACTGACAGCGGCATTTGCAGGGTTTACAGAGGGAGGGGGCTCCCTCTGACTCCATCGGCCTTACACAGGCATCAGAGCCTGCCAACTACGGAAGCCCAGGAGATCCAGCCTGAGGGTTGGGTCTCTTAGGCAACTGTCAGCGTTTTACTGTGTAAGAATATAATGTACTGAATTGAAACAGGGATCAAACCCTGAAAAGGTGATGTCCCACAGTGGGATAAATATAAAAAGTAAAAAAAGTGAAAAAAAAATTAAGTTTCTAGTATAAAAAAAAAAAAAAGGCCCCCTCACTATAAAAGAGTGTTTAAAAATCCGTAACGCTCCATAACGCATCTGTAACGCTCTATAAAAGTGTCACATAATCTACCACCTTAGGTGAATGCCTTAAAAAATCTAAAATGAACAAAAAAATTTTTTGTCACCTTCCATCACAAAAAGTGTAATTCCAAGCGATCAAAAATACATATGTACCCCAAAATAGTACCAATCAAACTGTCATCTCTTCCCGCAAAAAATGAGATTCTACCTAAGACAAACGCCCAGAAGATTAAAAAATATGGCTTTCAGAAAATGGAGACACTAAAATATAATACATTTTTCTTCAAAATTGCTTTTATTGTGTAAAACTGAAATAAATGTAAAAAAAAAAGTAGACATACAGTACAGACCAAAAGTTTGGACACACCTTCTCATTCAAAGAGTTTTCTTTATTTTCATGACTATGAAGGCATCAAAACTATGAATTAACACATGTGGAATTATATACATAACAAACAAGTGTGAAACAACTGAAAATATGTCATATTCTAGGTTCTTTAAAGTAGCCACCTTTTGCTTTGATTACTGCTTTGCACACTCTTGGCATTCTCTTGATGAGCTTCAAGAGGTAGTCCCCTGAAATGGTCTTCCAACAGTCTTGAAGGAGTTCCCAGAGATGCTTAGCACTTGTTGGCCCTTTTGCCTTCACTCTGCGGTCTCACCCCAAACCATCTCGATTGGGTTCAGGTCCGGGGACTGTTGAGGCCAGGTCATCTGGCGCAGCACCCCATCACTCTCCTTCATGGTCAAATAGCCCTCACTTTCAAAGTTTTCCCAATTTTTCGGCTGACTGACTGACCTTAATTTCTTAAAGTAATGATGGCCACTCGTTTTTCTTTACTTAGCTGCTTTTTTCTTGCCATAATACAAATTAAAAGCAGTATAAAAAAGCTATTTTTTGTCACCTTACACCTTACATCACAAAAAGTGAAATACCAAGTGATCAAAAAGTCATATGCACCCCAAAATCATACCAATCACACCGTCATCTCATCACGCAAAAAATAAGATCCTACCTAAGACAATCGCCCAAAAAATAAAAAAATGGCTCTCAAAATATGGAGACACTAAAACATAATTTTTTTTATGTTTAAAAAATGCTGTTATTGTGTAAAACTTAAATAAAAAAAGTATACATATGAGGTATCTCCGCGTCTGTAAGAACTTGCTGTCAAAAATATCACATGAACTAACCCTTCAGGTGAACACCAAAAAAATAAAAAAATAAAAAGTGTGTAAAAAAAGCCATTTTTTGTCACCTTACATCACAAAAAATGTAATACCTAGCGATCGAAAAGTCATACGCACCCCAAAATCATACCAATCAAACTGTCATCTCATCCCGCCAAAAATGAAAACCTACCTAAGACAATTGCCCAAATAAAAAAAAAAAAATATGGCTTTCAGAATATGGAGACACAAAAAAATCATTTTTTTCAAAAATGCTTTATTATGTAAAACTGAAACAACCAACCAAAATAAGTCGTTATATTTGGTATTGTCGCGTCTGCAACAACCTGCTCTATAAAAATGCCACATGATCTAACCTGTCAGATGAACATTGTAAATAACAAAAAATAAAAACGGTGCCAAAACAGCTATTTTTTGTTACCTTGCCTCACAAAAAGTGTAATATAGAGCAACCAAAAATCATATGTACCCTAAAATAGTACCAATAAACTGCCACCTTATCCCGTAGCTTCCAAAATGGGGTCACTTTACTGGAGTTTCTACTCTAGGGGTGCATCAGGGGGTCTTCAAATGTGACATGGCAACTTAAAATTATCCCAGTGAAATCTGCTTTCCAAAACCATATGGCGTTCCGGGCGGAGCCTGGACGCCGGAGTGGATGGCAGTGTGAAGCTTCAGCTCCTCCACACTTAGGCAACAGAAAGCCAGAAAAGAAGCGTCACCCGATCAAAAATGGTCAAATACGGCAGAGATAGAGGTACTGACCACTCGGACACCCCAAGATCACATAAGGGGCAGCAGGAAATGCAGCGATTGTTCAAGAAGAAAGCGGCACACTCACCGGGCTTAAGTGCCAAGATGGCGGCGGCTGCAGCGCGGGCTGAAGAGGAAGATGAATCGGAAGCAGACAGCGCAATAGGTGAGGACACAGAGACCCAAGACGGATCACCTGTATCTAAAGCCTTTCTTACAAAGGTACTGGGTCAAGCCCTAGAAAGAGTTATTAAATCCATCCTTACCGAGCTGTCTGACATAAAAACCGAGCTCAAGCAAATAGGCTACAGAGTAGAGGCCCTTGAAACAACGGCACAAGAGGTAGTGGCGCACTCTGCGGGAATTGCGGAGCATGTAGAGCTTCACACAGCGGAGCTCAACAGGGTTATTATTTTAATTGAAGACCAACAAAACCGCAGTAGGAGGAGAAATGTGCGCATAAAGGGCTTACCAGAATCTTGGGCGAATGAATCGCTGCATAAGGTGGCAATGGAGATATTTGCAAGTCTAGTTGGCCAGGATGCAGCCTCGTCCATTAGAATTGAACGTATCCACAGGGCCCTGAAGCCGGCACCAAAGCCTTCAGAGAGGCCTAGAGACGTTATTTGTGGCATCTTATCATACGTTGACACAGCCCGCATCCTAGCTGCAGCAAGAGAAAGAGATCACATCTCATATGAAGGAGCAGAAATAACCTTCTTCCAAGATATAGCACCTTCTACACTAGCAAAACGCCATATCTTGAAGCCCTTGCTAGATATTCTGTGGAACCAGAAGATACCATACACCTGGATGTACCCTTTTGGACTCTCTATCCTCAAGAATGGGAAGAGAATAATGATTCACACACCAGAGGACTTAAACAAAGCGTGGTCAGTCCTGGGACTCCAACCTGTAGAGATACCCACTTGGATGCCCGTTGTTCAACCATCATCGCTACCAAGCCTACCAGTAATTGAACCTTGGAAGAGGATATCCATGAGCAAGGCGAGCAAAGCAATGAGAAACATAAGCAGATCCTCCTCACCTCCACCGTCACGGACGATCTTCAGTCCTCCACTTAAATGTGGCCGCCTTGATATGCCTTTTCCCCCCGACCTGAACAGGATAGGGGATAGTACAATGGGCCCGGGGTTTACTGATGCAATATAATGCAATAACCCAGTTTATTCTTAGGTCTTGTCACCAATAAAAAAAATAAAAATAAGGGGAAAAAAGAGAAAAGGGAGAAAAAAAAAAAAGTATATTCAGAAAATATACTCTATGTGGAGCTTAAAAATAGCTTATAAATACACGCTAGCCTCATATCCTCGCCCGGAGTCATATTTGGTAGCCGCACAATTGCTAATTATTCTTCCCCAAATTATATTACTCTAAGGGTACATTCACACGACCGTATAATTTTATCCGCATCCGTTCCACATCTGTTCCGCATTTTGCGGAATAGATGCGGATCCATTCATTTCTATGGGTGAATAAAATGTGTGGACAACGTTCAGTATGTTGTCCGCATCCGTGTTTCCACATTTCCAGTCCGCAAAAATATGCAGCTTGTCCTACTATTGTCCGCACAGATCGTTCCGCAGCCCCATTCAAGTCAGTGGATCCGCAAATTGCGGATGACATACGGAATGGTTTCCGTATGTCATCCGTTTTTTGAGGATCCGTTTCCGTACTTTTGAAGGCCTTAATAATTCTTTTTTTTTTCTCTATCTTTTTTTTTCCTTCCATTTTTTGCAGACCGTAAAAAACGGAAGACATACGGAACACAAACGGGAAGTCATTTGTCCGCAAAATGCGTACACATGGTTCCGTTATTTGCGGACCGCAAAACGGAAAGGATTACACACGGTCGTGTGAATGTACCCTAAATGTACATGTATCTATGACATTGAATTACTACTATATATGTTTTATAATTTTGTGACAAGACCATAACTGCCCTCTTTGTTTTTGGCTACATGGTAACATATAAATGTTACATCAGGAATCGGCAACCTCTGGCACTCCAGCTGTTCGGAAGCTACAGCTCCCAGAATCCTGCTTTCACTTCTATGGGAGTTACAGCAACAGTGGAGTAAGGCCTCATGCACACGACCGTTGTGTTCCGTTCCGCAAAATGGGGTTCTGTTGTTTCGTGATCCGTTTCCGTTTTTGTTTCCGTGTGTCTTCCTTTATTTTTGGAGGATCACCAGACATGAAGGAAAGTAAAAAAAAAGTCAGGTGTGCCTTGCAAATTATAGGAAAAAAACGGACGCAGACGCGCGGACGCGGATGACAATCTTTTGTGCCTCCGTGTTTTTTAGCGGTCCCATTGACTTGAATGGGTCCGCGAACCGTTTTCCGCGAAAATAATAGGACAGGTTATATTTTTTTGATGGACTGGAACCACGGATCACAGACGCGGATGACAAACGGTGCATTAGCCGAGTTTTCAACGGACCCATTGAGAGTCAATGGGTCCGCAGAAAATCACGAAAAACGGCACAACGGACACGGAATAAAACAACGGTCGTGTGCATGAGGCCTAAGTGTAGCCGATGGGGGTTGTAGTTTCACAGCAGCTGGAGTGACGAAGGTTGCTGATCCCTGTGTTGCATGATGATAAATTTGGGGTGGAAGGTTTTTGAATTCTAGAAGGTTACCGTGCTACATTCTAAGAGCAGTAGTCCCTGACATCATAACTCTGCCTAATTACAATGTTGGCAGAGCCGTGAAGCTACAAGAATGTCTTTAATCTGCTCCTGAGACTTGGCCAAATTTCTTCTACATTATTTCAGTTTAATTCCTTTAGGCTTTAAGAAAACCTCCAGTGAGACATTTTACTGAGACAGCAAGCAATCACGACCGGGGGGGCGGATTGGGGAATTACCATGGGCTAAGAGCCGGTTTCCATGGTAATCAGTGCGACAAAACTTGCAAAAATGTTAGTGTCATTAACATTGTAGAAGAAATCTCAGCAATGGTTTATATTATTTAAAACTCCAAGCAGTGTCCACTATATATCATGCGTTCTGCCTCCTCCTGGTGCATCATCATTGTCTTCTCTGAAAGATATTCTACTATGATTATCAACCAGGAAAGAGATGATTCTTAGTGTAAGTGATAAGATGAATATTATGTTTGAAATAAAGTATGTTATTATCATCAATGTTATTTATGTGACTGTGATGTATGAATTACGCCCAGAAAACCACTTAAATTAAAAAAAAAATCCTTTGAGGCAATATTAAATTTGCTGAAAGGAGTTCAATATCGAATAACCTGTTCAATTCTTTATTCTGGAGCACGCCATCATGAAAACAGCAATGTTTCAGCACGCTAGCCTTCTTCAAGCTGTATCAATACCATCTCCGTCCTTTAAAGGGAGTCTGTCACCTCCATATGGCCATGTACAGCGCTTACATTGTCCTATAGCATGCATATACATGAATTTAATGGTACCTTTGTCTTTTTCTTTAGACTTGCAGAAGCTGGAAAAAACTAACGTTAATTCAAATGCAAATGAGCCCTCGCAAGTGCCCAGGGGCGGCGTTCACGGTGTTGGAGCCCAGGCTGCTCTGCCTTTTTTCATTCTTTCCTTGCCCCAGCCTCTGCCAATGCCCGCCCTCCTATTCCCTTTCGTCATCCTTCGGTCTGGCCGAGATCCTGCGCCTGAGCACTGCCTCGCCGGGGCATGCGCACTGCGATGCCCATTGTTGGCACGGCATTGCTTTAACTACTGTGCATGTTTGCCGGCGCATGCGCAGTAGTTAAAGCAATGCCGTGCCCACAATGGGCATCGCAGTGCGCATGCTCCGGCCCGGCAAGGCAATGCACAGGCGCGGGATCTCGGCCAGACCGAAGGATAACGCAAGGGAATAGGAGGGCGGGCAAATGCAGAGGCTGGGGTGGGGAAGGCAGAGCAGCCTGGGCTCCAATACAGTGAATGCTGCCCCTGGGAAATTGCGAGTGCTCATTTGCATATTAATTAAACTTCGTTTTTCCAGCTTCTGCAAGTCTAAAGAAAATAACAAAGATACCATTACATTCATGTATAGGCGTGCTATAGGACAATGTAGGCACTGCATATGGCCATATGGAGGTGACAGACTCCCTTTAAATCCTGAATTTTGGCACCAGTCTGAGACCATACCTGTGCACAATCCATCTTACCAGTCTGCTGTGAGTGTAGGCTGCCAGAGGCCTCTGCTCTAGTGTGGCCTGCGATCTTATTCCATTATATGGTACTGACTGCCCAGTTGTGACATATAAAGGCTATGCACACCGTTGAGGCAGTTCTTTTTTATGATTGCATTTTACTCATTTTGGGCTAAAAATAATTTTTTTCAATTGGTCTTTATTAAAAAGGCCTCAGTCGTTTTTTGTGATACGTGCAGTTAAATTTCAGTTTATTTGCAGACTTTCCCTCTTGAGTCCTGTCAGCTGACAGCTCACGTGAAGCCTCAGTTTGTGTCACGGTCCCTCCAGTGACAGAGGTTAGAAGATCTGAGAGACTGGCTGCACGTTAGGTCATCTGACAGCCTATCTGTTCACTTATTGCAGTGTTGTTGTTGGTAATGACCACACCCAGGGGCATACACAGAAATCATTGGGCCCCATAGCAAGAATCTGAATTGGGCCCCCCTAACTCCACCCCTAGAACATTGCACATCTAAACTCCTTGCTGCTGATGCTTAGGGCTCATTCACACGACATAATTAATGGGTCCATATCCGTTCTGAAATTTTTCAGAATGGGTGCAAAACCAATTCACTTCAATGGGGCCACAAAAGATGGGGCCATGTGCTGTCCGCATCCGTTGTTCTGTTCTGCGGCCCTGTAAAAAAGAGCATGTCCTATTCTTGTCCGCAATTGTGGACAAAAATAGGCATTTTCTATAAAGTTCCGGCCCTGTGCGTTCCACAAAATGCAGAACGCACATGGCCTGTATCCGTGTTTTGCGGATCCGCAATTTGCGGACTGTAAAACACAATTGCTTGAATGCGCCCTTAGGCCTCCCCCCCACTTCATGGTGCCTGAGTTGGGATGGGCACACTCTATATGACCAATTCAACAGCAAGTAGAGTTCATGGGGGGGGGGGGTCTGGAGCAACAGGCTCAGGGGTGTATATCACATGTATATTACACAGCAGGCTCAGGGCAGACCACGCCATTGCTATGGGGCCCGGCAGCACAGGGGGGCCCGGAGCGCATGGAAGGCCCCGCCCCCTAAGTCTACTCTGCACAAGTTTTTATTCATAGTTAATTGAGGTGCTCAGGCTGTCGTGGCCCGCCCACTTGTGTTATTCCCGCCCCCCCTCCCCTTGGTTTACGCGCCCGCTCCCTATCTGACCTGGCTACAGGCTCCAGCTGCAGGCTCCCGGCGTCTGCTGCATTTCACACTGGCCAATCAGCATTTAGCAGCGCAAAGATCCTGCTGCTAATTGGCCAGTGTATCGCAGCAGGAGCAGGCTCAACAATCACAAACAGAGTGCGCTCGTAGTTGTCCTCCGCTCTGCGCTTACGCGCTGCCCGCCATCTGCCCATCAGCCAGTGAGTGCAGCCTCCCCGACACAGACAGAAGGACCGCTCCATAGTGTGCCTGCCACAGTAAGAAGACAGCAGTCAGACTTAATAAAAAGTTAAAGTTCATGTATGGTTGGATGGGTATTCTTGATGGGGGGAGGGCAGCAGCAAGCAGTGTTTGTTTTTTCTTTTGTTTTTTCTTTTTTGAGGGGGGGCCCTGTAAGATCATAGAGGACTCAGGAGGACACTGTCCTCCTGAGTCCTCTATGAGCCTACAGGGCCCCCCCTCCCAGCACATCAGTCACCTTGCGGGGGTGGGGGGGATATGATTAGTGGTGGAGAAGTATAAGTAACTCCATTTTGTCTTATTCAGCCACGTGTATTACATTTGGTCAGTGCACTACAAAATCTCCCTCCCCTTATGGAATGTGTGAAACTTCCTGTGCTGTTTCAAGAATATCCATACATTCCTTAGTTTGTAAGTTTGAACAGCCTTCTAACCATATAGGGTCATCTGGCTCAACTGTCTGCTGGCCTATGTGTATATACCTGATTGGTCAAATGCTGTTACTATGAGTCATCTATTATGTTAATGCAGAGCTCATGTGTGATCGATACAATAGGTCGAATACTAATGCTAACATATGATTGGATGTCAAGGAAGCTCAACCCCCTCTATTATAACTGTTTGCCAACTGTGGAATAAACCAGAATGGATTGGAAATAGACACGTGTTCAGTGCTCATCTGATTCATTAGACTTAATTCAAGCTGATCACCGAAATCAAGTTTATCGATTATCTAAAATATTCGCTCATGTCGAGTCCAGGGCTGGGCCTCCCTGACTATAATATGCCCTTCCACATGTTTGCACGCCAAAATTGTAAAACCATGGCGGGTGTACTGACACAAGAAAACGGAGGCAAGTTGCGTCCTTGTGTGTTTTTCTCAAAGGTTATGCCCACCTCTGTCCAGGGGATGCCGGCATGTCTGTGTTCTCTTGCAGCCTGTGCTATAATGGTAGAGTTGACAAATTCTTTCACAATGTGACATTACACCATTTTGCACACCACTCATGATGTTGTAGGCCTACTCAAGGACATCCACACTCAACACAGCAGGCAGCTGAGCTCATTGCACTCACTAGGACATGTATTCTACATACTGATAGACCTGTCACCATTCATACTGAGAGTAGGTACACACATGGGGTAGTGTGGGACCATGGTATGATCTGGCAGAGGAGAGGATTCACGGCAGCAGATGGTAAGGATCATGTCTCACAGGGCAATGCACTGACAGTTAAGGTGGCGAAATGAATGGCCAAATGCAACCTCACAGGTTTGTGTAACCATTGGGAGATGCCATGTTTGGCACCTCCAACCCCTGAGATGTTGCAAATGCTTACTGATCTTCAGTGGTATGCCACTGAACAGGAACAGCAAGACTGGTGTTATCCAGTATTGCAGAAAAATCCTGAGATAGGATTAGTCTGCGAAGAGGGGAAGTTGTGCATTCCCCAACACAGTGCTTCCATATTAATAGCACATTTCCACAG
The DNA here is from genome assembly GCF_905171765.1 of Bufo bufo. Lineage (NCBI taxonomy): Eukaryota > Metazoa > Chordata > Amphibia > Anura > Bufonidae > Bufo > Bufo bufo. The sequence goes on from NC_053392.1 coordinate 219,021,433, forward strand.
AGTAGGACATAAACAGCATTAAGATACTCATGGGGAGGCCTTTCCCCACACCATGGGCAAGACGCCCCCTGGTAGTGCAGGAAGGGGACTTGGACCTGATCAGAGAGGAGTAATAATCTGATCAAGGTCCTTAGTAAAACTGAAGAATAAGTTGCTTGTAAGTCTCCTTCTCTTTCACAGGAATCAACCCATCCATTCCGGATAGGCGACCAGGTGATGATCAAGATCTTAAAGAAGGGAAAGGAACCAGGAAGCTTCGCCTACGGACCACCCACCGAGGTAGTCGCGATCACCAGAACAGCAGTCCTCACTGAACAGTTACCCACGTGGATCCACGCCACAAGGATTAAGTTGGTGAAGAAAATAGAGGTACTAACGAGGGCAGATAGCCCTGACCTCCAACGAGGCCCAGAGGTACTAACGGAGGCAGACAGCCTTGACCTCGAAGAAGATACAGAAGGGGTACTAACGGAGGCAGACAGCCTTGGCCCCCAACGAAATGACGCAGTCGGGAAATTCCTCGAGATGGCTGAGATGCAGTGCCTTAATAATTGCAATTTTGTGTCTCCTACTTACTGTCCCATGGCTGTGGAACAGACAGATATACCTGAAAACAGAATGCAGAGGGGAAGACAATCTGTGGAAGACAAAGGAGAACTTATGGCTGTACCTGGCCAAAACTCTGAACTTAACTGACTTTTGTCTCCGAACCACTTTATCTGTATTTAACATTTTGGAGACGTGTCTGGTAGCAGTCCCCACCCCAGTAGATGTATGGACGGGGCTCCTACATTCCCAATGGAATGACACAGACTTGGAGGATCATGATGTTAAATATGGATATGTAAATCCTTATCATGCTTGTTACGACTGTCCTACATATGAGACTCTGCAAAGTAATATGATAGAAATAATTACAGGTCTTGTCACAGCAGCAGGAATATGTTATAACTTCACCTGTGATGAGACACTATTGCCTCCCTGCATACAAGCAAAAATGCAGAATAAGACTAAACCAAATATTTGTGATAGAGATTTGGGTAGTTGTAAAAAGATAGTATCAGGAAAAAATATGCAATGCAATATTACAAAAACAGTACAATCCCTAGACAAACATGTACCTCTACCAACAGGATGGGTATTGGCCTGTGGGAATACTAGTTACACGTACATACCGGCCAATATTACAGAGGGACCCTGTACAATAGCCAGGCTGACATTAACAATGATACCACTATTCCCAGCAATGCAGACACGACACACGAGAGACACTTCCCTACAGTTACCAGAAAATTGTGATTATAATGTGAATCTCCTCTCTAGATCAGAATATATGAGTTTAGGGGTATCTTTGATAGGAGTACCAGGTTTGGCCATATATAACCACAGGACAATATCAAAACTTGCCTGTTTTATGGTAAAACAGATAAATGTCACTAGTGCAGTTCTGCAAGATATGCTGCTGGATATACAATCGTATGAAAAGGCTATCTTGCAGAATAGGGCAACTATTGACTATTTATTGCTCCAACATGGTATAGGATGCTCAGCGTTCGCAGGAATGTGTTGTTTCAATCTATCAGACCACTCCCGTGGAATAAAAGATAAAATAGGCCAATTAGAAGAGATGAGAAAACATATAAAACAGGATGTTGACCAAGGTTGGGGGGACTGGCTTTTTGGCTGAATACCTGACTTTGGTCAAATAAGATATGTTTTAGGAGTGGCACTCGCCGTGGTCGCTGCAATAGTGTGTCTCTGCTGTTGTCTACAGTGTGTGCCCTCACTGCTAGCCATATGTCAAAAGGTGGCCGAAAGAGGGGTACACTCAATATTCCTCTATACTCCGGTAGAGGTAGAAGAGGTAAACACAACCCCAACAAAGCCTGAGGATTATACTCCTGAAGTGTATATGGAATACCTAAAGGCTTACAAGCAAACCAAGGAAGAGCAGAGAAAGAACCATATAGTATTAGGTATATATATAAGGTTCTTAGAGGGGATTGAAGGAGTATAAGTAACTCCATTTTGTCTTATTCAGCCACGTGTATTACATTTGGTCAGTGCACTACAAAATCTCCCTTCCCCTTATGGAATGTGTGAAACTTCCTGTGCTGTTTCAAGAATATCCATACATTCCTTAGTCTGTAAGTTTGAACAGCCTTCTAACCATATAAGGTCATCTGGCTCAACTGTCTGCTGGCCTATATGTATATACCTGATTGGTCAAATGCTGTTACTATGAGTCATCTATTATGTTAATGCAGAGCTCATGTGTGATCGATACCATAGGTCGAATACTAATGCTAACATATGATTGGATGTCAAGGAAGCTCAACCCCCTCTATTATAACTGTTTGCCAACTGTGGAATAAACCAGAATGGATTGGAAATAGGCACGTGTTCAGTGCTCATCTGATTCATTCTCCCGGTACCGGTTAGACTTAATTCAAGCTGATCACCGAAATCAAGTGTCAGAGACATGTTAGGCAAGAGAGTATATTGCCCAACAAGTTGCTATGTTCACACTGTGCTATCTAACCCCTATAATGCCCCCCAAAATGCCAGGGCACCGTACTTACCTCATTCTCCGGCACCCACATTGCTCCTGATGCCCACACAGCCGCCACTGCCTCCCTCCCATCATGCAGATGAAAACATCCAGCGACATGGGGGGGGGGGCAGCCAATAGCAGGCCACGATGGTAACGAGCCACCCTAGCATCGCGGGTGACGCTAGGGAGGCTCATTTCCGACACGGCCTGCTATTGGCTTCCCCCCTCCCCACTGGGCATATGTATTATCTGTATGCGGTGCCTGAGCATTTTGGGGGGCATAATAGGGGTTAGATAGCCCCTTTAACCCTTAGGCCTCTTTCACACGGGCATTGCGGGAAAATGTGCGGGTGCGTTACGGGAACACCCACGTTTTTTCTGCGCGAGTGCAAAACATTGTAATGCGTTTTGCACTCACGTGAGAAAAATCGCGCATGTTTGGTACCCAAACCCGAACTTCTTCACAGAAGTTCGGGCTTGGGTTAGGAGTTCTGTAGATTGTATTATTTCCCCTTATAACATAGTTATAAGGGAAAATAATAGCATTCTGAATACAGAATGCATAGTAAAATAGCGCTGGAGGGGTTAAAAAAAAAAAATTGAACTCACCTTAGTCCACTTGATCGCGATCGCGGCATCTCCTTCTTGATCGCGGCATCTCCTTCTGTCTCCTTTACTGAACAGGACCTGTGGTGAGCATTCATTACAGGTCAAGGACCTGTGGTGACGTCACTCCGGTCATCACATGATCCATCACCATGGTAAAAGATCATGTGATGGATCATGTGATGACCGGAGTGACGTCACCACAGGTCCTGTTCAGTAAAGGAGACAGAAGGAGATGCCGGGCATCGCGATCAAGTGGACTAAGGTGAGTTAAATTTTTTTATTTATTTTTTTAAAACCTCCAGCGCTATTGTACTATGCATTCTGTATTCAGAATGCTATTATTTTCCCTTATAACCATGTTATAAGGGAAAATAATAATGATCGGGTCTCCATCCCGATCGTCTCCTAGCAACCGTGCATGAAAATCGCACCGCATCCGCACTTGCTTGCGGATGCTTGCGATTTTCACGCAACCCCATTCACTTCTATGGGGCCTGCGTTGCGTGAAAAACGCAGAATATAGAGCATGCTGTGATTTTCACGCAACGCACAAGTGATGCGTGAAAATCACCGCTCATGTTAACAGCCCCATAGAAATGATTGGTTCGGTATTCAGTGCGGGTGCAATGCGTTCAACTCACGCATCGCATCCGCGCGGAATACTCGCCCGTGTGAAAGGGGCCTTAGGATACTGTATTTTTTTTTGTTTTTGTTTTTGCATTTTCTTTTTTCTTCCCTATCTTCCTTCAGTCATAACTTTTTTATTTTTCCATTCACATAGATATATGAGGGCTTAATTTTTGCGGGAGAATTGTACTTTAATATGGCATACAATGTAGTGGGAATCAGGCAAAAAAAAATCCAAATGGGGTGGAAAAAAAAAAAATTTCCACCGTTTTATGGGTTTTGTTCCTACGGTGTTCTCTTTGCGGCAAAACTGACCTGTGACCAGGCTCAGGGGTGTATATCACATGTATATTACACAGTAGGCTCAGAGGTGTATATCACATGTATATTACACAGCAGGCTCAAAGGTGTATATCACATGTATATTACACAGCAGGCTCAGGGGTGTATATCACATGTATAGTACACAGCAGGCTCAGGGGTGTATAACACATGTATTACACAGTAGGCTCAGAGGTGTATATCACATGTATAGTACACAGCAGGCTCAAGGGTGTATATCACATGTATATTACACAGTAGGCTCAGAGGTGTATATCACATGTATATTACACAGCAGGCTCAGAGGTGTCTATCACTTGTATATTCCACAGCAGGCTCAGAGGTGTATATCACATGTATATTACACAGCAGGCTCAGGGGTGTATATCACATGTATAGTACACAGCAGGCTCAGTGGTGTATATCATATATATTACACAGCAGGCTCAGGGGTGTATATCACATGTATATTACACAGCAGGCTCAGGGGTGTATATCATATATATTACACAGCAGGCTCAGGGGTGTATATCACATGTATATTACACAGCAGGCTCAGGGGTGTATATCACATGTATATTACACAGCAGACTCAGGGGTGTATATCACATGTATATTACACAGCAGGCTCAGGGGTGTATATCACATGTATATTACACAGCAGGCTCAGGGGTGTATATCATGTATATTACACAGCAGGCTCAGTGGTGTATATCATATATATTACACAGCAGGCTCAGGGGTGTATATCACATGTATATTACACAGCAGGCTCAGGGGTGTATATCACATGTATATTACACAGCAGGCTCAGGGGTGTATATCACATGTATAGTACACAGCAGGCTCAGTGGTGTATATCATATATATTACACAGCAGGCTCAGGGGTGTATATCACATGTATTACACAGTAGGCTCAGAGGTGTATATCATATGTATAGTACACAGCAGGCTCAGGGGTGTATATCACATGTATATTACACAGTAGGCTCAGAGGTGTATATCACATGTATATTACACAGCAGGTTCAGAGGTGTATATCACATGTATATTACACAGCAGGCTCAGAGGTGTATATCACATGTATATTACACAGCAGGCTCAGGGGTGTATATCACATGTATATTACACAGCAGGCTCAGGGGTGTATATCATGTATATTACACAGCAGGCTCAGTGGTGTATATCATATATATTACACAGCAGGCTCAGGGGTGTATATCACATGTATATTACACAGCAGGCTCAGGGGTGTATATCACATGTATATTACACAGCAGGCTCAGGGGTGTATATCACATGTATAGTACACAGCAGGCTCAGGGGTGTATATCATATATATTACACAGCAGGCTCAGGGGTGTATATCACATGTATATTACACAGCAGGCTCAGGGGTGTATATCACATGTATATTACACAGCAGACTCAGGGGTGTATATCACATGTATATTACACAGCAGGCTCAGGGGTGTATATCACATGTATATTACACAGCAGGCTCAGGGGTGTATATCATGTATATTACACAGCAGGCTCAGTGGTGTATATCATATATATTACACAGCAGGCTCAGGGGTGTATATCACATGTATATTACACAGCAGGCTCAGGGGTGTATATCACATGTATATTACACAGCAGGCTCAGGGGTGTATATCACATGTATAGTACACAGCAGGCTCAGTGGTGTATATCATATATATTACACAGCAGGCTCAGGGGTGTATATCACATGTATTACACAGTAGGCTCAGAGGTGTATATCATATGTATAGTACACAGCAGGCTCAGGGGTGTATATCACATGTATATTACACACTAGGCTCAGAGGTGTATATCACATGTATATTACACAGCAGGTTCAGAGGTGTATATCACATGTATATTACACAGCAGGCTCAGAGGTGTATATCACATGTATATTACACAGCAGGCTCAGGGGTGTATATCACATGTATATTACACAGCAGGCTCAGGGGTGTATATCATGTATATTACACAGCAGGCTCAGTGGTGTATATCATATATATTACACAGCAGGCTCAGGGGTGTATATCACATGTATATTACACAGTAGGCTCAGAGGTGTATATCACATGTATATTACACAGCAGGCTCAGGGGTGTATATCACATGTATATTACACAGCAGGCTCAGGGGTGTATATCATGTATATTACACAGCAGGCTCAGTGGTGTATATCATATATATTACACAGCAGGCTCAGGGGTGTATATCACATGTATATTACACAGTAGGCTCAGTGGTGTATATCACATGTATATTACACAGCAGGCTCAGAGGTGTATATCACATGTATATTACACAGCAGGCTCAGTGGTGTATATCATATATATTACACAGCAGGCTCAGGGGTGTATATCACATATATATTACACAGCAGGCTCAGGGGTGTATATCACATGTATATTACACAGTAGGCTCAGGGGTGTATATCACATGTATAGTACACAGCAGGCTCAGAGGTGTATATCACATGTATATTACACAGCAGGCTCAGGGGTGTATATCATATATATTACACAGCAGGCTCAGGGGTGTATATCATGTATATTACACAGCAGGCTCAGAGGTGTATATCACATGTATATTACACAGCAGGCTCAGGGGTGTATATCACATGTATAGTACACAGCAGGCTCAGTGGTGTATATCACATGTATATTACACAGCAGGGTCAGGGGTGTATATCATGTATATTACACAGCAGGCTCAGGGGTGTATATCATGTATATTACACAGCAGGCTCAGAGGTGTATATCACATGTATATTACACAGCAGGCTCAGGGGTGTATATCCAGGGCCGTTTCTAGGGGCGGGCGGAACGGGCGGCCGCCCGGGGCGCTGTCAGAAGGGGGGCGCCCTCTTGTCGTTTCTCTGCCGTGGTTATATATAATTGCCGGCCGGCGGCGCCCCTCATGCTGCGCCTCATGCTGCGCCTCCTGAGCGGCTGAGCGCTTGCCGCTCCTCTAAAGAATCTCCTGCCTGCGCCTGCTGTCTCTGCTCATGTTAATGTAGCGTGGCCGAGCTCTGTTCGGTCCGCGGTACAGGAGCATTTGTTTTCTGTACCCGGCCGGACTGACAGGAAGTGCTCACTTAGTGTGCACTTCCTTTCAGTCCGGCCGGGTACAGGAAACAAATGCTCCTGTACCGCGGACCGAACAGAGCTCGGCCACGCTACATTAGAGGTGACAAACTGACAATAGAATGGAAATGAGTGACAAGGGGGGGGGGGGAATTGAAATGAGTGACAAGGGGGGGGGGGAATGGAAATGAATGACAAGGGGGGGGGGGGAATGGAAATGAGTGACAAGGGGGGGGGAATGGAAATGAATGACAAGGGGGGGAGGAATGGAAATGAGTGACAAGGGGGGGGGGATGGAAATGAGTGACATGGGGGGGGAATGGAAATGAGTGACAAGGGGGGGGGGAATGGAAATGAATGACAAGGGGGGGAGGAATGGAAATGAGTGACAAGGGGGGGGAATGGAAATGAGTGACAAGGGGGGGGGGGGATGAAAATGAGTGACAAGGGGGGAAATGGAAATGAATGACAAGGGGGGGGGATGGAAATGAGTGACAAGGGGGGGGGTGGAAATGAGTGACAGGGGGGGGATGGAAATGAGTGACAAGGGGGGGGTGGAAATGAGTGACAGGGGGGGGGGATGGAAATGAGTGACAAGGGGGGGGGATGGAAATGAGTGACAGGGGGGGGATGGAAATGAGTGACGGGGGGGGATGAAAATGAGTGACAAGGGGGGGGGAATGGAAATGAGTGACAAGGGGGGGGATGGAAATGAGTGACAAGGGGGGGATGGAAATGAGTGACAAGGGGGGGGGAATGGAAATGAGTGACAAGGGGGGGGATGGAAATGAGTGACAAGGGGGGGATGGAAATGAGTGACAAGGGGGGGGATGGAAATGAGTGACAAGGGGGGGGGAATGGAAATGAGTGACAAGGGGGGGGAATGGAAATGAGAGTGACAAGGGGGGGGGAATGGGAGTGACAAGGGAGGGGGGGGGGGAGAAGGGAGTGACAAGAGAGTCCCCAGAGCCAGACCAAGAGCCAGACTGCAGCCAGAGACCAGATCATCTTATTGTCCTGGTGGTAAGTAGACAATGCAATATGTTTATTATGTAATTGTTAAGTTATTAATGCTACATTGGAAACTAATTTACCTCACATTTAGGGCCCATTCACACGTCCGTATGTGTTTTGCGGATCCATAAAACACGGACACCGGCAATGTGCGTTCCACATTTTGCGGACCGCACATTGCCGGGACTAAGAGAATATGCCCATTCTTGTCCGCTATTGTGGACAAGAATAGGACATGTTCTATTTTTTTCAGGATCGGAATTGCGGCCCCATAGAAATGTATGAGTCCGCAATTCCATTCTGCAAAAAGAGACAGCTACAAGAAGCTGGAATAACAGTAAAGGAAGCATAGCAGTTCTTTTAATTTAAAAGCTGAGAAAGGGGTGGAACATATGTGATGTCTGATAAGGGGGGGGGGGGGGGCGGCAATTTTTATCTTGCCTAGGGCGGCAAAAATCCTCGCCGTGCAATGTGGTTCCACATTTTTTACAATGGGGAGACACTTATTTCATCGAGCAGTTTTGAGGGGGGGGGGGGGGGGGAGTTTTTTTGACACTCGCCCTGAGAGAAATTTTACCTAGAAACTGCACTGTGTATATCACATGTATAGTACACAGCATGCTCAGGGGTGTATATCATATATATTACACAGCAGGCTCAGGGGTGTATATCACATGTATAGTACACAGCATGCTCAGTGGTGTATATCATATATATTACACAGCAGACTCAGGGGTGTATATCACATGTATATTACACAGCAGACTCAGGGGTGTATATCACATGTATATTACACAGCAGGCTCAGTGGTGTATATCATATATATTACACAGCAGGCCGCTGCCCCCGCTCACCTTCCATTCACAAAGTTCTTCCCTCTCCTCCTCCGTGTTTTTCCAGCAGATGGTTGGGGCGTGGCTTCACTGATACGGGGGTGTGGCTGCATGAGGTTTGAAAGCGTGGTTTTGGTCATTGTGGGAGTGGTTTGGTGTGTTGTGGGTGTGATTTGGGCCGTTCCGGCTTTCTAGGATGAAGCCAGTGGCCACCCTAGTCAAGACATAGGAACACTGTGGGCATGGTGATTGTGACACAAACACAGACACAGGGACAGACACACACATACTTACAATAAATATGATCACATCACTGCTCCTGCCTGTCTGCTTTGGTAAAGCCGGGCATAGATGGGCCATGTCAGGTTTAAGCAGAGTGGGCACAGGACAGTGGAAACAGGGCGCGATATGTATGCGAGCACAGCTTATTGAGTGCAGGGCAGGAGCCCGCATACACATCGCTCCTTCTGCCCTGCTAAAGCCAGACGTAGGTCATCCCCCTTCTCTTAACCCCTTTGCTACCAGCGCCATTTTGTCATCACTTCTCTTACCCCAAACGGTTGCAGTACGCCACTGCCAGGGCCGGACTGGGGATAAAAACCAGCCCTGGAAAAAGTTGCACACCAGCCCCACAGCATTGCATCATTATTTACTTGTTTATAATAAAATAAAGCATTTATTTTAAAACACGTGTGTAAACACAAATATGAACTTTGCCCCACGATAGCTCTTTTGTAGAACCCCCATAAAAACTTACAATTACTTGACTTGGCCCTTGGGCATCTCGGACACCACTTCAACACTTGGCTGGGGGGCTCGGTGGAGCTGATGTTGTGTTTTATCCTAATGAGAAAGATTTCATAATAAGGATTTGGAGAAGGGGCAGAGGGATAGCAGAGCAGGGAAAGGCTGGTGCTGCTACTAGGGGGTCATACCATGGGGGAGTAATGAAGCCCACCATAATGCCCCCCAGTAGAAATAATTCTCCTTATAATGTGCAAAACATACCCTTTTGTAATGCCCCCAGTTGAGCTAATGTTCCCATAATGTGCCAATATAAAATACCCCTTCTCAGTGCCCCCGTAGATGACCCCCATAGTGCTCCTCCCCCCTTCCCCATAGTACCCACCATAATGTGTCCCAGTATAAAATGCCCCTATACAGAGCCCCCATATAAAATACCCCTTCTTTTTAGCCTCAGTAGATGCCCCCAAATAATCTGCCAGTAAGATGTGCCCCCAATCATGTGCCAGTAATAAGAGCCCCCCCACCATCATGTGCCAGTAGCCAGAGCCCCCCATATCATGTGCCAGTAGCCAGAGTGCCCCCATATCATGTGCCAGTAGCCCCCCTTATGTGCCAGTAGCCGCCCCTTATGTGCCAGTAGCCACCCCTTATGTGCCAGTAGCAGCCCCTTATGTGCCAGTAGCCCCCCTTATGTGCCAGTAGTCCCCCTTATGTGCCAGTAGTCCCCCTTATCATGTGCCAGTAGCCCCCCTTATGTGCCAGTAGCCCCCCTTATGTGCCAGTAGCCCTCCATCATGTGCCAGTAGTCCCCCTTGTGCCAGTAGCCCCCCTTATGTGCCAGTAGCCCCCTTATGTGCCAGTAGCCCCCCTTATCATGTGCCAGTAGCCCCCCTATGTGCCAGTAGCCCCCCTTATGTGCAAGTAGCCCCCCTTATGTGCCAGTAGCCCCCCTTTTCATGTGCCAGCCCAGTAGTCCCCCCTTATCATGTGACAGCCCAGTAGTCCCCCCTTATCATGTGCCAGCCCAGTAGTCCCCCCTTATTATGTGCCAGCCCAACCCCTAATACCCCCCATTTTGGGGGGCATTAGGGGTTGGGGGGGACTCATAGAAGCTCATAGAGAACTCAGGGGGGCGAGGGTCATAGAGGACAGAGTAGGAGGAAAGCAGACTGTCCTCTATGAGCCCCCCTGCCTCCCTTGTCCGGTCAGGAGCGGTCCTTCAGTCTGGGCTGGGGGCTGCACTCACTAGTGCCACTGCACTTGTTGTCGGCAGGGCAGATGACTAGTCTTCAGCCAGGCGGGCGGCGAGGAAAGATAATACGCGGGGCCCGTGCAGGGAGCAGTACGAGTCGCTTCCCTGAGTCGCTGCTCTGTTTGGAGTTGAGCGGCGCCCGCTCCTGCTGCCTGTGCCAGCCCAGCAATACATTGGCCTCTTTGCGCTGATTGGCCGGTCCTTCAGGTCAGTGATTGGCCAGTGGCTCCGACAGGGGGTGTGTGTGTGTGTTTCGGAAGAACACACAAGAGCCGCTGTGCCGCATATTAACTAAGTGTGCAGAGCAAACGGAGGGGGCGGGGCCTTCCATGCGCTCCAGGCCCCCCTGTGCTGTGGGCCCCATAGCAACGGCGTGGTCTTCCTATATTGGCGGTATGCCACTGCTGCCAGCCACTCCAGGTGCACGCCTCTGTGTGTGCTTGAGCCTGCGCAGCTCCTGCTGCCTGCCAGGCCAGCGATACACTGGCCAATCAGCAGTAGGATCTTTGCGCTCCTAAAAGCTGATTGACCAGTGTGAAATGCAGTCGCAGTGGAGGGAGCACACAGTCCAGATCATGGAGGTCAGACAACAGGGAGGGGTCATGTCAAACAAGGGGCGGAGCCGGGGTTGGAGTTGGAGGGAGAACACAAGTGGGCGGGCCACGGGCCGCCTCAATGCCCTGTGACACAGTGAGGGGTTGTGTCTGGCAAGGCAGGTATTTTCCTCCCAACATGTCGGTCTTGGCTGGTTTCCAGCCAGGTGAGGTCAAATACCGGACCGGAGTTTAAGTGCCGGTCCGGGTTTTGGCAGCACCTGGCTGTCCTTAAATAGGCAGCTGAGCTCAGCAGAGATGTCTCTGTTTTTGGGATCTAAGACTTTGTGCCGCACACTGGGGAAACAGGCCTGCTGTGGACTACTGGAGGCAGAACTGCCAACAAGGTGACTTGTGTTATATGAACTTTCCATTGTGTGTGAATTAACACCAAGACTGCAAAGTTACGTGTTGTTTTGTGCAATTGCCTCAAGTGTGAATAAACACTGACGTTTTGAGTTAAAAACTTGTATTTTGCCTCTGTACTGCGCCCGCTTACCCTATCTACCAGAGCGAAAATCCACAGCCCTTACTATGAATGAGCTGTCTGTGTCTTGTGCAGAGAAGATGTAGGGGGCGGGGCCTTCCATGCGCTCCGGGCCCCCCTGTGCCGCGGGCCCCATAGCAACGGCGTGGTCTGCCTATATTGTCGGTACGTCACTGACCACACCTCTTGTCTCAGGTGTAGCTTGTGGTCATTATTGCTGTGTGTGGTGCTCATTTGAGTTCCTACTCATCCATTTTCTATTATAGTGTACTTCTCTTGGTATTTTGTTGCTCCCATTTGCTCATTGTTTACTAGGCCTCAGAGAGACACTGGTTCGTTCATCTGAGAAGGAACCAGTAGTCTTAGACCCTGTCACTAATCCTAGGGATTTTCAGGGTTACTAGGGCCTAGGTTTACAGCGTATGAATATTCCTACCTTCAGGGTCTATTAATACTGACAGGAGTCAGGGCTAGGTTTAGGGTTTCCTTAGATGGTCACATTTCTCTTTCCTTAGCCTTGAGGCCTAGTTCCTGATCATTTTCCTTCTGTTGTCATTCTGGTGTTCCTCCCCTCCCCCTACACTGTGACATTATCAACCGCCAATAAACCGCCATTTTGTTTGTGTCAGTGCAGCGATGGATACGATTTAAGCACTGATTGGACAACCGCAGGGGCTGTTTTTGGAGGTAGCTGACCTCCGCACGACCGTCTCACAGATCCAGAGACCACAGGTGGCTGGTTTTGGCAGCGGGAACCAGGCCTACCTTGAACCTAAGGTTGCTCTCCCGGACAGATTTTTTGTCATTTGCTGGTAGTACCCGATTTCTCCTGTCTGCTGAGGTGGTGCTAGATTCCAAAACTGTGGGAATTGAAGTGTTTATTAACAGTGGGGCAGGGGTTAACCTAGTTGATGGTCATTTTTTCCGTATGCATGGGTTGACAAAAAGTGCATTAGACAAAAATATTTCGGTGTTTGCAATTGCTTCCGTTCCACTCACACAGAAATGTTTGTCACAAATGGTGCAGGACATCCGTTTAAAGTTATTTGCATCAAGAATCCATTTCGGGTTTTGTGCTGGAGGGTCTGCCTGCTCCCTTGGTGCTAGGGTTACCATGGTTAAGCAAACATAGTCCTACCATCGATTGGAGTGATTATTGCATAGACAACTGTCTTAGCACATCGCTTTCTGTTGTAACCACTAAAGTTGTACCTTCTTTATTTCTGATTTTTCTGATGTATTCTCTGAAAGTGGAAACCAGGAGTTACCTCCACATCGGGAGTATGATGGCCCCGTCAACCTTGTTCCCGGAGCTAGGTTGCCTAAGTCTCGGTTGTATAATCTTTCTGAACCCGAAAGAGCAGCCATGCGAGAATATACTGTATCACAGAGAGTTTGGCTAAAGGTCATATTAGACCATCCAAATCTGCAGTGGCCGCAGGGTTCTTCTTTGTTAAGAAAAAGGACGGAACTCTTAGGCCATGTTTGGACTTCCATGAGCTTAATCACATTACTGTCTGTGATCCTTATCCCCTTCCTTTGATCCCGGATTTGTTCAGTCAGATTGTCTGTGCCAAGGTGTTCTCTAAATTGGATTTGAGGGGGGCATATAATCTGGTAAGGATCAAGGAGGGGGACGAATGGAAGACGGCCTTTAATACCCCTGAAGGTCATTTTGAGAATATGGTCATGCCCTTTGGGTTAACCAATGCCCCTGCGGTTTTTCAACATTTCATCATCTGGTGGGCAGGTTTGTGGTGGTGTATCTGGATGATATTCTAATTTATTCTCCTGACATGGAGACGCATCAGGATCACGTGAGACAAGTGTTACAGCTCCTAAGAGAGAATAAATTGTATGCTAAGTTTGAAAAGTGTGTATTTGCAGTTCAGGAAGTGCAATTCCTGTGTTACTTACTCTTATCTTCAGGTTTTCGTATGGATCCAGAGAAGGTACGTGCTGTGTTAGACTGGGATCGACCCGAAAATCTGAAAGCGCTTATGTGGTTTTTGGGGTTCACCAACTACTACTGTAAATTCATTTTGAACTACTCAACTGTGTTTAAACCTTTAACGGACATGACTAGGAAAGGTTCGGATGTCTCAGTCTGGTCTAATGAGGCATTACGAGCTTTTTTAGCGGTGAAGGAATGTTTTGCTTCTGCTCCTATACTGGTGCAACCGGATGTGTCATAGCCATTTAGGCTGGGTTCACACCTGAGCGTATTCAATAAGCGCTGTTTACAGGCGTTTTTATCGGGCGTTTTTGAGGCGTATTTTGTAATTGTGTATTTTGCTATTGACCACAGAGGCGTACAACGAAAAACAGAGGTGTTACGCGCGACAATACGCCCCAAAGAAGCTCCTGTACTTTCACAGGGCCCATCTGGATAAGGTCGGTCCTGGGTGGCCAGAGATCACCCGTAGAAGGGGGGGGGGGTACTGTCACGGTCCCCCCAGTGACAGCCTGTTTTCACTTGTTGAGTGTTGTTGTTGGTAATGACCACACCTCTTGTCTCAGGTGTAGCTTGTGGTCTTTACTGCTACTATATTTAGTCTGGACTCACACTTCATACCATGCGGCTGATATTATTTGCCTGGAGGTGGAATAGCTGGTGTGTGATGCTCATCTGAGTTCCTACTCATCCATTTTCTATTGAAGAAAAGTGTACTTTTCTTGGTATTTTGTTGCTCCCATTTGCTTGTTGTTTACTAGGCCTCAAGGAGACGCTGGTTCGTTCATCTGGGAAGGAACCAGTAGTCTCAGACCCTGTCACTAATCATAGGGATTTTCAGGGTTACTAGGGCCTAGGTTTCCAGTGTATAAATATTCCCACCTTCAGGGTCTATTCATACTGACAGGAGTCAAGGCTAGGTTTAGGGTTTCCTTAGGTGCTCACCATTTCCCTTTCCCTAGCCTTGTCACGGTCCCCCCAGTGACAGCCTGTTTTCACTTGTTGAGTGTTGTTGTTGGTAATGACCACACCTCTTGTCTCAGGTGTAGCTTGTGGTCTTTACTGCTACTATATTTAGTCTGGACTCACACTTCATACCATGCGGCTGATATTATTTGCCTGGAGGTGGAATAGCTGGTGTGTGATGCTCATCTGAGTTCCTACTCATCCATTTTCTATTGAAGAAAAGTGTACTTTTCTTGGTATTTTGTTGCTCCCATTTGCTTGTTGTTTACTAGGCCTCAAGGAGACGCTGGTTCGTTCATCTGGGAAGGAACCAGTAGTCTCAGACCCTGTCACTAATCATAGGGATTTTCAGGGTTACTAGGGCCTAGGTTTCCAGTGTATGAATATTCCCACCTTCAGGGTCTATTCATACTGACAGGAGTCAAGGCTAGGTTTAGGGTTTCCTTAGGTGCTCACCATTTCCCTTTCCCTAGCCTTGAGGCCTAGTTCCTGGTCATTTTCATTCTGTTGTCATTCTGATGTTCCTTCCCTCCCCCTACACTGTGACCGTTTGATAAGAGTTTAGCTATAATGAGTGTTTATAAGGTCAGGAGATCAGAGATAAGGATTCACATGTGCAGTCAGCTAATGGAACTCAGGAGGTACAGTCTGCAAATAGACAGATTTTTAACTGTATGTATCACAAAAATTGGTAAAAATTTTTAAATAAAGACCAATTAAAAAATTATTTTTAGCCCAAAATTTGTAAAAATGCAATCATAAAAAAAGAATTGCCCCAAAGCTTTCCATAGCCTTTAACAATATGACTTTTTTTTGTTTTCTTACAAATAGGGGGAGATTTATCAAACCTAGTGCAAAGGAAAGGTCTTAGTAACCCATAGTAAATAATATATATTTGTACCACGTTAGCCAGTAACTAGAAGATAAAAAAAAGATTGAGATTCCTCAGTGGCTGATACCTTTTAATGGCTAACTGTAAATTGATGACAAAAATGGAAGTTTTCAAGGCTACTTGGACCTCTTCATCAGGCATCTCTTAAGACAGTGTCTGAAGAATCCCATATTTATACACCAAAGTGCATAGGCAGTGGTGTAGCTAGAAATGACTGGGCCCCACAGCAAGTTTTTGAATGGGGCCCCCCTCCCCCAGTAATTTTTTCACAACCCCTTCCGTTCATGCCGCCCCCATTCCTGTGGCTAGTAAAGATCGCTCTCTCAGACCAGGCCCGGCAGCTGTTCCATCCATTTCCTACACTGTCTATACTCTCACTGTACAGGGAGTGCAGAATTATTAGGCAAGTTGTATTTTTGAGGATTAATTTTATTATTGAACAACAACCATGTTCTCAATGAACCCCAAAAACTCATTAATATCAAAGCTGAATATTTTTGGAAGTAGTTTTTAGTTTGTTTTTAGTTTTAGCTATTTTAGGGGGATATCTGTGTGTGCAGGTGACTATTACTGTGCATAATTATTAGGCAACTTAACAAAAAACAAATATATACCCATTTCAATTATTTATTTTTACCAGTGAAACCAATATAACATCTCAACATTCACAAATATACATTTCTGACATTCAAAAACAAAACAAAAACAAATCAGTGACCAATATAGCCACCTTTCTTTGCAAGGACACTCAAAAGCCTGCCATCCATGGATTCTGTCAGTGTTTTGATCTGTTCACCATCAACATTGCGTGCAGCAGCAACCACAGCCTCCCAGACACTGTTCAGAGAGGTGTACTGTTTTCCCTCCTTGTAAATCTCACATTTGATGATGCACCACAGGTTCTCAATGGGGTTCAGATCAGGTGAACAAGGAGGCCATGTCATTAGATTTTCTTCTTTTATACCCTTTCTTGCCAGCCACGCTGTGGAGTACTTGGACGCGTGTGATGGAGCATTGTCTTGCATGAAAATCATGTTTTTCTTGAAGGATGCAGACTTCTTCCTGTACCACTGCTTGAAGAAGGTGTCTTCCAGAAACTGGCAGTAGGACTGGGAGTTGAGCTTGACTCCATCCTCAACCCAAAAAGGCCCCACAAGCTCATCTTTGATGATACCAGCCCAAACCAGTACTCCACCTCCACCTTGCTGGCGTCTGAGTCGGACTGGAGCTCTCTGCCCTTTACCAATCCAGCCACGGGCCCATCCATCTGGCCCATCAAGACTCACTCTCATTTCATCAGTCCATAAAACCTTAGAAAAATCAGTCTTGAGATATTTCTTGGCCCAGTCTTGACGTTTCAGCTTGTGTGTCTTGTTCAGTGGTGGTCGTCTTTCAGCCTTTCTTACCTTGGCCATGTCTCTGAGTATTGCACACCTTGTGCTTTTGGGCACTCCAGTGATGTTGCAGCTCTGAAATATCGCCAAACTGGTGGCAAGTGGCATCTTGGCAGCTGCACGCTTGACTTTTCTCAGTTCATGGGCAGTTATTTTGCGCCTTGGTTTTTCCACACGCTTCTTGCGACCCTGTTGACTATTTTGAATGAAACGCTTGATTGTTCGATGATCACGCTTCAGAAGCTTTGCAATTTTAAGAGTGCTGCATCCCTCTGCAAGATATTTCACTATTTTTGACTTTTCTGAGCCTGTCAAGTCCTTCTTTTGACCCATTTTGCTAAAGGAAAGGAAGTTGCCTAATAATTATGCACACCTGATATAGGGTGTTAATGTCATTAGACCACACCCCTTCTCATTACAGAGATGCACATCACCTAATATGCTTAATTGGTAGTAGGCTTTCGAGCCTATACAGCTTGGAGTAAGACAACATGCATAAAGAGGATGATGTGGTCAAAATACTCATTTGCCTAATAATTCTGCACGCAGTGTATATCATTTCATTGTGTAATACTGTTGAGGGGGCTCTGACAAAATCTTTTAGTCCTCCTCCTCCTGGGTGGGCCCCTTCTGGGTCAGGGTCCCAAAGCAGCCGCTTCCCCTACATCTACGCCCCTGTACATAGGAATAATGAGGTAGATGAGACAAGTGATGCAAAGCAGATCAATATGAGTGGAGGAGGAAACAAACAGCCGTAACAATACATTATTGGAGCAATTATACATGAGGATTATAGATAAGAAGTGTTAACGTTTTATTGCCCTCTAATTGATGTCTAGTCCATGAATGTGATGAACCCAAAAGGCCCACATAAATCCATGAGACACATTCATTCCTGATCTGAGTGTGTCAAAGGTTATCATGAACTTGTATTCCCAGATCCTCCTGTCCGTCTGAGATTTGAAATTCCCTTTTAACAATACTTTCATGTCTGTGACGTGGTCATTGCTGCAAAAGTGTTTCGGTACAGGCAAATCTTTTCTTCTTTTATTGTGTGGCGAAGAGATTTCATTTTAGTTCTAAGTTTTTGACCGGTTTCACTGACATAGAGACCTCCAGCAGGACATTCAGTACATACAATCAAATAGACCACATCTGACGCAGTGGAATGTACCTGGGATGGTAGTTCTGATTTGTATTGGGGATCTGCACCTTGTCAGTGGTCATTATACTGTTTGCAGGGCCCATTGTGGAAAACAATTTGCTGCTTACGAATTGTAGAACAAAATGCTTAATATGAGCAGGAATCAAGGTGAAAAATAATAGTATCTTGTTTTTATTATGAATATTCAGGATCGGATCCCAGTAGGAAGAGAGAGGTGAGCTACGCTCCTTCCCAGAACGTTTTCTAGGTTCTATAAAACCCGCTTCCTCCACGTTTAGCAGGCGCGCCGTCCTTCTCTCCTACACTACCTCCTGCCAGCGCGCGCCAGCGGCAGAGGGTGGTCACATGACACGGTGACGTCACGGTCACGTGGCTGCAGTTTACCTACTGTCCTGTGCTCTAGCGTCTGGGCGCTGGGAGACCATGTGACCTGGAAGTGATTGGCGCGGTTTTGGCGCGCTGGATAGCGGAGTTGAACACTGAGCACATTGGTGCGTCATGTAAGTGCGGCGGACGGGCTGTCAGTACATAACCCGCAGTGCGCAGTGACTAGACTAGGTCCTCTATATTATGTGCATGCTCTAATGCGAAGTAATGTGTATCTCCTGGCAGAGGCAGCAGAATGCAGGCGTTTCTGAAAGGGAGCACGGCTATCAGCACTAAGCCCGTGAAGGAGAAGACGTCTGCCTCCACTTCTGGCAGCAGCAGTGACGGCAAGAAGCAGAAGCTCATTCCATGGGTGGAGAAATAGTAAGTGTCCCCCATTTCATCGTTTCCATGGTGATGTCAGAGGCAGGTTTGTCCCAGGGGTGCACCTAGCCTGAGGCGAAAACTGAAAGCACCCCCCCCTGTGAAGACATCTTATCTCCTATCCATAGGATAGAAGATGAGTGACTGACTGGAGGGGTCTGACCACCGGGACCCCCGTTAGGCTGGCGGGAGGGAGCAGCCCGCTGGAGATGTCTGGATCCGGCATTGATACACTACCTGACGCCCATCGGCTCCATTCACTATAATGGGGACCAATGGAGATCCGCAACCTGTCAAACATTGGCCGGAAGAACACCACTGAGCGCTGTGTTTTTGTCCGGCCGATTCTCTGCGTATTTGCCGTGATGAGGCTCGATATCCACCAGTCCCCATTATAGCGAATGGGGCCGGACGGCGATGCGGTAGCTTCCGCCAATTCTGGAATGCAGTGAGTCGGAACAGCCTGCTGGGTCTAGAAGCGCTAGTGTGAAACTAGCCTTACCCATTCACACTGACCCTCTATAGCAGTGTTCCTCTACTCCGGCGCTCAGGCCCCATCTGTCAGGATTTGAGAATATCCCACAGAATGAATACCTGGGGTAAGTCCTGATGCATGGACACTAATTATATCACCTGCTCAATACTAAGGAAATCCTGAAAACCTGACCGGCAGGTGGGCCCTGAGGAGCGGAGGTGAGGAACCCTGCTCTATAGGACTGTGTGAGATAGCTGACCACTTGTACTGTCTCCAGTAGTCCCATAGAGTTAATAGAGCTGCCAGCATGCAAGCGTGTGTAGACCCGTTCAGACACTTATCCCTTATTTTGGGCCTAAAGCACAATTTTCTTGTGGGAAAAAAGTGTCGATCCAGATCATCTCTGGTGAGAGATTATGCAGCCTCGCGGTAACGGGCTAATACGTCCGCTCCAGTTACAGGAGAAATCGGCAAGAAAAAACAGTTAAATGCTCCTCAAACATCTAGTATAAGAATAAAAGCTACCACACACTGCACCGCAGCTTCTAGCCCCACTCCCAGCCGTCATAACCTATACATCCCATATATCAAACCAACCATTGTGAAAAGGGGAATAATGGAAAAATATTTCAGTTTTCATTTTTTTTTTTGTTAACAGCAAACTATGTGAAAAACTGAATATTTTCTTCCTTATTTTAACATTATCTTGGTTATATAATTTAGGGTACTTTCACAATTGCAGCAGAGTGATGCAGCAAGCAGTTCCGTCGCTGAAACTGTCTGCCGGATCCGTCAAAACGTATGCCAACTGATGGCATTTGTAATACTGATCAGGATCCTGATCCGTCTGACAAATGCATTGAAATGCCAGATCCGTCTTTCCGGTGCCATCCGGAAAAACAGATCCGGCATTTTTTATTTTTATTTTTGGTCTGCGCATGCGCAGACCAGAAGGATGGATCTGGCATTCCGGTATTTTGAATGATCTGGCACTAATACACTCCTATGGAAAAAAAAATGCCGGATACGGCATTCAGGCAAGTGTTCAGTTTTTTGGGCCGGAGATAAAACCGCAGCATGCTGCAGTATTATCTCCTTCCTGAAAAGTCAAAAAGACTGAACTGAAGACATCCTGAACGGATTGCTCTCCGTTCAGAATGCATTGGGATAAAACTGATCAGTTATTTTCCGGTAATGAGCCCCTAGGACAGAACTCTATGCCAGAAAAGAATAACGCTAGTGTGATAGTACCCTTATACCAGGAATGGTAGTCCTAATTAGTCCTCTGCACTCTACAGGTTCCTATGGTCCATGTGACTGCTGTAAAGCATATCTGACTGCTGCTAACAATAGCTCAGGCAAGATGGCTGTCCCTGTAAAACATAAGCAGATTGGAAAAAAAACTAGATGATACATCTGCTCGTTGAATAGTGCAGTACAAAATGCTGGTTTGACCGTAAGTGGCAACAAAAAGCTGATGCATAAAAGAATAGGCAGCTTGAAAGGAGCCAACGAATACATCCATCTCTGGATTTGTCTGAGGTGTAATGTTTATCATTGTCCATTTGGCGGCGCCCTGGAGACACCATTTTTTTCTTCTATTCATTTATTTATGAAATTATCAGTTTTAATATTACGGATTATTACTTGTTTGTATGTAATTAATGGCTAGAAGCGCCTCGTTGACTAACCCTGGAATTGTCAGACCTAAGTAAAACCGCTGAAAAGTTAGTTCTGTGTGGTGAATTCCAGGGCAGCAGATAAAGGATACTGCGTGAATCCACAGGTTGTGTACGTCATGTCTTTTATTTTATTTTTATGGCTTTTATTTTAAATATGGTTTCTGTGCAGCCGGCCGAAATGTGTGGATGAAGTGGCTTTCCAGGACGAAGTGGTGGCTGTGTTGAAGAAGTCACTGGAAGGAGCCGATGTAAGTAGTCTATAGTAGTCAAATTTCTTTTGAGGTACCTTTTTTAAAATGCATTCACAAGTATATTGGTGGCAGTGGGCAGTTCCGATCGGTTACCATGGCAGCCAGGAGTAACATAGTACATAAGGCCGAAAAAAGACATTTGTCCATCCAGTTCGGCCTGTCATCCTGCAAGTTGATCCAGAGGAAGGCAAAAAAACCCTGTGAGGTAGAAGCCAATTTTCCTCACTTTAGGGGAATAAAAAATTCCTTCCCGACTCCAATCAGGCAATCAGAATAACTCCCTGGATCAACGACCCCTCTCTAGTAGCTATAGCCTGTAATATTATTACACTCCAGAAATACATCCAGGCCCCTCTTGAATTCCTTTATTGTACTCACCATCACCACCTCCTCAGGCAGAGAGTTCCATAGTCTCACTGCTCTTACCGTAAAGAACCCTTTTCTATGTTTGTGTGCAAACCTTCTTTCCTCCAAACGCAGAGGATGTCCCCTCGTCACAGTCCTGGGGATAAATAGATGATGGGATAGATCTCTGTACTGCCCCCTGATATATTTATACATAGTAATTAGATCTCCCCTCAGTCGTTTTTTTTCCTAACGTGAATAACCCTAATTTTGATAATCTTTCAGGGTACTGTAGTTGCCCCATTCCAGTTATTACTTTAGTTGCCCTCCTCTGGACCCTCTCCAGCTCTGCTATGTCTGCCTTGTTCACAGGAGCCCAGAACTGTACACAGTACTCCATGTGTGGTCTGACTAGTGATTTGTAAAGTAGTAGGAATATGTTCTCATCACGGGCATCTATGCCCCTTTTGATGCAACCCATTATCTTATTGGCCTTGGCAGCAGCTGCCTGACACTGGTTTTTGCAGCTTAGTTTGCTGTTTATTAAAATTCCTAGATCCTTTTCCATGTCAGTGTTACAGAGTGTTTTACCATTTAGTAACATAGAAACATAGAATGTGTCGGCAGATAAGAACCATTTGGCCCATCTAGTCTGCCCAATATACTGAATACTATGGATAGTATGTACGGGTGACTTGCATTATTCCTTCCCATGTGCATACCTTTACATTTGTCAGTGTTAAACCTCATCTGCCACTTATCTGCCCAAGCCTGCAATCTATCCAGATCCCTCTTTAGTAGTATACTGTCCTCTTCAGTGTTAATTACTTTACACAGTTTAGTGTCATCTGCGAAAATTTATATTTTACTATGCAAGCCTTCTACAAGATCATTAATAAATATATTGAAGAGAATAGGGCCCAGTACTGACCCCTGAGGTACTCCACTAGTGACAGTGACCCAATCTGAGTATGTACCGTTAATAACCACCCTCTGTTTTCTATCATTGAGCCAGTTACTTACCCACTTACAGACGTTTTCTCCGAGTCCGAGCATTCTCATTTTATATACTAACCTTTTATGCGGTACAGTGTCAAATGCTTTGGAGAAGTCCAGATACACGACATCCATTGATTCGCCGCTGTCAAGTCTAGAACTTACCTCCTCATAGAAACTGATTAAATTAGTTTGACAAGACCGATCCCTCACGAAGCCATGCTGATATGGCGTTATTTGCTTATTTCCGTTAAGATGCTCTAAGATAGCAACTCTCAGAAAACCTTCAAACAGTTTACCCACAACAGATGTTAAACTTACTGGCCTATAGTTTCCAGGCTCTGTTTTTGGACCCTTTTTGAATATTGGCACCACATTTGCCATGCGCCAATCCTGTGGGACATTCCCTGTCAGTACAGAGTCCGCAAATATCAGAAATAAGGGTCTGGCTATGACATTACTTAATTCCCTTAGGATACGGGGGTGTATGCCATCCGGTCCTGGCGATTTGTTGTACTTCTTCCTGGGTCAGACAGGACACTTTTAATGGCAAATTTATTTCAACATTCAGCATTTCTTCTGACAGTTTATCTTCCTCAGTGAATACATTGGAGAAAAAAATATTTAACAGCTTTGCTTTCTCCTCGTCGCTCTCTGCGACTCCCCCCTCATTACTCTTTAAAGGGCCGACACCTTCAGATTTATACTTTTTAACATTTATATAATTGAAGAACATTTTAGGGTTAGTTTTACTCTCTTTGGCAATTAATCTCTCGGTCTCTAGTTTGGCCGCTTTTATTTGTATTTTACATGTTCTGTTTTTTTCCTTATAGTTTTTCAGTGCTTCTGTGCTACCCTCCTGTTTTAGTGTTTTATATGCTTTCTTTTTGTCATTTATTGCTTTCTTTACAGTTCTGTTTATCCACATTGGTTTCTTTTTGTTCCTTAACCTTTTATTCCCATACGGTATGTACCTCTCACAATGAGATTTTAGGATGTTTTTAAAGATATCCCATTTTGTGGCTGTATTTTTATTTTTGAGGACTTTGTCCCAGTTAGTTAGGCCTATGGCCTCTCTTAGTTGGCTAAATTTAGCTTTTTTGAAGTTTGGTATTTTTGTTCCTCCCTGTAGAAACGCTCTTTTGAATGATAATTGGAAGGTTATTACTTTATGGTCACTATTTCCCAGGTGTCCCCCAACCTGCACGTCTGGTTTTCTGTCAGGTCTATTGGTTAATACTAAGTCCAGTATGGCCGTCCCTCTAGTCGGGTCCTGAACCAGTTGGGGGAGGTAATTGTCTTTGGTTATTGCCAAGAACCTGTTTCCTTTATGAGATGTACAGCTTTCAGTTTCCCAGTCTATATCTGGGTAGTTGAAGTCCCCCATAATAACCACCTCATTATGATTTGCCGCCTTGTCCATCTCGTTTAGTAGTAGATTTTCTGTGGACTCTGGTATATTAGGTGGTTTATAATAAACTCCTATTAGTAATTTATTATTGTTTTTAGCTCCATGTATTTCTACCCACAGTGACTCCACATGTTCATGTCCCTCACTTATATCTTCACGGAGTGTGGGCTTTAGACAGGACTTTACATAAAGGCAGAACCCTCTCCCTCTCCGGTTTTGACAATCCTTTCTAAACAGACTGTAACCTTGTACATTAACCGCCCAGTCATAGCTATCATCCAGCCATGTCTCAGTTATTCCCACTATGTCATAGTCCTCCTCACACATCACTAATTCCAGGTCACCAGTTTTATTAGTCAGGCTTCTGGCATTAGTATACATACATTTAAGAGGTTTATGTATATTTTTTACCCTACACCTTTCCTTCTGAACTGTTCTAGTCCCTCCTTCCATTCCTCCCCCAGTCCCACTACCTTGCCCCCGGTCTCTATCTGCACTATCTTCCTCTCCTATAACGTAGTTACCCTCCTCCCCAGTCCCTAGTTTAAACACTCCTCCAACCTTTTAGCCATCTTCTTCCCCAACACAGCTGCCCCTTCCCCATTGAGGTGCAGCCCGTCCCTACGATAGAGCCTGTAGCCGACAGAGAAGTCGGCCCAGTTCTCCAGGGACCCAAACCCCTCCATCCTACACCAGTTCTTGAGCCACTTGTTAATTTCCCTAATCTCCCGCTGCCTTTCTTGTGTGGCTCGTGGTACAGGTAGTATTTCGGAAAATACTACCTTTGAGGTCCTTGCCCTAAGCTTTTGACCTAAATCCCTGAAATCATTTTTAAGGACTCTCCACCTACCCCTAACTTTGTCATTGGTTTCGATATGGACCATGACCGCTGGATCTTCTCCAGCCCCTCCCAGTAATCTGTCAACCCGATCCGCGATATGTCGAACTTTAGCGCCAGGAAGACAGCACACTGTTCGGCGATCACGGTCTTTGTGACAGATTTCCCTATCTGTTCCCCTAATAATTGAGTCTCCCACTACCAGCACCTGTCTGGCCTGCCCTGCTCTCCTGGTCCCCTGCTTACCGGAGCTGACATTCCCCTGACTGGCAGAGGAAGTGTCCGGCTGCGGCAGTGCCGTCCCTGGACTGATATCCCCCTCATCTGCCAAACGTGCAAACTTGTTGGGGTGTGTCAGATCAGGGCTAGCCTCCCTGGCACTCTTCCCTCTACCCCGCTTTCTAACTGTTACCCAGCTAGCTACCTCCCTTTCCTCAGCCTCCTCTCTGTCACCCTCCCCCTCATCTACCCCAAAGAGTGCTTGCTCGGTGAGAAGCAAACTTTTTTGCAAATTGTCAATGCCTCTCAGTGTTGCAACTTGCCCATTTAGAGACTCGATTAGCGATTCCAAACGGGTAATTTGCTCACATCTTGAACAAAGATATACACCCTCGAACGGCTGTTCCAGGACTGCATACATCATGCAAGATGTGCACTGGACTGCGTTGTCAATTGTGCAACACATACTAAATGGGGATTACACCACAAAAGCAAAAAATACAATACACGCTACTGAAGTCCTGGCTGCCATGGTATGTTAGTGAGCAGCATTATACTCGCGTGCGCCGTGGCCGCCGGGCGCTCCTTCTCATATGTCTGTGCGGCGCACGTGAGTATCAGTAGCGTGACTCCTGGCTGCCATGGTAACCGATCGGAGTCCCAGCAGTGTAATGCTGGGGCTCCGATCGGTTATATGGCCGGCACATTCATTGGTGGCGCAGTGGCCACAGTCCCTCCCCCTCCTCCTCCTACTCTGTTCTCACTGGTGGTCAGCGGCAGCCGCTCACAGTGGGGAGGGAGGGACTCCCTCCTTCTCCACTGTGCCGCCTCAGGAGAACATGGCGCGTGCCGAGAGCGCGATCATATCGCGGTCCGGCACTATAGGCGATATGCACAAAATCCATATCGTGGCACAAATTTATATCGCATATCGCCCACCCCTAGTAGACACCAGCAATGACATGATCCTGCAGAAAAAACAATATGTGCCTCATATAATAAACCATGATGCCTGTGCATAAGGCCTAAGGTTTTTGCCTTTTATTTTTATTTTGCACATAGTTTTTTGTGCCTTTTGGCTGCAGTGCTAATTTACCATAGTTAAAGGGGTTGTCTAGTTTAGAGAACTGGTAAAATGAAGTTTGTGGTTAGCCAAAAGGGATATTCCAGTTGGTTAAAGGGAATCTGTCACCTAGTTTGAGCATATTAAGCTGTTACCATTGCAATGTTCAACAAACTACCTTCTTTCCAGCAAAGGTCTTTTCTTTTATTCATATTTCGGTTATGCTAATGAACCTTCAAGGTGGCCAGAGGGGCGTTATTCCTCTCCTCTAGAGCCCAGTAACGCCCCCCTGCAGTGCCCCGCCCGCCTTAATTTCAAGCCCAGCACGCCTCCTCAAAAATTAAATTTACTCCCACAGCCGAGCTGAACGGCGCCGCCCCCTCCGCTACGTCATATTAATTTATTCAACATACGAACCTTGCTTCATCCTTCTTGCACATGAAATCTCGCGTAGCTGCAGTATTGCCAACTGCCTGTGCCTGTCCGATCCTACGGCTCCTGAGGGCAACAGCGCTCTGATTACATCACTGGGCTCGGCGCATGCCCAGTGACACTATTGAGGCTGTTGCCCTCAGGAGCCATAGGATCGGACAGGTGCAGGCTAAGGGGCTTAACATAGAATGTGATTTTAAAATCATGTTTAGTGTGTCAATTTTTAAATATAACTTAGTGGGCCGTACTTACGGCAGTGTTGGTGAGGTAGGACCTTTGGGTGCAAGGGATGGTGTTTAGTGCTGGCTGGGTAGAACTGGTCATGTGACCAGGATCAGGTGACGTGACAGGAGGAGTTTTATAGATGATACTAACGTAATCCTCCTGAAGCTGTTTTAAAGTATTATTAATAAGTGCAGGAGATATGAAAGATAAGTGTAGGAATGGTTTTTGATGTATGATATCCAATGTGTTATAGTTTGACTGTATTTGTGGGAATGTGAATTGGATTGGGTATTGTCAATAATGGGTCAGACTGCGATGTGGTTTATAAGTGCATTCATTCGCTCCTGAAGAAGCGAGTAAGCGAAACCTGGGTCGGGTGATACTTTGTATGCCGTCCCATGATCTTATATGCTTTTAGCAAGAATTCGCTTGTGAGTATAATAAATCATTTTATAATGTATGGAGGAAGTCAGTGCTTCATTATGGTTGCGATTCCTTGATTACCTACAGGAGGGTCAGGTAGAGGAGAGACGCCTATCTGTGCAGCTTGATGGTTCTTTTCCATGTCCAGAGGAACGATTAGCCTTGTGCTGAGAAAAAAAGGAAACTCGGGAGTGAGCAGCA
The DNA here is from genome assembly GCF_905171765.1 of Bufo bufo. Classification (NCBI taxonomy): domain Eukaryota; kingdom Metazoa; phylum Chordata; class Amphibia; order Anura; family Bufonidae; genus Bufo; species Bufo bufo. The sequence goes on from NC_053392.1 coordinate 219,049,263, forward strand.
GCGCGGTCTTCCATAAAACAATATAGCTAAAATGAATGGTCTATCCTAAAACCCCAAGTGTATCCTCTTTTCTCAATCACCTTTGTGCTGTGGGCGTATAATAGACTTATGTTAATGGTGGAAGGCACTTACTGAACTTATTTGTTTCTATCCAAGACATGGCAGCAGGCAGGCCAGGATGTAAATGCCAGTTGTTATTTTAGGATTGAGATAGATTTACAAGGTAACAGCATATACCCTATTTCCAGGACGTCCATCCATGACAGCACCCATGGAGGTTGTCCTATTGGTCTCTGTAGGGACAGGAAGCGAGAGAGATTAAAAGGCACCCTCCCCTCCCACTCTCCAGTGTTCTTCCTGTCCCTACAGGGATAGGAGCAGAGAGAAGTCGTTCCCTGCTCTGTGAATGAGAAGGATTTGGGGCCAAATCTGGTCGGGGGTTTTTTACCTCTCTTCAGATTCTGGTGGCCTAACGCTAGCACCTCTCGGGGTAGAGGTCCCGTAGCTGTCCCCGATACCTTTTTTCCTGTACCTACTTTAGCCGCGGTATCGTGGGGTGCCGAGGCCGCTTCTTCCGGTTGGGAGCTCTGGGATCGGCTGCGCTCCGGCGCTCCTCCTGCTCGGCGTGCAGATCATGTGACCGGAAGTCGAGGTCACATGGTCGGAAGAAGATGGCGGCGCCCAGGGAACACTAGACCCGGTGCGGCGGTGGCATGCAGGGGGGGTTGACTCTTCGTTTGAATGAGTCGTCCCCCCCCAGGAAGTGAGGAGGCGGAGCCGCGTGGCAACAGGATGGACCAGGTAGGACATAAATTGAGAGTAATTATTATTATTTTTTTGTCTGGGTGAGGCATGGAGGTCCAGATGTCAGCTATGCAGGACACTAGCGCAGACATCCCTGTCCAGGTCATGTAAGTGCCTGAGGTGGCTCAGATCCCTTTTGTTTTTGTTATGCAGTACAATTCAGCTAACGGACTCTCTCTCTCTTCCTATGTAGGGAGAGAGAGACTCTACAGTTAAATCTCTGGGAGAACCAAAAAAGAAAGCCAGAAGATGTGCTTTATGTTCAATGAAAATGCCAGAGTCATATAAAAAAGCTTTATGTAGTGACTGTCTGGCGAAGATTCTCAGAGAGGAGCAATCGTCTCTCCTGTCGGACTTAAGAGTGATTGTGAAAGAGGAGATCCAGGCGGCCAGTTCCAGTATGGTTCAGAAACCGTGTGCTGGTTCCCCTCCCCAAAAAAGACTCAGAGTACGAAGGGAGTCAGTCTAAAGAAGAGGGATTATATCTTTCACAAGAGATGGATGATGATCAGGGTTCGTCTTATGGCTGATGATCAGAAGAGATATCTTTTTTCACAAGAAGATTTAGATCCCCTTCTGTCGGCTGTAAGGCAGACAATGGATATTGAGGAGGAAGAGCAGACTCGCTCAGTGCAGGATGAAATGTTCGGCGGGTTAAAAGCAAAGAAAAAGAAGTTGTTCCCGGTGAACGAAAACTTAAAGGATTTAGTGATCGACGAGTGGGCTGATGCTGATAAGAAATTATATATACCTTGTGAATTTAAAAACAGATTGCTGTTCAACCCTGAGGATACAAAACTGTGGGATGTGGTCCCTAAGGTGGATATCCAGGTAGCAAAAGTGGTTAGAAGAACCACACTACCATTTGAAGATTCGGCCCAATTGAACGACCCAATGGATAGGAAGATTGACGGATTACTCAAAAGAGCATGGGAGGTTTCAGCCAATACTAACATTGCTGCTACCTCTGTAGCCAGGTCTATGGCTTTATGGGTAAATCAGCTGGAGGAACATCTTAAGCAAGACACCTCTAGAGAAGAAATCCTGGGGTCGTTACCTCTATTTAAAATGGCCGCATCCTTTATGGCAGACGCCTCTGTGGAGTCCATAAGATTTGCAGCAAAAGCAGATTCCTTAACCACTTGCCATCTGGGCCATTTGCCCCCTTCCTGACCAGGCCAAATTTTGCAAAACTGACATATCTCACTTTATGTGGTAATAACTTTGGAACGCCTTTATTTATCCAAGTCATTCAGAGATTGTTTTCTCGTGACACATTGTACTTCATGATAATCATAAATTTGAGTCAAAATATTTCACCTTTATTTATGAAAAAATCCCAAATTTACCCCAAAAATTGGAAAAATTCGCAATTTTCTAAATTTCAATTTCTCTGCTTTTAAAACAGAAAGTGATACCTCATAAAATATTTATTATTTAACATTCCCCATATGTCTACTTTATGTTGGCATCATTTTGGAAATGTCATTTTATTTTTTTAGGACGTTAGAAGGCTTAGAAGTTTAGAAGCAATTCTTCAAATTTATAAGAAAATTGCCAAAACCCACTTTATAAGGACCAGTTCAGGTCTGAAGTCACTTTGTGGGGCCTACATAGTGGATACCCCCATAAATGACCCCATTGTAGAAACTACACCCCTCAAGGTATTCAAAACCGATTTTACAAACTTTGTTAACCCTTTAGGCGTTCCGCAAGAATTAAAGGAAAATGGAGATCAAATTTTTAAATTTCACTTTTTTGGCAGATTTTCCATTTTAATCAATTTTTTTTCTTTAACACATCGATGGTTAACAGCCAAACAAAACTCAATATTTATTACCCAGATTCTGCGGTTTACAGAAACACCCCACATGTGGTCATAAACTGCTGTATGGGCACACGGCAGGGCGCAAAAGAAAAAAGGAACTCCACATGGTTTTTAGATGCCATGTCCCATTTGAAGCCCCCTGATGCACCCTTACAGTAGAAACTCCCAAAAAGTGACCCCATTTTGGAAACTAGGGGATAAGGTGCCAGTTTTATTAGTACTATTTTTGGGTACATATGATTTTTTTGATCATTCATTATAACACTTTATGGGGCAAGGTGACCAAAAAATTGGTTGTTTTAGCACAGTTTCTATTTATTTATTTTTACAGCGTTCACCTGAGGGGTTCAGTCAAGTGACATTTTTATAGAGCAGATCGTTACGGACGTGGCGATACCTAATATGTATACTTTTTCTCATTTATTAAAGTTTTACACAATAATAGCATTTTTGAAACAAAAAAATTATGTTTTAATGTGTCCATGTTCTGAGAGCTAGTTTTTTTTTATTTTTTTGAGAGATTTTCTTATGTAGGGGCTCATTTTTTGCGGGATGAGGTGACGGTTTTATTGGTACTATTTTGTGGGACATACGCGTTTTTGATCACTTGGTGTTGCACCTTTTGTGATGCAAGGTGACAAAAATTGCTTGTTTTGACTTTTTTTTTTTTTTTTTTTTTACGGTGTTCACCCGAGGGGTTAGGTCATGTGATATTTTTATAGAGCTGGTTTTTACGGACGTGGCAATGCCTAATATGTCTATTTTATTTTTTCAATTTTTTTTATTTTTTATTCCTTACTTGAACTTTTTTTTTTTTTTTTTTTTTTACATGTGAAACTTTTATTTTATTTTTTCAACCCTTTATTTTTTTAATTTTATTTTACACTTTTCGTCCCCCATAAGGTCATACAAGACCTCTGGGGGACATTTACTTCACTTTTTCTTTTTTTTTTCACAGTTGATTTTTCCTGTAACTGGGGCTGACATAGTAGCCCCAGTTACAGGACAAATGCACCCCTATAGAGGCTGTACAGCAGCAATCCAGCGCTGTACAGCCTCACAGCAGGACTGATCGAGGTCTCTGAGAGACCTCACACAGCTCCTGCACACGGCGGTCACATGACCGCCGGGCCGGAACAGGAAGCGCTATGCGCTTCCTTCTCTGCAGACACAGCGCTCGGTGAGCGCTGTGTCTGCAGCGATCTAGAAGGCAGGGACACCTGGGCACTGTCCCTGCCTCCTCTCAGGGTTGCCCTGCTGTCACTGACAGCGGGCAACCCGATCAGCAGCTGCACAATTAGCGTGCAGCTGCTATTTCTGAAAGGACGTTCTAAAACGTGCTTTCAGAAATAGACGTCCACCCATAGGACGTTTATATCCTATGGGCGGACGTGAAGCGGTTAACTAACACAGCTAGGAGAGCATTGTGGCTAAAGTCCTGGTCAGGGAATATAGCCTCTAAAAATAAGCTTTGCGCTATACCCCTTAAAGGTTCCCACCTCTTTGGGCTGGTACTAGACGAAATTCTGGAAAAGACAGCGGACAAAAAGAAAGGGTTCCTGGAGGAGAAAGGCAAAAAACCTTTGCCCTTTCGTAAGCCGGCCAGCAGTTTTCAAAACGCTCCCCGAAGTAAAGGGAAGACGGGGAGGTGGAGCTACCCGAAAGGAGGAAGAGGCCGAGGGTTTCTCTTTAACCCCAATACCAAGACAGAGAGACAATGACGCCAGGCCAGTAGGGGGCAGACTCCAGTTCTTTTGGGAAAATTGGATCCAAATAACCAAAAATCTGTATATTCTGGAATTCATCCAGAAGGGGTTCAGAATAGAGTTTCGCCTTCCTCCTCCACGACTGTTTCAGACTACAGTTTTCCAATCGGCTTCCCTTCGGGATCAGCTTCAGACGGATGTCCAAAAGCTATTGAAATTGGGTGCAATAGTACAGGTCCCTCCTTCAGAGGAATTCAAGGGCCACTATTCAAAACTGTTCCTCATAACAAAACCAGACGGCTCCAAAAGGACCATCATCAACCTAAAATTCTTAAACGGATGGATAACACACTACCATTTCAAGATGGAGTCAGTAAAATCTACGATCCCACTGATCGGTCCAGGGGCGTTTCTGTGCACCCTGGATCTAAAGGATGCCTGTTACCACATCCCCATTCACCATCAGTTCCAGCAGTACTTGAGATTTGCGATCAAGAAAGACGGGAAGATATTACATTACCAATTTCAGTGCCTTCCGTTTGGAATATCATCAGCCCCACGTATCTTCACAAAGGTAGTGGCAGAAATAGTAGCCTACCTAAGACAGAGGCAGGTAACTATAATTCCATACCTAGACGACTTTCTTCTGGTGGCAGAGTCAGAAGAGGAGTTAGAGCTTCACAAAGGACGGACTCTATCTTTGCTCGCAAGTCTGGGATGGAAGATAAACCTGGAGAAGTCGGATTTGCAGCCGGCAACACAAAAGAAGTTCCTGGGAACTCTCTTAGATTCTGTAGCTCCAACATTCTTTCCTTCCTCAGGACAAGCAAATCAGCATAAGGAAAATAATAAACTCCTTCAGATTAAAGGAAAAGCGGACACTACGAGAGGCCATGCAAATCCTAGGCCTAATGACCTCGTGCATCACGGCCGTTCCCTGGGCCCAGCTCCATTCAAGAACTCTCCAGACTGAGGTCCTCTCATCTTGGGACAAAGACCACAGATTGTTAAACTCCAGGATAGCTCTCTCGGACAGAGCAGTAGACTCCCTCTCCTGGTGGTTGGTAACAGAGAACCTGTCAAGGGGGGTTTCCTGGAATATGATACCACTCAAGACAATAACCACGGACGCAAGCAGCCGGGGTTGGGGTGCTCACTTAGATGATCAGTTTTTTCAGGGCAGTTGGTCTAGTACAGACGCACTAAGTTCCTCAAACTACAAGGAACTAAAAGCGGTTTGGGAGTCTCTGAAAGCCGCAGAACATCTCCTCACGGGCCACCCTGTCAGAGTCCTGTCGGACAATATGACGACTGTCTGTTACATAAAAAGACGGAGGGACAAAGAACCCTCAACTTCAGGGCTTGGCGAATATCCTCTTCAGGTGGGCAGAAAAGGTGGTCTTGTCGATTACAGCCACGCACCTGAAGGGGTCTCTCAACTCCACAGCGGACTTCCTCAGTCGAACCAGGGGAGTAAGGGTTAAACAAGGAAGTTTTCCAGATGATTTGTCAGGAATGGGGAAAACCTCAAGTGGATCTATTTGCGTCCAGCAGAAATACTCAGCTGGACTATTTCTTCTCGCTAGACCCAAGAGGGAGAACATTGGCGGTAGATGCTCTTTCCCAGAAGTGGGACATGAGTCTAGCTTACGCTTTTCCTTCATTTCCCCTCATACCATTTAATCCTGAAGAAGTTGAGTGAGTTCAACCACGCTGATTTTGGTGGCACCAGCTTGGCCCAAGAGAGCCTAGTTTTCAGTTCTAAAGCTCATGTCCATCAGAGAACCGATGACCCTTCCAAAAAGACAGGATCTCCTGTCACAAGGACCGCTTCTTCATCCCAATCTGGACAAACTGAATCTTACAGCCTGGATCCTGAAAGGCAGACCTTAAAAAATAAGGGGCTCTCAGATAAGGTAATCTCAACTCTACAAGGCTGCCGCAAACCCGTCACGAGAGCTATGTATAATAAAATATGGAAGAAATTTTCATCCTGGTTGTCGCAAAAACAGGCAGACACCAGATCTCCTTCAGTGGATTGCATATTAGAATTTCTTCAGGAGGGATTTGATGCAGGACTAAAGCCCAGCACGCTTAAAGTACAGATCTCGGCACTCAGCTGTTGTCTAGATACACCCCTTGCAGAACATAGATGGATTAGGAGTTTCCTAAGGGCAGCTTCTAGGTTGAGACCCACCTTGAGACAGTCTATTCCCCCATGGGATCTAAATGTAGTCTTAGAAGGTTTATGTGACCCCCCCCCCCCTTTTGAGCCTATCGACCTTATATCTGAAAAACCTCTCTCACTCACTCACTCTCACTCTCTCACACTCACTCTCTCTTCTCCTGGCCATAACCACAGCCCGCAGGATAGGAGAAATTCAGGCATTATCTATTAAAGAACCATACTTAAGGATTCTGGATGATCGCATAATCCTGAAGCTAGATCCAGCCTTTTTACCTAAGGTGGTCTCAACCTTTCATAGAGAGCAAGAGCTAACACTCCCTTCATTTTGTTCCTCACCCAAAAATATACAGGAGAAGAGATTCCAGTGTCTGGATGTTAGAAGAACGATCCTAGCCTACCTTGACAGGACAAGTACTTGGAGAAGATCAAGTAATTTATTCATCCAATTTGGTGGGAAGAATAGAGGCCTGAAAACTTCAAAACAGACGTTGGCACGATGGATTAAAGACACTATTAAAGAAACATACAGACTTCAGGAGAAGACCTGTCCTTTAAACTTGAAGGCGCATTCTACTAGAGCCATGGCAACTTCCTGGGCAGAGAAGGCAGATGCTACAATTGACCAGATTTGCAGGGCTGCAACCTGGTCTAACTTCCTGACTTTTGCCACACATTACAGATTAGATGTGTTGGCCTGCCAGGACTTGGCTTTCGGGCTATAAGCACTAGCAATGCACCGCACAGACAGAAGGAGCGGCCACGGCGCACGTGAGTATAATGCTGCTCACTAACATACCATGGCAGCCAGGTCTTTAGCAGCATACTGGCTGCCATGGTAACCGATCGGAGCCCCAGCATTACACTGCTGGGACTCTGATCGGAACTGCCCACTGCCACCAATGCAGAGACTGAAGAACATTCCCGACCTCTGACAGGACGCTGTGATCCGCGCGATTAACCCTCAACTGAGGGGTTAATTGCGGCGGATCGCAGCGTGCAGTCATAGGGGCCAGGATATGGCCGGCACATGAACGCTACGTTGGTATTCAGGCATTCATTGGTGGCGCAGTGGCCACAGTCCCTCCCCTCGTCCTCCTACTCTGTTCTTATTGGTGGCCAGCGGCAGCCGCGCACAGTGGGGAGGGACTCCCTCCTTCTCCACTGTGCCGGCTCAGGAGAACATGGTGCGCGCCGAGAGCGCGATCATTCACTACTGCTCCGTGGTCATATCGCGGTCCGGCAATATAGGCGATATGCACAAAATCCATATCGTGGCACAAATTTATATCGCCTATATCGCCCACCCCTAATGTGTAGTGTTCCCAATGCATTTGTGTGTATGGAAATAAAAGCTATTAGAAGGATTTTTAGCTTTTATTAACTTTTTTTTTTTTTTTAAACACACGGCTATTATTTTGAACACCACTGTAGATAAGAGAAAACCCTGCTAAAGGTGGGTTTACACTACCAGATTGTCAGGGACGACAGTTCTTACAACGCTCGTTCTTGATAATACATGAGTGAAACGGTCATTCATACGTGCAACTAAATTATCGTTTCTGGGCAGCAGAATGTGCTTGTTTCTGACAGCCCTCTGCTGTCAGAAACAATGCAGCTGTGTGAGGACAAGAGACAGCAGCAGCCATTGCTCATCCTCATACTATGGAGGTGATCTCTGCATATAAATCCAGCATAAGTCTGCAGTAAACTGACAGCTATTCCTTCCATGTCCTTCATGCACTGGCACTATTAGCTTGGCAGAGTGTGAATGTGTTCATTGGGGACTGAGAATATATTCTCAGCTGCCAACTACCACCTTGACAGAAGGATTTGGGCATAATGAAATCCAACATGTCCGACCCTTCTTTCCCTTGATATCTTCTGTTGGGGGGAGAGTCAGGGGAGACACATTAGATGTTAGTCTTGGACCACATCATCAAATGAGTTTGGTCAGCTTTATTGTTGGCAAAACAAGCAAATTGACATGGGGGGAAAAAAGCACAGAATAAAGTTCCAAGAGTTAGTGTAATATGCTAAAGTTTTGATACAAGATACATTATTTAGCAAACAGAAGAACAGTGACACATAGGCACTGTGATGTAAGATGTAAATGAAATATCAGATATTAGGCAGTTTTCTATGATATGTGGACACTAACACCCATATTAATATGGAAGATGGCATGGCAGAGAACAAATTATATACTGCAGGGTAATGGTATGCTCAGGTCTCATGTAGTCATCCTGACATATTCCCTTCCAATGTGCACTTCATATGATGACTGAAGCAGGACGACTTTCTTCATGAATGTGAAGCCTTTTGTGTTTGTACGTCTTTGTACTTTCTGCTTTAGCTGTTTTAATGAGTCTGCTTACTGTGTTCTTTTATTTTTCTTCTTTTTTTCTCATTTACTAGCTCCCTAATCTTCTGTTCTACGGCCCACCCGGAACTGGGAAAACATCTACAATTTTGGCAGCAGCCAGAGAGCTGTATGGGTATGTAACAGTGAAAAAACAAAGGGCAAAGCTCCATTACCGGCTGAATCGCTGCTGATACTGCAACATTCTGGACATTTCATTTTATCCTGCTTTCTTTGTTTGATCCTTCAACATTATCTATAAAGATGTATTTGTTTAGCTGTGTAACACTAATGTCTTATGTAAACTGCTTATGATAGTCTGTTGCTTCCAAAATGACTGCCCCAGTAAAGAATACCACTGCTGCTGGTAAAGTTATAGCTATTATGGGTTAACTGGTTTGAACAAACTGTCTATTGCTGGTCCACAAAGTGTGAGAGACTGAGGAAAAGGTTTTCAATTGAAAACACAGAGGAGAACCATTGTGTGAATGCAAGTGTTTGGGCTGCAACACTAAAATATATATATATATATATATATATATATATATATATATATATATATATATATATATATATATATTTTTTTTTACTTTGCCTTTAGGTGGCTTTCAATTATTTTTAATTATTTTCAGGCCAGAATTGTTTCGACGGCGTGTTCTGGAATTAAACGCATCTGACGAAAGAGGAATACAAGTAGTTCGGGAGAAAGTGAAAAACTTTTCTCAGCTGACAGTTGGTGGATCCCGTTCTGAGTAAGCAGAATACTGTTCTCGTAACCTGATTGTACAATAAGTTACATTCAATAACAAAAATAACGCACCAAGAAGGAGTTTTTTTTTAATCAAATGAAACTTTGTGTGAAAGTAATGATGATATATGTAAGTAATTACAATATTAGAGCGAAATTTACGTTTATTGGGGAAAACTGTACAAGTGAAAGGAGGCTCTTGTACATTGTTGGGTCACCTCTCACCTGGATAGAAGATGAGATGCAGTTGGGTATGGAAGCATACAGGCTCTGTATGATATGCTGCTGCACATTTAGTTTCAGCTGGGCCTATAGGTTGTAAGCTGCTGTAGGTGGTGTCCCAGTTAGTTCCATAAATGCTCAATTGATAATAAATTTGGCGGCTGAGCAGGCTAAGAAAGTACTCCAATCTGGCGAAGACATTCCTGGGAACCCCTTACTGTGTGTAGACGAGCATTATCCTGATAAATACCAGTTGGAAGCCCAGTTATGAGCGGTAACACATGTGGCTACCGGATGTCCTGCATATATCACTGAGCTGTTAATGTCCCTTGTGTCACTACTAGGCAGGGCTCCAGATGGCGACCAAAATGGTCGCCCATGCGACTTAGAATTGCTAAATGGCGACAAGACTTTCTAGTCTTGTCGCCATTTGCGCCTAGACCCTCCACTGCTCTGCCTCTCACACACAAAGAAACTGACATGGCACGCGCTGCTGTCGGCGCATGCCATGTTCTTCTCAACAGCACAGGGGACAAGGAGGCAGTCCCTCCCTCCTGTACCGCTGCTTCCGCTTCCACCAATGGGCTGATAGAAGTGAGGAGGAGGGGCTGTGGCCACTGCACCACCAATGAATATAGTTTATGCCTGAAATACAAACGCAGGCTGCGCTGCGGGTGCCGGCCATATCCCTTACCCGGCACCCAGCCTCTATGACTGCGCACTGCGATCCGCCGCTATTAATCCCTCAGGTGGCGTATGGGATATGGCCGACACACGCAGCGCAGCCTGCTATTGTATTTCAGGCATAAACTATATTCATTGGTGGGCCCCCCCCCCCCCCCCCCCCCGTATTATAACTATTATAATCATTGGTGGCAGTGGCCACAGGGTCCCCCCCCCTCCCCTCCTCATTGGTGGCAGTGGCAGTTCTGATCGGAGCCCCAGCAGTGTATTGCGGGGCTCTGATTGGTTACCATGGCAGCCAGGACGCTACTCAAGCCCTGGCTGCCATAGTCTGCTCCCTGCTGCTGTGTGCACTATGCACAGAGCAGCAGGGAGAGTGTAAGTCCTATTCACCCTGATAGAGCTCTATCAGGGTGAATAGGACAAGGGATGAAAAGATCCCAGGTTCTAGCCCCTAAGGGGGTAAATAGTTATTAAATAAAAAGTAAAAAAAAAAAAAAACACACCAAAATATTACATTTAAATCACCCCCTTGCCCAGTTTTACATATAAAATATATAAACCAATAAATAAATATTACATATCGCCACGCCCGAAAAAAGTGCGACCTATTAAAATTATTTAAAAATATCTCCTATGCGGTGAACGCCGTATCAGAAAAAAATTAATAAAAAACATGCAATTTGCCATTTTTTTGTCACCTTGTCCTGACAAAAATTAGGATCGGACTGTTCTATTATGGTCCAGGCGTTCCATAAAATGTGGCATGCATGCGGCTTTTTTGGTGTTTTATTTTTTTTTAACGTGGTATCTAGTATCGCAATACTTTTTTTATGGTATCGAAATCGAGTCAAAATTTGGGTATCGTATCAACCCTAGGTAAGACATGTGGTTTTGTGCTTTTTTAATTATATGTATTTTAAATTTGGCGACTAAAAATTGTACGGTTCCTTGAAATTTTTTTTTTAGTCTGGAGCCCTACTAGGGTTGACTGATGTATGCAGTGGCTCCCCAGATCATCACACCAGCAGTTTGGGTAGTGCATTGCTCCACAGCTAAGGCAGGATTGAAGGGCTCTACACACAAACCTGACCATCATCAGATCCTGAACAGAACCTGGATTCTTCACTAGAGACTATATAGTTCCAGTCTGTATGAGCCCGGGTTTCTCATTATCGACAGCACTGCAGACGAAGCCGATGGTGGTTGGTTGTCAATGGCAGGACATGTAATGTTTGCTTTGACACTAAATTTCCTTCTGCTAAGCGCTTGGGAATGGTTGGGTAGAGACCGACCTGTGCAATGAAGGTGACACCTGTGGGGTGGTGGACAACAAAACTGTAGGAGCTGCTTGTCGGTGGATCAAATGAGGGGAAAAAAAACTATGGCTTTGGGATGGATGTTGTCAGTATGTGCCCTACCATACAGCAGCTTCTTCATTCACTTACTCCGAGTAAGCAGCTCAGTATGGAAATAAACCACATACAATTGCAGAGTAACGTAGTTTCTCGTTCATTCCATTGGGGGACACAGACCATGGGTATAGCTTAGAGATATTACTAGGAGGGACACTATGCAAAAAAAGAAGCTCCTCCTCCTCGGGCTATACCCCCAGGCACCTCCAGGAGAACTTCAGTCTTTGCTTAGTGTCCGTTCAAGGAGGTTGACATTTATTCTTCTCCTGTTTGTTATTTTTTTCTGGTTTCAGATGGGGACGCAGGTCAGCATTGCGCTTTCCTGGCCCCTGTGGAGGGTCTGCCACGGTCTTCTGAAGGTTCCTGGCTACCTCCCATTCCCCCACAGAAGAAAAGTGGATCCAGGCTCGACATGTTAGCTCTGGCATCCCACCAGCTGCTGGGACACCTGCTGCCTACCCTCCACCAGAGCACTGCTCTCCTTGATTGGAGTCAGACGTCTGAAGAGGTGAATCCCTGCTGGTCTGGACATCGAGGGAGCATGCTGTGCAGATAAGTATTGCCTGCTTCAATCTCCCTCCTTTTCCCCCCCTCCCCCCACCCCTTCATGTCGTCTGTCTGGCGCTCTGTGACCTGAGGTGAGCTAGAGAAGGACCGGCTGGGGGCATTTTTTCCCGTTGGGAGGGGGCCTTTCTGGGGAGGGCTGGTGATTCCACTGATACCTGCCTGCAGCTCAGTCTATGGCCGCATCGGCGGCAATCTTGGCACTGAAGGAGTGTATTTTATCTTATGGCCGCTGCGCTCTCTGCAGCTCCCGCCGGCCTGCTCCTCCCGATATTAACCCCCGCTGCGCCGTTTCTGGCGAAGGGGTGTATTTGAAATGCGCGCGCGCTTATTTCGCGCGCTTATTTCGCGCCGCAATGACGCGTCCAAGGGGGCGGAGCCTCGGCGTCCAGCTCTATCTCTCCCTACGCCGGAGACTCTGCTGGATTGCGGCCGTGCAGCTCCTCAGTTCTCGGTGCCGGAGACTTCTGCTGTTTTTTTTTTTGGAATACCATCATGCCTAAACCTGGGGCCCCTAAGCCTTCCAAGGCTTCCTCTCAGGCTCCACTGGAGTCATGTAAAATATGCCTTAGGCCTTTTTCTGTCACTGGTTCCTGTGACTCATGCCCTGCTCCCGGACAGGATCAGCCTCCTTCTCTTGCTCAGCCCGGTCCTCCCTCTGCCCCTGCGGATCCAGCGGTACCCGCCCGGGCCTCCGCCATGTCTAATGCGGCAGCTGATCTGGCCTTAGTTGCCAAGGCAGCCATGTCCTTCATGGAGCGCATGGCGGCTACTACTCCAGTGGCATCCACCACTCCATCCCCTCTCAGCGACTCTCACAGAGGGCGTCTGACTTCTAAAAGGCAGCGTGAGCGGCAGCATTCCTCCTCGGATGACTCCGCTTCTCCCCCTCGCCTTGAGGCATGCCCGGTTGACTCTCCCCCTCGCAGGGAGCGCAAATCCGATGGGGAATTGTCCGGATCGGACGAAGTCACGGAGCGGGAACCCCTGCCTAAGCTTTCCACCATGGTAACCGAGTTGGTGGCAGCTGTCCGTGACACTTTTAATATACAAGGGGATTCTCCTCCCTCCACTAGTCGGGAGTTCTCCCTTTTTCCACCCAAGAAACAGGAGTCCGCCGTGTTCCCTATTCACGAGGAATTCACTGCGGTCCTATCAAAAGCTTGGGATCGACCTAATCAAAAATTTTCGGCCACCAAGCGTATGGATACGCTTTATCCTTTTCCAGCTGACACAGTGGAAAAGTGGACTTCTTCCCCTAAGGTAGATCCTCCGGTGGCCAGGTTAGCCAAGAACACGGCCCTTCCCGTCCTAGACGGTTCCTCTCTGCAGGATGCGGTGGACAGACGTTTGGATTCACTTTCCAAGTCCATCTTCTCGCTGGCGGGCGCTTCCCTGCGACCGGCCTTTGCGTCGGCTTGGGTCGCCAGAGCCCTTACAACGTGGTTGCAGCGCCACCACCAGGATCTGTCAGAGCAGGACGCCTCTGCAGATACTCTGGATTTTATCATCCAGATGTCTCAAGCGTCTAAATATCTCTGTGAGGCTTCAATGGACATCGGCTCCCTCTTTGCCCGTATTTCGGCCCTCTCTGTCATTCAGCGCAGGGAGGTCTGGCTGAAGGTGTGGGATGCTGATGCCTCATCCAAGCGATCCCTCGCTAACCTTCCCTTTGAAGGGTCCAGGCTCTTTGGGGCTCAACTAGATGAATTCATTTCTGCCGCAACAGGGGGCAAGAGCACTCATCTACCCCAGCCCAGGACCAAGCGTCCCTTTCGGTCTCGGCCTTCAGGTTTCCGGGGCCAGTCCTTTCGTCGCTTCTCCACTGCCAGGACGCCGTCATCCTCATCGGCAGGGGGGTCCCAGGACTCCCGCAAGAAGCCTTTCTTCAAGCCCCAGCCTTCTTGGCGGCCTCGGGCGCAGTCAGCCCGTCCTCCTGCTCCCAAGCAACCCTCCGCATGAAGGGGTGCCCCCACCCCTCGTGGTGGGGGGCCGTCTGCTCTCCTTTCAACAGGTCTGGAGGGCTCACGTTCAGGACGCCTGGGCTCTGGAAGTGGTGACGTCCGGCTACAAGTTGGAGTTCGCGTCCAGCCCGCCGGAACGTTTTTTCCCTTCTCGCGTTCCGGGGGATCCAGCCAGGGCCTCGGACCTCTTTTTTGCGGTCTCCTCTCTTCTGGACCGTGGTGTCATTTCCCCCGTTCCCCCAGAAGAGCAAGGGACAGGTTTTTACTCAAACCTGTTCGTTGTTCCAAAGAAAGAGGGGTCAGTGCGTCCAATCTTGGATCTAAAACTTCTCAACAAGTTTCTACGGGTGCGGAAGTTTCGCATGGAGTCCCTTCGCTCCGTTATTGCTTCTCTGCTTCCAGGAGAATTTCTCGCGTCTGTGGACATTCAAGACGCCTATTTGCACGTCCCTATTGCAGAGTCCCACCATCGCTTTCTGCGCTTTGCCATAGGGGGGCGTCATTACCAGTTCGTCGCCCTACCTTTTGGGTTGGCAACCGCCCCTCGAGTTTTTACGAAGATTCTGGCGCCTCTCATGGCGCTTCTTCGCACCAGGGGCATCTCTTTGTTACCATACCTAGACGACATCTTGATAAAAGCTCCGTCTCTTCCACAGGCCGAGGACAGCATCCGAATCACGGTTCAATCCCTGGAACGGTTCGGATGGCTGATCAATCTCCCCAAGTCCTCTCTGCACCCCTCCCAGAGACTTTCGTTCCTGGGGATGATCTTGGACACCTCGATTTCTCGGGTGTTTCTTCCAGATTCCAAGGCTTCCCAGATTCGTCTGGCAGTGGTGCTCCTTCTACGCTCTCCACGTCCCACCATTCGGGAGTGCATGCGGGTGCTGGGCCTTATGGTCTCCTCTTTCGAGGCGATTCCGTACGCCCAATTTCACACTCGTCCGCTACAACAGATGATCCTTGCCCTCTGGAACAAGAACCCTCGGGGTCTAGACACTCCTGTTCGTCTGTCCCGGCAAGTTCGAGCGTCTCTCCCTTGGTGGCAGTCTCCCCTGAACCTATCGTCAGGAAAGTCCTTCCTTCCGTTCTCCTGGACGATAGTCACCACCGACGCCAGCCTCATCGGTTGGGGAGGTGTTCTCCGGAACCTCACAGTTCAGGGTGTCTGGTCGACGGAGGAATCCCGTCTCCCGATAAACGTTTTGGAATTGAGGGCGATTTTCCACTCCCTCTCCCATTGGACTCCTCTCCTGGCGACTCGCCCGGTGCGGGTTCAGTCGGACAATGCCACGGCTGTGGCTTATGTCAACCATCAGGGCGGGACTCGCAGTCGGGCAGTAATGCGGGAAGTAGCGAGGATCCTCTTATGGGCGGAGTCTCATGTTCCAGTATTGTCGGCAGTGTACATCCCGGGAGTCGACAATTGGACGGCGGATTTTCTGAGTCGCACCAAGGTGGATCCGGGAGAGTGGTCTCTCCATCCGGAGGTGTTCGAGGACATCTGCCACCGATGGGGCCGTCCGGACGTAGATTTGATGGCTTCCCGGCTCAACCACAAGGTGCCGGTGTATCTTGCCCGCGCTCGAGACCCACGGGCGGACGGGGTGGACGCGCTGGTATTTCCATGGCAGCGGTTCAGCTTCCTTTACGTCTTCCCTCCGATTCCTCTGTTGCCGAAGGTGCTGCGCAAGATCGAGGCGGAGGGGATACCAACCATTCTCGTCGCTCCGGATTGGCCTCGTCGCGCCTGGTTCTCCAGCGTCGCTCGTATGTTGGCGGACGTCCCGTGGCCTCTGCCCGACAGAGAGGATCTCTTGTCTCAGGGGCCGCTCTTCCACCAGAATTCACGGCAGCTACGTTTAACGGCGTGGCTGTTGAGACCGCCATCCTGAGGAAGAGAGGCTTCTCTGATGCGGTGGTAAGAACCATGATCAGGGCTCGAAAGCCGGCTTCTTCACGAATCTATTATCGCACCTGGAAGGCCTTCCTGGTGTTTTGTGAGAAATCGGGCTACTCGCCCCTACGTTTCTCTGTCCCAGTGGTGCTGTCTTTTCTCCAGTCCGGCCTCGACATGGGTCTGTCGCTCAGTTCTTTAAAGGGTCAGGTTTCTGCTTTGGCTATCTTTTTTCAGAGGTCCATTGCCTTTTTGAGACCTGTAAAAACCTTCCTGCAGGGGGTGGCGCATTCGGTTCCTCCGTATGTGCCTCCCTTGCCCCCCTGGGATCTCAACTTGGTTCTGCGCGCCCTTCAGGCGGCGCCTTTTGAACCTCTGAGGGAGATCTCTCTGGTTTTACTCACCTGGAAGGTAGTTTTTCTGGTGGCCATAACCTCCATCAGGCGAGTTTCGGAGCTGGCCGCACTTTCCTGCCGGGAACCTTTTCTGGTCTTTCACCAGGATAAGGTGGTGCTCAGGCCGGTGCCTTCTTTTTTGCCCAAGGTGGTTTCTCCCTTCCACCTTAACGAGGATCTTGTCCTGCCCTCTTTTTGTCCTTCTCCGGTGAACCCCAAGGAATGTGCTCTCCACTCCCTGGACGTCGTCAGGGCCCTGAAGGTGTACCTGGGGGCTACCGCTTCCTTCCGGCGTTCAGACTCTCTCTTTGTGATTCCTGAAGGGTCCCGTAAGGGCCTGGCGGCTTCCAAGGTCACCGTGGCGCGGTGGATCCGTTCCGCTATTGCTGCGGCATATCGCGCTCGCGGCCACGTTCCGCCGTCGCGGATTACCGCTCACTCCACAAGGGCAGTGGGTGCTTCCTGGGCTAGACGCAATCGCGCATCCGTTTCCCAGTTGTGTAAGGCGGCCACTTGGTCGTCCTTACATACTTTCACAAAGTTTTATCAGTTACACTCTCTGGCCTCGGCTGATGCTGCTCTTGGGCGCAGGGTATTGCAGGCTGTGGTTCCGGTTTGACTACTGGACGTTTATTCCTGGCGGTGTTGGATTTGTTCTTTTTTCCCACCCCATGGACTGCTTTGGGACGTCCCATGGTCTGTGTCCCCCAATGGAATGAACGAGAAAAGGAGATTTTTGTGAAACTCACCTGTAAAATCTTTTTCTCGTAATTTCCATTGGGGGACACAGCTCCCGCCCCCTTTTTTGGTTTACGCCTTAGGGTGTGCTGTGTGATGGTTTCCATAATGTTTTGTTTCCGTTCTCCTTCTCCTACTGCTTTTGCAACGACTGAAGTTCTCCTGGAGGTGCCTGGGGGTATAGCCCGAGGAGGAGGAGCTTCTTTTTTTGCATAGTGTCCCTCCTAGTAATATCTCTAAGCTATACCCATGGTCTGTGTCCCCCAATGGAAATTACGAGAAAAAGATTTTACAGGTGAGTTTCACAAAAATCTCCTTATTTCATATTCTGTACAAGACTCGGCCTGTATAAGATTCATGTTCTGTCAGTGTACATCACAAAGCACAATTTAAAAATAAATAGCAACTTGGTAGATTTATGGCCATATCAGCATGGGGCAGTTATGGCTTCTGTCTTTTCTGCATATGACTTTCTTTTCTTTTTGTTTGCAGTGGCAAACCGTGCCCCCCATTTAAAATCGTTATCCTGGATGAAGCCGACTCTATGACATCAGCTGCACAGGCTGCTTTGAGGCGCACCATGGAAAAAGAGTCTAAAACGACTCGATTTTGTCTCATTTGTAATTATGTCAGTAGGTAAGTTCTTTGTTTCGGACAGTTTCATTGGTACATTATAAACAACCCACTTAGGGTCCATTCACTCGTCCGCAATTTCGTTCCGCATTTTGCGGAACGGAATTGTGACCCATTCATTTCTATGGGGCAGCACGATGTGCTGCCCGGATCTGGAATTGCGGATCCGCACTTCCGGGTCCGCAATTCCGATCCCGAAAAATATAGAACATGTCCTATTCTTGTCCGCAATTGCGGACAAGAAAAGGCATTTTCTTTTAAGTGCCGGCGATGTGCGAACTGCAAAATGTGGAACGCACATCGCCGATGTCCGTGTTTTGCGGATCCTTGGATCCGCAAAACACACACGGACGTATGAATGCACCCTTACTCTCTAGTAATACTGCAGGACCTATTTAGGCCAACCAGTTGTCTTGAGCTGGCTATACACTAGAGATTTCATGGTTAGTCTGTAAAGGTCAGGTGGGCAGCACGATGGCTCAGTGGTTAGCACTGGTGCCTTGCAGAGCTGGGGTCCTGAGTTTGTATCCGCCCAGGGATGACATCTGCATAGAGTTTGTATGTTCTCCCCATGTTTGTGTTGGTTTCCCCCAGGTAGTGTGGTTTCTTCCCACACTCCAAAAACATGCAGATAGGAAAATTGGCTTCCTATGAAGTTAATCCTAGCGTGCGTTGTGGGTAGAGTTTGGCGACCACTGACTTCCCAGGGAGTCTTCCCAGTCACACAACTATCCCTGTGCTTTGAGTCCCTGTGAGAAAAGCGCATTACAAATCTTTGTCGTGTGTTATTACAAATGTTTGTCATTGTTTTTCTGGATGACAGTCATGAGTTAAAAAGACAAGTTTATTTAGGCCCTGATTTGTGACCTGGGATTGGGATGTAAAACTGTTTGAAAAAGGTCTTTTATTACTTGATCAACTTTAAAGGGGTTATTCTCAGGATAGGTCATTATTATTAGATTGGCAGGGGTCCGAATCCCAACTCCCCTGCCAATCAGCTATTTCAGGGAACCGTTGTGCTCACAGATATCTTGTGTGCAGCAGGCTCCCAACAGCTTTCCAAGCACAGTGCTGTACATTGTATAGTGGTTGTTCTTGGTTTTGCAGCTTAGCCTCATTCACTTGAATGGGGCAGGCTGAGCTGCAATGAAGCAATGTTACCAATGTACGGTGAAGTCACATAGCCTAGGACGAGGCTGCGGTGCTCACAAAGCTCCTAGCCTCTTCTAACAGCTGATCGGCAGGGGGTCCCAGGAGATGGACTCCTGCCAAACTGATATTAATGACCATAGAAGGTATTCTGACTCCGATTGTTGTGATGGCGATCTATCCCTTGTAAGACCTCTCTGCCTGGCCTGTATAAGCAGATATAATCACTGCGGACAATCATCATCAGATAGCTGAACTCTCCAATACCGTGTTCATCCACAAGTTGCTTTATTAAGTTGCTTTATTCTGTACATCAAACAGGATACAGCAGAATGAATGGATCTCAGTATTATGCGGTCAAAAGATGATACTTTCTTTAGCATACCATGAAGAATACATGTGTCCCTGTTACATGTGGCCTGTTAGCTGCATCCATGACACAGGACGCTCTGTACTCCAGAAGAAGGGTGGAGCATTACAAAGGAAATAAGTCATAGATCTCAGGGAAGGGAACATGAAAAACAAGTGCGTTACCAAATGGTACAAAAGAATAAACTATATAAATTCCCATCTACAATAATGTAAATATTAACTGTGTAACAGCATAGAGGAAGAGCAGCATATTTTCCTTTATGGATTTGTGTGTTGTAATTCATCACATTATACAGTAGCAGCAAAGTGGATGAAATGTTATCAAATCTCATCCAGACGCTGAGGAAAAAATTCCGCTAGTCACTTGACATGCAGTAGTCTTTAAATATGTAGTGTCAATTCTTTGGCTCCTACACAGGAAAAACTGAGAAGATTTGCACAGTTTACATAATTTGACTTGCAGATATTGATGCAATGTATGCCCATGGTAAAGTGGCCTAAAGCTGGTATTACATCATTAATGAATATGGCTGTGTACCGTGTTAATCCAAGGACTGCACACACCTTTTTTTTTCAGCTCAATATATTCCTATAGACGGTAACTGATACCTGTTGCTACTGTTGTGCAATGAAACAATGCGCACAAGCCTTTACCACACTGAAGCCAAGGTTTGTTGTATATGCCAGGAAAAGCTGCCAGTACAGACCCCAAACATCTCCATAACACTCTACCCAACAGTGGCTAAAAGAGTGTCCTTTGTTCCTCTCCAGATACAATGTTGGTGTTCCATTTTTATGTAGTATGGTATAGCATATACTGCAATATTCCATGTGAAGGTATACATAAAAAAGTACTGTATTTTTACAGGGAGAAATCTAGGGATGACACTGCTATGGGGGGGGGGGAATCTGGGGATGACACTGCTATGGGGGGGGGGGGAAATCTGGGGATGACACTGCTATGGGGGGGGGGAGAAATCTGGGGATGACACTGCTATGGGGGGGGGGGGAGAAATCTGGGGATGACACTGCTATGGGGGGGGGGGGATCTGGGGATGACACTGCTATGGGGGGGGGGGGGGATCTGGGGATGACACTGCTATGGGGGGGGGGGGGAGAAATCTGGGGATGACACTGCTATGGGGGGGGGGGGAGAAATCTGGGGATGACACATACAGTGCCTTGCAAAAGTATTTTTTGTATTTTGGTGCCTCACAACCTGGAATTAACATGGATTGTTTGAGGCTTTGTATCATTTACTTTACAGAACATGCCCACAACTTTTGAAGATATAATTATTATTATTTTTTATTGTGAATCAAGCAACAAATAGGACAAAATATAAATATTCAAATGTTTCACTGTGGGGATGGTGTTCTTTGGGTGATGTGATGTGTTGGGTTTGCTCCAGACATAGCGTTTTCCTTGATGGCTGAAAAGTTCCATTTTAGTCTCGTCAGACCAGAGCCCCTTCCTCCATGCATTTTGGGAGTCTCCCACATGCCTTTTCGCAAACTCACATCATGCCTTTTTGTTTAGCTGAAAGTAAGGGCTTTCTTCTGGCCACTCTGCCATAAAGCCCAACTCTATGGAGCGTACGGCTTATTGTTGTCCTATGTACAGATACTCCAGTCTCTGCTGTGGAACTTTGCAGCTCCTCCAGGGTTACCTTAAGTCTTTGTGCTGCCTCTCTGATTAATGCCCTCCTTGGCCGGTCCGTGAGTTTTGGTGGGCGGCCGTCTCTTGGCAGGTTTGCTGTTGTGCCATGTTCTTTCAGTTTGGTTATGATGGGTTTGATGGTGCTCCTGGGCATCATCAAAGATTTGGATATTTTTTTTATAACCTAACCCTACTTCTCAACAACATTCTCCCTTACTTGTTTGGAGAGTTCCTTGGTCTTGGCAGTGTTTTGTTAGTGATGCCTCTTGCTTAGGTGTTGCAGCCTTTCAAAAAAGGTGTGTATATGTAATGACAAATCATGTGACATTTAGATTGCACACAAGTAGACATCATTTCACTAATTATGTGACTTCTGAAGGTAATTGGTCGCACCAGAGCTTTTTATGGGCTTCCTAACAAAGGGGGTGAATACATACGTAGGGGTGGGCGATATAAATTTGTGCCACGATATGGATTTTGTGCATATAGCCGGACCGCGATATGACCACGGAGCGGTAGTGAATGATCACGCTCTCTGAGCGCACCATGTTCTCCTGAGCCGGCACAGTGGAGAAGGAGGGAGTCCCTCCCTCCCCACTGTGCGCGGCTGCCGCTGGCCACCAATAGGAACAGAGTAGGAGGAGCAGGGGCGGGACTGTGGTTACTGCGCCACCAACGAATGCCTGAATACCAACGTAGCATTCATGTGCCGGCCATATCCCGGCCCCTGACTGCACGCTGCGATCTGCCGCAATTGACCCCTCAGTTGAGGGGTTAATCGCGCAGATCACAGCGTCCTGTCAGAGGTCGGGTGCCGGGAATGTTCTTCAGTCTCTGCATTGGTGGCAGTGGGCAGTTCCGATCGGAGTCCCAGCAGTGTAATGCTGGGGCTCCGATCGGTTACCATGGCAGTCAGGACGCTACTGAAGTCCTGGCTGCCATGGTATGTTAGTGAGCAGCATTATACTCACGTGCGCCGTGGCCACTGGTCGCGCCTTCTTCTGTCTGTGCGGCGCATTGCTAATGCTTATAGCAATGCGCCGCACAGACCTATGAGAAAAAGGAGCGGCCACGGCGCACGCGAGTATAATGCTGCTCACTAACATACCATGGCAGCCAGGACTTCAGTAGCGTCCTGGCGGCCATGGTAACCGATCGGAGCCCCAGCATTACCTTGCTGGGACTCCGGAACCGCCCACTGCCACCAATGATGGAGGGGGACCCTGTGGCCACTGCCACCAATGATTAATACTGGGGAGCGAGGGGGGGTGGGTTTGAGTTAACAGAGGGGGCTGATAGGAGGGAGAGGCTGGGGGGGGCACATGAGAGGCTGGGGGGGCACATGAGAGGCTGGCTGCCATGGTCAGCTCCCTGCTGTTGTGTGCACAGGGCAGCAGGGAGAGTGTAAAGTCCTATTTTAATAGAGCTCTATTAGGGTGAATATGACGGGTTCTAGCCCTTAAGGAGGCTAATAGTTATTAAATAAAGTAAAAAAAATAAATAAAAAAAGTTTAAACACCCCCCCCCCCCCCCCCCCCCCCCCCCCCCCCCCCCCCCCCCCCCCCCCCCCTCCTCAAATATAGAAAACCAATATATTGCGATACAGGGGTGTGGAATTCCTATCGCCCGACGCCCGGGACATGCAGTTCCGGGCGCCGGGCAAGTAGCAGGGACATGTCGGTTGGGCAGTAATAGGAGCGGTGCCAGGGGCGGACTGACCGGTCGGCACTTCGGACATGGTCCGAGGGCCCGGCCGGGATGGGGGCCCGCCCCAGAATAACATTACACCAGGCCCCGCTCACTGTAATAGTAATATTCCTATGTGAACAACTTGAAATCCCCTGCGATCCTCTCCCTCTCTGTACTCACAACCTCAGTAGCATAGAGGCAGCAGCAGGCAGTGTAATAGGAGCCGACAGTGGAAGCTAGCCCCGCCCCTCCCTCCAACCAATCAGAGGCAACCAGAAGTCCAGCACTGACTCACAGCACAGGGGGAGTCGCAGGGACTCAGAGAATCGTCTGAGAGTTTATTAGTTAAAAGAATCGAATGAGTCACAGACTGTGTCACCGAGTCCCTGCCAGGCTTCCTGCTCTGCGGCTCCCTGTCTCCTGACAAGTCCGTCCGGGGGGGGGTGGTATAGTATTGCATGTAGCAGAGCTGTGTGTGTACAGTGTGCTTGCAGCAATGTAGCAGAGCTGTGTGTGTGTGTGTACAGGGTGCTTGCAGCAATGTAGCAGAGCTGTGTGTGTGTGTGTACAGGGTGCTTGCAGCAATGTAGCAGAGCTGTGTGTGTGTGTGTACAGGGTGCTTGCAGCAATGTAGCAGAGCAGGAAGCCTGGCAGGGACTCGGTGACACGTCTCTGACTCATTTGATTCTTTTAACTAATAAACTCTTAGACCGTTATCTAAATCCCTGCAATAACTATACAGTGTAATTACATCAGTCTGCTCCACTGCAGCAGAGCTGACTCGGCAAGTGAACCGAAGATTCGATGAGCTGAGCATGCGCATTGATCTTCAGTTCACTTGCTTCTGTGGGCTCAGGAAGTGAACCGAAGATCCGATTCATGAAAAAAATCCGAACTTCCCATCTCTAAAACTCAGTAGCAGGCCGGGCGGCAGCGCAACTCACTGACGTCACGCGCCTGCTCCTCCTACTTCATTTATAAAGTGGGAGGAGCAGGCGCGTGACGTCAGTGACAGCATTATGTCAGTGTTATCCAATACATTCCAGAACTGTAAGGGTTACATAGCATCATAAATCAGTATAATGCTATGTGACCCCAGTCAGCGCTTGCAGGTCAGGCCGGGAGCTGCGATGTGGACAGGCAGCGGGAGGAACGCTCATACAGTATAACGTCTCCCTGTGGCCCCCACCCCCATACAGTATAACATCTCCCTGTGGCCCCCGCCCCCATACAGCATAACGTCTCCTTGTGGCCCCCGCCCCATACAGTATAACGTTAGTATAAGTTCAGGACTAGTAGATGGTCATGAGGGACAAGTAGATTGAGCCCCCACTTTAGTCCTTCGACAAGTAGTTTTTTTTTTAATTTCCACACCCCTGCGATATATATCGCATATCGCACATGCTTAAAATTATATCGCAATATAGATTTTAGGCCATATCGCCCACCCCTAACATACGCACATACCAATTTTCTGTTTTCTATTTCTAAACAATAGTTTTATTTATATATTTTTCTTATTTCACTTCACCAATTTAGACTATTGTGTTCTGATCCATCACATAAAATTCAGATTAAAAAAACATTAAACTTGAGGCTGTAATGTAACAAAATATGAAAAAAGTCAAGTATATAGCATCTTATGCTATATATGTGTCATCCACAGATCCAATACAGGGGGTGGGGGCTGGCATCTGGTGTGGTAATGTCAGCGGGGCCCGATGCAGTCACTGTATTCTATTACATCGGGCCCAACTCGCTGTAGTATTAATAGGTAACGTGTAGGCATGGGCGCTGTTTTAAACCATAGTAGTACTCTGCAGCATAGAGAAATCCTTGTAGTATGATACTCGCTTAAAACTCCTGTAGACGGGTAGCGGCCTCATAACGTCATTCACTACGTCACGCGCCTGCTACTCCCACTTTATGAATGGAGCAGGTGCGTGACATAGTGAAAGAAGTTACGCTGCCGCCGCCCGCCCGCCCTACCTCCAGGAGTTTCAAGTGAGTACTGTACTACATGGATTTCTTAATTGGTGTAAATGGCAGTGTTCACCCCATAAGACGCACTGCCATTTCTCTCCCCCCCCCCCCCCCCCCACACTTTTGGGGGGGGGGGGGGGGAGTGCGTCTTATAGGGCGAAAAATACAGTATACTTCTTGGTGCATTGTATACTTTTCTTTTATTTTCCTCCCTTGTCGTTGCGCTGTCAGTCTAGTCCTATGAAACGAACAACACAGCTGCTATTACTGTCTTCGACCTACTATTATATTTAGACTACCTTACAACAGCAGTATACTTACAGTAGTTTCCGCTGGAATTCAGGTCGTTTAAGCTTGACTGCTGATTTCTTATAGTTTCTTCAGTTTATTAAAGACTATTCTATTTGGTGCATTTGCTTCATAAATAGATAAAACTTGACATAGTGTACCAGAAATGCACCAGATTTTGACAAGGTATATGCGCAATCGGGGGCGGATTAAGTGCATGATAGGCCTGACGCTGTCTACCCAACTCGGGGCCCCTCCTTCCATTTTAGTTAAAAATGTTTCTGTATGAAGAGGCTGCGATGCTTTGTGAGTGCCACAGTCTCTTCCTAGGGCATATGACATCACATTCATCATTCACATGGCCTAGGTGCAGCGCTGTCCCATATGAGTGATTGGGTCTGAGCTGCAATACCAAGCGCAGTGCTATCAAATGGACAGAACTGTGCTTGGTAAGGTGCAAGAGGCTGCGGCGCTCACTAGAACATCGCGGTCTCCTCAAACAGCTGATTGGCGGAGTGCCAGGAGTCAGACACCCACCATCTCATAACTCTCGGAGTACAGATGTCATAGATGTTACCTGCAGTCCTATGTAACGCCCCACATAACAGTGAATTATTGTGTTATGCAGGGTACTACATAGGGCTGCAGGGAACATCTACTACATTATCTGCACACAGTTAGCACTGTTATCTGGGCTGTTACAAATTTGCCAAATTTAAAATACATATGATTATAATAAAAAAAAGACTTGGAGGAGATGATGAGATGAAGGTCGCAGTAGTGAGCCAGCTCTACATATAGGGGAATATAGCACCACATACCTGTTACATCCAGTAACATCTCCTGTCATGTAGACCTTCTCTTTCCACTTCCCCTGCGCCTGACCCAGACCGCCATGACACATTCTTTAAGCCTCATCTCGTCTCTACAGAGTTTACTATTAAGTGATTTGCCCCATTGTAATTATTTGCCCCTACAGTAATATGTCCTCTTCTGCCCCCCAAAGTTGACACACAAAAAAATAAAAATATAAAGGCTAATACTTACCGGTGTCCGTGATGGTAAGGCAGGCGCGCGTACATCAAAGCCCTGCACCACGTCATGCGTGCGGGTCTGCACTGGGCTTTTACTACCACATAGGCTTCAGGCCTAGTAGGCCTGAAGCCTATAGCAGTGATCGGCGGGACAGGGAACTTAGAGCTCCCATGCCCCGCCGTAGTTTGGGTTGGTGTTGGGGCCCCCCAGCGATGCCGGGCCCAGGGCTACAGACCCAAACGCCCCAATTATAATCTGCCACTGTGCACTATCAATAGTGCTTTCTGATGAAAGTATTTTTAAAATAATTTTCTAGGGAGATGCAGTAAAAAACCCGGAAAGGGTTAAAAAAAACAAAAAAAAAACTCATTGGTCCGTTATTCTGATGCTCTGTTCTCAGCTGCTCTCCACTTTCTGGTACCAGGTCCACACACAGGAAATGGCTTGGAATGCCTGCTTAGCCATTTACTGAGGTGGATCACTTCTGCTCCCGCCAGGGTTTGGCTGAGCAGCTGTTCCATACCGTTTCCTGTGTTGAGCTAGGAACAGGAAGTGGAGAGCAGCAGGGATTGATGAGGTGAGTAATAATGGCCTTAGTTTTTTTTTTTTTTTTTTTTGTTTTTCTATTAAAAAAAAAAATAGCGCTCTGGGAAAAAAAAACTTTAACTTTTAATATGTTGGATCTTTCTTGTAGGATTATTGAACCTTTAACATCGAGATGTTCTAAGTTTCGATTTAAACCTCTGGCAGATGGCATACAAACCCAAAGAATTCTGGATATCTGCAAAAAGGAAAATGTGCAAATTACAACTGAGGTATGTGTCTTTTTTTTTTTTTTTTTGGTGTGGGGGGGAGGGGTAGTATTTATTTTTGATTTATTTTTTTATCTTTCTCACCACTGGAAAATTTCTACATTACTTGCTGAATGAGAAAATGTTGACCCTTTTAGTAGTCAGTTATTTGTCCTTAACCTCTTTAGGACAAAGGGCGTACAGCTGCGGTTTGCGGCTTTTTATGGTGCGGGCGGCGGTGCCATCGGGTCTCCATGGGGCTGTAAAGGGGACCCAATGGCATGGAAGGCAGCGCGATGCCTTCCTGTGACGTGCCTGTGAGATCCAGCCCCCTGGATCTCACAGGCCGGAAGCTGTATGAGTAATACACACAGTATTACTCATACAGCCAATGCATTCCAATACAGAAGTATTGGAATGCATTGTAAAGGATTAGACCCCCAAAAAAATTAAGTTTCAAGTAAAAATAAACAAACGTCATTTCCCCCCCCAAAAAGTTGAAAAAATAGGGGGGAAAAAATAGACACATTCAGTATCGCTGCGTGCGTATAGACCGGCTCTATAAACATATCATGTGACCTAACCCCTCAGATGAACACTGTAAAAAAAAAAAAAAACTGTGCTAAATAAACCATTTTTTTTTTTGTCACCTTACATCACAAAAAGCAATTATATTATTGTGTAAAACTTACATAAAGTATACATATTAGGTATCGCCGTGTCTGTATAGACCAGCTCTATAAAAATATCACATGACCTAACCCCTCAGATGAACACCATAAAAAATAAAAACTGTGCTAAATAAACCATTTTTTGTCACCTTA
Organism: Bufo bufo; assembly: GCF_905171765.1. Taxonomy (NCBI): domain Eukaryota; kingdom Metazoa; phylum Chordata; class Amphibia; order Anura; family Bufonidae; genus Bufo; species Bufo bufo. The sequence continues at coordinate 219,077,198 of NC_053392.1, forward strand.
CATCACAAAAAGTGTAATAGCAAGCGATCAAAAAGTCATATGCACCCCAAAATAGTGCCAATCAAACCGTCATCTCATCCCTCAAAAATCATACCCTACCCAAGATAATCGCCAAAAAACTATGGATCTCAGACTATGAAAACCCTAAAACATGATTTATTTTTGGTGCCAAAACAGCTATTTCTTGTTACCTTGCCTCACAAAAAGTGTAATATAGAGCAACTAAAAATCATATGTACCCTAAACTAGTACCAACAAAACTTCCACCCTATCCCATAGTTTCTAAAATGGGGTCACTTTTATGGAGTTTCTACTCTAGGGGTGCATCAGGGGGGCTTCAAATGGGACATGGTGTCAAAAAAAACAGTCCAGCAAAATCTGCCTTCCAAAAACCGTACGGCATTCCTTTCCTTCTGCGCCCTGCCGTGTGCCCGTACAGCAGTTTACGACCACATATGGGGTGTTTCTGTAAACTACAGAATCAGGGCCATAAATATTGAGTATTGTTTGGCTGTTAACCCTTGCTTTGTAATTGGAAAAAAAATATTAAAATTGAAAATCTGCCAAAAATGTGAAATTTTGAAATTGTATCTCCATTTTCCATTAATTCTTGTGGAACACCTAAAGGGTTAACAACGTTTGTAAAATCAGTTTTGAATACCTTGAGGGGTGTAGTTTCTAGAATGGGGTCATTTTTGGGTGGTTTCTATTATGTAAGCCTCACAAAGTGACTTCAGACCTGAACTGGTCCTTTAAAAAGTTGGTTTTTGAAAATTTCTGAGAAATTTCAAGATTTACTTCTAAGCTTCTAAGCCTTGTAACATCCCCCAAAAATAAAATGTCATTCCCAAAATAATCCTAACATGAAGTAGACATATGGGGAATGTAAAGTAATAACTATTTTTGTAGGTATTACCTTGTATTGTATTATAGAAGTAGAGAAATTGAAACTTAGAAATTTGATAATTTTTCTAAATTTTTGGCAAATTTGGTATTATAATATTTATTTTATTTTTTAAAGATTTATTTATTTTTTTACTCCATTTTACCAGTGTCATGAAGTACAATATGTGACAAAAAACAATCTCAGAATGGCCTGGATAAGTAAAAGCATTTTAAAGTTATCACCACTTAAAGTGACACTGGTCAGATTTGCAAAAAATGGCCTGGTCCTTAAGGTGAAATAAGGCTGTGTCCTTAAGGAGTTAAAGGGGTAAAAGATTAAAGGTGTTTTCCAACTCTTAAATATTGTGCAAACGGTTCACATGCAGTTAGGTTAGTCACTTAAAGACAGTGTGACATCCTATACACTGAACATGTGGTTATCTCCCCTCTCTACCTTGCTGTCACGGGAGGGCATCTCCACTGCTTGCTGTTTTTATATACTGGGCAGTAGAATATCAGAGTGGTTTCTTATAGCAGGTGTGTGTGTGTGTGTGTGTGTGTGAATATTTTACCTTGTAAATAGAGGGACAGATCCTGCCCCTAGCAGCATCAAAATGGGTGCTGTATAGAGATGGACAATATAAAGAAAATGAAAAATAACTTTGGATTTCTGTTGGAATCATCTAATAGGCATTCAGACACTATTTAAAAAAAAGATGGGATTTCCAAACTTGTTTTGTATCTTACCATATTTCTATAATAGTTTTATTTTTAAGGTTTACTGTCCATTAAACTGATGTAGTTTTTTCCCTAGTGTTCTTGAATTTGAAATATTGGCCTGGAGGAGACACAGAGCGACACCCACCTCTTTGACTTGCTCCCTCTTAAAACAAAACATAAGGGGGGAATAAAATAAACTTCGTATTATGATTTTCAAGGCAAACCTGAAGCCTAAATAAATATTTATAGGCTGCTATTTATTTATTTATTTTGTAGGCCGTAAGTCATCTGGTTGAGGTTTCAGAAGGAGACTTGAGGAAAGCAATCACATTCCTACAAAGTGCCACCAGGCTTACTGCAGGCAAGGAGATTACAGAACAAGTGGTAACTGAAATAGCCGGGGTAAGATGCGGCTTCTACTCTTTTTCTAGTACTGTTCCTCTCGGTGGTTCATTTGTTTAGAATTCCTACCTGGGTTATATGAGAGGTCTTCCTTTTTTGGTGACATATGTATATGTTGTGATTTGTGCATCTATACTTCGTGTGTGCTTAGACTTTTGTCCGTGAAAGATCCTTGTACTTTTCGATTAGAAATTTTGTCAATTTATCGTTATTAGTTATCTTAAAATGAAGCCAAGTATTAAATTGTTAAAATCTAGATACAATTTATATTTTAAGAAACATTTGATTCACCATTCCCCGTCTCCTATGTTTTCCTTTCATGTAGGTGATCCCTAAGGAAACCTTTGAAAGAGTCTTGGGAGCTTGTCAGAGCGGATCTTTTGAAAAGCTAGAAATTGTAGTAAAGGTAAGAAAATCTTTGCTATTTGGTCCATGCACTACACATAGTAAATTCCTTCTTAAAGGATAACTGTCATATTTTCACTCAAAATTCAATTTTCATATGTTGTTGCTGTGGTGGTAATCCATAATCACAAATTGTGTTCCCATACCACTTGTTTAATAAGATTCCGTCCATAGCAACCGCTCCTCACAAGACTTCTTCTTTTTGACTATCTTGTCAAGATGGCCGCCGATGCCCTTAACCTGAGGCTAAGACCTCCCTAACTACCCAGAATTCATTTGGCTTCTCTCGGGAACACGCAGCCTCTCCCCAACCAATCGGCTTTGTTCAGGCTTAAACACACCTTCTTCCTCCTAAGTAGTTGATTGCGAATATTCTAATCCGACGGTCTGACGGGAGCGCGGGCGGCATTTGGGACTGCCCACTACTACGTCCTCAGTCTTCTGTATATAGGAGACGGAGGACACCTAGCAATGCTGTTTTAGCCGCAACACTGAAATTTCTAGGGGAGGAAAGAACATGCTGCAATTACTAGGTAATTCAATACCTGTACAAAAGTATTAACTAGGGAACTAAGGTAAACTTTAGACCAATCCAATTATATAAAAAAATAAAAATTAGTTACCCATTAAACAATTGAAATGTGCTAACCCTGAAGATTGAAGTTATGTTCCTGTAACTGACTTTTTTTTATAACTTTAATTTTTTCTTTTTATGTATCCATCTACAAAGAATTTGATAAATAATGGCCATGCAGCAACACAGCTTGTAAACCAGCTTCATGATATTATACTCGAACGAGAAGATCTGACTGACAAACAGAAGGCAATCATTACAGAAAAACTTGCAGTAAGTCTGTTACCGCAGTGATGGTTTATTGTGAAATTACCATGCTAGAAAAGGAGCCTCTTGCTTGTTGCATGTATTTAGTCTAGATTAAACATTTAGTATCCATTAAAATACACGGGTTATCTGCGATTAGATAGTGTTTTTCAGTAAAGGCACAGCCGGAAAACCTCCATTCTATTTTCTCCTGCGGCTATTCTGTGCTGTCAGCTCGCTCAGTCCTTTCATAATGCCAGGCTTTGACCCAAAGGACCAGAGAGGTTTTGTCCTGCTCAAGACCTGTTGACTGCTGATTGATTGGATATTCTATATTCCAAAGTGTTATTGCCTGTGTTACACTGACAGGCAAGCGCTAAGGGCATCCTTTATGGCCAAATAGGCAGATATGGATGGCACACCGTAGGGACTTTATTAGGCCCCTGGCAGCCATGGTAACCCTTTGACACCCCATAGTTGCCCGACTGGGGGAGCCTCTGTCAAAAACCTTAGATGACACAAATATATGGACTAATCATGGGATAACCCCTGTAAGGGCTCATGTGTGCTAGATAGGGTTGAACGAACACCTGGAAGTTCGGGTTTGGGACCTGAACTTGACCCCAAAACCCATTGAAGTCAATGGGGACCCGAACTTTGGGGCACTAAAATAGCTCTAAAAAAGTCATAGAAAGGGCTAGAGGGCTGCAAAAGGAAGCAAAATAGGGGCAAGAGCAGGACAATTGCCTGGGATGAGAGGGCTGGCCTCACTACACTGCTATACAGTAGATAATTATGCAATCCTGCCTATGATATGCCATCATGGCTGAGCAGCCTGACAGGAAAACTCACCAATATGTAGTATATGAAAGTGTAGTGTGTGGTGAGACCCTGCCCCCTCACCCCCTAGGAATCTCTGCAAATGGTGGCATCCAGTCCTGCTCACATTCTATGATAGGATGCCAGTGGCCATTTTAAATTTCCTGAGAACCCATTTAAGGTCCCATAACTTCATTATATAGTAAAAATCCTGTTTTTTTTTTTAAAGGGAACCTATCATCAACTTTATGCTGACCTCACTGAGGGCAGCATAAAGTAGTGACAGAAATGCTGATATCCGCGGTGTAATAGTAAGTGGTTGCCGAGAACCAGCATCATAATCATTACAGCCCAGGGCTTGAAAAGAGTCAAATCTACCTGAGAAGAGTCCTGGTTATTCATAATCTCCTGCTCTCACCCATCTGCTGATTGTTGGCAGTTCTCTTCTAGAGAGAAAACTAGGTAGAAGACTGTCAGTCATCAGCAGGTGGTCAGGAGAGCAGGAATTCATGAATAACCAGGACTCTTCTCAGGTGGTCGGGACTCTTTTCCAGGCCTAATCTGCAATGATTGTGATGCTGGTTCTCGGCAACCACTTACTTTTAAATGACAGACCGCTGAAATCAACTCGCCTGTCTCTACTTTATGCTGCCGTTAGTATGGACAGCATAAAGTTGATTCCCTTTTTAATATGTATACGGCCTGTACTAGTTTATTGAATAATTTGGTAGCCATCTACTTTGTATAATGTACCTTTTGTATATTTTTAAGCCTTTTAGTTTGAACAGGTTGCCCCACTATTAAATATTCATTATATAGATCATAAAAGTTGTATTACATGGTGTGGTGCCACCTGGTGTTCGGAGTACTGGTGGATATGCACATTCAGTCTGCAAACAGGGCTTCTGCCCTGCTTGTAAGGGAAGGAGCAGTGCCTCGGCAGCGTCATGGCAGTACAATGTCTTCTGCAAGGAACTATATTGTCCGGTGAGCCCATCCCAGCAATACAAGTTAACAGCAGCAGCAAGATGGAGACATGGTAACCAAAATAAAGGATAAAAATGGTTTTATACTAAAAAACACTGAATTACTTTAAAAACTACTGTTTGCCCTTCAGAACTTCTTATATGAAAATGATTTAGGGGTTACCCTCTTAATTGGAAGTTTTATTGTACTTTATTTTACAGGAAGTGGACAAGTGTTTGGCTGATGGAGCAGATGAATACCTACAAATACTCAGTCTTTTTGCCGTTGTTATGCAACAGATGACTCAGAACAGCTAATGTAGTCTCTATTTCTTGGAGTCACTTTTTTTTTGTATAAATGCTAACTTTTTGCTAAAAGTGACTTGGAAGCTTGTTTTCTTTTGGAACGTGTGTAAATCTTATTATTTGTAAGTGATGTTTTTTCATATACAGATCTTTGACATACTAGTGATATTTGTTACTTGTTTGTGTCGAAGTTATCACTGCATCAGGAAGTAGGAAAAGGATGAACATTCCATTTAACCCCTTCCTACTCTTTGCCATAATAAATTGCGGCAGAAAGGTAGTTAACTTGCAGTGCTATACTGTTTTAGGGCAGTGATGGCTCGGGCTCAGGAGCTGTGCCTGCACCATCTCTTGACGGTGACAACTGTTGCACAGGTGCCACCCCCCGCTCTAAAAACCAGAAGTAAGATAACTCCAATTCCGGTTATTTAGCACCTGTCCCCCTCCCCGATGCAGGTCCTGAGGTTTCCATAGCTACCTGATGCCTGACATGTACAGATGCTTACTAGGTCCTGATTGACTTAATGTAACTAACCTAATACAGTGCAGTACAGAAGTATTGCAGTGTATTATACGGGCGGTCAGAGGATTAGAAGTTGAAGTTGCGTACTGAGCTTTAAGACAAAGTGAAAAAAGTTTGGGGGGAAAAGTAAAAAAAAAAATATTGCCTTTATATAACAAAAAAATCACAATTGAAATTTCTGCACATGCAATGATCTCATTATGTATTCTGCAAACACTTAAAAAAAAAAAAAAAGATGAAAAATGCAACTCGTCCCATAAAAAGTTTTTATTGTACAAAAATAGAAAAGGATAAAAAAAAAACATAGAAATTTGGTGTAGTCATACTGACCTGCAGAATAAAGTTGTCATGTCACTTAATGTAAACCTTGAACACCATAAAAGCAAACTCAAAAAAGCAGAACTGCTGTTTTTTATACCATTACCAACATTACTAAGATATGCAGTCCATTAGATGTACTCAAAATGGTGCCATTTAAAAATACAGCTATGTTGTTGGGGAAAATTTTTTTTTTTAAAAAGCTCCGTTGTAAAGTTCTTAACCACCTCCGGACCGCTGTACGCACAGACTCGTCCTGGAGGTGGTTGTTTAATTCCTCCTGGACGCGCCGGCGCGTCCTCTCGCGAGACGCGAGATTTCGGTCACAGCCGGCCCGCGCATGCGCATCGCGGGCCGGCAAAAGTTAAAGGACTATTGCATCAGCAACCTGCCAGCCAATGATCGTCGCTTGCAGGTTGCTGATTTTTAAAAAATCTAATCACAAGCCAGATAACAGATCATATTAGTAAATATGATCTGTTATATGGCTTCTCTGCTCCTCTGCTGGTCCTTTTCGTCGGTTGGATCCAGCAGAGAAGCAGACATCACTGTGAGTACACACCAAACACTGCCCTTAGCCCCTGATCACCCCCATCATCCAAATTAACCCCTTGATCACCCCCTGTCAATCACTTAGTGAAAGACAAAAAGTAATCAGTGTAAACTGACACTTTTTTTTTTCACTAGTATTGGCTGTTAGGTTTTAGGGATAGTTTAGGCCCCTTGGTTAGGTAGTTAGCATCAGTTAGCGCCCACCCCACCGCACCGCAGTCACTTTTATTCGCTGTTTAGCGTATCGCTAATCAGCATTTGTACTTTTATAGTATCTGTAAGTGATCAAAACTGATCACGGTCAGATCTATAATAGTATTAGTGTCACTTTAGTTTTCCCTCCACCCAAAACGCAGTGTTTGCCCGATCAGGCCTGATCGGTCGCCCACACGTGCGTTCACCCACGCCCGCCCCACCGCAGTGACAAAAAATATTTTTTTTTTGATCACTGCACATTCACTTTACACGCTCTGCGGCGATAAAAAAATCAGTTTTGATATTTTTTATCAACCGCAGCGGCCTCCGGTACTTCGCTAGCCTCCCCTTTGTAAGACAGGCTTGCTTTTTTTCTTGGGTAGTCTCAGGGAATACCCCTAAATTTAGTAGTCCAAATGTCAAACAGGGGGTATTCTTCTGAAGAGGCCTACAGGATTCTGACCCAGTCGGATGAGGAGTGGGAACCCTCATCTGACGAATCTAGCGGGTCAGAATATGAACCTGTAGAAAGCAGTGGCTCTCTGACCCAAAGTTCGGACGAGGAGGTTGAGGTCCCTGGCAGCACCAGGCGTACCCGGCCCCGTGTCGCTAGACCACAGGTTATGCAGGATCCGCTTCAAGAGCAGCAGAGTGGGGCTGTCGCTGCCGGATCACGTGGTGAGGCATACACCAGCAGCGCAGCCCTTCCTGGACCTAGTACCAGCACTGCCGTACAACCTGGTGAAGTAGCGAGCACCAGAAGGGCAGTTGAAGCTGGTACGGTGGCACGTGCACTAGTTACCCCGTCGCAGCCACCGCACAGACAGGCCCGTAGAGCCCCTAGAATCCCTGAGGTGCTGGCAAACCCTGATTGGCAGTCACCAACTTCAGCCGCACCAGTAGTTCCCCCTTTCACCGCCCAGTCTGGAGTTCGGGTTGAGACGGCTCAGATCAGTACGGCCCTGGGATTTTTTGAGCTGTTCTTGACTGCGGAGCTCTTGGACTTAGTCGTGGCAGAGACCAACCAATATGCCACACAATTTATAACCGCAAAACCGGGAAGCTTTTATGCCCAGCCTTTCCGGTGGAAACCAGTCTAAGTTTCCGAACTTAAAATTTTTCTGGGCCTTCTCCTCAACATGGGCCTGACAAAAAAGCATGAATTGCGGTCATATTGGTCAACGCACCCAATTCATCACATGCCCATGTTCTCTGCTGCTATGTCCAGGACACGATTTGAGGCCATCCTGCGTTTCCTGCACTTTAGCGACAACACCACCTCCCGTCCCAGAGGCCACCCAGCTTTTGACCGGCTCCACAAAATTCGGCCCCTCATAGACCATTTCAACCAGAAATTTGCAGATTTGTATACCCCTGAGCAAAACATCTGCGTAGACGAGTCCCTAATACATTTTACCGGGCGCCTTGGCTTCAAACAATACATCCCAAGCAAGCGTGCCCGGTATGGGGTCAAATTGTATAAGCTCTGTGAAAGGGCCACAGGCTATACCCACAAATTTCGGATCTATGAGGGAAAAGATCAGACCCTGGAGCAGTGGGAAGACAGTCTGGGACTTGGTGTCACCCTTATTCGGCAAGGGGTACCATCTTTATGTGGACAATTTTTACACAAGTGTGGCCCTCTTTAGGCATTTGTTTCTAGAACGGATTTGCGCCTGTGGCACCGCGCGAACTAGTCGCGTGGGCTTCCCCCAACGGCTTGTAACCACCCGTCTTGCAAGGGGGGAGAGGGCTGTCTTGTGTAACGAAGAACTGCTCGCGGTGAAATGGAGAGACAAGCGTGACGTTTACATGCTCTCCTCCATTCACGCAGACACGACAATACAAATTCAAAGGGCAACCCGTGTCATTGAAAAGCCCCTCTCAGTCCACGACTATAATTTGCTCATGGGAGGGGTGGACTTCAATGACCAGATGTTGGCTCCCTATTTAGTTTCCCGCAGAACCAGACGCTGGTATAAGAAGGTGTCTGTATATTTAATTCAATTGGCGCTCTACAATAGTTTTGTTCTCTACAGTAAGGCTGGGAGAACACGATCCTTCCTCAAATTCCAGGAAGAGATCATCGAGAACCTCCTTTACCCAGGAGGTTCCGTGGCCCCATCCACCAGTGTAGTTAGCCGTCTACACGAGCGACATTTCCCCAGTGTCGTTGCTGGTACCTCAACCCAACCGCCACCCCGAAAAAAATGTCGTGTCTGTAGCAGGAGTGGAATAAGGCGTGACACCCGCTATTTCTGTCCTGACTGTCCGGACCACCCTGCCCTATGCTTAGGAGAGTGTTTCCGGAAGTACCACACACAGGTACACCTAGCATAGGGATCACATCTCACCAGGACAGGCACACAGGGCTATTAGGGCCCTTTCTCTCACAGCTGCTGCAAACCTCTCCTTTCACCTGGGATAAAGTGCATAACGTACTTCGCCACATCTTTGGGCGATTTGCGCTTTGCACATTGTCCCATGGGGAAGGAGAGGTTTGTTCTATAAAGGTAAAAAAAACAAAACAAAAAAAAAATTACCGGTAAGTAAAAAAGTTTAAAAAAGTTAATATGTTCTGTTCTAAAGTTAATAAAGTTATTGCTTTGCGGCCTGGTTTTTTGTTTTTTGTTTTTTTTACCTTCCAGGTGGACCAACCGATCGACCAGCTGCAGCACTGATGTGCATTCGGACAGAAGCATTGCGCTGCTGTCAGATTACACGCAAGTCGGTGTATGCGGCGCTGCAAGACGAGATTTCTCCTCTGCAGTAAAAGATATGTTTGCCGAGGCATATGAGCTGAGGAGGTGGCGGTGTTCATATACTTTGACAAACACTTTGTATATATAAAAAAAAAAATCCCGGCAATGATTTATTCATCCACATCGATTGATGTGAATGGAGAAATCTGGTTTGCCAGGGCATACGAGCTGAAGTGGGTATGGATGTTGGGCGGAGCTCCTATGTCCTGGCAGACGCCTTTCCCCTCCTTTTTTCTTTTTTTGGCAGAGATTTTTTCATCCACATTGATCGATGCGAATGAAGAAATCTGTGCTGTTCATTTTTTTCTTTCAGCCCAGAGGCTGAACGGAAAAAAAAAATCTCATTACCTGTATGCTCAATATAAGGAGAATAGCAGAAACTCCTAATGCTGGGCATACATGTAATGATTGCGGAGACCCTCAAATGCCAGGGCAGTACAAACACCCCACAAATAACACCATTTTGGAAAGAAGACACCCCAAGGTATTCCGTGAGGGGCATGGCAAGTTCCTAGAATTTTTAATTTTTAGTCACAAGTTAGTGGAAAATGATTGTATGAAAAAAAAAAAAAAAAAAAAATCATCATTTTCCACTAACTTGTGACAAAAAATAAAAACTTCCATGAACTCACTATGCCCATCAGCGAATACCTTGGGGTCTCTTCTTTCCAAAATGGGGTCACTTGTGGGGTAGTTATACTGCCCTGGCATTCTAGGGGCCCAAATGTGTGGTAAGGAGTTTGAAATCAAATTCTGTAAAAAATGACCTGTGAAATCCGAAAGGTGCTCTTTGGAATATGGGCCCCTTTGCCCACCTAGGCTGCAAAAAAGTGTCACACATCTGGTATCTCCGTACTCAGGAGAAGGTGGGGAATGTGTTTTGGGGTGTCATTTTACATATACCCATGCTGGGTGAGAGAAATATCTTGGCAAAAGACAACTTTTCCAATTTTTTATATACAAAGTTGGCATTTGACCAAGATATTTATCTCACCCAGCATGGATATATGTAAAAAGACACCCCAAAACACATTCCTCAACTTCTCCTGAGTACGGAGATACCAGATGTGTGACACTTTTTTGCAGCCTAGGTGGGCAAAGGGGCCCACATTCCAAAGAGCACCTTTCGGATTTCACAGGTCATTTTTTACAGAATTTGATTTCAAACTCCTTACCACACATTTGGGCCCCTAGAATGCCAGGGCAGTATAACTACCCCACAAGTGACCCCATTTTGGAAAGAAGAGACCCCAAGGTATTCGCTGATGGGCATAGTGAGTTCATGGAAGTTTTTATTTTTTGTCACAAGTTAGTGGAATATGAGACTTTGTATGGAAAAAAAAATCATCATTTTCCGCTAACTTGTGACAAAAAATAAAAAGTTCTATGAACTCACTATGCCCATTAGCGAATACCTTAGGGTGTGTACTTTCCGAAATGGGGTCATTTGTGGGGTGTTTGTACTGTCTGGGCATTGTAGAACCTCAGGAAACATGACAGGTGCTCAGAAAGTCAGAGCTGCTTCAAAAAGCGGAAATTCACATTTTTGTACCATAGTTTGTAAACGCTATAACTTTTACCCAAACCATTTTTTTTTTACCCAAACATTTTTTTTTTATCAAAGACATGTAGAACAATAAATTTAGAGCAAAATTTATATATGGATCTCGTTTTTTTTTGCAAAATTTTACAACTGAAAGTGAAAAATGTCATTTTTTTGCAAAAAAATCGTTAAATTTCGATTAATAACAAAAAAAGTAAAAATGTCAGCAGCAAAGAAATACCACCAAATGAAAGCTCTATTAGTGAGAAGAAAAGGAGGTAAAATTCATTTGGGTGGTAAGTTGCATGACCGAGCAATAAACGGTGAAAGTAGTGTAGGTCAGAAGTGTAAAAAGTGGCCTGGTCTTTCAGGGTGTTTAAGCACTGGGGGCTGAGGTGGTTAAAGGTGCTTGCCATGAGGCCTCCATAGTCAAGCCTGCCTGTCTTGGGATCCCAATCAGAAACTGGATTTGTTGCAAAATAAACAGTTCCAGTTCTAAGCAGTCCAGGTTTCTCATTCACAACACCACTGTAAATGAAGGTGACAGTGGTTGGCTGTCAAAGGTAGGATACTCTGATAAGTGTCTGGGGAGAGACAGACATATGTAATGAAGGTGACACCTGTAGAGTGGTGGATAACAACTGTACGAGCTGCTCGTGGTTTTCTGCAGATCAAATGATCCTCTCTACTGGTGGTCTGGCTAGAGCTTGTTTTTCCATCATGTAACCCAGGCATTGTTAAACTACAATGCCCTGCTGTAGGCTGATAGGGCATGCTGAGAGTTGTAGTTTTGCAACAGCTGGAGGGCCGCAGTTTGAGGATGCAGGATAACCACTGCTCCCAACAGCTAGGTCAGAATGGCCTAGATGGCAGACATCTGGTCTTAGTCTAGATACACCTACTCAAAGTCTGTCAACTGGGCATGTCTAGCAATCAATGATCTCATACTAACAGGTACACTACCTAAAAGTCTGAGAGCCTTTTTTTTTTTTAAATAGGGCAGCAGGGGAGGCACTTTTAGACTGTCTTGTGGCAAGACCCAGTGTCTAATCAGACAACACATCTGCCTGAGCTATACAGTAACTGCATGCAGCAATCTGACATTTCTACCTGTGTGTTCTGTCTGAGTACCTCCTAGGGAGAGGGGTGTGTACAGCCACCTTTTATGTTGGGTGGATGCAGTATTTATTACAAGTATGGGGAGAGTTAAGGAATTTATATATTTCTCGCACTTTTTTCCATTGGGGGACACAGACCATGGGTATAGCTTAGAGATATTAGTAGGAGGGACACTATGCAAATGAAAGAGCTCCTCCTCCTCGGGCTATACCCCCCGACTCCACCAGGAGGAACTCAGTCTTTGCTTAGTGTCTGGTGAAGGAGGTTGACACTTTCATTCGTCTCCCTTTTTGTTATTCTTCTTCCAGCTGGGGACGCAGGTCGGCATTGCGCCTTCCTGGTTCCCCATGGAGTGCCCGCCGCCGTTTGTTGGACGTTGCCAGGCTGCCTCCATTATCCCCCCAAGAAGGCAAGTGGATCCGGGCTCGACCTGTCAGCTCCGGCATCCCACCAGCTCCTGGGTCACCTGCTGCCACCCTCCTCCAGAGCACTGCACTCCTGAGCAAGGAGTCAGATGTCTGAAGAGGTGCATCCCTGCTGGTCCTGGAGTCGAGGGAGAAGATCTGCAGGAGCAGATGAGTATGAAGCTGCAAGGCAGCCATGTCCTCTGTGTCTCCCTACCTCCCTCCCTACCTCTCTGCTCTGAGACCTATGGGCCTCCTGGGTGAATGGGGATCTAGGTGGCATTGTTGTTCTGTCTGGGGCGCAAGGGTCATGGAGGCACTTAACTGGGCAGGTGTCTCTGGATGTCCCTGCTCCTTCTCTGCCGGCATATCATGTCTCTGAGCACTTCCCCCTCCGGTCTCCGCTTCTCTGGGCTTGCCATCCTCCTTGCTGGGGATGCCTTACTTTAGTTTTTTCCACGCTGAGCGGCGCTGGGGGCACAGTGAGCTCTTTTCCCGCGCCTAATCGCGGCCGGGGGGCGGAGCCTAATCAGAACTCCGGCTCCTTCCTGAAGCTGCTGAGAAGCTCTCACACTGAACGGCTGCTCCCCCGCTCCTCTCTGGATGCCTGAGCGGTAGGATTTTTTTTCTCTCTGTACTGATTCCAGTCACTTTTGTGAAGAGACCATCATGCCTAAGACTAAGTCCGGTAAGACCTCTTCTCAGACCCCAATGGGGTCCTGTTGGAGTGTCTGCTCCCACTTTCTGTCACTGGTGCCTGTGCCTCCTGCCCTGCCTCTGGACAGAATCACCTTTCTCCCCCTTCTCTTGCCCAGTCCAGCCCCGCTGATTTGGCCCTGTTCGCCAAGGCAGCCATGTCTTTCATAGAACGTATGTCCGTTTCCAATCCTGCAGCGTCAACCACTCCGTCCCCTCACAGTGGTTCCTGCAGAGGACGCCTGACTACTAAGAGGCAGCGTGAGCGACAGCATCCCTCCTCGGATGACTCCGCTTCTTCCCCTCGGCTAGAAGCTTGCTCAGACTCCTCCCCCCCCTTAGGGAGCGCAGGTCTGAAAGGGAATTGTCCGGCTCGGATGAGGTCACGGAGCGGGACCTTCCGCCAAAGCTCTCCACCATGGTGGCTGATCTAGTAGCGGCTGTCCGTGACACCTTTAATCTCCAAGGGGATTCTCCTCCTTCCACTAGGAGGGAGTTCGCCCTTTTTCCTCCCAAAAAACCGGAGGCTGCTGTCTAATCAGAAGTTTTCCGCCACAAAATGCATGGATACTCTCTATCCTTTCCCGGCGGACAGCGTGGAGAAGTGGTCTTCTCCCCCTAGGGTGGACCCCCCGGTAGCCAGGTTGGCCAAAAACATGGCCCTCCCTGTCCTGGACGGCTCCTCTCTGCAGGACGCTGTGGACAGGCGCCTAGATTCTCTGGCAAAATCCATATTCTCACTGGCGGGCACGTCCCTGCGACCTGCCTTTGCCTCGGCATGGGTGGCCAGAGCTCTCTCAATGTGGCTGCAGCGCCATCACCAGGACCTGGCGGACCAAGGTGCGTCGGCGGACACGCTGGATTTGATTCTCCAGATGTCTCAGGCCTCCAAATTCCTCTGTAAGGCTTCCATGGACATTGGTCCCTTTTTTTGCCCGCGTTTCGGCCCTCTCGGTCATTCAACGCAGGGAGGTCTGGTTGAAGGTATGGGATGCTGACGCTTCCTCCAAGCATTCCCTTGCGTACCTCCCCTTTGAGGGTTCCAGACTTTTTGGGGCTCAACGGGATGAGTTCATCTCTGCCGCTACTAGGGGCAAAAGCATTCACCTTCCCCAGGCTAGGGCTAAGCACCCTTTCGGGCGAGGACTTCCGGTTCTCGGTACCAGTCCTTTCGCCGCTTCTCTGCGAACAAGTCGTCGCCTGCTTCCTCTGCAGGAGGGTCACAGGACTCCCGCAAGCAGCCCTCTTTCAAACCCCAGCCTACCTGGCGCCCGAGGACACAGTCGACCCGCCCTTCCGCTCCCAAGGAATCTTCTGCATGAAGTGGCGCCCCCACCCCTCGTGGTGGGGGGCCGCCTGCTTTCTTATCAGCAGATTTGGACTCATGTTCAGGACGCATGGGCTCTAGAGATTGTAACGTCTGGTTACAAGATAGAGTTCGCGTCCAGACCACCGGAACGTTTTTTCTCCCTCCGCTCCGTTATTGTTTATTTTCTTCCAGGGGAGTTCCTCGCGTCCGTGGACATCCATGACTCTTATCTGCATTTTCCGATCGCAGAATCTCACCAACGATTCCTGCACTTCGCCATTGGGGCTCGTCACTATCAGTTTGTCGCCCTTCCTTTCGGGTTGGCAACCGCCCCTCAGGTCTTTACCGAGATCCTGGCACTGATCATGGTGCTTCTTCGTACCAGGGGCATTCCTTTGCTGCCCTATCTGGACGATATCCTGATAAAAGCCCCCTCGCTTCCGCAGGCCGAGGACAGCGTCCGGATCACTGTTCAGACTCTGGAACAGTTCGGCTGGATAATCAATTTTCCAAAGTCCTCTCTGCTCCTATCCCAGAAGCTCCCCTTGCTGGGAATGGTTTTTGGACACCATGTCCGCCAGAGTGTTCCTGCCACCCTCCAAGTCCTCCCAGATCCAGGGGGCAGTGTCGAATCTACTGCGATCCCAGTTCCTCTCCATACGGGAATGCATGCGGGTCCTGGGGTCTTATGGTGGCCTCTTTCGAAGCCGTTCCATATGCCCAGTTTCACACTCGCTTGTTACAACAGGAGATCCTTTCCCTCTGGGACAAAGACCTCTCGGGGTCTAGACGATCGCATCCGCTTGTCTCAGCGGGTTCGGGCAGCTCTCCGTTGGTGGCTATCCCCATTGAACCTGAGGTTGGGGAGATCTTTTCTCCTGGACGGTCGTCACCACCGATGCCGGCCTCCTGGGTTGGGGCGGCGTTCTCCAGTCTCGCACGGTTCAAGGGATTTGGTCGGCGGCAGAGTCTCGCCTTCCAATCAACATTCTGGAACTGAGGGTGATTTCTCTCCCTCTCCTCCCAATGAGGATTCAATCGGACAATGACATGGCCTACATCAACCATCAGGGCGGGACCCGCAGCCGGATGGTGATGCAGGAGGTGACGAGAATTCAGACGTGGGCGGAGACGCACGTTCCAGTGTTGTCAGCAGTTTACATTCCAGGAGTGGACAGCGGACTTTCTAAGCCGCAACAAGGTGGATCCAGGCGAGTGGTCTCTGCATCCAGAAGTGTTCGAAGAAATCTGCCACAGATGGGGCCGTCCGGATGTGGACTTAGTGGCGTCCAGGTTCAACAAGCTCCCAGTGTTCATGGCTCGCGCCTGAGATCCGAAGGCGTACAGATGGACGTGCAGGTGTCTCCGTGGCACGACTTCAGCCTCCCCTATTTTTTCCTCTCCTACCAAAGGTTCTACGCAAGATCGAGGCGGAAGTGATCCCGACCGTTCTCATCGCCCCAGGGTGGCCTCGCCGCGCGTGGTTTTCGGATGTGGCTCGGATGCTGGCAGACGCCCCATGGCCTCTACCCGACAGACAGGACCTACTGTCTCAGGGCCCGCTCTTCCACCAGAATTTACGGTCTCTTCGTATAACGGCGTGGCTGTTGAAACCGCCATCCTGAAGAAGAGGGGTTCTCGGATTCAGTGATTAGGACCACGATCAGAGCGAGGAAGTCTTCATCCTCCCGGATTTACTATCGTACTTGGAAGGCCTTCCTGTCCTTTTGTGAGAGTTCAGGGTTCCCTCCCCTTCGCTTTTCCATCCCGATGGTACTGTCTTTTCTTCAGTCTGGGCTTGAGCAGGGACTGTCGCTTAGTTCCCTGTAAGGTCAGGATTTGGCGCTGGCTGTCTTTTTTTTGCAGAGGTCCCTTGCTCTTATGGGTCCTGTGAAGACCTTTCTTCAGGGGGTTGCACATTTGGTTTCCCCGTATGTTCCCCCTTTGTTTCCTTGGGATCTCAATTTGGTCCTGTGCGCTCTGCAGTCGGCCCCCTTCGAGCCTTTGAGGGAGGTCTCTCTGACTGTTCTCATCTGGAAAGTGGTTTTCCTTGTGGCCATAACTTCTAATACAGCTACATAGCGTAGTGATTAAAGTTCTGGGCTATTATGCAGAAGCTGTGAGTTCAAATCCCATCACAAGCTTTTAAATCAGACTGGTGTCGGAGCTGGCCGCTTTTTCCTGTCAGGAGCCTTTTCTGGTTTTCCACCAGGATAAGGTTGTGCTTCGTCCGGTCCCCTCCTTTTTGCCCAAGGTGGTCTCTTCCTTCCACCTTAATGAGGATCTTGTCCTGCCTTCCTTTTGCCCTTCTCCGGCTAACCCAAGGAACTGCATTCCCTGGATGTCGTACGGGCCCTGAAGGTGTATCTCGCGGCTACTGCTTCCGTCCGCCGTTCATGACGCTCTGGATCTGCTCGGCTATTTCCGCGGGTTATCGCGCTTGTGGTAGAGTTCCCCCGGCTAGGATTACCGCTCACTCCACTAGGGCGGTGGGGGGCTTCCTGGGCAAGACGCAATCGTGCCTCTGCGTCTCAGCTGTGTAAGGCGGCCACCTGGTCGTCCTTACATACTTTTACGAAGTTTATCAGTTGCATCACTGGCTTCGGCTGATGCGGTCTTTGGCCGCAGGGTTTTGCAGGCTGTGGTTCCTGTTTGACGTTCCTCCTGGCGGTGCTGAGATTTTTTTCCCACCCCATGGACTGCTTTAGGACGTCCCATGGTCTGTGTCCCCCAATGGAAAAAAGTACGAGAAAAGGAGATTTTTGTGAAACTCACCTGTAAAATCTTTTTCTCGTCTTTTCTATTGGGGGACACAGCTCCCACCCATTCTGCCTGTTGCAGGAGGGGTCTTCAGTTCAGTTTCTGTTTATGGTTGGACCTTTATGGCTTGGTCCGATTGTTTCCATAATTTTTTCTTGCTCCTTCTCCTACTGCTTGTGCAACGCCTGAGTTCCTCCTGGTGGAGTTGGGGGGGGGGGGGGGGGGGTATAGCCCGAGGAGGAGCTCTTTCATTTGCATAGTGTCCCTCCTACTAATATCTGTAAGCTATACCCATGGTCTGTGTCCCCCAATGGAAAAGACGAGAAAAAGATTTTACAGGTGAGTTTCACAAAAATCTCCTTTTTTATTTTATTTAGTACTACAGGATGAATTGGCCATTATTGAATGTGATTGTGACAGAAATATAAAGGAATGGAGAATAGATTTACAGGCCAAGTATTATAATGTTGGACACCCTAGTAAAGGCACTTGAATGCCTTTTTGCAGGGTTGATGCAGACGGCACCATATTTGTTTTGTGGCATCTGCAAAAATATAAAACAGTCCTATCCTTGTCTGTAAGAATTGGACATGTTTTATTATGACCCACAGATTCTGTGAAAATGCACACCACTGGCAATGTCCAAACTAAGCAACAGTTGAGTACATGAGCCCTAAAGGTGTATAGTAAGATGTGTGCCAACTAAACCGCCACATGAGTGTTACCAAACATTAGGAAGTGCTGTCAAAAGCAGTATGGCATCCATGGACTATGCAAAAGCGTGAACATTAACTGCCATTCTCAAAATGTAGGAAGCAGCCAGATTGCTTTACACTGACATCAATGGGATTTGCAGAGGAGTGGCAAAAATGAGTGTTTCACCCCAGCAGCCTCCCTGACATGAGCATCGGAAAAGTTCATGCTCCGATGCTCTCCTTTGCCCTGCGCTAAATTGTGCAGGGCAAAGGCATTTTTAGGAGTTCGGTGACGTACCGGGGCTCTCCATGGGGCTGACAGGAACCCCAGTGACATCGGCACTGATGGGCGGGATTTAGCTCTGCCCTAGCCAGTAAAACGGCTTAGGGCAGCGCTAAAGCCTGCCCCCGAACACACTGCTGGGCGGAAGTTACTGCCCGGCAGTGTGTTATTGAAAACAAAAAAGCCTGTGCGATTTAGCACAGGAGCGCATCGGAGCATGAGATGCTCCGATGCTAGCCTCAGGGGGGCTGTCTGGGTGAAAATAAGGGTATGTCCAGGTTCAGCTCTGAACCTGGACAACCCCTTTAAGCCACATGCACGCTACAGAATGTATTTTAATGTCCTCAAAACACAGATGGCAGTTGTAGCAGTTTTTGTGGATGCATGGGGTTCACTTTTTTTAAATTCTTTAAGAATACACATTTTCCATAGCAAATAAAGATGTCATGTTCATTGTCATTACATTTAAACACCATGGGCCAGATCAATCATTAGCTCAGGTCAGAATAATGGAGTGAAAAAGTCCCAAACGCTAAAACTGCGCATAAATTTGCGACTTTTTTTCTGCTTGTGGGCGTGTTTTCTTATGTAAATGAATCTCTAGACAGATTTACTATTGGGACTATTTAAAAAGTCGCAATTTCACTCCAGTGAGGAACATGCGACTTTTTCGTAAAGATGTGTGACTTTTGTAAAGCTGCTTACTGACGGATAAACTGCTACCGTCAAACCACATTTATTACAGTCTTAAAGGGCCGATCATAAATCTGACTTGGCTAAAACTGACTTTAGCCATATGTTAAAGTGGAGTGAGCAGTCAGTCATGATAAATCTGGCCCCATGTGTAGACATCTAGTACATAATCCATACATAACACCCTCTCCCCAATATGGGGGTTCACATTTTGATGAGTGTAAGTATAGGCCATTCTATCCCTTAGGCTACCGTCACACAGTCTTGTTTCCATGTCTGTTAGGTTTATTTTGCAGGTAGGATGCAGACAGCACACAGTGTGCCATCCACATCCATAGGTCTCTTCTGTAGCCCCACAAAAAATCCTATTCTTGCGCGTTTTGCTGGCAAGGATAGGCATACGTTACAATAGATCTGCAACAAAAAAAAAGCCATGGCTTTGTGGACCGCAAAATATACAGTTGTGTGAATGTAGCCTTAACCCCTTAAGGACACAGCCTTTTTACACCTTAGGACCAGGCCATTTTTTGAAAATCTGACCAGAGTCCCTTTAAGTGCTGATAACTTTAAAACGGTTTGACTTATCCAGGCCGTTCTGAGATTGTTTTTTCGTCACATATTGTACTTCATGACACTGGTAAAATGGAGTCAAAAAAAAAAATTTTTTTGCACCAAAAAATACCTAATTTAACAAAAATTTGAAAAAAATTTGCAAATTTCAAAGTTTCAGTTTCTCTACTTCTGTAATACATAGTAATACCCCCAAAAATTGTGATGACTTTACATTCCCCATATGTCTACTTCGTGTTTGAATTGTTTTGGGAATGATATTTTATTTTTTGGGGATGTTATAAGGCTTAGAAGTTTAGAAGCAAATCTTGAAATTTTTCCGAAATTTACAAAAACTCAATTTCTAGGGACCAGTTCAGGTCTCAAGTCACTTTGCGAGGCTTACATTATAGAAACCACCCAAAAATGACCCCATCTAAGAAACTACACCCCTCAAGGTATTCAAAACTGATTTTGCATACGTTGTTAACCCTTTAGGTGTTGCACAAGAGTTATTGGCAAATAGGGAGGAAATTTGAGAATTTCATTTTTTTGTCTAATTTTTCATTTTAACCCATTTTTTCCACTAACAAACCAAGGGTTAACAGCCAAACAAGACTGTATCTTTATTGCCCTGACTCTGGCATTTACAGAAACACCCAATATGTGGCCGTAAACTACTGTACGGCCACACAGCGGGGCGTAGAGTGAAAGGTGCGCCGTTTGGTTTTTGGAAGGCTGATTTTTATGGACTGGTTTATTTACACCATGTCCCATTTGAAGCCCCCTGATGCACCCCTAGAGGAGAAACTCCCTAAAAGTGACCCCATCTAAGAAACTACACCCCTCAAGGTATTCAAAACTGATTTTACATACGTCGTTAACCCTTTAGGTGTTGCACAAGAGTTATTGGCAAATGGCGATGAAATTTGAGAATTTCATTTTTTTGCCTAATTTTCCATTTTAACCCATTTTTTCCACTAACAAAGCAAGGGTTAACAGCCAAACAAGACTGTATCTTTATTGCCCTGACTCTGCTGTTTACAGAAACACCCCATATGTGGCCGTAAACTACTGTACGGGCACACAGCGGGGCGAAGAGTGAAAGGTGCGCCGTTTGGTTTTTGGAGGGCTGATTTTGCTGGACTGTTTTTTTGGCACCATGTCCCATTTGAAGCCCCCCTGATGCACCCCTAGATTATAAACTCCATAAAAGTGACCCCATCTAAGAAACTACACCCCTCAAGGTATTCAAAACTGATTTTACAAACTTTGTTAACCCTTTAGGTGTTGCACAAGATTTAATGGAAAATAGAGATACAATTTCAAAATTTCACTTTTTTGGCAGATTTTACATTTTTAATATTTTTTTTCCAGTTACAAAGCAAGAGTTAACAGCCAAACAAAACTCATTATTTATGGCCCTAATTCTGTAGTTTACGACCACATATGGGGTGTTTCTGTAAACAGCTGTACGGGCACACGGCAGGGCGCAGAAGGAAAGGAACACCATATGGTTTTTGGAAGGCATATTTTGCTGGACTGGTTTTTTTGACACCATGTCCCATTTGAAGCCCCCCTGATGCACCCCTAGAGTAGAAACTCCAAAAAAGTGACCCCATTTTAGAAACTACGGGATAGGGTGGCAGTTTTGTTGGTACTAGTTTAGGGTACATATGATTTTTGGTTGCTCTATATTACACTTTTTGTGCGGCAAGGTAACAAGAAATAGCTTTTTTGGCACAGTTTTTTTTTTTTGTTATTTACAACATTCATCTGACAGGTTAGATCATGTGGTAATTTTATAGAGCAGGTTGTCACGGACGCGGAGATACCTAATATGTATACAATTTTTTTTATTTATGTAAGTTTTACACAATGATTTCATTTTTAAAACCAAAAAAATGTTTTAGTGTCTCCATAGTCTAAGAGCCATAGTTTTTTCAGTTTTTGGGCGATTATCTTAAGTAGGGTCTCATTTTTTGCGGGATGAGATGACGGTTTGATTGGCATCTATTTTGGGGTGCATATGACTTTTTGATTGCTTGCTATTACACTTTTTGTGATGTAAGATGGCAAAAAATGGCTTTTTTTACACCGTTTTTATTTTTTTACGGTGGTCATCTGAGGGGTTAGATCATGTGATATTTTTATAGAGCCGGGCGATACGGACGCGGCGATACCTAATATGTATACTTTTTTTTTTATTTATGTAAGTTTTACACAATGATTTCATTTTTGAAACAAAAAAAATCATGTTTTAGTGTTTCCATAGTCTAAGAGCCATAGTTTTTTCAGTTTTTGGGCGATTATCTTGGGTAGGGTATGATTTTTGCGGGATGAGATGACGGTTTGATTGTTACAATTTTGGCGTACATGCGACTTTTTTGATCACTTTTATTACCTTTTTTGGGAAGTAAGGTGGGCAAAATTTCAATTTCATCATAGTTTTTTATTTTTATGGTGTTCACCGTTCGGGTAAAGTAACATGACCGTTTTATAGATCAGGTCGTTACGGACGCGGCGATACCAAACATGTGTAGGGAATTTTATTTTTTTATCAGTGATAAATGTGTTTTTTGATTTTTACTTTTTTTTTTCACTTTTATTCACTTTTTTTTTTGACCCAGACCCACTTGGTTCTTGAAGATCCAGTGGGTCTGATGTCTGAATAATACAGTACAGTACAATATATATTGTTCTGTACTGTATTTTACTTACACTGAACAGATTTATGCCTTTCAGCACAGATCTGTTCAGTGTAAGTAAAATACAGTACAGAACAATATATATACAGATCTTTCAGCACAGATCTGTTCAGCACCATGGACAGGACGCCTGAGAGGCGTCCTGTTGCCATGGGAACCTTCCCCGTCTGCTCAGAACTTCGCAGATGGGGAAGGGTAAGGAGGGGATCTCTCGGGGGGCTCTCTCCCTCCTCATCGGGGGGCTGCAAAGGCACAGCAGCCCCCCGATGGGAGGAAGCTCCCTGCGCTGTTAACCTTTTTCATACAGCGGTCCGTACGGACCGCTGTATGGAAAGGGTTAAACGGCTGACATCGCATCGCAGATGTCAGCCGTTTATACCAGGGTGCCAGCAATGTGCTGGCACCCTGGTATCCCCACTAGACACCAACGATTATACCAGGGGAGGCGGGCGGGGGATCGCGATCCCGCCTGCCGCACCACACACCGCCCGCAACCCTCCCCCTGCACCTCCCGCCACCATAAAAATCATTCGGGGGTGCAGGGGGGGGGTGAATAAAACTTTTTTTTTAGGCATATAAAGTTTCTGATCCCCGCGGTCAGGGACCAGAAACTTCAGAAATCGCAGGTCTGAATTGACCTGCGGTTTGCCGCGATCGCCGACATAGGGGGGGGGGGGGGTCACGGGACCCCCCCGCGCATTTAGCCTAGGTGCCTGCTCAATGATTTGAGCAGGCACCGGGTTCCGATCACTGCCAGCCGCACGGCAGTGATCGAAAATACACAGGGCGTACATGTACGCCCTGTGTCCTTAAGTACCAGGGCACAAGGGCGTACCTGTACGCCCTATGTCCTTAAGAGGTTAAAGGAGTATTATGGCTTCATGAAATTGATACACCCTCAGGATCGGCCATCAAAGTCCGATCAGTAGAGGTCCAACTCTTGGCACCCCTATTGATCAGCTTTTTGAAGGAGCTGCATGGTCTTCAATGTAGAGGTGGTGTAATTAACAGTCATATCAATAGAATAGTAATATTTAGACTGCATAAAAAAGGGCCAAACAGTGATTTTTATAGCCCACCTGACAGTCACATGAATATACCCTTCATCTGACTAGGTTTGCAGAAATCCATCTACATGCTGCAGAAGCAATCCCATTCAGATGCATACAATGGATTTTTTTTTTTAGTAGTGAATTTGCAGCCTGTTTTCAACCTCAGCTGGGGTGGTCCTATTTGACCATGGCATCTGATGGGTTAAATGTGTATAATCAACATCACATACATTAGCCTCAGGTGCCTGTTGAACACAACAGGTAGCTATGGCACCTGCTGTGGTCAATTTCTAACCACTGACGAGTTCACAATAGATGTACCTTAACCCATTCCCAACAGTCTATGTGTCAAGTTGCAACATAAACCAGGCTCATGCACAGTGCCACTTGACCATGCCCATATTGCTGCCCGCAATCCAGAAGGTAGGTGCGAAACCGCAAAAACAAAACAGTCTGGATCCATCGCACAGATGGTGCCCATGCATTGGGGGACTACAAATTGCAGCCCCAGTGCACAGAATGACTGATTGAGCCCTTAGCTTGTGATTTCAGCTTTTCTATTGCAGTGTGAAGTCTGAAGTCAAACTACTGACCAGATAAAAGTTAGCACTGAAGGTAAATTTCTGCAGCATCTGGGCATTTGTAAAAATCTCTTCTCTGGTACTGTAATGTTACAAGTCTTCCACCTGTAGTGTATCCAGCCTTAAAGGCAGTCTACTGAAGCCACTACAAAATTTGGTCAGGTTATGACAGCAGTGTTGAGACCTGTGAGTGCCCACTGCGACCATGCCTACCACTTGAATAGCATACATGGGTGCAGTTAGTGGCTTCAGGTAATGCATAGCCAGTCAGGCTACTCCAGTGCTTCTCAATTATTTTCTGTCAACCCCCCCCCCAGGAAGAAACCATTTCATGCCCCCCCCCGCGCAACTGTAAATAGTATCATTTGTCTATAAAATTGTTATAAGTACACCTCTGCATAACACTATCCTTAACATAAGAATAAAAAGAAAGAAATGTGGATCGGACACACTTATGGGGGGGGGAAATCTGTGGAGGACGGACACTTATATAACAGTGCCAGCCACAGATCCCACCATATGTGCCATCCACAGTGCCCCCCAGCCCATAACCGTGCCATCCACAGACCCCCACCCCTTAACCCCTTAAGGACACAGCCTTTTTACACCTTAGGACCAGGCCATTTTTTGAAAATCTGACCAGAGTCCCTTTAAGTGCTGATAACTTTAAAACGGTTTGACTTATCCAGGCCGTTCTGAGATTGTTTTTTCGTCACATATTGTACTTCATGACACTGGTAAAATGGAGTCAAAAAAAAAATTTTTTTTGCACCAAAAAATACCTAATTTAACAAAAATTTGAAAAAAATTAGCAAATTTCAAAGTTTCAGTTTCTCTACTTCTGTAATACATAGTAATACCCCCAAAAATTGTGATGACTTTACATTCCCCATATGTCTACTTCATGTTTGAATTGTTTTGGGAATGATATTTTATTTTTTGGGGATGTTATAAGGCTTAGAAGTTTAGAAGCAAATCTTGAAATTTTTCCGAAATTTACAAAAACTCAATTTCTAGGGACCAGTTCAGGTCTCAAGTCACTTTGCGAGGCTTACATTATAGAAACCACCCAAAAATGACCCCATCTAAGAAACTACACCCCTCAAGGTATTCAAAACTGATTTTGCATACGTTGTTAACCCTTTAGGTGTTGCACAAGAGTTATTGGCAAATAGGGAGGAAATTTGAGAATTTCATTTTTTTGTCTAATTTTTCATTTTAACCCATTTTTTCCACTAACAAACCAAGGGTTAACAGCCAAACAAGACTGTATCTTTATTGCCCTGACTCTGCCATTTACAGAAACACCCAATATGTGGCCGTAAACTACTGTACGGCCACACAGCGGGGCGTAGAGTGAAAGGTGCGCCGTTTGGTTTTTGGAAGGCTGATTTTTATGGACTGGTTTATTTACACCATGTCCCATTTGAAGCCCCCTGATGCACCCCTAGAGGAGAAACTCCCTAAAAGTGACCCCATCTAAGAAACTACACCCCTCAAGGTATTCAAAACTGATTTTACATACGTCGTTAACCCTTTAGGTGTTGCACAAGAGTTATTGGCAAATGGCGATGAAATTTGAGAATTTCATTTTTTTGCCTAATTTTCCATTTTAACCCATTTTTTCCACTAACAAAGCAAGGGTTAACAGCCAAACAAGACTGTATCTTTATTGCCCTGACTCTGCTGTTTACAGAAACACCCCATATGTGGCCGTAAACTACTGTACGGGCACACAGCGGGGCGTAGAGTGAAAGGTGCGCCGTTTGGTTTTTGGAGGGCTGATTTTGCTGGACTGTTTTTTTGGCACCATGTCCCATTTGAAGCCCCCCTGATGCACCCCTAGATTATAAACTCCATAAAAGTGACCCCATCTAAGAAACTACACCCCTCAAGGTATTCAAAACTGATTTTACAAACTTTGTTAACCCTTTAGGTGTTGCACAAGATTTAATGGAAAATAGAGATACAATTTCAAAATTTCACTTTTTTGGCAGATTTTCCATTTTAATATTTTTTTTCCAGTTACAAAGCAAGGGTTAACAGCCAAACAAAACTCATTATTTATGGCCCTAATTCTGTAGTTTACAGAAACACCCCATATGTGGTCGTAAACAGCTGTACGGGCACATGGCAGGGCGCAGAAGGAAAGGAACACCATATGGTTTTTGGAAGGCATATTTTGCTGGACTGGTTTTTTTGACACCATGTCCCATTTGAAGCCCCCCTGATGCACCCCTAGAGTAGAAACTCCAAAAAAGTGACCCCATTTTAGAAACTACGGGATAGGGTGGCAGTTTTGTTGGTACTAGTTTAGGGTACATATGATTTTTGGTTGCTCTATATTACACTTTTTGTGCGGCAAGGTAACAAGAAATAGCTTTTTTGGCACCGTTTTTTTTTTGTTATTTACAACATTCATCTGACAGGTTAGATCATGTGGTAATTTTATAGAGCAGGTTGTCACGGACGCGGAGATACCTAATATGTATACAATTTTTTTTATTTATGTAAGTTTTACACAATGATTTCATTTTTAAAACCAAAAAAATGTTTTAGTGTCTCCATAGTCTAAGAGCCATAGTTTTTTCAGTTTTTGGGCGATTATCTTAAGTAGGGTCTCATTTTTTGCGGGATGAGATGACGGTTTGATTGGCATCTATTTTGGGGTGCATATGACTTTTTGATTGCTTGCTATTACACTTTTTGTGACGTAAGATGACAAAAAATGGCTTTTTTTACACCGTTTTTATTTTTATTTTTTTACGGTGGTCATCTGAGGGGTTAGATCATGTGATATTTTTATAGAGCCGGGCGATACGGACGCGGCGATACCTAATATGTATACTTTTTTTTTATTTATGTAAGTTTTACACAATGATTTCATTTTTGAAACAAAAAAAATCATGTTTTAGTGTTTCCATAGTCTAAGAGCCATAGTTTTTGGGCGATTATCTTGGGTAGGGTATGATTTTTGCGGGATGAGATGACGGTTTGATTGTTACAATTTTGGCGTACATGCTACTTTTTTGATCACTTTTATTACCTTTTTTGGGAAGTAAGGTGGGCAAAATTTCAATTTCATCATAGTTTTTTATTTTTTATTTTTATGGTGTTCACCGTTCGGGTAAAGTAACATGACCGTTTTATAGATCAGGTCGTTACGGACGCGGCGATACCAAACATGTGTAGGGAATTTTATTTTTTTCATTTTTTATCAGTGATAAATGTGTTTTTTGATTTTTACTTTTTTTTCACTTTTATTCACTTTTTTTTGACCCAGACCCACTTGGTTCTTGAAGATCCAGTGGGTCTGATGTCTGAATAATACAGTACAGTACAATATATATTGTTCTGTACTGTATTTTACTTACACTGAACAGATCTATGCCATTCAGCACAGATCTGTTCAGCACCATGGACAGCAGGACGCCTGAGAGGCGTCCTGTTGCCATGGGAACCTTCCCCGTCTGCTCAGTACTGCTCAGAACTTCGCAGACGGGGAAGGGTAAGGAGGGGATCTCTCGGGGGGCTCTCTCCCTCCCCATCGGGGGGCTGCAAAGGCACAGCAGCCCCCCGATGGGAGAGGGAGGGAGCTCCCTGCGCTGTTAACCTTTTCCATACAGCGGTCCGTACGGACCGCTGTATGGAAAGGGTTAAACGGCTGACATCGCATCGCAGATGTCAGCCGTTTATACCAGGGTGCCAGCAATGTGCTGGCACCCTGGTATCCCCACTAGACACCAACGATTATACAAGGGGAGGCGGGCGGGGGATCGCGATCCCGCCTGCCGCACCGCCCGCCTCCCGCACCGCCCACACCCCTCCCCCTGCACCTCCCGCCACCATAAAAATCATTCGGGGGTGCAGGGGGGGGTAAATAAAACTTTTTTTTGGGCATATAAAGTTTCTGATCCCTGCGGTCAGGGACTGCGGGGACCAGAAACTTCAGAAATCGCAGCAAACCGCAGGTCTGAATTGACCTGCGGTTTGCCGCGATCGCCGACATGGGGGGGTCACGGGACCCCCCCGCGCATTTAGCCTAGGTGCCTGCTCAATGATTTGAGCAGGCACCGGGTTCCGATCACTGCCAGCCGCACGGCAGTGATCGAAAATACACAGGGCGTACATGTACGCCCTGTGTCCTTAAGTACCAGGGCACAAGGGCGTACCTGTACGCCCTATGTCCTTAAGAGGTTAACTGTGCCATCCACAGATTCCGTGTGCCCGCCGCTGTTTAAAGTTATTAAACATGCCCCTCACTCCTAATCGTACCGTATATCAAAATTTCTTCTGTATAATGCCGGCAGGCGGGCCGGCGCGTCCCTCAGTGACGTCACTTGTCTGCGTCGCCTGCTTTTCATAAAGCAGGTGGCGCAGGCACGTGACACTGAGGGACGCGCTGGCCACCCGGCATTATACAGAAGAAATTCAGATATACGGTACTATTAGGAGTGAGGGGGGCATGTTTAATAACTTTTAATTCAATAATACATTTTATATTAGTATACCGGAGGGAGTGGTGGGGCTAGGCTATAGTATTGACTGCACTGCCCCACCGCTATTGCCGGCCCCCAGCTCCTCCCCCGCTCCGTACATCACATCCAGCGCCTGCCTCTGATCAGATGGGAGATGAGCGCTTCCACAATGGAAGCGCTCATCTCCCTGCCGCATATTACACTGCGAGCTGTCGGCCGCCCGGCGTCCCTGTTGCTATGGTGCCCTGTGCGGCTGCACAGCCCGCACACCCCAAAGGCTGGCCCTGAACAAGCCCCCCTTTAATGGAGCCGGGTGCCCCACTATTTGAGAAGCACTGGGCTACTCCAACATGAAACCACTATTCCAGGGGAAGCCCAGCAAACCACAAAACATGGTATTACCCATGTTCACTTGAAGTATGAGCAGGGGTGACCTTCCTGTAGGGCACCACATCTTGCACAATGCATTGACACTTACATGTCATAACATTTTTGAAAAATATTGAAGGGGTACTGCAGAGCTTTTATCTTTGCCTGTATGCAGTGATCATAAAGGCCTGACAGGTGGAGACCAGAGACTGCAGCCAATCACGTGGCAGTCATGTCTCCCTTATAATAGAGCAGCGCTCTTCCTCTACATGGGTGCCAGCAGTTAGAATGGCAGAGAGAACATGTCTGTCTGCACAACCCCACATGTGGCCAGCATCACTTACACACCATTAATATAGCACAAACCAGGTACACAGTAAATATACTATTTATTAAACATCTATATCCATGTGCAATGTGGCAACTTTACAATTAAGCCAAACACAATATAGATTGTTGGGGGTTCAGGGTCTAGCACAAGTGCACTTTATTCAATAAATATATTTAAAACAAAAACATATAGGCTTTCATTTAGTAAACTCTACATCTGTAATGTACAATAAAGGTGCATATGCTAATTTAACATAATTGGCTGATTTTATACAGCACTTATATTTTTTAGTCCATAAGTAAGTTATTAAATGATAAAGAACATCAAACACCACCACTTCTCTAGAACTGCTAAATAAATGTCGAACACAAAAATGTAAAGACCCCATTGCTTTACAACCCACCCCAACAGTCTAAACTCTGGAAGGAGGAAAAAGCCCACAGCTTTCTTTCCAGAGAAGGCGACTAATGTCGCTTTGCTTATCAAAAAAATCTGTATTTCTGATCAGTTGTGAGCATTGAGACAAGATTCAATATATTTTTCCAAAGAAAAGCACAGAGCGCTGTGATTCGCCAATTCAGCAACAGCGAGTACAGCATTCAAAAGATCTCATCCCAGGGATCAAATAAGATCAGCCACATTCATCGGCATCTCCTCCACTGTAGTATTGTAGAAAGTCTCAATATCACGAAGAATTCGCTTATCCTCCTCTGTAACAAAGTTTATGGCCACACCTTTTCTACCGAACCGACCTCCACGACCAATCCTATGAAGGAAAACAAAGAAAGTTTAGATGTGTGCAAACATTTAATGAACGTTCAGTGTCCATTTGATCTCTCCATGCATGTGCATGGCTCATTAGTGGTAGAGTCCCCCTTTACATGGCCCGATAGCATTCCTTTGACTGACCTAGTCGTCCATGACGAGAGCTGTCATTTACATGTGGTGATCCCCCTCCACAGCATGGCAAACAATGGGTACAACCATTATTTATCCCATACAAAGTAGTTTGCCAGCAGCAGAGTGCCGTTTAGACCCCATAATCCGCTGCTGGCAAATGGTTAACGTGTCAACTCGAGCAATCCCATCAGCACCTTCACAGGCAGACCACCAATGAGCATAAAAGGCCTTTTAAAGCATGTGCATGATGGGACGATCTTGTCCCCTGAAAGACCATTTTCATTTGAGCAGCGATTGGAAAACTAAATGTTTTATACAATAAGCAGGCACTGGAATTACTTTATACCCAATAGAGAATTTTGCTTCTATGAACCCCAGGTTCATTGGAGACTAGTTCATATACCCTACACAATATGGAGGCATCTGCAAGGCAGTCATGAGCCACTTCCAGCCAGTGGCATGCTCAGGAAGTTCAGATGTTACCATTTCCCCTTCATGTACACAGCACTTCTGAAAGTACCCTTAAATCAGACTTGTGTTGCGAGGATCCAGCTGACTAATGCATTGAAATTCTAGATCAGTCTCCAGACAAATGAATCCAGTATTTATTTTTTGCATTTTTAAAGGTCTGTGCATGCGCAGACTGGGAAACCAGATCCAGCATTAATACATTTCAATGGGAATTAATGCCGGATCTGGCATTCCGGCAAGTGTTCAGCTGTATTTTCTCCGGCCAAATACCGTAAAGGGACTGAACTGATGCATCCTCAACGGAATGCTTTCCATTCAGAATGCATTAGGATAAAACTGAAGCTGTTTCCGGTATTGAGCCCCTGTGACGGAACTCCATACCAGAAAACACCACTAGTGTGAAAGTACACTTACACAGCTTTGAATATACAGCTATTGCCAGAAACTAACAGCTTATGACCTTATTTGGGGCAGTATGAAATACTGACCCGTCAATATGTCAGTGTTCCCCACAAGTTCTGGAGCATCTTAGAACTGTAGCCCCCTCTTAGTCTTGTCTGTACACACCAATCAGTACCAAGTAACTGTAGGTATATTATGTGTACACAGAACTCTGGCCTAACTGTAGTCCCCATGTGAGTGCAACCAGCATAGGGTGGAGTTCTCTGTACACATCTTGATTTGGGTTGGCAACTTACTCCAAAACACCCCTGCCATGATATGGCAGCTGGAACCTTAGTCAATGGTGCTCATGCTTCAAACCCTTTCCATACACTAATATGCATACAGATGTTTGAGGCGTTCTCCACATTGCAAAATCCCTTGCCCTGGCAAAACCAGCACATGAAACATTCCCTTGGACAAGTGTCCATGTACTTGAAGACTTTGCTGGGAATTTCTGAAGCCAGACTGCAAGATTCCATATGTGGAACCAGACAAGAACTGGCAGTGCTCTGGTAGTCTAAGGGACTGCTCTGTGGTTGACACTACAAGTTGTCACGTCCAACAAGTATAGGTTTATAAGTGCATGACCACCTTTGCAGAAAGTCTTACACCCAGCTACTCTTTTATAACAAGCGGCACACCTCCTTCCAAAGCTGGTAACATCATAGCCGGAAGTGACGAGGATAGGGAATTTTATAGAATACTGGTGCAGACTGCCTGATGCTGCACCCAATTTATGACTTGGCGTACACAAATCAGGCGCAGCATCCTTGGTTATCAGCCTTTTGTACGTCACAGGGTCAGGTCCCAAGTGCACGCTGTAAAGTTCAAAGGTGATGATTCCTGATGGCCACTGTCTACATGCATCAGCTGCTCTCCAGCAAGTCAATAAAATAGTTGTCAGGAATGTACGCTATATGCTGCTTTACCAAGAGGACAACCAGCAGTTATTCATAACCATCCCTTTAACGCAGTGAAACAAAAGCTATTAACCCCCTAGTGACCAATACTCCTTTTTACTGAGAGGGTTTTAGCTAAACAGCGGGCTTTAATCAAATTGACCCAAAATGGTGCATTAAAAATTAGAACTTGTCCTGCAAAGTTTAGCTCTTGGAATGCCATTTTTTTAAAAAGTGGTCACTAAGGGGTTAAGAAAAATAAAAACCCCATTCTGAGAACCAGAGGGTGCCAGTGACCATACTGCAGCAGGTCACGAGTTAAGGTGCAGCCATCTCTTAGCCTGTAGCAGCAGGACAACGTGTCACAGCTACCACTGCATATTACAGCACCAGATATTTAAAGAACCCAGCAGCTAATATAGCCACTTGATATTCATTGCAAGCTAAATCTGTTTCATCTAGAGCAGACATAACAGCAAAGGCCAAGGCATTAATACCAAGAACTCTCATTTCCAACTGTTGCTATTACACAACAGAATACAGATATTAAAAAGCATTACCTTTACAAGCATTAGTCCATGCTCCACTGGCCGTCCTCACATCACGACCAGATGTGCAGTTTCTCTGTTTGAGAACGCACACCACTTCCACAGGCCATTCTCGGCAGTGTCCTGGAGCAACTGTAGTCTGCTCCTCAACTATTTGAACATAAAAGGTTCATAAGAATTTTGCCTGAGGAGTTAGTGAAATCTCATTTTTAAACTAAAATTGTTTGAGACCAAGCGTCCCCATCTGCTGTGAGGGTCAAGACAAACAGGGATAGTAGGAAGCAATTTATTGTTTGCAGGGGGAACGACAGAACAGCACTTAACAGCTGTACTGTAACTTATCCTGCAGAGCAAGTGCTTCCCCGAGCCGTAGTCCTCCCCACAGATGGCATTTAATGCTTTGGCACAGACCTTGCTGCATTTGTTTCCCAGCTACAGGAACTGCATTAACGCAATAAGCAACCAGCTATACAGCTGCATGCCACGCAAATAGAAGTTAGCAGTTTTATCTTTAACAGACCTGTGGATGTAGTTCTCCCGGTTGGTTGGTAGGTCATAATTGATTACTAGGGAAACCTGCTGAACATCTATCCCACGTGCCTATAAAACAAGGATAAATGTTAGGAAGTTCAGGGGCATAGCCAAATATATCCAATATAAAAATAAATACTGAATGTAGTTGTCAGCCATATAATAGTGGTGAACTACAACTGTGTAGTCCACTGTGGAATATGGCTCTTGCTCTTCCAAAGAGCATTACTGCTAGGTACAAGTCACCTTTGCAGAAGTAAGAAGTCTTTGGTTGGAGGGGAGGGGTGGGTGGTCACCACTTACCAGCAAGTCTGTGGTTATCAACACACGACTAGATCCAGATCTGAACTCCCTCATAATGACGTCTCGTTCCTTCTGGTCCATATCACCATGCTGTCAAGATGAGGAATTAGTTACAAGTGAAAAGCCATTATTACACTACAACTGTATGAGACCAAGCGTCCCTGCCAGCCACAGAGAACAGTCAGGGATAGTAGGAAACATGTTACTATCAGCAGGGGGAACGACAACACAGCACCAAACTGCTATATTGTAACTTATCCTGCTAGTGTGATTTATTCTACCACTTACCAGAGCAGATACGGTAAAGTCTCTTGCGTGCATTTTCTCAGTAAGCCAGTCAACCTTTCTCCTGGTATTCAGAAAAATAACAGCTTGAGTAATGGTCAAAGTCTCATACAGATCACATAGGGTATCCAACTTCCACTCCTAAAAAAAAAAAAAGTTAGTTTAGACCTAACTTAAGATGTCTGAACACTGATGAGCATGCTGCTGCGTGAGCCTACCTCTCGTTCAACATTAATGTAGAACTGCTTAATACCCTCCAAAGTCAATTCCTCCTTTTTAACAAGGATACGAATTGGATCCCTCATAAACTTCTTTGTCACTTCCAACACATCAGTTGGCATGGTGGCAGAAAGCAGGACAACCTAAAATGTGAGAACATGTCAGGGTAAGAGGTAGGTACACATGGTGCAAAGCAGAACATCACTGACTGATCAGTAGCTGGACAGGACTTGGCTGCAGATTTGTAACTGGTATTTTTACAAGATTTGAACTATTTTTGAATAGTCAGATTACCACTTTTCCAGACTGGGTCCCATTATGGTTTTTCCCAATTAACTCATCTGAGAAACTGCCCATAAAGGGAGTGGAACATAAAAGGGTCATAAGAATTTTGCCTGAGGAGTTAGTGAAATCTCATTTTTAAACTAAAATTGTTTGAGACCAAGCGTCCCCATCTGCTGTGAGGGTCAAGACAAACAGGGATAGTATGAAGCAATTTATTGTTTGCAGGGGGAACGACAGAACAGCACTTAACAGCTGTACTGTAACTTATCCTGCAGAGCAAGTGCTTCCCCGAGCCGTAGTCCTCCCCACAGATGGCATTTAATGCTTTGGCACAGACCTTGCTGCATTTGTTTCCCAGCTACAGGAACTGCATTAACGCAATAAGCAACCAGCTATACAGCTGCATGCCACGCAAATAGAAGTTAGCAGTTTTAGCAGCGGCTTTCTTCCAGACACAGACTATTGCCTGATACTGCAATACCAGATAAGCCATGCACGGGTGGTGCTATTTTTGGAAGAACTTGGTCCATATTTTCAGTTGTGGACAACCCCTTTAATGCACTTTGTTCAGACATCTACCTGTATAACAAGACCCCTCTTCAAGTGCTACCATAGCTGTTCAAATAAGCATTGTGCTCCCCTCAAAAAGTGAAGAGCTGCATACACCGATATACAAGAAAATTCTCCATTCCCCACAAATCTCTGCATTGTGCCACCATTACCTGAATGTTTGTGCTCAGCTTTTGAAAGATCTCATATATTTGATCCTTAAAACCACGGCTCAACATCTCATCAGCTTCATCCAACACAAACATTTTTATCCATTTGGGGGCTGGAAGGAAGCAGTAGTCTAGTTAGCGATCCTCTGAATTGCAACAGTCTGCCGGTTTAAGTGACAAACATTGTAAAGGCTACTTACACAGATAGCGTCTATTCAACATGTCAAATACACGGCCAGGAGTCCCCACAACAATGTGAGGCGCTTCTGCCTGCAGTTTCTGCATTTCATTGCGAACATTTGTGCCTCCAATGCAAGCGTGACATGTTGCACCCATGTAGTCACCCAGGGCCAAAATTACCTTTTGAATCTAAGAATGAATAAAACTAGTAAGTGTATGAAAGACAAAAACCATAAGTTTACAGGCAGATAAATTACATGCATTTGCTCTCTAAATAGATCATTGTATATTTCCAGGTAACAGTATAATGGATGAAGCTTCCAGCCGGCACATGTCACCACAGGGCAGCAAAGACTACCATCCTCATGCAGATACCCAGAACAGCCTAGTCAAGATGAAAGGCTATGGATGCCTTTGGGGGTAATCGTTCAGTTCTTCTCTGTACAGATAGTCTATTGGCGTTCTGTCAAATAGAAGCCCTGACCACTCATGTGTAGCTGTAATGACTGAACTCCTGACAGCTCAAACACAAAAGCTAGATGCATGCCAGGTTGCCATGTTGCTTTCATTAGCAGTCAGGAGTTCAGAGATTAGGGCTACATATGAGCAGTCAGGGCACCATGCAAATACAGACGACATCTGTACAGAGAAAGGGCTGAACATTTTTAATTAGCAATGTAAGAAATTGTAACCCACAGTGAGTAGAATGCACAAAGGTTTCCCCAGCCTTTAAAGACGTTAGGCTTAACTTCACCCCAGTTTACACAGCCACTGGCAAAGCACCATATCCTACCCAGAACTGACACTTGAAGGTCCTCGAGTATTTGCAGCTTCAGTGGCCTTTATCAATCACAGCAAGTTACCCTAGTATAAAAGCCTGCTGGGCTGAAGACCACAGCTAGTGCTATGTGGAGCCACTGGAACAGTTCTCTCCTGGCTTCCCTGGTCACATACCTATGGAACTGTTTATAATTTGGTTCCATACCCTTGAACAGGACATGCAAGTTTAGGATTCATTGCTGTAAGTGATAGAGGTGACTGGCTGCAGCAGTCACATGCCATATCCAGGCAGTTTGTAGACAGTGGCAGGAAGACTGGACCAGTGCTGATTAGGGGCAAGTACGTCAGGGCTTGTCCAATACTTTAATAGGGTTAAATCTGGTGACTGAAACACTTTAAACTGACATTAGCGATGAGCTAGTGTCAGCTAAACCTACTTTTATCTATGCCGCTGTTACTCCAAAAATATAACTTGCGCCTGCTCCTAGAGGCTCCGTTCTCTCACCTCTGGCCACACTCTGCTACACTAGATTGACATGGCCCGGCAGCGTTGGTCTCCTACCTCCGGCCCTGTCTGCCATGTAAATCTCACGCCTGCGCCGCCCAGTTCAGTATTCAGCGCAGCGAGCTCGCTGGCTTACTCACTGTGCCGAATACTGAACGGCACGAGATTCCCCCAGCGCACAGGGCCAGCAGTTGGAGGTGAAGGCTGCCTGGCCCTGTCAATCTAGTGTAGCAGGGCGTGGCCAGAGGTGGGAGAACAAAGCCTCTAGGAGCAGGGGCAACGCCCACCTGCACCTAGAGGCTAATTAGCATATTATAAAAGCTATATTTCTGGATTAACCGGGGCATAGATAAAAGTAGGAATAGACTAGTTAGGTTCAGCCGACATTAGCACATTGCTAATGTCAGCCAGTTCAATAGGGTTTTATTCTGGTGACAGAAACCCTCATCTCAAACAACCCATTGAAAGGGGGGGGTTGAAATAAAACCAAAAATACAACTTATTAGTACTCATTAAATGTTGCACTCCTGGACGTGTAACATGCATATAAGGACCAGGAGAGTGCTGGCCCACTAAGCAACATTTAATATGTACCAATGGAAATATGTTTACTGTAATCAAGGAAGGAGACCTGAAATATTGGATAACCCCTTTAAGCACTTCACTAACCATCCCCTGCTCACAGCACATTCATAAAGTCTCTGCAGCTGCAAAAACTACACCTGCCTTATAGGGACTGCAACCCTCAAACACCCCCATCCCAAACGGCTGGTGTACACTAGCTGTAGGAAGACCACTACTGTATGTAGCATACCCTAATGTGAGGCTACACAAACAGGACAGTGCCAGAGGATGAATGAGCACCATCAAAGGAACCCTTTCATTTGTGTAATCAGTACATATGGTCATTACTTTACACTGCATGTAACCATACTAGGGGAAACGCTAGAGACTCAGTACAGCTATTCTTCACCTGCCAACATACATGTAACTCTCACTAAGGAGAACCTGCCACCATGGAATGCAGTACAATCTGCAGGCAGCAGGTTATAGAGCAGGAGGAGCAGAGCAGTATATACAGTTATAGGGAAAGTGTCAGCAAAACCCAGTTTATACGTCTGCTCTGACTTTAGTTGTCCACGTGGCTATCTTAACAGCGATTTTGTTTACACAATGCTACCAATAAGATGGTCCTGTGGACAACTGAAAAAACAGGCAAGTGTACTAAATAAGTTTGGAATTTTGCTCATTTTCCCCATACAGAACTACTTACCTGCTCAGCTTCTCCTGCTCTACAGAATGCTGCCTGCAGCTTCCAGTGCATTTCATGGTGGCAGGTTCTCCAACTGTACATCCATAACCCTAACCCAGGAGAGCTGAAGATCCAAGCCCCTAATCACGTCTGACACTAGAACAAGCATTTCACAAGTGACATGCAAAGCACCAGAAGACTAAGACCATCTTCACATTTTGAACACTGCAGTTTCCATATTACACAACTGCATAGCAAGTCTTGGAGCACACTACAGCAATGTTAAGCCATATTAGAAGTATACTAGTCTAATCAAACTCAAGCCGTTGGATTAAGTGGTGAGGTATTTATGACCGTGCGGCTAGTGAAGCCATCTGCACACAGTTGTGGAATCTGAAAGGCGTGCAGAACAATTGCAAGCTACCCTGTCAATACCTGTTGAGCCAGTTCTCTTGTGGGAGCCAATACTAGAGCTTGGGTCTCCTTGAGCTCAATCTCCAGTTGCTGCAGGATGGAAATGGCAAATGTGGCTGTCTTGCCAGTACCTGACTGAGCTTGGGCAATCACATCATACCCTAAAAAGAGTAGGGAGACATTTAATGTTCCCAAATATTACCTGCTTGTGTTACCCAAGACAATTTTAACAAGCGATCAGAAAGAAAGTTCTCTCCATTTCAGGTCAGTCCCGAAAGATGGTTACCATCATTTCACTTGTCTAGGATCATACAGGCAATCTGGGAATGACTCATTTCCCATGTCTACAAGCTCTACAGACAGAACCATACAAACCTTTAATGCAGGGAATGATTGCCCTTTGCTGAATAGCAGAAGGTTTCTCAAAGCCATAAGCATAGATTCCTCTCAGGAGAGATTCTTTTAGGTTCATATCATCAAAATTGTCAACAATTTCATTCCAGTTGCTCTGTAGGAAGAGAGACTCATTTATCCTTCAGTCATCACCCATCTTAGGATGAGAAATATGTATTTTACCAACCTCAATGACACCATCGGGGTCCATTCCTTCAGGGCCGCCATGGTCTCTAA
The DNA here is from genome assembly GCF_905171765.1 of Bufo bufo. NCBI lineage: Eukaryota > Metazoa > Chordata > Amphibia > Anura > Bufonidae > Bufo > Bufo bufo. Next base: position 219,115,805 of record NC_053392.1, read on the forward strand.
GGGAAAAGACGTTACATGAAGTGAATAAGACCTCAATATTGACCGCCATCCCCTACCATCAACTGATGAAAGGCTGGTACTACACAACCATGTGCCACCAGATGCCCAGCACTAGAGTGCCAGGAGACTGACAAATGTCCATGAAGTTTAAGTAAAAAAAAGTTTGGACTTTTTTTGGAAGTTTCAGCTTTCAAGACGACCAAAAATGCATCAATGTTAAAAACTGTTAGGTCTGTATGGGGTGGTGTTCACATTATGCAGTTTACCTTTTTCACACTAAAGGGCTTATCTGCACGCAGATAAACACATCTGGTTTCAGGGGGAGGGAGTGTTTGTTGTGGCCATGGCAGACTAGATCAGGGCAGGGGGGGGGGGGGTTGCTAATCTGGCCTGTTACAGCAGGAAGTCAGCTACCAATCACTGCCAGGCACCCACAGATCACATGGGCACAGACTCAGACCATGAAAATAGAGACCTTTATGACATCGTCACTAAAATGAGTCATTTCTCTCTGCAGTCTATCACCAATGCTTACTGGTTATACACAGATGTGCTCTGAGCACTGAGGGGCTGGCCTATCCTCTCAGAGCACTGCTACACTGCTCCCTCCCTGTGAGACTGAGCGCCAGACATTTCACTGCTCTAATGCCTGGCCCATAAGTCTTCACCGTGAAAGTTTCAGAGTACACCTCCCCACTCAAATCTTCACTGACACCTGGCCCTGCCCATCTCAATAAGGGGGGCGGGGAGATGAATAAAATAAATAAAGGACTGGAGTCCATGATACAGTGGCTACCGCCTGGCAAACGTGGCCACCATGGAACCATATGGCTGGCCATAATAGAAATATTAGATGCAAACAGCCATATGTTAACTTCACATAGGGCTGTTTACCAGGCAATTATTGGGACTGGACCAGACATTTCATAACTAAGAGGCTGTGTGAACGGCATTTACTTACAGCAGCCATCTCATAAGGCTTATTTCTGGCCAGCAGATCCAGGGTTACTCTGGATGGCCTGTGGGTCAGGATTTTGCATGGCAGCTGAAAGATCCTCACCTGATAATTGAGTTCATTATCCACTGGGGAGGGGAAATCTCATCACACCCATTACCAATGAGAGATGGGATCATGCGATGCAAAAAGCAGTCCAGCAAGGTATAGCAGAGCCCAGTATACTACAGCTCATGCACTGCAATGGGATCTACTGAAACTGCAGAACGCCCTGTTCCCTGTCCACTTTATGTACAATTAGGGTACTTTCACACTAGTGTTATTCTTTTCCGGCATCGAGTTCCGTCACAGGGGCTCAATACCAGTAAAAAATAAAAAAAGTTTTATCCTAATGCATTCTGAATGGAGAGCAATCCATTCAGGATGTCTTCAGTAACAGTTCAGAGATAATACTGCAGCATGCTAGTTCAGTGTCTGCATGGAACCAGACTGCCTGGCAGGGCATCTGTGTGGCACATGGCACAGCCCAACCCTGTACCTAGAGGAATGGCACAAGTGATCAGTAAGTTTATATTCTCAGCATTTCAGGTCAGTCCCGAAAGATGGTTACCATCATTTCACTTGTCATGCCGCCTAGTGACAGGCCCAGCTAACGCCAGCTGTTTACGAGGGGCCTGCGTTTTACTCCCCAGCCCCCCTGTAAGCACAGCACGGGCGCCCCCTTTCCCTCAATGTCCCGCTCAGTCTCGACCCCTCCCCCGGCCTCCAGAACTCCCTGGTTTCAGTTCGGGCGGCAACCAAGGCCACAATCTCTACTGACGTGCCCCAAGCGCAGGGTCTGCCCCGAGTACCGGATTCCTACACAAAACCCGAGGCAGAACTAAGAGCAGCTACATAAGCCCTCTAGTGTGCACAGGGGAGAGCGCGGGGCCTACACAAGCCTAGGTGACCGGGCAAAGGGCCAGCCAAAAGCAGCAGGCACGTAGCCCCAGTAACTAAACGGACTACGTATAAGCAGCAGGGGTGTAAATTACCTTGAATAATCCGCAGAGCCACCAGACATGATCCGCACCACGTTGCAGAGCTCAACTGAAAAGGACTTGCTGAGGGGGCGCCCGCCATTTATATATCCGGGACTACATTTCTGAACGGCGCAGGAATACCGCGACTGTGATTGAAAGTCTATAGCGCGTTTTAACTGAATATCCTTGCTTGTTGCTATTGTATACCGAATAGCTTGACCGAAAAACTATTTTCCCGTGTGTTTCTTGCTAAAGAACGTATTCCTTAAGGGAAAATTGAACTTTTTTTTTTCTCCCTACACCTTTTTCCGTACCGCGGAAAGATATTGCAGCAAATGGTGAGTAGGTTATAGATCGGTGAGACGCACAGGGTTTCTCTCCCCGGCTCCTGCAGAAGCTCCGCCTTCCTTGCGGCCGGCCGGTGACGTCACTCACAGGGCTGGTCAGGAGAATTCTAGTGGGAGAATGTGACCCTCGGAAATGACTGTCCTTCTTAACCCCTCAAAGACCAGGCCCATTTTAGTTTTTTCCACATTGCAAGAGCCATAACTTTATATTGTCTATTCACATCGCCATATGAGGGCTTTTTTTGCGTGAGAAGTATGTATTTATTATTTTTTCTCATTGCACCATTTTAACCCCTTTGTGCCCAGCCTGTTTTACATCAGCACCTTCCAAGACCTGTAACTTTTTTATTTTTTCATCTATGTAGCTGTAGGAGGGCTTGTTTTTTACAGGACAAGTTGTAGTTTTAATGGTCCCAATTTGGGGTACATATAACTTACTCATTAACTTTTATTAACTCTTTCTGGGAAGGGGGCAGCAATACTGTCATTGAGTTTTTTTTATTGTAAATTTTGTGGCGTTTCTTTGGCATACATAACACAATAACTTTATTATCAGGGTCAGTACAATTACAGCAATGTCAAATACATATGTTATACATTTTTTTTTTACATTTTACTACTTTTGCACAATAAAAACCTACTTTTGCACACAATACATTTTTTTTATTTTTTTTGTATCGCTGCATCCCAAGACCTGTAACTTTATTTTTCTTTCTCCTGATCTGTGTGAGGGCTTGGTTTTTGCGGGATGACTTGTAGCTTTCACTGGTATAATTTTGGGGTACATAACCCCTTTTGCAATTTTTTTTATTCCACTTTTTTGTGGCGAATAAGCAAACAGCAGCAATTTTGGCATTTATTTACAGTATTGGATTGTGGTGATTAATATCACCTCTGTGGCCCTATTTCAACTTTTCACTGTGTATTCAATTACCCCTTAATTCCACAGTTTTGTTCCCTGTACTGCCTACTTTTACCTGTGCTTAAAGGGCTTCTGTCACCCCACTAAAGTCATATATTTTTTTTGGGCTAGTTAAATTCCTTATACTGCGATATATGAAAATATAATGGTCTTACTTTCATTCAGCAGTTTCTTATAAAAACGAACTTTTATAATATGTAAATTAGGTCTCTACCAGCAAATAGGGCGTCTACTTGCTGGTAGCCGCCGCAAAAAACTGCCCCCTCGTCGTGTTGATTGACAGGGCCAGACGCCCTCAGAACAACCTCAGTGCGCCTGCGCCGATGACATCACCGAAAGAGAAGACGTCATCGGCGCAGGCGCACTGAGGGAGTTCTGAGGAGGCGAGCCTCCTCATCTCAGAGCGCCTGCGCCGAATGAACACAGGAGCGCGATTTTTGAAATGCTGACAGGGCCGGCCGGAGTGTCACGTCTGTATGTGAGCAACAAGAGCATACACAGTGAATAGCTACTGACCGGACCCAAACTAGGGAGGATAAAGGGTGACCCCTGTCAGACCCTAAAAGCTCTCCCTATGCTGCTAAGCACATGTCCAGATCCAGATGGTGGACGAGACATGCCCGCGTACCTAAGGCTGATGACCACTGTAACCCCTACAATAGTGGAAGGGGCACGGCCACCGGTGCCCTGCTCAGAATATGGACGGAACCGGGGTCGCCTCGGATCCAGTCAGCAAACAAACAGAAACACACAATGTCTGCACACTTAACTGAAGGAGCTGCAGCGGCAGTGAAAACAGATCCAAAGTCAGCAGACACTATCCGAAGTACTTGCTTCAGCAGAACTCAGGTCCATAGAAAGATATCACACAAGTGAAGATACTCAAGCGAGAGATACAGCTCAAATGAAAAGTATAATCCACACCCTACAAAGGAGGAGGGGTGATTTAAAGGCAGAGAAATCAAACACAGGAGGGACAGCTGGGAGGAAGGAAACAGAAAGTAAAGACCTCAACACAGGGGCGGAGAAACAGAGCAGAGGGAACTCCTCCAAGCTCTAGTAGTGACATCATCACAGGGGTGGAGAAACAGAGCTGTGAGAACGTCTCAAAGCTCTGGTAGTGACAGTACCCCCCCCCCCCCCCCCTCTACGGGTGGACTCCGGACACCCAGGACCCACCTTCTCAGGATGAGCCCTATGAAATGCCCTGATGAGGCGAGTGGCTTTAATGTCCGACACCGGGACCCACATCCTCTCCTCAGGACCATAACCCTTCCAATGAACGAGGTACTGAAGAGAACCGCGGACAATGCGAGAGTCCACAATTCTGGAAACCTCAAACTCCAGATTGCCATCAACCAAAATCGGAGGAGGAGGCAAAGAGGAGGGTACCGTGGGCTGGACATATGGTTTTAAGAGAGATCTGTGAAATACATTATGTATCTTCCAAACCCGTGGAAGATCAAGACGGAAGGCAACAGGATTGATGACTGACAAGATTTTATAAGGCCCAATAAACTTGGGACCCAATTTCCAGGAGGGAACCTTCAGTTTAATATTTCTTGTAGACAACCACACCAGATCACCCACATTCAGGTCCGGACCAGGCACACGTCTCTTATCAGCCACACGCTTATATTTCTCACTCATCTTTCTAAGATTACTCTGAATCTTTTGCCAAATGGTAGACAAAGACGAGGAAAATCTCTCCTCCTCAGGCAAACCAGAAGGAGCCCCTCCCGAGAATGTCCCAAACTGCGGATGGAACCCATATGCACCAAAGAATGGTGACTTATCAGAAGATTCCTGACGACGGTTGTTCAGAGCAAACTCAGCCAGAGGGAGAAATTGTCACGGAACCATGAACCAGACGTACAACAAGAGATAAGTGAAAATAAGAAGGCTTTATTGAAAATAAAGCTGTAAAGCAAAAGTCCAAACGAATGGTGAAACCGAAGCAGAGTCTTTGAGAGGCCAGAGATCAGGAACCAGAAGGGTAGTCAGACGAGGCCAGGATCAGGAACCAGCAGGGTAGTCAGACGAAGCCAGGATCAGGAACCAGCAGGGTAGTCAGACGAAGCCAGGATCAGGAACCAGAAGCAGCAGCAGTCTTAGAAGCATGTGAACACAGGAGGACCAAGCAAGGAACTGAAGCCACAGACCTCCTATATATATGAGCTAGGCATCCAGCTCCTCCCAGTGGGAAGGAGGAGCCGCAGGGTGGAAGGCTACAAGAAACCCAGAAACCAAGATGGCCGCCAGCACATGTCAAACGAAGGAGAACAGCAAGAAGGTAAGACCATGACAGTACCTCCCCCTCAAGGGCCCCTCCTCCGCGGAGCAAAAAACGGTTTCTGAGGGAAGCGTGCGTGGAAGGCTCGGAGCAAGGCAGGAGCATGGACATCTGCGGAGGAAACCCAGGAACGCTCCTCTGGACCATAACCACGCCAATGGACCAAAAACTGCACCCGACCGCGGACCAGGCGTGAGTCCAGGATATTGCTCACCTCATACTCCTCATGATTGCCCACTCGGACCGGACGAGGCCGAGGAACCAAGGAAGTGAAACGATTACACACCAGTGGCTTTAACAGGGAGACATGAAACACGTTAGAGATCCGCATGCCAGGAGGAAGCGCAAGGGCATAGGCTACCGGGTTTACCCTGCGAAGCACTCGGAAGGGACCAACAAAGCGAGGCGCCAGCTTGGGAGTGGGCACTCGAAGGTTGAGGTTGCGGGTGGACAACCATACACGGTCTCCGACCTGGTAGGAAGGAGCAGGCGCTCGTCTGCGATCAGCCTGGAGTCTCTGGCGCTGCGCAGAGGCCTCAAGGGACTTCTGGATCTGTACCCAAGAAGCACGTAGGACGGAAAGGTGATCCTCCACAGCCGGAATATCCTGGGGAGAGAATACCTCCGGTAACACGGCAGGTTGGAACCCATAATTGGCCATGAAGGGAGACGTCCCAGAGAAAGAGTTCACCGCCGTGTTCCTGGCAAACTCAGCCCAAGGCAGAAGGTCAACCCAATTGTCTTGGTGATCGGAGACATAGCAACGAAGGAATTGCTCCAAGGCCTGATTGGATCGTTCTGCGGCCCCATTGGACTGAGGGTGGTAGGCCGAGGAGAAGGAGAGATGAATCCCCAACTGGGAGCAAAAGGCGCGCCAGAACCTGGACACAAACTGACTCCCCCGATCCGACACAATCTCCTTGGGCAAACCGTGCAACCGGAAGACCTCCCTGGCAAAAATCGTGGCCAACTCTTGTGCAGAGGGTAACTTCTTGAGAGGAACACAGTGGCACATTTTGGAAAACCGATCCACAATCATGAGAATGACCGTATGGCCTCGGGATGCAGGGAGGTCCACAATGAAATCCATCCCCAGGTGTGACCATGGGCGCTCCCCGGTGGCTATGGGTTGCAGAAGGCCCAACGGAAGGTGCCGAGGGGACTTACTCTGGGCACAAACGGAGCATGCCACTACATATGCGGCGATGTCGGAACGTAGGGAAGGCCACCAGAACAGACGTGAAACAGCCCAGGACAGCTGATTCTTTCCAGGATGCCCCGCGGTCTTGGAGTTATGGTAGGTTCGCAACAACCGAGTGCGCAACTCCTCAGGCACAAAACATCTGCCGTTGGGTCTCCCAGAGGGAGCACCAGATTGAGCCGCCAAAATCTGCTCACCCAGGGGAGAGGTCAGGCTGGTGCGAATGGCGGCCAGGATCTGATTCGGAGGTATGACCGAAGTCGGAATCGACTCCTCCCTGGACAGTTCGGAGTACTGCCGTGATAGGGCATCCGCCCTGATGTTCTTGGAACCGGGTAGGTAGGAGACCACGTAATTAAAACGTGACAAGAACAGAGCCCATCTGGCCTGACGTGGTGTCAATCTCTTGGCCTCAGAAAGGTAGGTCAGATTCTTATGGTCCGTCAGGATGAGAACCGGAACCACCGAACCCTCGAGCAAGTGCCTCCATTCTTTAAGGGCCTGCACGATGGCCAATAACTCCCTGTCACCAATCTGATAGTTGCACTCCGCGGAAGACAGTTTCCGGGAGTAAAACCCACAAGGAAGCAGAGGACCCTCTGGTGTTCTACGCTGAGACAGAAGGGCGCCTACTCCCGTCTCAGACGCGTCCACCTCGAGGACAAAGGGCAACCCAGGGTTGGGATGCGACAGAATCGGAGCCGACACAAAAGCGGACTTTAGGGCCTCAAAAGCTCGGATGGCCTCGAGCGGCCAGACCTGGGAATTACTGCCCTTCCTGGTCAGATCCGTGAAAGGCTTGGCCAGCATGGAAAAGTCCCTGATGAACTTCCGATAATAATTGACGAAGCCCAAAAAGCGCTGCAGGGAACGAAGACCACTGGGCTGGGGCCACTGTAAGACAGCCGAAACCTTCTCAGGATCCATGGAGAACCCCTCAGCGGAAATGATGTAACCTAAGAAGGTTACCTGGGATCGGTGAAATTCGCATTTCTCAAGCTTACCGAACAGCTTGTTCTCTCGTAACCGTTGCAACACTCGTCTGACATCCAGAATGTGGGCCTCCATGGATTCAGAATATACCAAGATGTCATCCAAATAGACCACCACACACTGCTGCAACAGGTCACGGAAAACATCGTTGATGAATTCCTGAAAGACTGCGGGCGCATTGCACAACCCAAAGGGCATAACCAAGGACTCATAATGACCGGTCCTGGTGTTAAACGCGGTCTTCCACTCATCGCCCGCCTTGATCCTTACCAGGTTATATGCCGCCCTCAGGTCGAGTTTGGTAAAGACCGTGGCCCCTTTAAGGCGATCGAACAGCTCGGAAATCAAGGGTATCGGGTAAGCGTTCTTGATCGTGATGCGATTGAGACCCCTGTAATCGATGCAAGGCCTCAACTCACCGCCCTTCTTTTTCACAAAGAAAAATCCAGCCCCTGCCGGGGACGAGGATTTGCGAATGTGTCCGCGTGAAAGCGCCTCCCTCACGTACTCCTCCATGGCCTCATTCTCCGCTACCGACAGTGGATAGACTTTGCCACGAGGAGGAACGGCACCAGGTTGTAACTCTATGGCACAATCGTATGGGCGGTGCGGAGGTAGGGCAACCGCGCGCACCTTATCGAATACATCCCGGTACTCCTCGTATTCAGGAGGCAACAGAGAGTCCGAGGAAGTACACAGCAACTTGACAGACCCATGGATGCAACTAGCCCCACACTGCGGTGACCACGAGAGGATCTCGGCCGATCTCCAATCGAAAGTCGGATTATGCTTCTGGAGCCAGGGGTACCCCAAGACCACCGAGTAGTGTGGAGACGAAATAACCTGGAGGCAGACCGACTCTCTGTGAACGGCACCAATGGCTATCCCCACTGGAAGGGTCTCATGAGTCACGTGTGATGACAGAAGGGGTCTGCCGTCTATCGCCTCAAGAGCCAGTGGGGAACCTCGAGCCTGCAGAGGAATGGAATTGGCGGCAGCGAACACACTATCAATGAACAAACCCCCAGCACCAGAGTCCACCAACGCCTGGGTCGTCACCGAGCCCCCGACCCAGGAGAGGACAACAGTGATCAGTGGTTTGTCAACACGGGAAACCGGGGACGAGGAGACTCCACCCAAGATCTGCCCCCGACAGGATCTCAGGTACGAGCGTTTCCCGGACGGTTCGGACATGCCAACCGAAAATGCCCACCGAGACCAAAGTACATGCATCGACCCTCGCGTCTCCGGAGTACCCTCTCCCCCTCGGACAGGCGAGCAAACCCCAGCTGCATGGGTTCACCCCCAGACAAGTCATCCCCAGGAGGCGTGGGAGGAGAGGGAGGCACGGGTGGGACAGCAAACGTAGGCGCCAATCTGTTAGAAGACCTCCGCAGGCTCTCCTTAAAGGAAGGTCTCTCCCTGAGTCTGGTGTCAATCAAAATCAGGAAAGAAATAAGAGACTCGAGCTCCACTGGTAGGTCCTTAGCTGCAACCTCATCCTTCAAGGCATCCGAGAGACCATGAGAGAAAGCAGCGACCAGAGCCTCATTATTCCAGCCCACCTCTGCTGCCAGGGTACGAAACTCAATGGCGTATTCAGCTACGGATCGTGAACCCTGTCTGATGGACATAAGGAGCTTCGCGGCAGAGGCAGCACGAGCCGGCACATCGAATACCTTCCGAAGAGAAGCAACAAAACCGGAAAACTCGGCAACCACCGGATTGTTGTTCTCCCATAAAGGGCTGGCCCAGGCCAAGGCCTTGTCCGAGAGCAGCGAGATCAAGAAGCCCACCTTTGATCTCTCAGTAGGAAAGGCATGTGGCAGCAACTCGAAATAAATGCCCACCTGGTTAAGGAAACCTCGGCACTGAGTTGGCTCTCCCCCAAAGCGCTGTGGAAGAGGGGCAGAACCGGTCATACCCCGAAACACCGCAGGCGCAACAACAGGTGTCGGGGTAGACTCTGGCGCAACAACCGGAGCGGCAGTAGGAGCGACAACCGACCCATCGGCAACGGGAGCGAAATGAGCCGTGCGTTCAAGCAGGGTTTGCAACGCCACAGCGAACCGACCCAACAGGTGATCCTGCTGATCAAGTCTGGCAACCAGCATGGGTAGCGAGGATGGCCCTGTACCGTCAGAACTCATGGCTTGGTCCTAATGTCACGGAACCATGAACCAGACGTATAACAAGAGATAAGTGAAAATAAGAAGGCTTTATTGAAAATAAAGCTGTAAAGCAAAAGTCCAAACGAATGGTGAAACCGAAGCAGAGTCTTTGAGAGGCCAGAGATCAGGAACCAGAAGGGTAGTCAGACGAGGCCAGGATCAGGAACCAGCAGGGTAGTCAGACGAAGCCAGGATCAGGAACCAGCAGGGTAGTCAGACGAAGCCAGGATCAGGAACCAGAAGCAGCAGCAGTCTTAGAAGCATGTGAACACAGGAGGACCAAGCAAGGAACTGAATCCACAGACCTCCTATATATATGAGCTAGGCATCCAGCTCCTCCCAGTGGGAAGGAGGAGCCGCAGGATGGAAGGCTACAAGAAACCAAGATGGCCGCCAGCACATGTCAAACGAAGGAGAACAGCAAGAAGGTAAGACCATGACAGAAATGAACACCAATCCTCCTGGTTCTCTGCTACAAAACAGCGCAAATATGTCTCCAGATTCTGATTGACACGTTCAGTCTGACCATTCGACTGCGGGTGAAAAGCAGAAGAGAAGGACAGCCGAACCCCCAGGCGAGAACAGAAAGCCTTCCAGAATCTGGACACAAACTGCGTGCCTCTATCGGAAACAATATCAGAGGGAATGCCATGCAATTTAAGAATATGGTCGACAAAAGCTTGCGCCAACGTTTTAGCATTGGATAAACCAGGGAAGGGTACAAAATGAGCCATCTTGCTAAAACGGTCCACCACCACCAGGATCACCGACTTCCCTGAGGAACGAGAAAGATCCGTGATAAAGTCCATGGACAGGTTTGTCCAAGGACGGGAAGGTATGGGTAACGGGAGAAGGGGACCTGAAGGCCGTGAACGAGGGACCTTCGCACGAGCGCACGTCTCACAAGCAGCCACAAAACCCTCCACCGACTTACGAAGAGCAAGCCACCAAAATCTCCGAGCAATGATATCTACCGTGGCTCTACTCCCGGGGTGACCAGCAAGAACAGTATCATGATGCTCCTTGAAGAGTTTGTGACGTAAATCAGGAGGCACAAACAACTTCCCAGAAGGACAACGGGCAGGTGCCTCAGTCTGGGCAGCCTGGACCTCGGCCTCCAAATCAGAATACAGAGCAGAAACAACTACCCCCTCCGCCAAAATGGGACCCGGGTCCTCGGACTTTCCTCCTCCCGGAAAACAGCGAGAGAGAGCATCAGCCTTCACATTTTTGATCCCAGGGCGGAATGTAACGACAAAATTGAATCTGGAGAAGAACAGAGACCATCTGGCCTGTCTCGGATTCATACGCTTGGCCGACTCCAAGTACGCCAGATTCTTATGGTCGGTAAAAACGGTGATAGGGTGCCTGCCCCCCTCCAACCAATGGCGCCATTCCTCGAAAGCCAACTTGATGGCCAACAACTCCCTATCTCCCACATCATAGTTTTTCTCTGCCGGGGAGAGTTTTTTAGAGAAAAAGGCACAGGGCCGCCATTTGGCAGGAGAAGGGCCCTGGGACAATACCGCACCCACACCCACCTCGGAAGCATCCACCTCAACAATAAAAGGTAAGGAAACATCGGGATGCACCAAGATGGGAGCAGACGCAAAACTCTCTTTAATCTTAGAAAAAGCTGCAAGCGCCTCCTCCGACCAAGAGGAAAAATCCGCCCCCTTTTTTGTCATGTCAGTGAGGGGTTTGACAACAGAGGAATAATTCAAAATGAACTTTCTGTAATAGTTCGCAAAACCCAGAAAGCGCATCAAAGCCTTCTGATTCTCAGGAATCTCCCACTTAAGCACAGCCCGGACCTTCTCCGGATCCATGCGAAAACCAGAAGCAGAGAGGAGAAAACCCAGAAATTGAATCTCCGATACCATAAAAACACATTTCTCCAGCTTGGCGTACAATTTATTTTCCCGCAGAATCCGCAGAACCTGAAAAAGATGATCCTGATGGGTCTGAACATCAGGGGAAAAAATCTAAATATTATCAATATACACTAATACAAATTTCCCCATTAAATGGTAGAAAATACTGTTAACAAAATGCTGAAAGACAGCCGGAGCATTCATCAGGCCGAAAGGCATAACAAGATTCTCAAAATGCCCGTTAGGGGTATTAAAGGCCGTTTTCCATTCATCCCCCTCTCTGACCCTGACTAGGTTGTAACGCGCCTCTCAAATCCAATTTGGAAAAAACCTTGGCCCCAACAATTTGGTTGAAGAGGTCCGGGATCAGAGGAAGGGGATAGGGATCGCGAATCGTGATACGGTTCAGCTCCCTAAAATCTAGGCAAGGTCTCAGAGAGCCATCTTTTTTTTTAACAAAAAAAAACCCAGCGGCAACAGGTGATTTTGAGGGACGAATATGCCCCTTATCGAGACTCTCAGAGATATAGGTTCGCATTGCGATTCTTTCCGGTTGTGAGAGATTGTAGAGGCGTGCTTTTGGCAGCTTGGCGCCGGGAATGAGGTTAATGGGATAGTCAAACTCCCGGTGAGGAGGTAGCTCCTGAACACCGCTCTCAGAAAACACGTCCGAGAAATCAGAGAGAAATGGTGGCATAGTTTTAGTAGACACCTCTGCCAAAGTCGCTGTTAGACAATTCTCTCTACAAAACTCACTCCACTCATTTATTTTGCCTTCCTTGCCAATCAATAGTGGGGTTATGTCTAGTGAGCCAGGGTAACCCCAAAACTAGAGGATAAGGCAATTCGTTAAGGACAAAACAAGAAATATCCTCCACATGAGTGTCACCTACAGCTAACCGGATATTGTGAACAATGCCCTTCAGGGATCTCTGTGAGAGTGGAGCAGAGTCAATAGCAAAAACAGGTATATCCTTTTCTAATGTGCAAACCTGAAAACCATGCATGGCTACAAATTGAGTGTCAATAAGATTGACGGCCACTTCACTATCGACAAAAATTTCACAAGAAATGACTTTGCTCTCTAGCGCCACCTTGGCAGAAAGGAGAAAACGGGAACTGCAGGTCAGAGGAAAAGCATCAATTCCTACATCAACTTTGCCCAAAGTAGCAGATGAAGCAGAGTTTGATGATTTACCTTTTGAGGTTTTTCTCTTATTATCACTCTTAGTACAGTTCATGAATTTCCTAGACGGACAAACATTTGCCAAATGACCTATGCCCCCACAACAAAAACACACCATTCTCTGAGGATTAAATCCTCCTTTATCAGGGGCAAGTCGATTAGCTGCATGGGCTCCACCTCAGAGGGGACCGAGACAGGATGAGGCCCCTGCACACTGAATGAGTCCGCACCAGGCGTTCCACAAGAATTAAAGGAAAATGGAGATCAAATTTTTAAATTTCACTTTTTTGGCAGATTTTCCATTTTAATCAATTTTTTTCTTTAACACATCGATGGTTAACAGCCAAACAAAACTCAATATTTATTACCCAGATTCTGCGGTTTACAGAAACACCCCACATGTGGTCGTAAACTGCTGTATGGGCACACAGCAGGGCGCAGAAGAAAAGGAACTCCACATGGTTTTTAGATGCCATGTCCCATTTGAAGCCCCCTGATGCACCCTTACAGTAGAAACTCCCAAGAAGTGACCCCATTTTGGAAACTAGGGGATAAGGTGCCAGTTTTATTAGTACTATTTTTGGGTACATATGATTTTTTGATCATTCATTATAACACTTTATGGGGCAAGGTGACCAAAAAATTGGTTGTTTTAGCACAGTTTCTATTTATTTATTTTTACAGCGTTCACCTGAGGGGTTCAGTCAAGTGACATTTTTATAGAGCAGATTGTTACGGACGTGGCGATACCTAATATGTATACTTTTTCTCATTTATTAAAGTTTTACACAAAATTAGCATTTTTGAAACAAAAAAATTATGTTTTAATGTGTCCATGTTCTGAGAGCTATAGTTTTTTTATTTTTTGAGAGATTTTCTTATGTAGGGGCTCATTTTTTGCGGGATGAGGTGACGGTTTTATTGGTACTATTTTGTGGGACATACGCATTTTTGATCACTTGGTGTTGCACCTTTTGTGATGCAAGGTGACAAAAATTGCTTGTTTTGACAGTTTTTTTTTTTTTTTTTTTTACGGTGTTCACCCGAGGGGTTAGGTCATGCGATATTTTTATAGAGCTGTTTTTTACGGACGCGGCAATACCTAATATGTATACTTTTTTTTATTTGTTTTACTTTAACACAATAATAGCATTTTTGAAACCAAAAAAATGATGTTTTAGTGTCTCCATGTTCTAAGAGCTATAGTTTTTTTATTTTTTGAGAGATTTTCTTATGTAGGGGCTCATTTTTTGTGGGATGAGGTGACGGTTTTATTGGTACTATTTTGTGGGACATACGCGTTTTTGATCACTTGGTGTTGCACCTTTTGTGATGCAAGGTGACAAAAATTGCTGGTTTTGACAGTTTTTTTTTTTTTTTTTACGGTGTTCACCCGAGGGGTTAGGTCATGTGATATTTTTATAGAGCTGGTTTCTACGGACGCGGCAATACCAAATATGTCTATTTTATTTTATTTTTTCTATTTTTAATAATTTTTTTTATTCCTAACTTGGGAACTTTTTTTTTTTTTTACATGTGAAACTTTATTTTATTTTATTTTTTCAACCCTTTATTTTTTTTATTTTTTTTATTTTTTTTTACACTTTTCGTCCCCCATAAGGTCATACAAGACCTCTGGGGGACATTTGCTTCACTTTTTCTTTTTTTTTTCACAGTTGATTTCTCCTGTAACTGGGGCTGACATAGTAGCCCCAGTTACAGGACAAATGCACCCCTATAGAGGCTGTACAGCAGCAATCCAGCCTCACACAGCTCCTGCACACTCCGGTCACGGCGGTCACATGACCGCCGGGCCGGAACAGGAAGCGCACAGCGCTTCCTGCTCTGCAGACACAGCGCTCGGTGAGCGCTGTGTCTGCAGCAATCGTGAAGGCAGGGACACCTGGGAACTGTCCCTGCCTTGTCTTAGGGTTGCCCTGCTGTCACTGACAGCGGTCAACCCGATCAGCAGCTGCACGATTAGCGTGCAGCTGCTATTTCTGACAGGACGTTTTAAAACGTGCTGTCAGAAATAGACGTCCACCCATAGGACGTTTATAGTCTATGGGCGGACGTGAGGCGGTTAATGGCGATGCCCCTCTCCGTCAGTGTTGCATACCAGGATGGAGATGGAGGCACCGTGATTTGCCCCTGAGATAATACCCCTGGTGGGTCCTTACCAACAGAATTGCTCTGAGTCAGGCGATGGATATGGGCCGCGACTTGGATTCCCCCAGAAATCGCGCACGAGCGAGCTCCCGGGAAGGTTAATTGCTGTACTCGCCGGTCAGAGGGCGTGATTTGGAACACGCCCCTAGGTCTGATTGGTGCGGATACTGGCACACCTCTCCCGGAAGGCGGGGCTTCTGCCATATGGATTCGGCGTTTCCTCGGCCTCGTACGGCCATCATAGCGCCGGAGACCTAGCACACAACAGTGCGGGGCACTTGTCTTGATATAGGCACTTTCTAATTAAGCTCCTGAAGATACGTGGCGAATATATGTCACGTGGAAACGCGTAGAGCTGATGTCAATTTCCAGGACACGGCTCTCTAGGCAGGGTGTGCATGAGATGTGAGAATATACCTCCTAGCCACAATATACTGACCGCAAGATAGTGGCTGTTTGAGAGGCTGGCCTAAACACTGAGGGTATGCATGTGTCCACATATATTGAACGTATATTACACGGTGTGGTGCATTCTGGATGAGTGATGCTACAGTCAAATTGTTCCAGACATAGCCGTGTAGTGTGTATGAGTGCTGTCTATTGATTGAAAAAGCAAGAGTTGGTAGCAGGAAGTCAGACGCAGAAGGAGACACTGTGTGTGAACCACACTAGAGTAAGCAGGTAAGACGTCTGACTTCCTGCTACCAACTCTTCCTTTTTCAATCCTGCGGCATAGTATCTGTAGAAGGCCTGTGTGCCGAAACGTTATACGATATGAATATTGCCGCAAGTCAAATAAAAACCTGAATCAGCATAATTGCAAACCAAACAAGCTGTAGTTGTATACTTCATTTGAAACGGGTTTGGAACCTTACTTACAGCTCCTCACAAGAATGCGACAAAGATTTATTTAATTTCTCCACCACTCTGCCACTTAGGCCTCATGCACACTGCTGTTGTTTTGGTCCGCATCCAAGCCGCAGTTTGGGCGGCTCGAATGCGGACCCATTCACCTTTTGATGACGCGTGCGTTCTTTGGGACGCACTTCCGGTGGTGTGCGTTCCACTAGTCATTTTTCCGTCCGGATACGCCGAGGTGGATCTGGGTAAAGTGCGTTCAGTCTTAGATCGCTGAAGCAGTGACACAAGGTGGTCCTATCTGCTGATCCCTGTATGCTGTCTGCCCTCCTGCTAGGTATTTGGCGTCTGGAAGATTAAGAATTGTCGGGTTCTCCTTGTCTGGACTGGCATACTTTGCATCCTTTTAATGTGTATTTTTTTCTAATAGTATGGAAGAAGAAAAGAGACCCGACCCGGCGGAAGGAGAAAACCCTGAGCCGGTATTTCATCTCAGAGGCTAGAAATCATAGGGGCAAGTACCCAAAACTATGCGATAGAGATTGATGGGGTCGTTTATCTGAGTTTTTTTTGTAGCGAAGACCCCGGAAAGTTTAGACAAAACGCAAAAACAAAGAATGTGCCCTCTGTAGATACCCCTTATCTTCCTCCTACACTAAAAGGTTGTGTCAACCTATAGTCTCTGAATTTAAGTACCTAGGGATCCATATCACTAAAGATGCGGCCTCTTTTCATAGCCTTAATATACAGCCTCTCCTGAACTATAGTGCAGACAAGTTTAGGGTCTAGGGTGGTCTCCCACTGTCCGTGCCGGGACGAATAAATCTGATCAAGTTAATTATTTTACCCAAATGGCTATACGTGTTGGAGCATGAACCCTTTATTGTTCCCCAAAAAAATTTCCAACGTTGTAAGTCGCTAATGTCTCCATTTATCTGGGGCAATAACAGACCGAAGATCTCCATAGATGTACTATGTCACCCTAGAGGGAACGGAGGTATGCCCCTCCCTGACTTACATTTATATTACATAGCGGGACAGTTAAGACAGCTGAAATCATGGGTCCCCCCTGGTGGCGGACTGGATAGGGCAGAAAAACAACTTGCTGCGTTTTTGAACCTTTCCTCTTTGTGGCCAGTGCTGGAACAACCATGACTCTTCCACCGAGCACTGCTGCCCAGACATAAATTAGCTATTCAGGTTTGGGACACTAGTAAACGGCTACATTCTTATGTAGGAATGGCTCCCAATATACCCTTATGGGAAAACCCTATGTTCCCCTCTCTCCAAGCTGGGACGGATAGGCAATTTTGGAAGGATCATGGGATTACTGTTCTGGGTGACCTATTTACTAATAATGTGTTTAATACCTTTGAACAACTGAAAGTCCGCCATGACCTACCTAGAACCACATTTTACAAATATTTACAACTACGACACACTATGGATGCACACTTTAGAGGTACTCCAATAATAATTTCTGACGACCCACTGATAGGTGTTATGCAATCCCAAGGCCCCAGGGGATTTATCTCCGCTCTTTACACTCACTTACTGAGCACCAAGATGCACAAGGCTCCCCTCTTAGTACTCTCCAAATGGGAAACTCTGATACCTGGTCTTACAGATGAGGAAATTAGTGAAGTACTGGAATCTCCTGTACTGGTTTCCCCGTCCATTAAAAACAAATTTATACAACTATGTATTATCCACCAAAAAAGCTATCTCTCTCCCGTCCGGTTACAAAAGATGGGCAGGCTGTCACACTCTAGGTGTCATAGGTGTGACTCAGAAGGGGCAGCTTTTTAGCATCTTATATGGTAGTGTCCACACATACAAACCTTTTGGTGTGACATCACAAGCTTTCTCTCTGTACTTATACACCTCCTGGTACCACTAACTCCACAAATATGTCTGTTTGGTATAGTTGATGAAGAGGTATATCCTCATCATGTTAGAATTTTCCTGAGAGAGACATTGTTTCTCGCACGGAAAGCAATTCTCTCAATCAATGGAAAGTATTAGTGAATAATGTTGTATCCTATGAGAACATTGTATTCAAAAACCGAGGTTGCCCCCAGAAGTTTGGTAAAGTGTGGGGGAATTGGTGTTCGTCTATGCAAACTATGTACTCAGCTCCTAGATTTTCTGATAATCTCAACGCACCGTTAGGATAATCTGGATATGTGCCCACCACTCACATGTGTTATGTCAAATATGTTTGATTCGTACATGTATTACAAATGTGAATTGTCATCTCACCTTTATTGATAATAGTATGTATATGGTACTGTTATGTTCATGAATGTCTTATCGAATTCCATGTATACTGATGTTCTCTGAACTTTTCTGATAATTCGTTCAATAAAACGAGTAAAAAAAAAAAAAAAAGGTTGTGTCAAAACAGTGGCTGAAGAATCTCCTTGTTTTCTCAAGAACATAAAATCCCTCATTAGGATGGAAGTGAAATCCTCCTTAAAATCCTGTAAAAAACAGAGAAGATCGACGGGGGCTTGGTCTTTAGAAGCAGATTCCTCAGATAGTAACCAAGAACAGGAAATATGTAATTCTGACTACTCCTCATAGGGAAGATCTAGATAAAAGTAACTTATTTCCAGCAGAAGATACAGATAAGTTATTAACCACTTCAGCCCCCAGTGCTTAAACACCCTGAAAGACCAGGCCACTTTTTACACTTCTGACCTACACTACTTTCACCGTTTATTGCTCGGTCATGCAACTTACCACCCAAATGAATTTTACCTCCTTTTCTTCTCACTAATAGAGCTTTCATTTGGTGGTATTTCATTGCTGCTGACATTTTTACTTTTTTTGTTATTAATCGAAATTTAACGATTTTTTTGCAAAAAAATGACATTTTTCACTTTCAGTTGTAAAATTTTGCAAAAAAAACGAGATCCATATAGAAATTTTGCTCTAAATTTATAGTTCTACATGTCTTTGATAAAAAAAAAATGTTTGGGTAAAAAAAAAATGGTTTGGGTAAAGTTATAGCGTTTACAAACTATGGTACAAAAATGTGAATTTCCGCTTTTTGAAGCAGCTCTGACTTTCTGAGCACCTGTCATGTTTCCTGAGGTTCTACAATGGCCAGACAGTACAAACACCCCACAAATGACCCCATTTCGGAAAGTACACACCCTAAGGTATTCGCTGATGGGCATAGTGAGTTCATAGAACTTTTTATTTTTTGTCACAAGTTAGCGGAAAATGATGATTTTTTTTTTTTCTTACAAAGTCTCATATTCCACTAACTTGTGACAAAAAATAAAAACTTCTATGAACTCACTATGCCCATCACGAAATACCTTGGGGTCTCTTCTTTCCAAAATGGGGTCACTTGTGGGGTAGTTATACTGCCCTGGCATTCTAGGGGCCCAAATGTGTGGTAAGGAGTTTGAAATCAAATTCTGAAAAAAAATGACCTGTCAAATCCGAAAGGTGCTCTTTGGAATATGGGCCCCTTTGCCCACCTAGGCTGCAAAAAAGTGTCACACATCTGGTATCTCCGTACTCAGGAGAAGGTGGGGAATGTGTTTTGGGGTGTCATTTTATATATACCCATGCTGGGTGAGAGAAATATCTTGGCAAAAGACAACTTTTCCTATTTTTTTTATACAAAGTTGGCATTTGACCAAGATATTTATCTCACCCAGCATGGGTATATATAAAATGACACCCCAAAACACATTCCCCACCTTCTCCTGAGTACGGAGATACCAGATGTGTGACACTTTTTTGCAGCCTAGGTGGGCAAAGGGGCCATATTCCAAAGAGCACCTTTCGGATTTGACAGGTCATTTTTTTCAGAATTTGATTTCAAACTCCTTACCACACATTTGGGCCCCTAGAATGCCAGGGCAGTATAACTACCCCACAAGTGACCCCATTTTGGAAAGAAGACACCCCAAGGTATTCCGTGAGGGGCATGGCGAGTTCCTAGAATTTTTATTTTTTGTCACAAGTTAGTGGAAAATGATGTTTTTTTTTTTTTTTCATACAAAGTCTCATATTCCACTAACTTGTGACAAAAAATAAAAACTTCCATGAACTCACTATGCCCATCAGCGAATACCTTGGGGTCTCTTCTTTCCAAAATGGGGTCACTTGTGGGGTAGTTATACTGCCCTGGCATTCTAGGGGCCCAAATGTGTGGTAAGGAGTTTGAAATCAAATTCTGTAAAAAATGACCTGTGAAATCCGAAAGGTGCTCTTTGGAATATGGGCCCCTTTGCCCACCTAGGCTGCAAAAAGTGTCACACATCTGGTATCTCCGTACTCAGGAGAGGTGGGGAATGTGTTTTGGGGTGTCATTTTACATATACCCATGCTGGGTGAGAGAAATATCTTGGCAAAAGACAACTTTTCCCATTTTTTTATACAAAGTTGGCATTTGACCAAGATATTTATCTCACCCAGCATGGATATATGTAAAAAGACACCCCAAAACACATTCCTCAACTTCTCCTGAGTACGGAGATACCAGATGTGTGACACTTTTTTGCAGCCTAGGTGGGCAAAGGGGCCCATATTCCAAAGAGCACCTTTCGGATTTGACAGGTCATTTTTTTCAGAATTTGATTTCAAACTCCTTACCACACATTTGGGCCCCTAGAATGCCAGGGCAGTATAACTACCCCACAAGTGACCCCATTTTGGAAAGAAGACACCCCAAGGTATTCCGTGAGGGGCATGGCGAGTTCCTAGAATTTTT
Organism: Bufo bufo; assembly: GCF_905171765.1. Lineage (NCBI taxonomy): Eukaryota > Metazoa > Chordata > Amphibia > Anura > Bufonidae > Bufo > Bufo bufo. The sequence continues at coordinate 219,136,531 of NC_053392.1, forward strand.
TATTTTTTGTCACAAGTTAGTGGAAAATGATGTTTTTTTTTTTTTTTCATACAAAGTCTCATATTCCACTAACTTGTGACAAAAAATAAAAACTTCCATGAACTCACTATGCCCATCAGCGAATACCTTGGGGTCTCTTCTTTCCAAAATGGGGTCACTTGTGGGGTAGTTATACTGCCCTGGCATTCTAGGGGCCCAAATGTGTGGTAAGGAGTTTGAAATCAAATTCTGTAAAAAAGGACGAGGTGAAATCCGAAAGGTGCTCTTTGGAATATGGGCCCCTTTGCCCACCTAGGCTGCAAAAAAGTGTCACACATCTGGTATCTCCGTACTCAGGAGAAGGTGGGGAATGTGTTTTGGGTGTCATTTTACATATACCCATGCTGGGTGAGAGAAATATCTTGGCAAAAGACAACTTTTCCCATTTTTTTATACAAAGTTGGCATTTGACAAGATATTTCTCTCACCCAGCATGGATATATGTAAAAAGACACCCCAAAAACACATTCCTCAACTTCTCCTGAGTACGGAGATACCAGATGTGTGACACTTTTTTGCAGCCTAGGTGGGCAAAGGGGCCCATATTCCAAAGAGCACCTTTCGGATTTGAAGGTCATTTTTTTCAGAATTTGATTTCAAACTCCTTACCACACATTTGGGCCCCTAGAATGCCAGGGCAGTATAACTACCCCACAAGTGACCCCATTTTGGAAAGAAGACACCCCAAGGTATTCCGTGAGGGGCATGGCGAGTTCCTAGAATTTTTTATTTTTTGTCACAAGTTAGTGGAAAATGATGGTTTTTTTTTTTTTTTTTTTTCATACAAAGTCTCATATTCCACTAACTTGTGACAAAAATAAAAACTTCCATGAACTCACTATGCCCATCAGCGAATACCTTGGGTCTCTTCTTTCCAAAATGGGGTCACTTGTGGGGTAGTTATACTGCCCTGGCATTCTAGGGGCCCAAATGTGTGGTAAGGAGTTTGAAATCAAATTCAGTAAAAAATGACCTATGAAATCCAAAAGGTGCTCTTTGGAATGTGGGCCCCTTTGCCCACCTAGGCTGCAAAAAAGTGTCACACATCTGGTATCTTCGTACTCAGGAGAAGTTGAGGAATGTGTTTTGGGGTGTCTTTTTACATATACCCATGCTGGTGAGATAAATATCTTGGTCAAATGCCAACTTTGTATAAAAAAATGGGAAAAGTTGTCTTTTGCCAAGATATTTCTCTCACCCAGCATGGGTATATGTAAAATGACACCCCAAAACACATTCCCCACCTTCTCCTGAGTACGGAGATACCAGATGTGTGACACTTTTTTGCAGCCTAGGTGGGCAAAGGGGCCCATATTCCAAAGAGCACCTTTCGGATTTGACAGGTCATTTTTTTCAGAATTTGATTTCAAACTCCTTACCACACATTTGGGCCCCTAGAATGCCAGGGCAGTATAACTACCCCACAAGTGACCCCATTTTGGAAAGAAGACACCCCAAGGTATTCCGTGAGGGGCATGGCAAGTTCCCTAGAATTTTTTATTTTTTGTCACAAGTTAGTGGAAAATGATGATTTTTTTTTTTTTTTTTTTCATACAAAGTCTCATATTCCACTAACTTGTGACAAAAAATAAAAACTTCCATGAACTCACTATGCCCATCAGCGAATACCTTGGGGTCTCTTCTTTCCAAAATGGGTCACTTGTGGGGTAGTTATACTGCCCTGGCATTCTAGGGGCCCAAATGTGTGGTAAGGAGTTTGAAATCAAATTCAGTAAAAAATGACCTATGAAATCCAAAAGGTGCTCTTTGGAATGTGGGCCCCTTTGCCCACCTAGGCTGCAAAAAAGTGTCACACATCTGGTATCCCCGTACTCAGGAGAAGTTGAGGAATGTGTTTTGGGGTGTCTTTTTACATATACCCATGCTGGGTGAGATAAATATCTTGGTCAAATGCCAACTTTGTATAAAAAAATGGGAAAAGTTGTCTTTTTGCCAAGATATTTCTCTCACCCAGCATGGGTATATGTAAAATGACACCCCAAAACACATTCCCCACCTTCTCTGAGTACGGAGATACCAGATGTGTGACACTTTTTTGCAGCCTAGGTGGGCAAAAGGGGCCCATATTCCAAAGAGCACCTTTCGGATTTCACTGGTCATTTTTTACAGAATTTGATTTCAAACTCCTTACCACACATTTGGGCCCCAAGAATGCCAGGGCAGTATAACTACCCAAAAGGTGACCCCATTTTGGAAAGAAGAGACCCCAAGGTATTCGCTGATGGGCATAGTGAGTTCATGGAAATTTTTATTTTTTGTCACAAGTTAGTGGAATAGGAGACTTTGTATGAAAAAAAAAAAAAAAAAAAAAATCATCATTTTCCACTAACTTGTGACAAAAAATAAAAAATTCTAGGAACTTGCCATGCCCCTCACGGAATACCTTGGGTGTCTTCTTTCCAAAATGGGGTCACTTGTGGGGTAGTTATACTGCCCTGGCATTTTCCAGGGCCCTAATGTCTGGTAAGTAGGTAAATGACCCTGTGAAATCCGAAAGGTGCTCTTTGGAATGTGGGCCCCTTTGCCCACCTAGGCTGCAAAAAGTGTCACACATCTGGTATCTCCGTACTCAGGAGAAGGTGGGGAATGTGTTTTGGGGTGTCATTTTACATATACCCATGCTGGGTGAGAGAAATATCTTGGCAAAAGACAACTTTTCCCATTTTTTTTATACAAAGTTGGCATTTGACCAAGATATTTATCTCACCCAGCATGGGTATATGTAAAATGACACCCCAAAACATATTCCCCAACTTCTGCTGAATACGGAGATACCACATGTGTGACACTTTTTTGCAGCCTAGGTGGGCAAAGGTGCCCAAATTCCTTTTAGGAGGGCATTTTTAGACATTTGGATACCAGACTTCTTCTCACGCTTTGGGGCCCCTAAAATGCCAGGGCAGTATAAATACCCCACATGTGACCCCATTTTGGAAAGAAGACACCCCAAGGTATTCAATGAGGGGCCATGGCGAGTTCAATTGAAAAAAAAAATTTTGGCACAAGTTAGCGGAAATAGATTTTTTGATTTTGTTCTCACAAAGTCTCCCTTTCCGCTAACTTGGGACAAAAATTTCAATCTTTCATGGACTCAATATGCCCCTCAGCGAATACCTTGGGGTGTCTTCTTTCCAAAATGGTGTTATTTGTGGGGTTGTTTGTACTGCCCTGGCATTTGAGGGTCTCCGCAATCATTACATGTATGCCCAGCATTAGGAAGTTTCTGCTATTCTCCTTATATTGAGCATACGGGTAATGAGATTTTTTTTTTTCCGTTCAGCCTCTGGGCTGAAAGCAAAAAATGAACGGCACAGATTTCTTCATTCGCATCGATCAATGTGGATGAAAAAATCTCTGCCAAAAAAAGAAAAAGGAGGGGAAAGGCGTCTGCCAGGACATAGGAGCTCCGCCCAACATCCATACCCACTTCAGCTCGTATGCCCTGGCAAACCAGATTTCTCCATTCACATCAATCGATGTGGATGAATAAATCATTGCCGGGATTTTTTTTTTTATATATACAAAGTGTTTGCCAAAGTATATGAACACCGCCACCTCCTCAGCTCATATGCCTCGGCAAACGTATCTTTTACTGCAGAGGAGAAATCTCGTCTTGCAGCGCCGCATACACCGACTTGCGTGTAATCTGACAGCAGCGCAATGCTTCTGTCCGAATGCACATCAGTGCTGCAGCTAGTCGATCGGTTGGTCCACCTGAAAGGTAAAAAAAACAAAACAAAAAAGAAAAAACCAGGCCGCAAAGCAATAACTTTATTAACTGTTGAACAGAACATAGAAACTTTTTTTAAACTTTTTTAACTGAACATTTACTTTTTACTTACCGGTATTTTTTTTTTGTTTAGTTTTTTTTACCTTTTATAGAACAAACCTCTCCTTCCCCATGGGACAATGTGCAAAGCGCAAATCGCCCAAAGATGTGGCGAAGTACGTTATGCACTTTATCCCAGGTGAAAGGAGAGGTTTGCAGCAGCTGTGAGTGAATGGGCCCTAATAGCCCTGTGTGCCTGTCCTGGTGAGATGTGATCCCTATGCTAGGTGTACCTGTGTGTGGTACTTCTGGAAACACTCTCCATAGCATAGGGCAGGGTGGTCAGCACAGTCAGGACAGAAATAGCGGGTGTCACGCCTTATTCCACTCCTGCTACAGACACGACATCTTTTTCGGGGTGACGGTTGGGTTGAGGTACCAGGAACGACACTGGGGAAATGTCGCTCGTGTAGACGGCTAACTACACTGGTGGATGGGGCCACGGAACCTCCTGGGTAAAGGAGGTTCTCGATGATCTCTTCCTGGAATTTGAGGAAGGATCCTGTTCCCCAGCCTTACTGTAGAGAACAAAACTATTGTAGAGCGCCAATTGAATTAAATATACAGACACCTTCTTATACCAGCGTCTGGTTCTGCGGGAAACTAATACGGAGACAACATCTGGTCATTGAAGTCCACCCCTCCCATGAGCGCATTATAGTCGTGGACACAGAGGGGCTTTTCAATGACACGGGTTGCTCGCTCAATTTGGATTGTCGTGTCTGCGTGAATGGAGGAGAGCATGTAAACGTCACGCTTGTCTCTCCATTTCACCGCGAGCAGTTCTTCGTTACACAAGGCAGCCCTCTGCCCCCTTGCAAGACGGGTGGTTACAAGCCGTTGGGGGAAGCCCACGCGACTAGTTCGCGCGGTGCCACAGGCGCAAATCCGTTCTAGAAACAAATGCCTAAAGAGGGCCACACTTGTGTAGAAATTGTCCACATAAAGATGGTACCCCTTGCCGAATAAGGGTGACACCAAGTCCCAGACTGTCTTCCCACTGCTCCCCAGGTAGTCAGGGCAACCGACCGGCTCCAGGGTCTGACCTTTTCCCTCATAGATCCGAAATTTGTGGGTATAGCCTGTGGCCCTTTCACAGAGCTTATACAATTTGACCCCATACCGGGCACGCTTGCTTGGGATGTATTGTTTGAAGCCAAGGCGCCCGGTAAAATGTATTAGGGACTCGTCTACGCAGATGTTTTGCTCAGGGGTATACAAATCTGCAAATTTCAGGTTGAAATGGTCTATGAGGGGCCGAATTTTGTGGAGCCGGTCAAAAGCAGGGTGGCCTCTGGGACGGGAGGTGGTATTGTCGCTAAAATGCAGAAAATGTAGGATGGTCTCAAATCGTGTCCTGGACATAGCAGCAGAGAACATGGGCATGTGATGAATTGGGTGCGTTGACCAATATGACCGCAATTCATGCTTTTTTGTCAGGCCCATGTTGAGGAGAAGGCCCAAAAAAAATTTAAGTTCGGAAACTTGGACTGGTTTCCACCGGAAAGGCTGGGCATAATAGCTTCCCGGGTTAGCGGTTATAAATTGTGTGGCATACTGGTTGGTCTCTGCCACGACTAAGTCCAAGAGCTCCGCAGTCAAGAACAGCTCAAAAAATCCCAGGGCCGAACCGATTTGAGCCGTCTCAACCCGAACTCCAGACTGGGCGGATGAAAGGGGGAACTACTGGTGCGGCTGAAGTTGGTGACTGCCAATCAGGATTTGCCAGCACCTCAGGGACTCTAGGGGCTCTACGGGCCCGTCTTTGCGGTGGCTGCGACGGGGTAACTATTGCACGTGCCACCGTACCAGCTTCAACTGCCCTTCTGGTGCTCGCTACTTCACCATGTTGTACGGCAGTGCTGGTACTAGGTCCAGGAAGGGCTGCGCTGCTGGTGTATGCCTCACCACGTGATCCGGCAGCGACAGCCCCACTCTGCTGCTCTTGAAGCGGATCCTGCGTAACCCTGTGGTTCTAGCGACATGGGGCCGGGTACGCCTGGTGCTGCCAGGGACCTCCACCTCCTCGTCCGAACTTTGGGTCAGAGAGCACTGCTTTCCACAGGTTCATATTCATGACCCGCTAGATTCGTCAGATGAGGGTTCCCACTCCTCATCCGACTGGGTCAGATCCTGTAGGCCTCTTCAGAAGAATACCCCCTGTTTGACATTTTGGACTACTAAATTTAGGGGTATTCCCTGAGACTACCCAAGAAAAAAAGCAAACCTGTCTTACAAAGGGGAGGCTAGCGAAGTACCGGAGGCTGCTGCGGTTGATAAAAAATATCAAAACTGATTTTTTTTATCGCCGCAGTGCGTGTAAATGAATGTGCAGTGATCAAAAAATATATATTTTTTGTCACTGCGGTGGGGCGGGCGTGGGTGAACGCACGTGTGGGCGACCGATCAGGCCTGATCGGGCAAACACTGCGTTTGGGTGGAGGGCGAGCTAAGGTGACACTAATACGATTATAGATCTGACCGTGATCAGTTTTGATCACTTACAGATACTATAAAAGTACAAATGCTGATTAGCGATACGCTAAACAGCGAATAAAAGTGACTGCGGTGCGGTGGGGTGGGCGCTAACTGACGCTAACTACCTAACCAAGGGGCCTAAACTATCCCTAAAACCTAACAGCCAATACCAGTGAAAAAAAAAAAGTGACAGTTTACACTGATCACTTTTTTTCCTTTCACTAGTGATTGACAGGGGCGATCAAAGGGGTGATCAAAGGGTAATTGGGGTGCAGGTGGGTGATCTGGGCTAAGGTGTAGTGTTGGTGTACTCACAGTTCAGTCTGCTCCTGTGCTGGATCCAACCGACGAAAAAGGACCAGCACAGGAGCAGACAAGCCATATAACAGATCATATTTACTAATATGATCTGTTATATGACTTTGGATTGGATTTTTTGAAAATCGCCAGCCTGCCAGCCAATGATCGTTGCTGGCAGGCTGGTGACGAAATACTTCTTTTAATTTTGCCGGCCCGCGATGCGCATGCGCGGGCCGGCTTTGAGCGAAAATCTCGCGTCTCGCGAGATGACGCGTATATGCGTGACTCTGCGCAGCGCTGCCACCTCCGGAACGCAATCCTGCGTTAGGCGGTCCGGAGGTGGTTAAAGGATAACTGTCGTATTATTATTTTTTTTGGAGTATTGGATTGTGGTGATTAATATCACCTTGGTGGCCCTATTTCAACTTTTCACTGTGTATTCAATAACCCTTTAATTCCACATTTTTGTTCCCTGTACTGCCTACTTTTACCTGTGCTTAAAATAGGGTTGCTAGGCATGGTCCTAGCCTGCGTGCAAGGTCACATTACTGACAGCCAGGGACTGTAAGAAAATGATTAAAGCCAGGTCCTCCCCAGCAGCTGATAACAGTGCCTGGGCTGTGTGCACTTCTCCCTGTCCCTGCGCTTGGCAGACGATCCCTCACTCAGCAGAGCTGGAGAATGCAGAGTTGGTGCAGCGCAGACCAGGGAAGGGAGATCTTCCATCTGCTCAGTGTATAAATGAAAGCAACATGTGGTAAGAAAACCCCTTTGTGCTGCAGGAGATTAACCCTTTAGGGGGGAGGGCTCTGGTTACAGACACTTCTGGGGGGCTATTGTTACTGGCTAGTGAGGGCAGGCGGGATTAGCCTCAGGGTGAGGGCAGTGGCGGCCATCTTAACTGAATAGTGAAATTGCAGTTTTATGCAGACTGGTTCCTAAGGGCTGAATCTTATTAAATATGGGGTAAGTCAGTCTAATAGTAGCTGATTCTGGAATATCATGTTATTAGTAACTACATATATGAAAATTGAAATTAGGGTCTAAATGTGACAGTTATCCTTTAAAAGCAATCCGATATACTTTAGAATTGGAGGATATTAAAGGGATTGTGTCACCTCATTTTAGCCTATAGAGATGCGGACATGCACGGCTAGATCGCCGCTAGCATGTCCGCAATATACCTGTCCCATAGTGCTGTGTGCTTTTATTGTGTTTAAAAAAAGATTTTATATATATGTAAATCAGCCTGGTAAGGAGCCCAAGGGGCTGTACTAACCTTCTTGGAGCCTAGCCACGCCCCCTGTGAAGGAGCCCGTGCATGTCCGCAGCTCTATAGGCTAAAACGAGGTGACAGAATCCCTTTAAAGAAGATAGGTCGGTAGTAGATACGGTTTTTGAAGGTCTTCAGCAGAAGAAACGAAGATGTTTTCTTTTACATAAAAGCGTTATATCCCTCATTAAGAAATGGTGGAAAAAACTGACAAAAAAGTCTTTATTCCCAAAAATTTTAAAAGGAAATATCCCTTTGAGGAGGATGCTACTTCTTCCTGGGGCAAAGCGTCTAAGATTGATGTGGCCATTTCTAAAATATCTAAAAGATCCTCTCTTCCATTCGACAACTTGGGGTCCTTAAGGGATCCATAAGATAAAAAGATTGACTCCTGCCTAAAGAATACCTGGGAAGCCTCCTCCTCCGCCTTTAGACCTGGTATAGCTTCAACGGTGGCAGCTAGATCCATAGTTGTTTGGCTAGATAGTTTAGAGGCTCAGATTCGTGAAAAATGTCCCCGAGATCACATTCTGTCCTCCATTCCTACCTTACAGAAAACAGCAGATTTCTTGGCAGATGCCTCTGTAGATTCTATCAGACTGTCAGCCCAGGCCTCCTCCCTTTCTAATTCAGCAGGCAGGGCCCTGTGGCTAAAGAATTGGAGAGGACCTAGCATCAAAGCAACGTTTATGTGGCATTCCCTGTCAGGGTGAATTAGTATTTGGGCCTGATTTGGATTCCTTACTTGAGAAGGCTGCAGACCGGAAGAAGAAATTCCCAGATGTATCTTCAGGATTCCCTGTAAATTCCTTTTCAAGACCCAGACGTTCCTTTCGAGCCTCAGGGTTTATAAGAAACTGTGGTAATGAAAGAAGCCAGAACGCTAAATCCAGGACATTAACCGGTGTTGTATTTTAAGGAAATCAGGACATTAACTACCATCCCTTGAAATATAGTGCTGTATCTGTACCTAAGGATATACATTCTGTACCCAAGGACATATTAATCCCAAAGGAGTGATATATATATACAGTGGGATGCGAAAGTGTAGGCAACCTTGTTAATCGTCATGATTTTCCTGTATAAATCGTTGGTTGTTATGATAAAAAATGTCAGTTAAATATATCATATAGGGCGCATGCGCGAAGCCGGAGGAGAAGGACATGCTTCTCTGAGCTCCGTGCCGCGGGCTATAAAAATTCCTCCTTAAGCGCTGTTATACCGGCTCCACAAGCCTCCAGATTTCGTGACAAGTTGCACGAGGATGTCCCGTCACAGAGGAAAGGCGAGAGCGGAGAATACGTCGACTCCTTCACAGACTTTGCCTGAACTTTTCAGAAGTGTCAGGCGATCAACAATGGCGGACCCCTCTCCAGCTCCGTCTAGCCCCGCCTCCTCCATAGCCAGTGGATCCATCCTGGAGCCCCAAGAGCAGCAACCAGGTCAGACGGAACTTTTTGCTAATATTGCAGCGCTGTTCCACACGGAACTCTCACAGGCAGTGGCCGAATTTACTCGCCAAATTCAAGACCTGGGGCAGCGGACTGATGATATAGCTGACGCTCTGGGGACAGATAGAGCGGACATTGATGCGCACACAGCGCAACTAGAGGCGCTCAAATCCAAGATCGAGGACCTTGAGAACAGGTCCCGCAGAGGGAACCTTCGGGTGAGAGGTCTGCCGGAATTATACACAGACCTACCTGCTACCATGAAAGCGCTATTCAGCGCCCTTATTCCACAGGAGGATCAAAGCCGCCTGAAAATGGACAGAGTCCACAGGGCCTTGGGCAAACCGCGCTCCAGTGATCTACCCAGGGATGTTATATTGAAATTTCACCACCCTGAAACCAGGGATCTGATCCTGGCAGCAGCCAGAAACATCTCTGAATTACCGGGCCTCCCGTCATCTGTACATCTTTATGCAGACTTGGCGCCATCCACCCTGCGCCGTCGCCGCGAGCTGCGGCCTGTTACTCAAGCACTACAAAAGGCTCAAGTCAAATACAGATGGGGTTTCCCTTTCGCGCTGTCCTTTCAGCTAAACTCCCGGACCCATGTGGTTCGCTCACTATCGGAAGGCTTGGATACCTTGCAGAAAGCGGGCATACCGCACGACCAAAGAGATGATCCGGATCCGGCTCCCAAGCCTCAAAGACCAGCTAGAGTTTGGACCACAGTGGCTCTGTCATCTGGTTCCGTGAGTCGGTCGCCAAGGACCTGAACTACGCTGATCAGGGTGTCCTGATACTCTATAGATTTGAACTTACTGTTCTAACGTTCTTGGTGATCACCGTTGCCCCTGTTATGCTGCACCACACATCAGGGATTCCTCAGCGATACCTGAGGTCCCCCCTCATCCAGCCCGTTAGAGTTAGCTGACCCGAGTCAGTCAATGTTAGACATTGTTTCTTATACAATAGTCATAACTTTTCTTGTTTTACTGTTTGATTTTTATGTTTTGGATCAATTATTCTATGGTACCAATGAGAGCTTAGCAATAAGTGTGGAGGTGGTGGTTTGGGTAACTGAACCAGAGAACGTTGTTACCTCTAGCATACACTCGATCCCCTTAGTAACCACGGATCATGTATAAAGTTCTGTCACATAATGTAAGGGGTCTAAACTCCCCTAGAAAACGGAAGACTGCATTTGCAGTTTACTTGAAACATAAACCAGACGTTCTCTGCCTTCAGGAATCTCACTATACACCAGGGTCCCACCCGAAATATTTTCACCCGAAATATTCCAGGTTCTATTCATCTACTTTCCAGTCTAAGAGTAGGGGTGTGATAACACTACTAAGGAATTCCTTCCCTATGACAGTCACACAATCAATTCTGGACCCCAACGGGAGATTCGTCATTTTGTTAGGAACATACCAGGAGGAAACTCTCTGTCTGGTTAATGTGTATGCACCTAATGAGGACCCCGTCTCGTTTTTTAGTGAGATGGGCTCTATCATTGACGCACTTACATTTCACAAAGTGATTTGGTGTGGAGATTTTAATTTCACTGTTGACCCTGTTTTAGATCGCTCATCCCTTCCCGTCCAACCACGTCCTCGTACCCATGACATTAGAATCCGCAAGGTTCTTGAATCCGTGAACATAGCAGACACATGGAGGGAACATAATGGATAATTTAGGAGTTATACTTATTACTCACCAATACACCATGTATATACTCGCATTGATATGATACTATCCTCCGTAAGTCTTCTCCCGTTTTTGTCTTATTCAAGACATATCCCTTCCTCCTGGTCAGATCATGATATGGTACTGGCCGAGATAGATAGTCCAGGCCGGGCACCTAGGCCTTTCCACTGGAGGCTGAACGAGTCCCTGTTATCCAGACCGGGCTTGGTAGATCAGTTACAAGTGGACATTCGTGAATTTTTCAGGGACAATACTACAACTGACTCCGATCCATTAAATGTATGGTTAGCCCATAAGGCATTTATAAGGGGGAAACTTATTAATGTAGCTTCACGTCTGAAACGTGAACGTACTGAAGCCCAGAGAGCTTTAGAGGCTAAACTAGAGAGACTGGTCAAGGCTCATCAACGCTCGCCTTCCCTATATCTACTAAAAGCGGTAAAGGATACGAAATTACAGTTAAATACCATACTCTCTAATAACACAGAAAAAGCCTTACGTTGGACAGCCTCGTATTATTATCGCTTTGCCAACAAACCTGATAAAATGCTGGCCTCGCAACTTAAGGCCAAACAGAGATTAAACCAGGTATTCCAACTGCGTACGGCCACAGGGCACCTTACTTCCAATCCCGACATGATTCATCAAGCATTTCATTCCTTTTACCAAAAGCTTTATTCCACCCCTAACCCTCCTCCAGAAGCCCATCTACACGACTTCCTCTCCTCGGTCCCTGCCCCCGAGTGACGCCGGAGATTTCTGCGTCGCTTGGCGGACCGGTATCTGAGGAGGAGGTCGAAGTGACTATAAAAGACCTAAAGTTAGGTAAAGCCCCTGGCCCAGACAGGTTTTCAGCCCTATGTTATAAGAAATTTGCTCCATTACTTTCCACCCACATTGCAATGTATTGCAATCTCCTTCTGCAGGGAAGGGCCCCTCCAACTGTATTTCTGCAGGCCAACATCACAGTTATCCCCAAACCCAACAAAGACCCTTTGAACCCCTCGAACTATAGGCCAATCTCACTCTTTAATTTAGATAACAAAATCTTCACTTCCATATTAGCCAGGCGGTTGAACGCCATTCTATCCGATTTAATACATAAGGACCAGGTGGGGTTCATCCCTGGAAGAGAAGCCCCAGACAATATAAGAAAAGTTCTGAATTTAGTGCAGGGAGCTAATCAACGTAAAATACCTCTAGTGCTATTGGCTCTAGACATAGAAAAGGCATTCGACTCAGTCTCGTGGGCCTATTTAAACAAAGTACTATCTAAGATGGGGATAAATGGTCCCTTCCTTGCAGCGGTGAATTCATTGTATTCCTGTCCTGAAGCAAACCTTAAACTTCCCACCTCTAGTCCTTCCCCTATAAGGATTTACAGAGGTACACGACAGGGCTGCCCCTTATCTCCTGCCCTCTTTGCGTTAGCAATGGAGCCTTTGGCCATTCATATTAGAGGCAACCCTGACATTAGCGGAATGACTATAGGTGGGACGGAATACAAACTGAGTTTATTTGCGGATGACTTGTTAATGTCCATTACAAATCCCACAGTGTCCCTCCCTAACCTGCTGCTTCTGTTAAAGTCCTTTTCAGAAGTCTCGGGCCTTAAAATTAATCACAATAAATCAGAACTCCTGCCTTGCAATGTTCCACCCCAGCAGAAAGATCAATTAATAGGTAACTTTCCATTCCAACTTATGACACATTATATTTCCTATTTAGGGACGTCATTGCCGACCAAACTAGAACTGGTTTACAAGTTTAACTTCCCCCCCGATGTACAATAAAATTAGACAAGATTTGAAATCTTGGACCTCCCTGCCGGTTTCATGGATTGGCAGGATTCATATAGTCAAAATGGTGGTGCTTCCAAGATTATTGTACTTGTTTAGAACGCTACCAGTCCCAGTCCCTTCAGCCGACTTAAAATCTCTGCAAAGGGATGTTATGAAGTTTATATGGGCTAATAAGAGACCTCGCATTTCTAAATCCACGATGTGCAAACATAAATCCCAAGGGGGGTTATCTGTACCAGACTGCTTGAAATACTTTAGAGCTGCTAGGTTAGCTCAGCTCTTTCTAACACAACTGGACAAGAGAAAGCAGCCATTATGGGTCTCTCTAGAAATGTCTAACATGGCGCCTTATACTTGGAAGGCCTTGATATGGACGGCTTCATCTTTGCCGTCGGCCGTCCGTAGCACATCCCTCCTATCACATTATTCATTGATACTCTGGAGGTCAGTACGTTTCAAATATAAGTTGCAGTCCACTCCATCCCCACTGACCCCGATTTTTGGCAACCCATTGTTTCGCCCGGGTTTGCATCCCACGTCTTTTCACTGGTGGATCAGCAACAACCTTTGCACACTACACAAATTTCTCCTTAGAGGCACCTTAGATTCTAAAAGGGGTTTCTTGGAGAAACACTCTCCTCCTGATGGAGAACATTTTAATGTTAATAGCATCTTCTCCTTTTTGAAGTCATTAGTAGGGTCAGCCCAGAACATAGACTTCACCCCTTTTGAAAGAATGGCCACATATTCTCTGTATAAGCAAGGTCTCCTGTCCAGAGTGTATGGATACCTTGATGCACACCCAGGAGGGATAAAACTGCCTTACATGTTGGCTTGGGAAAGCGACATGGGGCGGGAGTCCTCTGCTTCCACTTGGTTCCAGCGTTCGCAAACACTTACAAAGGGTTCCTGGCAAGTTACCCTAGCTGAGACCTCTATTAAAATTTTACATAGAACATACATGGTTCCAGCCAGGTTACATCTTATGTACCCAGAGGTATCCGAGAAGTGTTTTAGGGGATGTGATGCGGACAGTACGATGCTACACACTTGGTGGAATTGCCCGGTGGTGAGACGTTTTTGGGATCAGATTTGCTCAGTAATCGCTTCCACCTTAAGCTGTAGTTATTTGGCCACGATCTCCCAATGTCTATTGGGCGACAAACCCTCTGGGTTATCCATGGCTAATTTTAAGTTATCACAATTTATCTTGCTGGCTGCAAGAATTCATGTCGCTTTTAAATGGCGCACACCCTCGCTTAGCAAACAAGCGGTTATAGATAGGGTCAACAAATTGCTTCTCTGTGAAAGACTCTCTGCAATCAGGTCAGATACTGTTGATGTTTTTGAAAAAGTCTGGAACCCTTGGATGTCATCTACTTTCTCTGTGGACCTCAGATACACATTCACGTTATAATGCATATGTATGCGATTGTATAGCCTCTCATTGTGCTTGCTTACTTCTGATATTGATTGATCCGAGTTGTTTATTTTCTTTTCTTTTTATTGTTAGATCTTATCTAATATCGCATATTGAAGATAATTTATGATGCAATATTGGTCTGTAATGTATCTTTATGCTGTATTCTTATATGAATCATAAAATAAATAATTTTTTGGAACTAAATATATCATATAGGAGACACACACAGTGATATTTGAGAAGCGAAATGAAGTTTATTGGATTTACAGAAAGTGTGCTATAATAGTTTAAACAAAATTAGGCAGGTGCATAAATTTGGGCACTGTTGTCATTTTATTGATTCCAAAACCTTTAGAACTAATTATTGGAACTCAAATTGGCTTGGTAAGCTCAGTGACCCCTGACCTACATACACAGGTGAATGCAATTATGAGAAAGAGTATTTAAGGGGGTCAATTGTAAGTTTCCCTCCTCTTTTTATTTTCTCTGAAGAGTAGCAACATGGGGGTCTCAAGACAACTCTCAAATGACCTGAAGACAAAGATTGTTCACCATCATGGTTTAGGGGAAGGATACAGAAAGCTGTCTCAGAGATTTCAGCTGTCTGTTTCCACAGTTAGGAACAAATTGAGGAAATGGAAGACCACAGGCTCAGTTCAAGTTAAGGCTCGAAGTGGCAGACCAAGAAAAATCTCGGATAGACAGAAGCGACGAATGGTGAGAACAGTCAGAGTCAACCCACAGACCAGCACCAAAGACCTACAACATCATCTTGCTGCAGATGGAGTCACTGTGCATCGTTCAACCATTCGGTGCACTTTACACAAGGAGATGCTGTATGCGAGAGTGATGCAGAGGAAGCCTTTTCTCCGCCCACAGCACAAAAAGTGCCGCTTGAGGTGCCGCTTGAGGCAGAGAGTGATTCAAGCGACCCAGAGTGAGTGACAGTCCCTGAGTGCAGAGTCCCACCCTGTGTAATTAGGTGAGAGGAGG
Organism: Bufo bufo; assembly: GCF_905171765.1. NCBI lineage: Eukaryota > Metazoa > Chordata > Amphibia > Anura > Bufonidae > Bufo > Bufo bufo. The sequence continues at coordinate 219,151,847 of NC_053392.1, forward strand.
GGAGAGGCGGCCATTATATTAATAACAAAGGGGGGACATTATATTAATAATAAATAGGGGGCCAATACATTAGTATTAATGTAATGGCCCCCTCTTTATTACTAATGTAATGGCCCCCTCTTTATTATTAATGTAATGACCCCCTCTTTATTATTAATATAATGGCCCCCTCTTTATTATTAATATAATGGCCCCCTCTTTATTATTAATGTAATGACCCCCTCTTTATTATTAATATAATGGCCCCCTCTTTATTATTAATGTAATGGCCCCCTCTTTATTATTAATATAATGGCCCCCTCTTTATTATTAATATAATGGACCCCTCTTTATTATTAATATAATGGCCCCCTCGCCACTGGGGGAGGGAGAGGCGTGTCCTTTCCCTTTCCTCTGATAGGCTGCCGGCCTAGTGCCTGCAGCCTATCAGAGGCCGGTGCAGGTGGCGCGATGACGTCATCGCGCCGCCTGAGCCTTACAGCGCGGGACACAGAAAGAGTCTGCATCGCATCGCTGACACTGAGGTAAGTATAAGTGGGTTTTTTTTGTTTGTTTTTTTACAATAGCGTTACTGGCACATTATGGGGGCTTATTACAATGGGGGGGGGGGGACTTAATACTGGCACATGATGATGGGGGGACTTAATACTGGCACATGATGATGGGGGGACTTAATACTGGCACATGATGATGGGGGGGACTTAATACTGGCACATGATGATGGGGGACTTAATACGGCACATGATGATGGGGACTTAATACTGGCACATGATGGGGGGGACTTAATACTGGCACATGATGATGGGGGAACTTAATACTGGCACATGATGATGGGGGGACTTAATACTGGCACATGATGATGGGGGGACTTAATACTGGCACATGATGATGGGACTTAATACTGGCACATGATGGGGGGGACTTAATACTGGCACATGATGATGGGGGGGACTTAATACTGGCACATGATGATGGGGGGGACTTAATACTGGCACATGATGATGGGGGGGACTTAATACTGGCACATGATGATGGGGGGGGACTTAATACTGGCACATGATGGGGGGGACTTAATACTGGCACATGATGATGGGGGGGACTTAATACTGGCACATGATGATGGGGGGGACTTAATACTGGCACATGATGATGGGGGGGACTTAATACTGGCACATGATGATGGGGGGGACTTAATACTGGCACATGATGATGGGGGGGGGGGACTTAATACTGGCACATGATGGGGGGGACTTAATACTGGCACATGATGGGGGGCTTAATACTGGCACATGATGGGGGGGCTTAATACTGGCACGATGGGGGGCTTAATACTGGCACATGATGGGGGGGGCTTAATACTGGAACATGGGGGGCTTAATACTGGCACATGATGGGGGGGGCTTAATACTGGCACGTAATGGGGGGCTTAATACTGGCACGTAATGGGGGGCTTATTACTGGCATGTAATGGGGAGGCTTATTACTAGCACGTAATGGGGGGCTTATTACTGGCACGTGATGGGGGCTTATTACTGGCACGTGATGGGGGGCTTATTACTGGCACGTGATGGGGGGCTTATTACTGGCACGTGATGGGGGCTCTTGTTACTGGCACGTGATGGGGGCTTATTAATGGCACATTGGGGGGCTCTTGTTACTGGCAGTGGCACGTTATTGAGGGCACTTATTACTGGCACATTATTGGTGAGCACTATAGCGGCATCTACTGAGGCCACAAAGAAGGGGTGTTTTATATGGGGGGCTCTGTACAGTAGCATTTTATACTGGGACACATTATGGTGGGTACTATGGAGAAGGGGAGACAGGAGTACTATGGAGTCATCTACGGGGGGCACTAAGAAGGGGTATTTTATACTTGCAAATTATGGGGGACACTGAGGGCATCTACTGGGGCACGATATATGGGGCATTTTATACTGGTACATTATGGGGGCACTAGCAGGAAGGGGGGAGAGGAGCACTATGGAGGCATTTACTGGGGCACTATATAGGGGTTTTTTATACTGGCACATTATGGGGGACATTAGCTCAACTGGGGGCATAAGGGGGTATGTTTTGCACATTATAAGGAGAATTATTTCTACTGGGGGGCATTATGGTGGGTTTTATTACTCCCCCATGGTATGACCCCCTAGTAGCAGCACCATCCTCTCTCTGCTCTACTATCCCTCTGCCCCTTCTCCAAATCCTTATTATGAAATCTTTCTCATTAGGATAAAACACAACATCAGCTCCACCGAGCCCCCGGCCAAAGTGTTGAAGTGGTGTCCGAGATCCCCAAGGGCCAAGCCAAGTAACTGTAAGTGTTCATGTGAAATATGTTTATTTTATATATGTACACTCCTGTGAGAGGCGGGGAGGGAGATCTGTGGATGACACTGTTATGGAGGGGGAAATGGGGATGACACTGTCATGGGGTGGATCTGTGGATGACACATATAGCATAAGATGCTATATACGGTACGTGGCATCCACAGATCCCCCCCCATAGCAGTGTCATCCACAGATCCCCCTCTCTATAAAGTGTCATCCACAGACAGCTGGACTTTTCTTCCCTGTTGCGGTTTTAGGTATTGGGTAAAGTATTGCAGCATTTCTAAGCATACTTGTGTAAATGTATCGTTGTTATAGCTGCCCCCCCCTACTTTTGTCCTGGCCCCCAGTGTGCCCCCCCAAAATTTGAAAGCTAGAGACGCCACTGTTGGCAGGGGTTTGAGCCTGGCACCCCTGCTGATCACCAGTTAGGCTACTTTCACACCTGCGTTCAGGTGTCCGCTCGTGAGCTCCATTTGAAGGGGCTCACGAGCGGTCCCAAACGCAGCCGTCCAGCCCTGATGCATTCTCAATGGAGGCGGATCCACTGAGAATGCATCCGCCTGCCAGCGCTCAGCCTCCGCTCCGCTCAGTGAGCGGACACCTGAACGCTGCTTGCAGCGTTCGGGTGTCCGCCTGGCCGTGCGGAGGCGAGCGGATCCGTCCAGACTTATAATGGAAGTCAATGGGGACGGATCCGTTTGAAGATGACACAGTATGGCTCAATTTTCAAACGGATCCGTCCCCCATTGACTTTCAATGTAAAGTCTGAACGGATCAGTTTGCATTATCGTGAAAATTCATGGTTATGCAAACGGATCCGTTCTGAACGGATGCAAGCGTTTGCATTATAGGAGCGGATCCGTCTGTGCAGACACCAGACGGATCCGCTCCTAACGCAAGTGTGAAAGTAGCCTTACAGGTTGCTTCTACACTCACCAGAGCTCCTGGCAGCTTACTAAGCACAGTGCTGTACATTGTATGGTGGCTTTGCTTGGTATTGCAGCTCTGCCCCGTTCACTTCAGTTGGGGGCTGAGCTGCAACTAGGCCATGTGGCAAATGTACAGTGACATCACATGGCCTAGGAAGAGGCCAGGCATCGGACTCTTCTAACAGCTGATCAGCGGGTGTCAATATTAATTGATAACCCCTTTAAAGATAACTGCCCATGCATGTGGCTCTTTCCTTTGTAGTTTATAAGAGTTGTGAAGTGCTGAGCTTTTACCACAACACCCTTTACTCTATGAATGAGAGAGCCACATGCATTCCTGGTCTCCTACTCTCTGAAGTGCTTATTGGAGGAGAAGGGGACCCCCATCATCCCAATAGGTATGTCCTGGAAGTAGAACCTGTACCTGTTGGCTAAATAATAAATTGATATGCCATAAATGTTTCAGATGGTAACACCCCTTTAAGTTTTAGGGTGCGGTTATTTGGTATGAAGATAGCGTGCGATGTTGCATTGCATGACGTCAGATGTGATGTGACCTAATGCATGGCATGACCGTCACAAACATCTAACCCGCTTTGGACTAAGATCCTTTTAGCTGAGATAAAATGTAAAGGTATTTAAATTCCTGGTGAAGGCAGTGAATGAGAACTGGACGGATGTATACTTCAGTTATTCAGAACTGCTGGTCATGTTGCTGGCTCTTGTGCAGTTCTCTCTAGAACGCTTGCTGAGTTCTTCTTTTCTATGGTAACTGTATGTAAAGGCTCTGCCAAAATGCATATTTTAATGCAAATAAAGTTCTGTATCTCCTGTGAAATCTCCAAGCAGTTAGTCATTCATTTCTGTGCAGAGACGATTTGTAAGAGCCAATATAAACAGCTGAAATGGGAAAGAACGGAGCAAACAGCCGGATGCACAGTGTTATTTGTGCTGCTGGAATCTTCAGTGGATGCTTGTCCTAGAACCACCTTTATATGGGATCAGAAATATATAAGCACTTCATCCATTACAGAAGATACGTTTTTATTTCGGCTAAGTCTTGTATAGCTGTTAGATTCTTTTTTTGTTGGGCCTTTTCAATATCGCCCTCTTTAAGACTACTAAATTATTATTTTCTGGTCTAATTGTGGAGGCAGCAATTTTACCTCTGCTGCTACTCAGATGTGTCACCAGCCATTGAAAGTTTTTCCTAAGCGTATCCACAAATGTCAGTCCAGCAATGGCCTATTTACCCTCATAGATAAAATGCACCAAGAACTTTATATTTGTGAATGTGATGATATTACAATCTTACAGAGAAAGTAGTTTATTGGGGGACAACTGAAAGGAGGATCTAGTACCTGTTGGGCTGCATCGAGCCGGGATACAAAATGATCCGTTTAGGCATGGAGACATACAGGCTCTATATGGCATACGGTGTTGCAGCTGTAGATACTGTACACTTATAGGTTACCAAAACTGGTGCCCCAGCTGGGCTCATTAATACTCATTTGGTGAACAAACTGGGGACTGGACAAGCCAAGAAAGTGTTGCAATTTGTCAGAGACATTCCTAGGAAACCCTTGCAGTGTGTATGTGCAAGCATTATCCTGCTGAACAATGCCAGTTGGATGCCCTGCCATAAGGTGACACATGTGACTGCAGGCTGTCCTGTACATAGTGTGGAGCTGTTAGTGTCCCTCGTGTCACTACTAGGGGCAGCATGTTGTGTCACAGGAGAGGCAAGATTTTAGTGCTTGCCATGAGGCCTCCATAGTCAAGCCTGCCTGTCTTGGGATCCCAATCAGAAACTGGATTTGTTGCAAAATAAACAGTTCCAGTTCTAAGCAGTCCAGGTTTCTCATTCACAACACCACTGTAAATGAAGGTGACAGTGGTTGGCCGTCAAAGGTAGGATACTCTGATAAGTGTCTGGGGAGAGACAGACATATGTAATGAAGGTGACACCTGTAGAGTTGTGGATAACAACTACGAGCTGCTCATGGTTTTCTGCAGATCAAATGATCCTCTCTACTGGTGGTCTGGCTAGAGCTTGTTTTCCCATCATGTAACCCAGGCATCCTCAAACTGTGGCCCTCCAGCTGTTAAACTACAATGCCCTGCTGTAGGCTGGGAGTTGTAGTTTTGCAACAGCTGGAGGGCCACAGTTTGAGGATGCCTGATAACCACTGCTCCCAACAGCTAGGTCAGAATGGCCTAGATGGCAGACATCTGGTCTTCTTAGGGCTCTTTCACACTTGCGTTGTTCTTTTCCGGCATAGAGTTCCGTCGTCGGGGCTCTATGCCGGAAGAATCCTGATCAGGATTATCCCCATGCATTCTGAATGGAGAGAAATCCGTTCAGGATGTCTTCAGTTCCGGAACGGAACGTTTTTTGGCCGGAGAAAATACCGCAGCATGCTGCGCTTTTTGCGCCGGTCAAAAATCCTGAACACTTGCCACAAGGCCGGATCCGGAATTAATGCCCATTGAAAGGCATTAATCCGGATACGGCCTTAAGCTAAACGTCGTTTCGGCGCATTACCGCATCCGACGTTTAGCTTTTTCTGAATGGTTACCATGGCTCCCAGGACACTAAAGTCCTGTTTGCCATGGTAAAGTGTAGTGGGGAGCGGGAGAGCGGTATACTTACCATCCGTGCGGCTCCCGGGGCGCTTCAGAGTGACGTCAGGGCGCACCACGCACATGGATCACGTCATCCATGCGCATGGGGCGCTCTGACGTCATTCTGGAGCACCCCAGGAGCCGCACGGATGGTAAGTATACCGCTCCCCACTACTACTATGGCAGCCAGGAGTTTAATAGCGTCCTGGGTGCCATAGTAACACTGAACGCATTTTGAAGACGGATCCGTCTTCAATGCTTTCAGTTGAACTTGCGTTGTTACGGATCCGGCGGGCACCTCCGGCAAATGGAGTGCACGACGGATCCAGACAACGCAAGTGTGAAAGAGGCCTTAGTCTAGATACACCTACAAAGTCTGTCAACTGGGCATGTCTAGCAATCAATGATCTCATACTAACAGGTACACTACCTAAAAGTCAGAGCCTTTTTTTAATAGGGCAGCAGGGGAGGCACTTTTAGACTGTCTTGTGGCAAGACCCAGTCTAATCAGACAACGCCAGTAATCCTTAAGATATCTGCCTGAGCTATAGAGTAACTGCATGCAGCAATCTGACATTTCTACCTGTGTGTTCTTTGTCCGAGTACCTTTTATGTTGGGTGGATGCAGTATTTATTACAAGTATGGGGGGAGTTAAGGAATTTATATATTTTTATTTAGTACTACAGGATGAATTGGCCATTATTGAATGTGATTGTGACAGAAATATAAAGGAATGGAGAATAGATTTACAGGCCAAGTATTATAATGTTGGACACCCTAGTAAAGGCACTTGAATGCCTTTTTGCAGGGTTGATGCAGACGGCACCATATTTGTTTCGTGGCATCTGCAAAAATATAAAACATGTCCAATTCTTACAGACAAGGATAGGACTGTTCTATTATGACCCACAGATTCTGTGAAAATGCACACCACTGGCAATGTGCAAACTAAGCAACAGTTGAGTACATGAGCCCTAAAGGTGTATAGTAAGATGTGTGCCAACTAAACCGCCACATGAGTGTTACCAAACATTAGGAAGTGCTGTCAAAAGCAGTATGGCATCCATGGACTATGCAAAAGCCTGAACGTTAACTGCCATTCTCAAAATGTAGGAAGCAGCCAGATTGCTTTACACTGACATCAATGGAATTTGCAGAGGAGTGGCAAAAATGAGTATTGCACCTCAGCCAGTGTCATTGTTTTTCCATGCTACTTAGGCTACTTTCACACTAGCGTTCGGGGCTCCGCTTGTGAGCTCCGTTTGAAGGCTCTCACAAGCGGCCCCGAACGGATCCGTCCAGTCCTAATGCATTCTGAGTGGATGCGGATCCGCTCAGAATGCATCAGTCTGGCACAGTTTGTCCTCCGCTCAGCAGGCGGACACCTGAACGCAGCTTGCAGCGTTCGGGTGTCCGCCTGGCCGTGCGGAGGCAAACAGATCCGTCCAGACTTACAATGTAAGTCAATGGGGACGGATCAGTTTGAAGTTGACACAATATGGCTCAATTTTCAAATGGATCCGCCCCCCATTGACTTTCAATGTAAAGTCAAAACTGATCCGTTTGCATTATCATGAACAAAAAAAAAGAAAAAAATTTTTTTTTTTTTGTTCATGCTAATGCAAACAGATCCGTTCTGAACGGATCTAAGCGTTTGCATTATAGGTGCGGATCCGTCTGTGCAGATACCAGACGGATCCGCACCTAACGCAGGTGTGAAAGTAGCCTTAAAGGGGTTGTCCGGGTTCAGAGCTGAACCCGGACATCCCTCCATTTTCACCCCGGCAGCCCCCCTGACATGAGCATCGGAGAAGTTCATGCTCCGATGCTCTGCTTTGCCCAGGGCAAAGGCATTTTTAGGAGTTCCGGTGACGCACCGGGGCTCTCCATGGGGCTGACAGGAACCACAGTGACATCGGCACTGATGGGCGGGATTTAGCTCTGCCCTAGCCAGTAAAATGGCTAGGGCAGAGCTAAAGCCCGCCCCCGAACACACTGCCGGGTGGAAGTTACCGCCCAGCAGTGTGTTATTGAAAACAAAAAAGCCTGTGCCCTGTTGCGATTCAGCGCAGGGCACGGGAGCGCATCGGAGCATTAGATGCTCCGATACTAGCCTCAGGGGGGCTGTCTGGGTGAAAATAAGGGTATGTCCAGGTTCAGCTCTGAACCTGGACAACCCCTTTAAGCCACAAGCATGCTACAGAATGTATTTTAATGTCCACAAAACACAGATGGCAGTTGTAGCCGTTCACCAAGTTATGGTAGGCGGAGTCTTTCCTTGTTCTTCTGTAGCGCTGGCCAATCGCATTGCAGAGCTCTCAGCCTGGGAGGTTATTTTCTCCCAGGCTGTGAGCTCTGCAATGTGATTGGCCAGCGCTAGAGCAGACTCCGCCTACCATAACTTAGTGGCTAGAATCTCCACCTACTATAACTTAGTGAGCGGAGATACTAGAGGACATAGCAGGAGAACGGAGCGGCGCCCGGGGATAATAGTAAGTGCAGTGAGATCCCCGGGCGCCGCTCTCCATGTCTGTATAGTTAGTACTTAGTTCATAGTGTAATAATTTGTGAAAGGTCCTCTTTAAGAATACACATTTTCCATAGCAAATAAAGATGTCATGTTCATTGTCATTACATTTAAACACCATGTGTAGACATCTAGTACATAATCCATACATAACACCCTCCTCTCCCCAATCTGGGGTTCACATTTTGATGATTATAAGTATAGGCCATTCTATCCCTTAGGCTACATTCACACGAACATCTTGTTTCCATGTCTGTTAGGTTTATTTTGCAGATAGGATGCAGACAGCACACAGTGTGCCATCCACATCCAGAGGTCTCTTCTGTAGCCCCACAAAAAATAAAAAATGTCCTATTCTTGCGCGTTTTGCTGGCAAGGATAGGCATACGTTACAATAGATCTGCAAAAAAAAAAAAAAAAAGCCATTTCTTTGTGGACTGCAAAATACACAGTTGTATGAATGTAGCCTTATTAGGGATATTATGGCTTCATGAAATTGATACACCCTCAGGATCGGCCATCAAAGTCAGATCAGTAGAGGTCCAACTCTTGGCACCCCTATTGATCAGCTTTTTGAAGGAGCTGCATGGTCTTCAATGTAGAGGTGGTGTAATTAACAGTCATATCAATGAATGGGAGAGGACGCTGTAATGTCCCTATACCACTACAATCATCAGTGCAGGTAAACACTGAAGAGCACAGGCCCCTTCTAAGGGCTCGTTCACATGACCGTGTGAAGCCTGTGCTGTGGACTGAAGGATTGCTTGAATCAATACATGACTATACACTGCATACCATCAGGCAGCCATATAGATTTAATGTATTGTATGCTGCTGGTCTTTCATATAGAATAGTAATATTTAGACTGCATTAAAAAAAAAAATAAGGGCCAAACAGTGATTTTTATAGCCCACCTGACAGTCACATGAATATACCCTTCATCTGACTAGGTTTGCAGAAATCCATCTACATGCTGCAGAAGCAATCCCATTCAGATGCATACAATGGATTTTTTTGTAGTGAATTTGCAGCCTGTTTTCAACCTCAGCTGGGGTGGTCCTATTTGACCATGGCATCTGATGGGTTAAATGTGTATAATCAACATCACATACATTAGCCTCAGGTGCCTGTTGAACACAACAGGTACCTGGTAGCTATGGCACCTGCTGTGCTCAATTCCTAACCACTGACGAGTTCACAATAGACTGTCGGGAATGGGTTAAGGTACATCTATGTGTCAAGTTGCAACAGAAACCAGGCTCATGCAGTGCCACTTGACCATGCGCATATTGCGGCCCGCAATCCAGAAGGTAGGTGCGGAACCGCAAAAAAGTCTGGATCCATCGCACAGATGGTGCCCATGCATTGGGGACTACAAATTGCAGCCCCAATGCACAGAACGACTGAATGAGCCCTTAGCTTGTGATTTCAGCTTTTCTATTGCAGTGTAAAGTCTGGTTAAGTGAAACTACTGACCAGATAAAAATTTGCACTGAAGGTAAAATTTCTGCAGCATCTGGGAGTTTGTTAAAATCTCACTTTTCTGGTACTGTAATGTTACAAGTCTTCCACCTGTAGTGTATCCAGCCTTAAAGGCAGTCTACTGAAGCCACTACAAAATTTGGTCAGGTTAGGACAGCAGTGTTGAGACCTGTGAGTGCCCACTGCGACCATGCCTACCACTTGAATAGCATACATGGGTGCAGTCCAGCAAGGGCGTGCAGGAGTGAAAGGTGCAGTTAGTGGCTTCAGGTAATGCATAGCCAGTCAGGCTACTCCAACATGAAACCACTATTCCAGGGGAAGCCCAGCAAACCACAAAACATGGGCATTACCCATGTTCACTGGAGGTATGAGCAGGGGTGACCTTCCTGTAGGGCACCACATCTTGCACAATGCATTGACACTTACATGTCATAACATTTTTGAAAAATATTGAAGGGGTACTGCAGAGCTTTTATCTTTGCCTGTATGCAGTGATCATAAAGGCCTGACAGGTGGAGACCAGAGACTGCAGCCAATCACGTGGCAGTCATGTCTCCCTTATAATAGAGCAGCGCTCTTCCTCTACATGGGTGCCAGCAGTTAGAATGGCAGAGAGAACATGTCTGTCTGCACAACCCCACATGTGGCCAGCATCACTTACACACCATTAATATAGCACAAACCAGGTACACAGTAAATATACTATTTATTAAACATCTATATCCATGTGCAATGTGGCAACTTTACAATTAAGCCAAACACAATATAGATTGTTGGGGGTTCAGGGTCTAGCACAAGTGCACTTTATTCAATAAATACATTTAAAAACAAAAACTTAGGCTTTCATTTAGTAAACTCTACATCTGTAATGTACAATAAAGGCGCATATGCTAATTTAACATAATTGGCTGATTTTATACAGCACTTATATTTTTTAGTCCATAAGTAAGTTATTAAGTGATAAAGAACATCAAACACCACCACTTCTCTAGAACTGCTAAATAAATGTCGAACACAAAAATGTAAAGACCCCATTGCTTTACAACCCACCCCAACAGTCTAAACTCTGGAAGGAGGAAAAAGCCCACAGCTTTTCTACCGAACCGACCTCCGCGACCAATCCTATGAAGGAAAACAAAGAAAGTTTAGATGTGTGCAAACATTTAATGAACGTTCACCAGTGTCCATTTGATCTCTCCATGCATGTGCATGGCTCATTAGTGGTAGAGTCCCCCTTTACATGGCCCAATAGCATTCCTTTGCCAGTGACCTAATCATCCATGACGAGAGCTCTGCATTTACATGTGGTGATCCCCCTCCACAGCATGGCAAACAATGGGTACTACCATTATTTATCCCATACAAAGTAGTTTGCCAGCAGCAGAGTGCCGTTTAGACCCCATAATCCGCTGCTGGCAAATTGTTAACGTGTCAACACCTTCACACAGGCAGACCACCAATGAGCATAAAAGGCCTTTTAAAGCATGTGCATGATGGGACGATCTTGTCCCCTGAAAGACCATTTTCATTTGAGCAGCGATTGGAAAACTAAATGTTTTATACAATAAGCAGGCACTGGAATTACTTTATACCCAATAGAGAATTTTGCTTCTATGAACCCCAGGTTCATTGGAGACTAGTTCATATACCCTACACAATATGGAGGCATCTGCAAGGCAGTCATGAGCCACTTCCAGCCAGTGGCATGCTCAGGAAGTTCAGATGTTACCATTTCCCCTTCATGTACACAGCACTTCTGATTTAAAGGGAATCTGTCACTAGCAATTTACCAATTTATTTTTTTCATGAATCCATGTTTAACAGAGTACCTTTATTCCCATCAGTCTTGTTCTTTTGATTGTCCGTCTTGTCATTTCTTCAAAAAAAATCGATTCCTATGATATGTAAATGACGCTGTAAGGAGCCCAGAGGGGCGTTTTCTCCATGGTGCCCAGGAACGCCCCTCTGAAGTGCCGTGCCCAGCAAAATTTGAAAATTAATAACGCCTCCAAGTTCGTCTAAATCGCCTCCCAGAGGTGCGGCTAAGTGCTCAACAACGCCCCCCCCCCCCCCTCAGCGCCGCGCTCTGCGGCAAACACCCCGATCCTCCTCTCGCCGGCATCCCAAATCCCGCGCAGGCGCAGTGCCGACAGTCATCTTATCATAGCGCAGGCAGTCGCCGGGCCTGCGCGGGATTTGGGATGCCGGCGAGAGGAGGATCGGGGTGTTTGCCGCAGAGCGCGGCGCTGAGGGGGGGGGGGGGCGCGTTGTTGAGCACTTAGCCGCGCCTCTGGGAGGCGATTTAGATGAACTTGGAGGCGTTATTCATTTTCAAATTTTGCCAGGCACGGCACTTCAGAGGGGCGTTCCTGGGCACCATGGAGTAAGAAGAACGTCCCTCTGGGCTCCTTACAGCGTCATTTACATATCATAAGAATCGATTTTTTTAAGAAATGACAAGACGGACAATCAAAAGAACAAGACCGATGGAAAAAAGCTACTCTGTTAAACATGGATTCATGAAAAAAAATTTTTGGGTAAATTGCTTGTGACAGATTCCTTTAAGGGTACTTTCAGACTTTCATTAGTCAGCCGGATCCTCGCAACGCATTGAAATTCTAGATCAGTCTCCAGAAAAATGAATCCAGTATTTATTTTTTGCATTTTTAAAGGTCTGTGCATGCGTAGACTGGGAAACCCAATCCAGCATTAATACATTTCAATGGGAATTAATGCCGGATCTGGCATTCCGGCAAGTGTTCAGCTGTATTTTCTCCGGCCAAATACCGTAAAGGGACTGAACTGATGCATCCTCAACGGAATGCTTTCCATTCAGAATGCATTAGGATAAAACTGAAGCTGTTTCCGGTATTGAGCCCCTGTGACGGAACTCCATACCAGAAAACACCAGTGTGAAAGTACACTTACACAGCTTTGAATATACAGCTATTGCCAGAAACTAACAGCTTATGACCTTATTTGGGGCAGTATGAAATACTGACCCGTCAATATGTCAGTGTTCCCCACAAGTTCTGAAGCATCTTAGAACTGTAGCCCCCTCTTAGTCTTGTCTGTACACGCCAATCAGTACCAAGTAACTGTAGGTACAGTATGTGTACACAGAACTCTGGCCTAACTGTAGTCCCCATGTGAGTGCAACCAGCATAGGGTGGAGTTCTCTGTACACATCTTGATTTGGGTTGGCAACTTACTCCAAAACACCCCTGCCATGATATGGCAGCTGGAACCTTAGTCAATGGTGCTCATGCTTCAAACCCTTTCCATACACTAATATGCATACAGATGTTTGAGGCGTTCTCCACATTGCAAAATCCCTTGCCCTGGCAAAACCAGCACATGAAACATTCCCTTGGACAAGTGTCCATGTACTTGAAGACTTTGCTGGGAATTTCTGAAGCCAGACTGCAAGATTCCATATGTGGAACCAGACAAGAACTGGCAGTGCTCTGGTAGTCTAAGGGACTGCTCTGTGGTTGACACTACAAGTTGTCACATCCAACAAGTATAGGTTTATAAGTGCATGACCACCTTTGCAGAAAGTCTTACACCCAGCTACTCTTTTATAACAAGCGGCACACCTCCTTCCAAAGCTGGTAACATCATAGCCGGAAGTGACGAGGATAGGGAATTTTATAGAATACTGGTGCAGACTGCCTGATGCTGCACCCAATTTATGACTTGGCGTACACAAATCAGGCGCAGCATCCTTGGTTATCAGCCTTTTGTACGTCACAGGGTCAGGTCCCAAGTGCACGCTGTAAAGTTCAAAGGTGATGATTCCTGATGGCCACTGTCTACATGCATCAGCTGCTCTCCAGCAAGTCAATAAAATAGTTGTCAGGAATGTACGCTATATGCTGCTTTACCAAGAGGATAACCAGCAGTTATTCATAAACCATCCCTTTAACGCAGTGAAACAAAAGCTATTAACCCCCTAGTGACCAATACTCCTTTTTACTGAGAGGGTTTTAGCTAAACAGCGGGCTTTAATCAAATTGACCCAAAATGGTGCATTAAAAATTAGAACTTGTCCTGCAAAGTTTAGCTCTTGGAATGCCATTTTTTTAAAAAGTGGTCACTAAGGGGTTAAGAAAAATATAAACACCATTCTGAGAACCAGAGGGTGCCAGTGACCATACTGCAGCAGGTCACGAGTTAAAGGTGCAGCCATCTCTTAGCCTGTAGCAGCAGGACAACGTGTCACAGCTACCACTGCATATTACAGCACCAGAAAGATATTTAAAGAACCCAGCAGCTAATATAGCCACTTGATATTCATTGCAAGCTAAATCTGTTTCATCTAGAGCAGACATAACAGCAAAGGCCAAGGCATTAATACCAAGAACTCTCATTTCCAACTGTTGCTATTACACAACAGAATACAGATATTAAAAAGCATTACCTTTACAAGCATTAGTCCATGCTCCACTGGCCGTCCTCACATCACGACCAGATGTGCAGTTTCTCTGTTTGAGAACGCACACCACTTCCACAGGCCATTCTCGGCAGTGTCCTGGAGCAACTGTAGTCTGCTCCTCAACTATTTGAACATAAAAGGTTCATAAGAATTTTGCCTGAGGAGTTAGTGAAATTTCATTTTTAAACTAAAATTGTTTGAGACCAAGCGTCCCCATCTGCTGTGAGGGTCAAGACAAACAGGGATAGTAGGAAGCAATTTATTGTTTGCAGGGGGAACGACAGAACAGCACTTAACAGCTGTACTGTAACTTATCCTGCAGAGCAAGTGCTTCCGAGCCATAGTCCTCCCCACAGATGGCATTTAATGCTTTGGCACAGACCTTGCTGCATTTGTTTCCCAGCTACAGGAACTGCATTAACGCAATAAGCAACCAGCTATACAACTGCATGCCACGCAAATAGAAGTTAGCAGTTTTATCTTTAACAGACCTGTGGATGTAGTTCTCCCGGTTGGTTGGTAGGTCATAATTGATTACTAGGGAAACCTGCTGAACATCTATCCCACGTGCCTATAAAACAAGGATAAATGTTAGGAAGTTCAGGGGCATAGCCAAATATATCCAATATAAAAATAAATACTGAATGTAGTTGTCAGCCATATAATAGTGGTGAACTACAACTGTGTAGTCCACTGTGGAATATGGCTCTTGCTCTTCCAAAGAGCATTACTGCTAGGTACAAGTCACCTTTGCAGAAGTAAGAAGTCTTTGGTTGGAGGGGAGGGGTGGGTGGTCACCACTTACCAGCAAGTCTGTGGTTATCAACACACGACTAGATCCAGATCTGAACTCCCTCATAATGACGTCTCGTTCCTTCTGGTACATATCACCATGCTGTCAAGATGAGGAATTAGTTACAAGTGAAAAGCCATTATTACACTACAACTGTATGAGACCAAGCGTCCCTGCCAGCCACAGAGAACAGTCAGGGATAGTAGGAAACATGTTACTATCAGCAGGGGGAACGACAACACAGCACCAAACTGCTATATTGTAACTTATCCTGCTAGTGTGATTTATTCTACCACTTACCAGAGCAGATACGGTAAAGTCTCTTGCGTGCATTTTCTCAGTAAGCCAGTCAACCTTTCTCCTGGTATTCAGAAAAATAACAGCTTGAGTAATGGTCAAAGTCTCATATAGATCACATAGGGTATCCAACTTCCACTCCTAAAAAAAAAAAAAAAGTTAGTTTAGACCTAACTTAAGATGTCTGAACACTGATGAGCATGCTGCTGCGTGAGCCTACCTCTCGTTCAACATTAATGTAGAACTGCTTAATACCCTCCAAAGTCAATTCCTCCTTTTTAACAAGGATACGAATTGGATCCCTCATAAACTTCTTTGTCACTTCCAACACATCAGTTGGCATGCTCATCAGAAAAAAACCTCCCAGGCTGTGAGCTGTGCGCTGCGATTGGCCAGCGCTGCAGCCTAGGAGAAGGAGACGCCCACAGGACAAGGGAAGACACCGCCTACTATAACTTAGTGAGCGGAGATACTGGAGGGCATAACGGGAGAACGGAGCAGCACCCAGGGAGAATAGTAAGTGCAGTGAGATCCCCGGGCGCCGCTCTACATGGCAGCATACTTAGTTCATAGTTTTTACAAGTAAAAGGTCCTCTTTAAAGACGTTAGGCTTAACTTCACCCCAGTTTACACAGCCACTGGCAAAGCACCATATCCTACCCAGAACTGACACTTGAAGGTCCTCAAGTATTTGCAGCTTCAGTGGCCTTTATCAATCACAGCAAGTTACCCTAGTATAAAAGCCTGCTGGGCTGAAGACCACAGCTAGTGCTATGTGGAGCCACTGGAACAGTTCTCTCCTGGCTTCCCTGGTCACATACCTATGGAATGGTTTATAATTTGGTTCCATACCCTTGAACAGGACATGCAAGTTTCGGATTCATTGCTGTAAGTGATAGAGGTGACTGGCTGCAGCAGTCACATGCCATATCCAGGCAGTTTGTAGACAGTGGCAGGAAGACTGGACCAGTGCTGATTAGGGGCAAGTACGTCAGGGCTTGTCCAATACTTTAAAGGGTTTTTGTCACCAGATTTAACCCTATTAAACTGACATTAGCGATGAGCTAGCGTCAGCTAAACCTAACTAGCCAATTCCTACTTTTATCTATGCCGCCGTTACTCCAAAACTAACTTTACCCCTGCTCCTAGAGGCTCCGTTCCACGCTCTGCTACACTAGATTGACATGGCCCGGCAGCGTTGGTCTCCTACCTCCGGCCCCCTCTGCCATGTAAATCTCATGCCTGCGCCGCCCAGTTCAGTGTTCAGCGCAGCCGCAGCGAGCTCGCTGGCTTACTCACTGTGCTGAGTGCTGAATACTGAACGGCACGAGATTCCCCCAGCGCACAGGGCCAGCAGTTGGAGGTGAAGGCTGCCTGGCCCTGTCAATCTAGTGTAGCAGGGCGTGGCCAGAGGTGGGAGAACAAAGCCTCTAGGAGCAGGGGCAACACCCCCCCTGCACCTAGAGGCTCATTAGCATATTATAAAAGCTATATTTCTAGATTAACAGGGGCATAGATAAAAGTAGGAATAGACTAGTTAGGTTCAGCCGACATTAGCACATTGCTAATGTCAGCCAGTTCAATAGGGTTAATTCTGGTGACAGAAACCCTCATCTCAAACAACCCATTTAAAGGGGGGTTGAAATAAAACCAAAAATACAACTTTATTAGTACTCATTAAATGTTGCACTCCTGGAAGTGTAACATGCAGATAAGGACCAGTCATTACTTTACACTGCATGTAACCATACTAGGGGGAAACGCTAGAGACTCAGTACAGCTATTCTTCACCTGCCAACATACATGTAACTCTCACTAAGGAGAACCTGCCACCATGGAATGCAGTACAATCTGCAGGCAGCAGGTTATAGAGCAGGAGGAGCAGAGCAGTATATACAGTCATGGGGAAAGCGTCAGCAAAACCCAGTTTATACGTCTGCTCTGACTTTAGTTGTCCACGTGGCTATCTTAACAGCGATTTTGTTTACACAATGCTACCAATAAGATGGTCCTGTGGACAACTGAAAAAACAGGCAAGTGTACTAAATAAGTTTGGAATTTTGCTCATTTTCCCCATACAGAACTACTTACCTGCTCAGCTTCTCCTGCTCTACAGAATGCTGCCTGCAGCTTCCAGTGCATTTCATGGTGGCAGGTTCTCCAACTGTACATCCATAACACTAACCCAGGAGAGCTGAAGATCCAAGCCCCTAATCACGTCTGACACTAGAACAAGCATTTCACAAGTGACATGCAAAGCACCAGGGCGACTTAGGGCTCTTTCACACCTGCGTTCTTGTCTTCCGGCATAGAGTTCCGTCGTCGGGGCTCTATGCCGGAAGAATCCTGATCAGGATTATCCTAATGCATTCTGAATGGAGAGAAATCCGTTCAGGATGCATCAGGATGTCTTCAGTTCCGGAACGGAACGTTTTTTGGCCGGAGAAAATACTGCAGCATGCTGCGCTTTTTGCTCCGGCCAAAAATCCGGAACACTTGCCGCAAGGCCGGATCCGGAATTAATGCCCATTGAAAGGCATTGATCCGGATCCAGCCTTAAGCTAAACGTCGTTTCGGCGCATTGCCGGAGCCGACATTTAGCTTTTTCAGAGTGGTTACCATGGCTGCCGGGACGCTAAAGTCCTGGCAGCCATGGTAAAGTGTAGTGGGGAGCGGTATACTTACAGTCCGTGCGGCTCCCCGGGCGCTCCAGAGTGACGTCAGGGCGCCCCAAGCGCATGGATCATGTGATCACATCATCCATGCGCATGGGGCGCTCTGACGTCATTCTGGAGCGCCCCGGGAGCCGCACGGACTGTAAGTATACCGCTCCCCCGCTCCTACTATGGCAACCAGGACTTTAATAGCGTCCTGGGTGCCATAGTAACACTGAACGCATTTGGAAGACGGTTCCGTCTTCAAATGCTTTCAGTACACTTGCGTTTATCCGGATCCGGCGTGTAATTCCGGCAAGTGGAGTACACGCCGGATCCGGACAACGCAAGTGTGAAAGAGGCCTAAGACCATCTTCACATTTTGAACACTGCAGTTTCCATATTACACAACTGCATAGCAAGTCTTGGAGCACACTACAGCAATGTTAAGCCATATTAGAAGTATACTAGTCTAATCAAACTCAAGCCGTTGGATTAAGTGGTGAGGTATTTATGACCGTGCGGCTAGTGAAGCCATCTGCACACAGTTGTGGAATCTGAAAGGCGTGCAGAACAATTGCAAGCTACCCTGTCAATACCTGTTGAGCCAGTTCTCTTGTGGGAGCCAATACTAGAGCTTGGGTCTCCTTGAGCTCAATCTCCAGTTGCTGCAGGATGGAAATGGCAAATGTGGCTGTCTTGCCAGTACCTGACTGAGCTTGGGCAATCACATCATACCCTAAAAAGAGTAGGGAGACATTTAATGTTCCCAAATATTACCTGCTTGTGTTACCCAAGACAATTTTAACAAGCGATCAGAAAGAAAGTTCTCTCCATTTCAGGTCAGTCCCGAAAGATGGTTACCATCATTTCACTTGTCTAGGATCATACAGGCAATCTGGGAATGACTCATTTCCCATGTCTACAAGCTCTACAGACAGAACCATACAAACCTTTAATGCAGGGAATGATTGCCCTTTGCTGAATAGCAGAAGGTTTCTCAAAGCCATAAGCATAGATTCCTCTCAGGAGAGATTCTTTTAGGTTCATATCATCAAAATTGTCAACAATTTCATTCCAGTTGCTCTGTAGGAAGAGAGACTCATTTATCCTTCAGTCATCACCCATCTTAGGATGAGAAATATGTATTTTACCAACCTCAATGACACCATCGGGGTCCATTCCTTCAGGGCCGCCATGGTCTCTAAGGGAAAAGACGTTACATGAAGTGAATAAGACCTCAATATTGACCGCCATCCCCTACCATCAACTGACGAAAGGCTGGTACTACACAACCATGTGCCACCAGATGCCCAGCACTAGAGTGCCAGGAGACTGACAAATGTCCATGAAGTTTAAGTAAAAACAAGTTTGGACTTTTTTGGAAGTTTCAGCTTCCAAGACGACCAAAAATGCATTAATGTTAAAAACTGTTAGGTCTGTATGGGGTGGTGTTCACATTTTACAGTTTACCTTTCACATCACACCCATTACCAAGGAGAGATGGGATCATGCAATGACCACATGGCCAAGCCATAGAGCCAGGTTGGTGCTCTGCTGTTACAGTAGTGCACGGGGGGGGGGCAACAAAAAGCAGTCCAGCAAGGTATAGCAGAGCCCAGTATACTACAGCTCATGCACTGCAATGGGATCTACTGAAACTGCAGAACGCCCTGTTCCCTGTCCACTTTATGTACAATTAGGGTACTTTCACACTAGTGTTATTCTTTTCCGGCATCGAGTTCCGTCACAGCGGCTCAATACCAGTAAAAAATAAAAAAAGTTTTATCCTAATGCATTCTGAATGGAGAGCAATCCATTCAGGATGTCTTCAGTAACAGTCCAGAGATAATACTGCAGCATGCTAGTTTAGTGTCTGCATGGAACCAGACTGCCTGGCAGGGCATCTGTGTGGCACATCCCTACCCTGTACCTAGAGGAATGGCACAAGTGATCAGTAAGTTTATATTCTCAGCATTTCAGGTCAGTCCCGAAAGATGGTTACCATCATTTCACTTGTCATGCCGCCTAGTGACAGGCCCAGCTAACGCCAGCTGTGTACGAGGGGCCTGCGTCTTAGGGCTCTTTCACACCTGCGTTATTGTCTTCCGGCATAGAGTTCCGTCGTCGGGCCTCTATGCCGGAAGAATCCTGATCAGGATTATCCTAATGCATTCTGAATGGAGAGAAATCCGTTCAGGATGTCTTCAGTTCCGGTACGGAACGTTTGTTGGCCGGAGAAAATACCGCAGCATGCTGCGCTTTTTGCTCCGGCCAAAAATCCGGAACACTTGCCGCAAGGCCGGATCCGGAATTAATGCCCATTGAAAGGCATTGATCCGGACTTAAGCTAAACGTCGTTTCGGCGCATTGCCGGAGCCGACATTTAGCTTTTTCAGAGTGGTTACCATGGCTGCCGGGACGCTAAAGTCCTGACAGCCATGGTAAGTGTAGCGGGGAGCGGTGTACTTACCGTTCGTGCGGCTCCCCGGGCGCTCCAGAGTGACATCAGGGCGCCCCAAGCGCATGGATCACGTCATCCATGCGCATGGGGCGCTCTGACGTCATTCTGGAGCACCCCGGGAGCCGCACGGACTGTAAGTATACCGCTCCCCGCTCCTACTATGGCAACCAGGACTTTAATAGCGTCCTGGGTGCCATAGTAACACTGAAAGCATTTGGAAGACAGTTCCGTCTTCAAATGCTTTCAGTACACTTGCATTTTTCCGGATCCGGCAGGCACCTCCGGCAACGGAAGTGCATGCCGGATCCCAACAACGCAAGTGTGAAAGAGGCCTAACTCCCCAGCCCCCCTGTAAGCACAGCACGGGCGCCCCCTTTCCCTCAATGTCCCGCTCAGTCTCGACCCCTCCCCCGGCCTCCAGAACTCCCTGGTTTCAGTTCGGGCGGCAACCAAGGCCAAAATCTCAACTACTGACGTGCCCCAAGCGCAGGGTCTGCCCCGAGTACCGGATTCCTACACAAAACCCGAGGCAGAACTAAGAGCAGCTACATAAGCCCTCTAGTGTGCACAGGGGAGAGCGCGGGGCCTACACAAGCCTAGGTGACCGGGCAAAGGGCCAGCGAAAGGCAGCAGGCACGTAGCCCCAGTAATTAAACGGACTACGTATAAGCAGCATGAGTGCCAGCAGGGGTGTAAATTACCTTGAATAATCCGCAGAGCCACCAGACATGATCCGCACCACGTTGGCTGCAGAGCTCAACTGATTAACTGAAAAGGATTAAAGAAGGACTTGCTGAGGGGGCGCCCGCCATTTATATATCCGGGACTACATTTCTGAACGGCGCAGGAATACCGCGACTGTGATTGAAAGTCGTCAGCGCGTTTTAACTGAATATCCTTGCTTGTTGCTACTGTATACCGAATAGCTTGACCGAAAAACTATTTTCCCGTGTGTCTCTTGCTAAAGAACGTATTCCTTAAGGGAAAATTGAACTTTTTTTTTCTCCCCACACTTTTTTCCGTACCGCGGAAAGATATTGCAGCAAATGGTGAGTAGGTTATAGATCGGTGAGACGCACAGGGTTTCTCTCCCCGGCTCCTGCAGAAGCTCCGCCTTCCTTGCGGCCGGCCGGTGACGTCACTCACAGGGCTGGTCAGGAGAATTCTAGTGGGAGAATGTGACCCTCGGAAATGACTGTCCTTCTTAACCCCTCAAAGACCAGGCCCATTTTAGTTTTTTAGTTTTTCATCTATGTAGCTGTAGGAGGGCTTGTTTTTTACAGGACAAGTTGAAGTTTTAATGGTCCCAATTTGGGGTACATATAACTTACTCATTAACTTTTATTAACTCTTTCTGGGAAGGGGGCAGCAATACTGTCACAGAGTTTTTTTATTGTAAATTTTGTGGTGTTTCTTTGGCATACATAACACAATAACTTTATTATCAGGGTCAGTACAATTACAGCAATGTCAAATACATATGTTACATTTTACTACTTTTGCACAATAAAAACCTACTTTTGCACACAATAAATTTTTTATTTTTTTTGTATTGCTGCATCCCAAGACCTGTAACTTTATTTTTCTTTCTCCTGACCTGTGTCAGGGCTTGATTTTTGCGGGGTGACTTGTAGCTTTCACTGGTATAATTTTTGGGCACATAACCCCTTTTGCAATTTTTTTTATTCCACCTTTTTGTGGCGAATAAGCAAACGGCAGCAATTTTGGCATTTATTTATTGTTTTTTTTAATGGTGTTTACCGTATGGGCTAAATTACATGATAATTGCGTAGTGCAGGTCATTACGGGCGAGGAGATACCAAATATGTGGAGATTTAATTTTTGTAATTTTTTTTCAATGGAAAAAAGATTTATTTTTTAACAAAAAAAAATTTATAACTTTTTTTTAAAATCATTTACTAGTCCCACAAAAGGACTATAATAGGTGATCTTTTGATCACTTCTAAAATACTATACTTTGCACTATTCCTGTAGTGGAATATATTTTATTGTCCATGCTATACTGACAGTCACCAGCAGGCTGCGCCAGAGATATCAAGCGAACAGCGCTAAATTGATCATTTTCCATGGACCAAACAGATATGCCTGAGGGCTCATGCACACGAACGTGTGCCGGCCGGGTCCGCAATATATGGGCCCTGGCCATTTGTGCACCACATCACAGATTTGTCCGCACTCCAGAAGGTGTGGTGCAGAACGGAGGCACAGAACTTCACAGAAGCACTATGGAGTGCTTCCATGGGGTTTCTCTCCGTGCCTCCGCACCGCCCAAAAAATATTTTTTCGCTGTGCGGATAGATCGCGGACCTATTCAAGTTGAATGGGTCTGAATCCGTCTGCGGAAACCGCACAGATGTTGCCCGTGCATTGGGTACCGGAAATTGTGGTCCCTAGTGCACGGAACGGCTGGCACATGTTCGTGTGCATGGGCCCTGACTAAAAGATTACCGTTAGTTGCCACCGCATTCCTTATCTAATCAGAAACCTGCCAGTCCTTAGCAGTGTAAGGCCTCATGCACACGACCGTTCCGTGCATTGGGGACCGTAATTTGCGGTCCCCAATGCACGGGCAACATCCTTGCAGATTCCACAGACTGATCCAGACCCGTTCAACTTGAATGGGTCCATGATCCAGTGGCGTCGCCAGGGGGGGGGCCAGAGGGGGCCACGGCCCCCCCTACATCATGCTGTGCCCCCCCAACCCCCCCTAAGTGAAGTGAGCCGCCAGCGTCTTCACACAGAGTCCGGCTGCAGAGCAGAGTGAGGAGGGGAGAGGGGGCGGGGCATGCACGGCAGTTCCCGATAGGCTCCGCCCACCTTCCAGGCAGGAAAGGCAGTGAGTGCAGAGCCAGCCCAGTAGCCGGAACATGAATGAAGATGCAGAACTGAAGTCCAGACTCCAGGCAGAGAGTGACAGTCCCTGAGTGCAGAGTCCCACCCTGTGTAATTAGGTGAGAGGAGGGGAGAGGCGGCCATTATATTAATAACAAAGGGGGGACATTATATTAATAATAAATAGGGGGCCAATACATTAGTATTAATGTAATGGCCCCCTCTTTATTATTAATATAATGGCCCCCTCTTTATTATTAATATAATGCCCCCTCTTTATTATTAATATAATGCCCCCTCTTTATTATTAATATAATGGCCCCCTCTTTATTATTAATGTAATGACCCCCTCTTTATTATTAATATAATGGCCCCCTCTTTATTATTAATGTAATGACCCCCTCTTTATTATTAATGTAATGGCCCCCTCTTTATTATTAATATAATGGCCCCCTCTTTATTATTAATATAATGGCCCCCTCTTTAATAATAAAGCGGGGACATTATATTAATAACAAAGAGGGGCACATGATGATGGGGACTTAATACTGGCACATGATGATGGGGGGGACTTAATACTGGCACATGATGATGGGGGGGACTTAATACTGGCACATGATGATGGGGGGGACTTAATACTGGCACATGATGATGGGGGGGACTTAATACTGGCACATGATGATGGGGACTTAATACTGGCACATGATGGGGGGGACTTAATACTGGCACATGATGATGGGGGGGGGACTTAATACTGGCACATGATGATGGGGGGGACTTAATACTGGCACATGATGGGGGGGACTTAATACTGGCACATGATGGGGGGGGACTTAATACTGGCACATGATGATGGGGGGACTTAATACTGGCACATGATGGGGGGCTTAATACTGGCACATGATGGGGGGGCTTAATACTGGCACGATGGGGGGCTTAATACTGGCACATGATGGGGGGGCTTAATACTGGAACATGGGGGGGCTTAATACTGGCACATGATGGGGGGGGCGTCTACACCCCTTCCCGAAACGCGTCTGGTGATTGGAAGAAGCGCCCACCTAACACACTGGATTCTGATGAAATACATTGCAAGGCCATGCGATAAGGAATCTTACTAATACATCTCCAGGACACAGGAGTCAACTACAGGTTCCAATAACGATCTACCATCCATACCAGCCGAATTTTCTTTTCCCGCGATATTGTGACGTCAGTGACCCGAGATCTGTGACGTGAGACGCCGAAGCGGCCGGCATCACTCGCTGCTCGTGGCAGGACGGCCCAGCGTGGAACAGTCTGGTGTAACTTGGGATAAGGTAGGAACCTGAACTGTGTACGTATTATCTATAGCCCTGTGCGGTTATACCGGATCAATTGTGGAGAGACTGCTATATTGAGAGACTTCTCTATGCACGTGGACACTTTAATAATCCGGAGTCATACGAATCTTTCACCGGGACATTAGAGCTGCCGATCGCGGCCTGCGGTATCACTGACTTTTGCTACCATACAACTCTACGTGGTGTAAAGTGTTAGCCTTGAACACCAATTGCGCAAGGTTTGCACAACCACCATTCGTCAGTGTGATTTTATGTTGGTACCATTCACTATTTTATGGAATTTTATTGGATTTGAGTGTTGATGTAAATTACCATTTATTAAATATCATTTATTCCCTATGGTCCAGATAGTGTGAGTGCTCACTCCTCTCTTTTTCTATTGTTCACTAACTTTTTGGGTTCGGGCACCCAAGTTGTGAGTTTGTAGCACCTGCCCACAATCACCTGAGTGTGAGCCAACCACCAATCTATTCTACTTTAATGGTTGTGTTTAATGGCGATGCCCCTCTCCGTCAGTGTTGCATACCAGGACGGAGATGGAGGCACCGTGATTTGCCCCTGAGATAATACCCCTGGTGGGTCCTTAACAACAGAATTGCTCTGAGTCAGGCGATGGATATGGGCCACGACTTGGATTCCCCCAGAAATCGCGCACGCGCGAGCTCCCGGGAAGGTTAATTGCTGTACTCGCCGGTCAGAGGGCGTGATTTGGAACACGCCCCTAGGTCTGATTGGTGCGGATACTGGCACACCTCTCCCGGAAGGCGGGGCTTCTGCCATATGGATTTGGCGTTTCCTCGGCCTCGTACGGCCATCATAGCGCCGGAGCCCTAGCACACAACAGTGCGGGGCACTTGTCTTGATATAGGCACTTTCTAATTAAGCTCCTGAAGAGACGTGGCGAATATATGTCACGTGGAAACGCGTAGAGCTGATGTCAATTTCCAGCACACGGCTCTCTAGGCAGGGTGTGCGTGAGATGTGAGAATATACCTCCTAGCCACAATATACTGACCGCAAGATAGTGGCTGTTTGAGAGGCTGGCCTAAACACTGAGGGTATGCATGTGTCCACATATATTGAACGTATATTACACGGTGTGGTGCATTCTGGATGAGTGATGCTACAGTCAAATTGTTCCAGACATAGCCGTGTAGTGTGTATGAGTGCTGTCTATTGATAGCAGGACGACTCTAGCCCAGTCTTTTAGTGTGGAGCACTGGTTGTAATCATAGACCAGACGTTGATTGCCCAGTACAGCCCCATCCGGCCAGTAACCAGCAGACACAGCTGCATTGGTCAGCAACAATCTCAGAGGTTCACTTGCGGCACACCTGTGTCTAATAATAGTTTGGACCGTGTCCTGTTATCCTGCTTGCAGTCCAGTAGCAGCAACTTGCTAGCAAGTCAGGAATTTAGTCCAGACCTGTAATAGTGCAGAGGGTTCTTCAAGTCTGGTTGCCTGGTGGTCACAGACTGTGACATATAGGCTTTTTGCCCCCTTTTATGTTCCTTTGTGTCAGTTATCTAGGTGTGGCTGCCATCGATACTCGGGATTCTGTGCTTTTCCTTTCCTCTGCTCTCTATTCATGTCTACTGCCGTTGAAGACTCCACAGATGTTTCCACGTCTTGGTTCATTGGACCATGGTCTTGCATTTGCACTTTATGGTGTATTTACACCTATATCATATTCGTCACACTCATTAGTCTACTATGTATTTTACTTCAATGTTTTTATTGCACTCACACTTCTTCCATTAGTGAAGGTTATTCATCTATACACATTTATGCACTTTTCTGTGTCTGTGTGCGTGTGCCATCACGTGCGCATATGCGCAACCTTTGTTCTGCGCCCATGCTCTAGTGCGTCCACATGCACCCATTCACACCATATATATTCACTATATATATATACATATATTGTTTAGGCATCACTGTGGTAACACTATTTTGTTTTTATTTAATTTATTGTTATGATTAATATTGTAGCGCTTTATGTGGTCTCCTTTGTGGCCGTTCTTCATTGTGTCATGTGATGTGTCACCTGTTGTCATTCTGCACTTTGGTGCTATGTACTCTGTTTTGTTTCATAACATGAGCCCTATTTGCCCCTCTACGTCATAGTTAGGCTCCACGGCCCCATTCGAGCGTGACATGTCATAGATTTATCTTTGCTCTACTTTATTTGAATCCCGGAAGTAGCGCTTTGCGTTCCACCATGCGGTTCACTTACAGGAACCGGAAGTGACGCGATGCGCTCGAGCTTGGAGCGCACTCGTCTCCCTTCCTTGTGTGGCCACACTTTTCCTGTTTCCCTAGTGTTTTCAGCTGCTCTCCATCTACTAGTCATATCCTTGGCTATATAAGTCACCCTACCAACCCCCTCCTCACACACACCTCCCCCTGAAGGAGCCTTGCGTGAAACGTACGTTGGGGTTGTTGGAGCACTACACAGGTATTTTGTCTATGGCTTTACAGTGAACTATTTAGCTTCTGCTATCCATGTACTCTGTTATATTTGCACTTTATATGTATATCTTGGTTGCCATATATGAGTCCTTTACCTAGCCTCTATAGTTTTGCCTGACCATATGTATTTTTGATATCCTGCTTGGCCCACATGCACACAGTGCTATATTTATGCATTCATTGTCTGTATTTATCTGCCATTCTAGGTGTCAGTCGTGCTCCATGTCATCTTGTGTGCTCGTTTTATCACCATCTATTGTGTTTCATGTGTTTTTATTGTGATTTGTCTCATATGGAGACGCTAATAAAATGTGTATGTGTGTGTATATATATATATATATATATATATATATATATATATGGTTAAGGCTGCTGGGCAGCCTGTATTTGTGGGAGGGGCCGAGGCCACGCCCCCTCTGCCCTTATAAGCTCGGCGGGAGTTACAGACGGGACGTGCAGCCAGTTACCCCTCCCTCCCGTCCCTTTTTCTCTTCAGTTCTATTGGGGTAGGCCCCCTTTTAGGCCTACCCTCGCTCCGGGCTCCTGGCATTAACCAGCCTTCGGTAAGCTCCGGGTAGTACGTTCGAGGGCCGTCGCCCTGACCACAAATATATATATATATATATATATATATATATATATATATATATAATACTATTGAGTGCGAGCCCTGTTTTTCTCCCTTTGGCGTACTACCCCCTTTTAAACAGACTTTAATAACGTTTTTCTTTTTTTTCTTTTAGACGTTCATCAGGCTGTGACAATGCAGTAATTTCCGCAACTGAAAATCAGTTCCATTCATTTCAATGGGGCAGCAAACCCATGGATTTTTGCAAGCCCCATTCAGATGAACGGAACTGATTTTAGAGTTGCGGAAATTTCTGCAACAAAATCTGCAATGTATGAAGGCTACCTAAATGCTCTAGGGGGGAATGAGCGTCAATTGCTGTAATAAACAAACGGAAAAATATTTAATGATTATTGTTGCGTGCAATTGAACAAACAACCCGCTAAATCATTGCTTGGGGCTTGTATATAAAAAAATTTAAATAAAATTCTGCCCACCTAATTAGACTCTAATTAACATAGCTAATCATGCCCGCTTTCCCAACCACTTGTCATAACTGTAGTGAGTGGTGTAAAAACCAAAAAGTCACAGAATTTTTGCGCAAGTAACCTCAAAAATATTGCAAAAGCCCTATTTTGTGACTTTTTGAGGCTAGTATTCTGGCGTGCAGGTTGTGATAAATTCTGCTCCAAGTATTGCCAGGGATAGCTGGGTACAGCACGTGCCTAATTCTGGCAGATCTATAAAGAATGAATGGAGCTGTAGCACTCAAGCGCGATCTTCTGCTCTGTTCATTTGGGGAAAAGGGACTTCTATTCCTGAGCTCAGTGGGGATCCCAGCCAATCAGATAGCTCTGCCCTATCCTATGGATAGGAGATATATTACAAGGAATTTGTCACTGGATTTATGCGACTAGGTTCTAACAGCTCCAGCGCATGCCGAGTCCTGATATTCATGAGCCTCTGGCTTCCTCCACCACTGTGATGAAGTATACAACTACAGCTTGTTTGGTTTGCAATTATGCTGATTCAGGTTTTTATTTGACTTGCGGCAATATTCATATCGTATAACGTTTCGGCACACAGGCCTTCTTCAGATACTATGCCGCAGGATTAAAAAAGCAAGAGTTGGTAGTCTCCTTGTCTGGACTGGCATACTTTCCATCCTTTCAAATGCCATCCGTACTGCCCTAATGCATTCTGAGTGGACGCGGATCCGCTCAGAATGCATCAGTCTGGCAGCGTTCAGCCTCCGCTCCGCTCAGCAGGCGGACACCTAAACGCTGCTTGCAGCGTTCGGGTGTCCGCCTGGCCGTGCGGAGGCAAGCGGATCCGTCCAGACTTACAATGTAAGTCATAGGGGACGGATCCGTTTGAATTTGACACTATATGGCTCAATTTTCAAACGGATCCGTCCCCCATTGACTTTCAATGTAAAGTCTGGACGGATCCGTCTGAAGCTACTTTCACACTTATAATTTTTTCTACAATATAATGCAGACGGATCCGTTCTGAACGGATCCCAAGTCTGCATTATATGAGCGGATCCGTTTGGGCAGACATCAGACGGACCCGCTCTGAACGCTAGTGTGAAAGTAGCCTTAGGGTCTGGGGTGGTCTCCCACTGCCCGTGCCAGGACGAATAAATCTGATCAAGTTAATTATTCTACCCAAATGGCTATACGTGTTGGAGCATGCACCCTTTATTGTTCCCCAAAAAAATTTCCAACGTTGTAAGTCGCTAATGTCTCCATTTATCTGGGGCAATAACAGACCGAAGATCTCCATAGATGTACTATGTCGTCCTAGAGCAGTGGTTCTCAACCTTTCTAAAGCCGTGACCCCTTAATACAGTTCCTCATGTTGTGGTGACCCCCAACCATAAAAAAATTTTCCTTGCTACGTCATAACTAATTTTGCTACTGTTATGATGACCCACCAAAAACACGCACAGACACCAATACACCAAATGTTAATTCAAATACACAAGTATTCATTCATAACCACAGAACTTTAGCATAAATACAAAATATTTGTAAACCAAATAAATAACTTTAAAATAAATAATAAACAACAAATACCCCCTAAAAAATAAATCAGTGGTGCGCACAGTACCCCTCAAATAAATAAATCAGTGGTGCTCAGGGTCCCCCAAATAAATAAATCAGCGGGGCTTCAGGTCTCCCCCAAATAAATAAATCAGCGGTGCTCAGGGTACCCCCAAATAAATAAATAAATCAGTGGTGCATCAGGTTTCCCCCAAATAAATAAATCAATGGTGCTCAGGGTCCCCCAAATAAATAAATCGGCGGTGCTTCATGTCCCCCCAAATAAATTAAGCCTTGCTCAGCCAAATAATTAAAATAACATTAGCCAGGCTCAATTAAATCATTGGTGGCAGTGGTGCTCAGCGGCGGTGTCATTAACGAAAAAACTCGGACCTCAGCAGACAGGCGGCCCGACTTACCCGTCCAGACGTCAGGCTCCTTCAAGCACAGGCAGTGATAGGACATCACTTCCTGTGCGCGAGGATAAGGGGCCGCTGCCGTTGTGCGGGCGACCCACAATAGGAAGCCTCAGGCGACCCCCCGGAAAGGGCCGCTCGACCCCCAGGTTGAGAACCGCTGTCCTAGAGGGAACAGAGGTATGTCCCTCCCTGACTTATATTTATATTACATAGCGGGACAGTTAGGACAGCTGAGATCATGGGTCCCCCCTGGTGGCGGACTGGATAGGGCAGAAAAACAGCTTGCTGCGTTTTTGAACCTTTCCTCTTTGTGGCCAGTGCTGGAACAACCATGACTCTTCCACCGAGCACTGCTGCCCAGACATAAATTAGCTATTCAGGTTTGGGACACTAGTAAACGGCTACATTCTTATGTAGGAATGGCTCCCAATATACCCTTATAGGAAAACCCTATGTTCCCCTCTCTCCAAGCTGGGACGGATAGGCAATTTTGGAAGGATCATGGGATTACTGTTCTGGGTGACCTATTTACTAATAATATGTTTAATACCTTTGAACAACTGAAAGTCCGCCATGACCTACCTAGAACCACATTTTACAAATATTTACAACTACGACACACTATGGATGCACACTTTAGAGGTACTCCAATAATAATTTCTGACGACCCACTGATAGGTGTTATGCAATCCCAAGGCCCCAGGGGATTTATCTCCGCTCTTTACACTCACTTACTGAGCACCAAGATGCACAAGGCTCCCCTCTCAGTACTCTCCAAATGGGAAACTCTGATACCTGGTCTTACAGATGAGGAAATTAGTGAAGTACTGGAATCTCCTGTACTGGTTTCCCCGTCCATTAAAAACAAATTTATACAACTATGTATTATCCACCAAAGCTATCTCTCTCCCGTCCTGTTACAAAAGATGGGCAGGCTGTCACACTCTAGGTGTCATAGGTGTGACTCAGAAGGGGCAGCTTTTCGGCATCTTATATGGTAGTGTCCACACATACAAACCTTTTGGTGTGACATCACAAGCTTTCTCTCTGTACTTATACACCTCCTGGTACCACTAACTCCACAAATATGTCTGTTTGGTATAGTTGATGAAGAGATATATCCTCATCATGTTAGAATTTTCCTGAGAGAGACACTGTTTCTCGATTGGAAAGCAATTGCGATCCGTTGGATGGGTGAGAGAAGCCCTTCTCTCAATCAATGGAAAGTATTAGTGAATAATGTTGTATCCTATGAGAACATAGTATTCAAAAACCGAGGTTGCCCCCAGAAGTTTGGTAAAGTGTGGGGGAATTGGTGCTTGTCTATGCAAACTATGTACTCAGCTCCTAGATTTTCTGATAATCTCAACGCACCGTTAGGATAATCTGGATATGTGCCCACCACTCACATGTGTTATGTCAAATATGTTTGATTCGTACATGTATTACAAATGTAAATTGTCATCTCACCTTTATTGATAATAGTATGTATTTGGTACTGTTATGTTCATGAATGTCTTATCGACTTCCATGTATACTGATGTTCTCTGAACTTTTCTGATAATTCGTTCAATAAAACGAGTAAAAATAAAAAAAAAAGTTGTGTCAAAACAGTGGCTGAAGAATCTCCTTGTTTTCTCAAGAACATAAAATCCCTCATTAGGATGGAAGTGAAATCCTCCTTAAAATCCTGTAAAAAACAGAGAAGATCGACGGGGGCTTGGTCTTTAGAAGCAGATTCCTCAGATAGTAACCAAGAACAGGAAATATGTAATTCTGTCTACTCCTCATAGGGAAGATCTAGATAAAAGTAACTTATTTCCAGCAGAAGATACAGATAAGTTATTAAAGGATAACTGTCGTATTTTTTTTTTTTTTGGAGTATTGGATTGTGGTGATATCGCCTTGGTGGCCCTATTTCAACTTTTCACTGTCTATTCAATTACCCTTTAATTCCACATTTTTGTTCCCTGTACTGCCTACTTTTACCTGTGCTTAAAATAGGGTTGCTAGGCATGGTCCTGGCCTGCATGCAAGGTCACATTGCTGACAGCCAGGGACTGTAAGTAAATGATTAAAGCCAGGTCCTCCCCAGCAGCTGATAACGGTGCCTGGGCTGTGTGCACTTCTCCCTGTCCCTGCGCTTGGCAGACGCTCCCTCACTCAGCAGAGCTGGAGAATGCAGAGTTGGTGCAGCGCAGACCAGCGAAGGGAGATCTTCCATCTGCTCAGTGTATAAATGAAAGCAACATGTGATAAGAAGACCCCTTTTTGCTGCAGGAGATTAACCCTTTAGGGGGGAGGGCTCTGGTTACTGACACTTCTGGGGGGCTATTGTTACTGGCTAGTGAGGGCAGGCGGGATTAGCCTCAGGGTGAGGGCAGTGGCGGCCATCCTAACTGAATAGTGAAATTGAAGTTTTATGCAGACTGGTTGCTAAGGGCTGAATCTTATTAAATATGGGGTAAGTCAGTCTAATAGTAGCTGATTCTGGAATATCATGTTATTAGTAACTACATTTATGAAAATTGAAATTAGGGTCTAAATGTGACAGTTATCCTTTAAAAGCAATCCGATCTACTTTAGAATTGGAGGATATTAAAGGGATTCTGTCACCTCGTTTTAGCCTATAGAGATGCGGACATGCATGGCTAGATCGCCGCTAGCATGTCCGCAATATACCTGTCCCATAGCGCTGTGTGCTTTTATTGTGTTTAAAAAATGATTTTATATATATGTAAATCAGCCTGGTAAGGAGCCCAAGGGGCTGTACTAACCTTCTTGGAACCTAGCCACGCCCCCTGTGAAGGAGCCCGTGCATGTCCGCAGCTCGATAGGCTTAAACGAGTAGATACGGTTTTTGAAGGTCTTCAGCAGAAGAAACGAAGATGTTTTCCTTTACATAAAAGTGTTATATCCCTCATTAAGAAATAGTGGAAAAAACTGACAAAAAAGTCTTTATTCCCAAAAATTTTAAAAGGAAATATCCCTTTGAGGAGGATGCTACTTCTTCCTGGGGCAAAGCGCCTAAGATTGATGTGGCCATTTCTAAAATATCTAAAAGATATTCCTCTCTTCCATTCGACAACTTGGGGTCCTTAAGGGATCCATAAGATAAAAAGATTGACTCCTGCCTAAAGAATACCTGGGAAACCTCCTCCTCCGCCTTTAGACCTGGTATAGCTTCAACTGTGGCAGCTAGATCCATGGTTTTTTGGCTAGATAGTTTAGAGGCTCGGATTCGTGAAAAATGTCCCCGAGATCAGATTCTGTCCTCCATTCCTACCTTACAGAAAACAGCGGATTTCTTGGCAGATGTCTCTGTAGATTCTATCAGACTGTCAGCCCAGGCCTCCTCCCTTTCTAATTCAGCAGGCAGGGCCCTGTGGTTAAAGAATTGGAGAGGAGGTGACCTAGCATCAAAGCAACGTTCATGTGGCATTCCCTGTCAGGGTGAATTAGTATTTGGGCCCGATTTGGATTCCTTACTTGAGAAGGCTGCAGACCGGAAGAAGAAATTCCCAGATGTATCTTCAGGATTCCCTGTAAATTCCTTTTCAAGACCCAGACGTTCCTTTTCGAGCCTCAGGGTTTAGAAGAAACTGTGGTAATGAAAGAAGCCAGAACGCTAGATGCAGGGGATTTGGAGGCACGGGTTTCCTTTTCAAATAAAATACTTCCTTTCAGCTTGGGAAGACGTTAGGGGAGTTTGGGTTCATAAAATAATAAAAGAAGGTCTGAGACTAGAATTCCGTTCTACACCCCCCCCCCCCCCCTTCCCCCAGATTCAGGGTCACAGATCCTCAAGTCTCAGCTTTAGGTCAGTCGGCAATGGTGAAGGAAGTATTAAGTTTAGTGGAGAAACAGGTCCTAATTCCGGTGCCAGTGGGGGAACGGGGAAGAGGATACTATTCTCTTCTTTTTTTGGTAAAAAAAAACAGATGGAACCTTTCGCACAATTATAAATCTCAAACATTTAAACAATCATCTTGTTCAGAGAAAATTCAAGATGGAGACAAAAAAATCCGCAGTTCAACTTCTTTTTCTAAATTGTCACAGGGCAGTACTCGATTTGAAAGACGCGTATTACCATGTCCCCATTCACCATTCTCACCAGCAGTTCCTCAGAGTGGCTATAAAAATCAGATGCCAGATTCATAATTTCCAGTATCATGTGCTTCCATTTGGTCTTTCCATGGCACCAAGAATTTTTACGAAAATTATCTCAGAAGTGGCATCCTTCATAGGGAAAGAAAACATACTGTTTCTACCATACCTAGACGATTTCCTCATCATTGCAGACTCTCATCGGAATTGTGTAAATGCAGTTCAGAAAGTATTGGGCATCCTGAAACATTTAGGTTGGATTATAAATCTAGAGAAGTCCCGGCTGCAACCAAGAACGCATCAGTTATTCATAAGTCTCCTCCTGGATTCCAGATCCCAGAGGGTGTTTCTTACGGAAGAAAACATTTCAAGGATACAGGGGAAGCTTCAGATGTTAAGATCTTCAAATCACCTGTCCATTCGGAAGGCCATGTCTCTGCTGGGGTCACTGACATCTTGTATCCCAGCAGTAGCGTTCGCTCAATACCACACTCGAGCCCTACAAATGGAGATCTTGTTTGCCTTCAAAGTCCGCGGAAACTCCTTAGAGACAAAAATAAAAATCTCATCAAAAACTCTGAAGAGTCTGTAATGGTGGCGGGAGAAGTCGAATCTAGATCAGGGAGTCCCTTGGAATGTCTCCACTTCCGTGGTATTGACCACAGATGCCAGTCCCCTTGGGTGAGGAGCTCACTGTCTAGACCAGGTCTTTCAGGGGACATGGTCTCCAGTTCAGCAGACCTTCTCCTTGAACAGGAAAGAATTGTTGGCAGTCAGACTTGCCCTACAAGAAGCAGTCCCCCTAATCTATTCAGATCACATAAGAATATTATCAGACAATCGTGCAACAGTGACATATATAAATCACCAGGGGGGCACAAAATCCAGATCCCTCATGAGGGAGAGTTCTCTTCTGTTTCAGTTTGTGGAGGGGAAGATTGGACAGATCTTGGCTCTCCACATAACTGGGAAAAACAATGTCCAGGCAGATTTCCTGAGTCGCCATCAGCTAAGACAGGAGGAATGGTCTCTAAATCAGGTTATCTTTGGAGAAGTAGTCAGTGCATGGGGTCTTCCATCCATCAACCTGTTTGCCACTCGAGCAAACAGGAAAGTGAAATGCTTCTGCTCGGTCAACCCAAAGGAATCCCCATTTGGAGTGGATTCTCTTCTCCTGAGATGGAACTTCTCTTGGGCTATGCATTTCCTCCCCTTCAGTTAATTCCGTCAGTGCTAAAGAAGATCAGGGACGATCATGCGAGAATTATACTCATAGCCCCATTCTGGCAAAAGAGAGCTTGGTTCTCTCTCCTAAGATCTATGTCAATTTCTAACCCGTGGATCCTTCCGGAGATCCCGGACCTTCTCAAACAGGGTCCTTTTTTCCATCCAGACGTCAGAGGTTTAAATCTGACGGCCTAGTATTAGAAAGGACGCTATTGATCAACCAGGGATTTTCCGAAGCGGTAGTGTCCACCTTGCTAAAGAGCAAGAAAGAGGCTACCGTATCCATTTACTCAAGAATCTGGAGGAAATACCTTGAATTTCTAGGGATCAGATCAGGGTCTGTCCCTTCAGAAACATCTATTCTTCAGATTCTGGAGTTTCTACATATCTGGAGGGTTAGCTAAAAGTACCCTAAAGGTCCAAGTTTCTGCACTTTCTGCCCTTTTCCATAGGAATTTTGCTTCCAACCCTTGAGTAATAAGATTTTTTAAAGCAATAGACAGAATATTGCCATTAAAGCCTCCTAGTTTTGCTCCATGGGATTTGAATTTAGTTTTAAATTCCTTAACCCGTGAACCCTTTGAGCCATTATCCTCCTGTTCTATAAAACTCCTCTTGTTCAAGCTGGTTCTGTTGGTAGCCCTTACTTCGGCCAGAAGAGTAAGCGAAATACAGGCCCTGTCTATTAACCCTCCTTTTAAGTCCATCGCTGAGGATAGAGTAATTCTGAGAATTTCTGCCAAAAGTCCCATCCAGAGTTAATAGGCTTCAGGAAATTGTGCTGCCTACCTTTTTGCTGACCCCAAGACTCAGGAGGAGAATAGATTACACTGCCTGGATGTCAAAAGATCCCTTTTGCAGTATCTTAAAGTAACAAGGGAGTGGAGAAATTCCACTTCTCTCTTTGTCCTCTTTTCAGGAAAGAGCAGAGGGAAGGCAGCCTCTAGGAGTTCTTTGGCTAGGTGGATAAGGTCTGTTATATCTCTTGTCTACACGTCTCATAATCCTCCTCCTATCACACTCAAGGCACATTCTACTAGATCTATCTCTGCCTTCTGGGCGGAAAGATCTAATGTTTCCATTGAGCATATTTGCAAAGCTGCCACTTGGTCCTCTCTTTCCACCTTCTATAGGAACTATCGTCTTCAACTAAATTCCTCCTCCGATCTCCTGTTTGGTACCAGGGTTCTTCAAGCGGTGTCCCACCCATAAGGAAGGGTGTTCTCTGTAATCTCTCTGTGGTGCTGTCGTGGGGGAAGGGAAAAAGGATGATTACTTACCGGTAATCAGATTTTCCAGACTCCACGACAGCACCCTTCCTTATTCCCTTCCTTAGGGGTTTTCCTGGTTCTTCTTATGCACTGGGTGTAGCAGCAAAAAAAAATAAAAAATTATATATGTAGATATTATGTGTGTTGGATAAACTATCTTGGGTTGGAGTCTCTCTCATGCTCTGTAAACCACTGAGGTGGGAGAGAGGCTCCACCTTTTTATTCTGCAGGTTTCCTGTCCCTGGGGGCGGAGTGGAAAATCCGATTACCGGTAAGTAATCATAATTTTTTAGCAAACCCATTGACTTCAATGAGCCTGCGGTTGACATTTTGCAGACAAGTATAGGATCATCCATGTGCCTTCCTTTCCATCTTTTCCTCCTGCAAAAGGTTAGAATATGTCTGCAAAATGCAGACCACTGGGTCGGCAAAGAAATTGCGGACGGCACACGGACCACATCCATATTTTGTTGATCAGAGATTTGCGGACTGCAGAATAGATGTGCATGTGCATGGGACCTAAAAAAAAAAAAAAAAGAAATGTGGGCCAGACAATGAACAGGTAAAAAAAAGTATTACTCCCCTCCACAGACCCACGCTGCAGTTCCAGCACTGCTCCGGCCCTGCTGTTTTCCTCTTAGGCCAGTGTCAGAGGAGCAAGTGGACTGCGACAAACATGCTCCATTTTGGAGCGTGATTTTCCCGTCCTGAACACTGCTCTTGTAACGAGACCTCGCAGCATTATAATGATTTATAATGTTGTGTGTCCATGCCCAACATAATCTGTAATGAATTATACTGACATAATGCCGTCACTGTAATGCAGCAATGCCAGAACATGAAATTCATGCTCCCACACGGAGCATGTTTCTCACAGTCAACTCCCTCTTCTCAAACTGGCCTTATTCTCCCAGCTTGACATGCCAGAAATTCCAAGAAAGGCCTGCTTAGTCATTCCAGGCTGAGGCAGGTCACTAAGCGGCATTTCATTGTATTGACTGGACAGGAAGTGGAGAGCAGCAGGGATCGGAGCAGTATTGGACTGGCAGCAGCAGGGGTTCGGTGGAGGTGAGTAATGCCTCTTTGTTATTTTTAACATTGTCAGGCCCTTTTTCTTTATTTTAAAGTTTCTCCCTGAAAAAATCTGAGTTGTACGGCCTCCGTGCACTGGTGCGCTCTGCAGTGTGCACACTTCCTTAAGTCAATATACCCTTAATGAATGACAAAAACTGTTTGTGCTGGCTTTGGGCTCAGTATCAGTCCAGTGCCAGCAGAATGTCTTTATCAGCATTGCTTTGACATTGCGTGCAGAACGTACCAGTTATAAATGTACAGATTAATATATCACTTAACCTTCATATGCCAAAATTCTGCCGGCTGAGGCCCAAAACCATCAATGCCTTTACCACAGTGACATCACACAAGTGGTGACTTTGATGATGATAGTTATTATTATTTTTCATGCATATTATTACTTGAAACCGTTCCTTGGATCATGTTGCTGATCATAAAAGTTGCATTCATCTGCAAAGAGTTTCTTAACCCCTTCTACCCCAGAGTTTTTTTCATTTTTTCGTTTTGCTCTCCCTGCCTTTCCCAGAGCCGTAACTACATAGTCCACGTCATTTAAGCATTTATGAATGGGATACGGGCCTTCCCATGCCGCCTGGAGTTTGTTCTGGGTCACATGGACCAGTACCCATACCTTCTGACCCACCTTGTACACCCTCTCCCTGGCATTATTATCGTACCACGTCTTTTGATGGACATGTATCACCTTCTAAATTATTGTTAGTTATGCAAACTTCACCCAATGCATTGGTTACTAATTTTAGGTTATCACTAGGCGCAGTATCATTATGCAAGCACATTGGTAAACACAGAGTTATCACATGTAGTAGGCACGGTCTCAATATCACCATATGCGACTGGTGCCAACTCACATGGGGCTGCACGCCTGCCGGCGTCCTCCTCAATGTCTGAGGGAATATACCTGGAGACTAAACGTCCCAGATAAGTTCCTAGTAGCACATTAGTGGGAATCTTATC
Source organism: Bufo bufo (assembly GCF_905171765.1). NCBI lineage: Eukaryota > Metazoa > Chordata > Amphibia > Anura > Bufonidae > Bufo > Bufo bufo. Next base: position 219,190,752 of record NC_053392.1, read on the forward strand.
TGTCACCCCCACTTCCATCATCCCTCTTCCGGCCCCCCAATCCAGGTAAACTCAGGCCATGGGTAAAGCAGGGGTTAGACCTCCAACTCCAGCAACGGTTAAAGTTCTTCCGGGGATGAGGTCTTCTGAGTTGACAAGCTCTGGGTGCACGAGGGTCATCTCGGCACCACTGTCCCTCAGTGCCATGGTGACTCTGTTGCCCACAGTGACCGCTTGTAAATTGTCACAAGATGCCCTCTGTTTCCCACCCACAAACAAAACTGCTGGGGATAAAATAGATGGTTTGGGCAAAGGAGTGTTTTTTCTCTTTTCTGTGCAAGCAGTGCTGATATGCCCGACTTGGTTGCACACAAAACAACTGCGGTTATCCACAGCAGGCCTGGGGACTTGGGCAGGGGTAACTCTGGAGACCTGCGAGTAGGGGTAAAGGTGTTTTACAGGGGTTTTTCCCCCCTTCCAACCTGGCACAGCATGCTTCCGTGCCTCTGGCACTCGACTGGCAGCATATACATCCGCAAACTGGGCAGCTTTATCCAGGGTCCTGGGCTCCCGTTCCAGAATAAACTGTCTCACTTCCATGGAACAGGTGTGGAGGAACTGGTCCAGAAGCATCAGATCCTCCAGGTCTTCCAAAGTGGTAACACCCCATCCCTGGGTCCATCGCCTGAAATGGTTCCTTAGTCCAACAACCAGGTCTGAGTAGCTGTCAGTACCTGTGCGCTGCAAAGTCCTAAACTGTTTTCGGTATACCTCTGGGGTGAGGTTAAACCGTTGGATTAAGGCCTTTTTAATAGCCTCATAATCTTGATCCATAGTCGTGGGCAATGCTGCAAACACTTCCAGTGCTTTGCCTCTTAGTCCTGGAGTCAGATACTTAGCCCATTCTGCAGGGGGTAGCTAGAATTGCCTGCAGACTTTTTCAAAACTTTTGAGGAAAATATCCAGATCACTGTCTTTCTCCATGACAAAAAAAGTACGCTAGACCTTAGGTAGAGCGTGTGGACCACAGAGGGCGCACGGAACAACCGGTCAAAGACAATATTTTGGTTTCAGCAGTATTCCATTTATTCGTAAGACAACACGTTTCGGGGTGCTGGAGTCCCCTTTATCAAGTCTAAAATAAAAATTAAATAAAAGACGTCTTTTATTTAATTTTTATTTTAGACTTGATAAAGGGGACTCCAGCACCCCGAAACGCGTTGTCTTACGAATAAATGGAATACTGCTGAAACCAAAATATTGTCTTTGACCGGTTGTTCCGTGCGCCCTCTGTGGTCCACACGCTCTACCTAAGGTCTAGCGTACTTTTTCTTCATACCGTTACCCAAGTGGCAGGGTGGCTCCTGCCCAAGGCGATCGGACGAATCTAGGCTGCACCAACCGTCATTTATCTACACTCGATCTCCATTGCAGTTGCATCCAATTGATGCAACCACAATAGGTGAGCAAACCATTTCTTTCATTAGAAATTTGATTTGCTGAATTTACTTACCCTATGAGCGCCTTCTCTATCCTATTGGCCATTATCTTTTCTCCATGACAGGGAAGCGATCTAGACGAGGTTTAAGGGATACAGTGTCAGTGGACTCACCCTGGGGTAATGAAGAACTTTGTAGCTGCATTTGTGTCAACCTTAGCTGGTACTCCTGCTCTGCCTGGAGTTCTGAAGCTTCTCACTCTGCTTGGCGTTCTTCACGCTCTGCTTGGCATTCTGCAGCTTCTCGCTCTGCTTGGTGCTCTTGCAACCACAGCTGCGCCCTCAGATTAGGATCACAGGCACAAATCTGCTGGAGAATTAGAGGAAGAGAAGATTCCATACCGCTTTGAGCACTGGCACTGTCCTGCCCAGCCAGTTCCTGAATAGGATCTTCTGTCTGTTCCTTAGAGGCTGAAGGTCCCTGCTCTGGTTCCACAGAACGATGGGACTATGTTTCAAATGCCATCAATGCTTGTATCCGCTCCAGTTTGGTCTGGTTTGTTGTGTCCAGCAGATCCGCTTTGTCCTGTTCCTATACACATCTGCCATCCTAGCAGCGGTTTTCTCAAATAAAAGACTGGAAAGAAAACAAGAAAAGTGTGTGTGTGTGGAAGGGGGGGGGGGCCTGTTCTGCACATATGTATGTTAACTGACAATTAGTATGCACTGAGTCCTTCCTTGTGAACTGTCGTATCCTTCTCAAGGATACTCCAGCCCTTAAGTGTAAGGGTAAATTTATTAAACCAAACACTTAACGTCTTTAACAGTGCAAAAACAAGAACCCTATCCCACCGCTTGCCACCAATCTGTCACGATCCCTACTCTCGGGTCACGTCACTGGGGTGAATAATACTAGTGAGCTCATCAAGTTACCACAGAAATTCCCACCCACCTATTCTAGATGACAGAATTATGCTAACTTACTCCCCTAGATTCTAACACCCCAATATTTTCTATCACAATAGTTGCCGCCACCTATACTATAAGGCAATAGGGGCCTATACTCAGATATTCTATCAACCCAAATTTAACACCATAACACAAGTTATCTATATGGGACCTAAAATCCTCTGAAACACTACTGGTAACGTTATTCCCCCCGAAAGAGCAAGTTCTATAAGACCACAAGGAAGGGACTTATCAAATTTTTTAATTTAATACACAATAGTGCAGTGCAATACAAAAAGAAAGTGTCAGATAAAAATACACATACAATAACAATGCAGTAAAACAGATAAAAAAAAAAAATACTGAATATTGGCTTACTGCGATGCAGCAATTACAGTGGGATGAAAAAGTTTGGACAACCTTGTTAATCGTCATGATTTTGCTGTATAAATCGTTGGTTGTTACGATAAAAAATGTCAGTTAAATATATCATATAGGAGACACACACAGAGATATTTGAGAAGTGAAATGAAGTTTATTGGATTTACAGAAAGTGTGCTATAATTGTTTAAACAAAATTAGGCAGGTGCATAAATTTGGGCACCACAAAAAAGAAATGAAATCAATATTTAGTAGATCCTCCTTTTGCAGAAATTACAGCCTCTAAACGCTTCCTGTAGGTTCCAATGAGAGTCTGGATTCTGGTTGAAGGTATTTTGGACCATTCCTCTTTACAAAACATCTTTAGTTCATTCAGGTTTGATGGCTTCCGAGCATGGACAGCTCTCTTTAAGTCACACCACAGATTTTCAATTATATTCAGGTCTGGGGACTGAGATGGCCATTCCAGAACGTTGTACTTGTTCCTCTGCATAAATGCCTTAGTGGATTTTGAGCAGTGTTTAGGGTCGTTGTCTTGTTGAAAGATCCAGCCACGGCGCAGCTTCAGCTTTGTCACTGATTCCTGGACATTGGTCTCCAGAATCTGCTGATACTGAGTGGAATCCATGCGTCCTTCAACTTTGACAAGATTCCCAGTCCCTGCACTGGCCACACAGCCCCACAGCATGATGGAACCACCACCATATTTTACTGTAGGTAGCAGGTGTTTTTCTTGGAATGCTGTGTTCTTTTTCCTCCATGCATAACGCCCCTTGTTATGGCCAAATAACTAAATTTTAGTTTCATCAGTCCACAGCACCTTATTCCAAAATGAAGCTGGCTTGTCCAAATGTGCTTTAGCCCACCTCAAGCGGCACTTTTTGTGCTGTGGGCGGAGAAAAGGCTTCCTCTGCATCACTCTCACATACAGCATCTCCTTGTGTAAAGTGCGCCGAATGGTTGAACGATGCACAGTGACTCAATCTGCAGCAAGATGATGTTGTAGGTCTTTGGTGCTGGTCTGTGGGTTGACTCTGACTGTTCTCACCATTCGTCGCTTCTGTCTATCTGAGATTTTTCTTGGTCTGCCACTTCGAGCCTTAACTTGAACTGAGCCTGTGGTCTTCCATTTCCTCAATATGTTCCTAACTGTGTACAGCTTTCTGTATCCTTCCCCTAAACTATGATGGTGAACAATCTTTGTCTTCAGGTCATTTGAGAGTTGTTTTGAGACCCCCATGTTGCTACTCTTCAGAGAAAATTAAAAGAGGAGGGAAACTTACAATTGACCCCCTTAAATACTCTTTCTCATAATTGGATTCACCTGTGTATGTAGGTCAGGGGTCACTGAGCTTACCAAGCCAATTTGAGTTCCAATAATTAGTTCTAAAGGTTTTGGAATCAATAAAATGACAACAGTGCCCAAATTTATGCACCTGCCTAATTTTGTTTAAACAATTATAGCACACTTTCTGTAAATCCAATAAACTTCATTTCACTTCTCAAATATCACTGTGTGTGTCTCCTATATGATATATTTAACTGATATTTTTTATCGTAACAACCAACGATTTATACAAGAAAATCATGACGATTAACAAGGTTGCCCAAACTTTCGCATCCCACTGTACAGTCGTGGCCAAAAGTTTTGAGAATGACACAAATATTAGTTTTCACAAAGTTTGCTGCTAAACTGCTTTTAGATCTTTGTTTCAGTTGTTTCTGTGATGTAGTGAAATATAGTTACATGCACTTCATACGTTTCAAAGGCTTTTATCGACAATTACATGACATTTATGCAAAGAGTCAGTATTTGCAGTGTTGGCCCTTCTTTTTCAGGACCTCTGCAATTCGACTGGGCATGCTCTCAATCAACTTTTGGGCCAATTCCTGACTGATAGCAACCCATTCTTTCATAATCACTTCCTGGAGTTTGTCAGAATTAGTGGGTTTTTGTTTGTCCACCCGCCTCTTGAGAATTGACCACAAGTTCACAATGGGATTAAGATCTGGGGAGTTTCCAGGCCATGGACCCAAAATGTCAACGTTTTGGTCCCCGAGCCACTTAGTTATCACTTTTGCCTTATGGCACGGTGCTCCATCGTGCTGGAAAATGCATTGTTCTTCACCAAACTGTTGTTGGATTGTTGGAAGAAGTTGCTGTTGGAGGGTGTTTTGGTACCATTCTTTATTCATGGCTGTGTTTTTGGGCAAAATTGAGAGTGAGCCCACTCCCTTGGATGAGAAGCAACCCCACACATGAATGGTCTCAGGATGTTTTTCTGTTGGCATGACACAGGACTCATGGTAGTGTTCACCTTTTCTTCTCCGGACAAGCCTTTTTCCAGATGCCCCAAACAATCGGAAAGAGGCTTCATCTGAGAATATGACTTTGCCTCAGTCCTCAGCAGTCCATTCACCATACTTTCTGCAGAAGATCAATCTGTCCCTGATGTTTTTTTTGGAGAGAAGTGGCTTCTTTGCTGCCCTTCTTGACACCAGACCATCTTCCAAAAGTCTTCGCCTCACTGTGCGTGCAGATGCGCTCACACCTGCCTGCTGCCATTCCTGAGCAAGCTCTGCACTGGTGGCACTCCGATCCCGCAGCTGAATCCTCTTTAGGAGACGATCCTGGCGCTTGCTGGACTTTCTTGGACGCCCCGAAGCCTTCTTAACAAGAATTTAACCTCTTTCCTTGAAGTTCTTGATGATCCTATAAATTGTTGATTGAGGTGCAATCTTAGTAGCCACAATATCCTTGCCTGTGAAGCCATTTTTATGCAACGAAATGATGGCTGCATGCGTTTCTTTGCAGGTCACCATGGTTAACAATGGAAGAACAATGATTTCAAGCATCACCCTCCTTTTAACATGTCAAGTCTGCCATTTTAACCCAATCAGCCTGACATAATGATCTCCAGCCTTGTGCTCGTCAACATTCTCACCTGAGTTAACAAGACGATTACTTAAATGATCTCAGCAGGTCCTTTAATGACAGCAATGAAATGCAGTGGAAAGTTTTTTTTGGGATTAAGTTAATTTTCATGGCAAAGAAGGACTATCCAATTCATCTGATCACTCTTCATAACATTCTGGAGTATATGCAAATTGCTATTATAAAAACTTAAGCAACAACTTTTCCAATTTCCAATATTTATGTAATTCTCAAAACTTTTGGCCACGACTGTATATTCCGGCTGTGGGGACAGTTGAAGATATGGGCAGTCACTCCAAACGATGTGGATCCCTAAAATGGCTGACAAATACCTGTTCCCAAACACCCATTTTTATCCCCCCTCAGCCAAGGGGTGGGCTGTGAGGGAACCTCCCTCCTTTTGGTCCGGCCTTCTTGGACGTCTGATATTATTCAGGTTTTTGCCCCACCTTCCCACAAGGCTGACCGATGTCGCAATATGAATCACAGTGATTCCTCTCTGTATGACAGGGACTGCGGGTACAGGTAAGATCCCATAATCCAAGTCGCCTCGTCCCGGTCATACAGACACCAAATATGATCGAGTTATGATTTCAAGAAGGCCAGATCCTGAATACCGAGAAATGCCTCATGTTCAGTATGGCGTGTATAGACTCTCCCCGAAGCCCATGTCAGGCTGAACACAATTATTAGGGTTCCGAGGATGTGGGTGTTATGAGGTCGGAGTTATGGCTCCTGATATTATTTCATTCATCTATTGAATGGGCTAGACCACCCCCTGGTCTAGCAGACAACATGTCTGGGGTTGCTCCGCATTTTTAATATCTCCCTTCCAGGTCTTCGTTAGTGTGCCCAAATGGATTGTAATTAGCAGGCCAGTGTTAAATAGAGCTTCCTCTGAGAAGGTGGAGTGTCTCACCTAGTTTTCAGACTGGCTGGCACCTGGAGGTACAATTTGCATTTACTTAACAGATCAACAGCCACTGCTATACAATCAACTATTAATAATACATTTAGGAAAATATAAAATCTATCTATCACCTTGGATTTCGTTACACATTACAATACAGAAGTATTGTAATGCTTTGGAGAGGGAATCAGACTCCCAAAAGTTGGGGGGAGGAAGTAAAAAAAAAAAAAGTTAAAATAAAGTTTTGCATAATATAAAAAAAAAATATTCAAGTAAAAAAAGCTTCTTTTCTCATAATTAATAAAAAAAATAGGAAAAAAAAGAAAAGTAGACCGGCTCTATAAAAATATCACATGATCCACCCCGTCAGTGCCAAAACAGACATGTTTTGGTCACTTTCCCTCACAAAAAGTGTAATACCAAGCTATCAAAAAGTCGTATGTACCCCAAAATGGTACCAATCAAACCATCATCTCATCCCGCAAAAAATGAGACCCTACATAAGACAATCGATCCAAAAAAAAAAATCTCTCAATAAATGCCAACACAAAAGCATGATGTTTTTCTTTTGAAAAATGCTTTTACTGAGTAAAACTTACCTAATGTCTATTTTTATTTTTGTTATCGCCGCGTCCGTAACAACCAGATCTATACAAACATTGCATAGTCTACCCCCTTACGTGAATGCTGTAAAAAATAAACTTAAAAACTTGATCCACCCCGTCAGGTGAACGCGGTAAAAAGAAAAAAAAACTGTGCCAAAACATTTTTTGTCACCATGCCTCATAAAAAGTGTAATACCAAGTGATCAAAAAGTCATATGTCTCCTAAAATGGTACCAATCAAACCGTCATCTGATCGCACAAAAAATTTGATCCTACCTAAGACAATTGCTCAAAAAATAAAAAAAATATGGGTTTCAGAAAATGGCAACACAAAAGCAAGATTTCATTATTTTCAAAAATGCTTTTACTGTGTAAAACTTAACAAAAATAAAAATAATAAACACATTGGGTATTGCCTCATCCGTAACAACCTGCTCTATAAAAATATCACATGAGATGCCCCCTCAGGTGAATGCTGTAAAAAATACAAATAAACTATGACAAAACAGCCATTTCTGTCACATTGCCTCACAAAAAGTGCAATACCACATTAGCAAAAAGTCATATGTCTCCCAAAATGGTACCAATCAAACCGTCATCTCATTCTGCAAAAAATGAGACCCTACCTAAGACCATCGATCAAAAAGTAAAAATTTGGCTCTCAAAAAATGGCAAAAAAAAGATATTTTTCTTGTCAAAAATGCTTTTACTTTTTACTTACTTTATATGCCTATTATTTTTATTTTCGGTATCGCCGCGTCAAAACGGTGTAAAAATAAATAAATTAAAAACTGTGCCAGAACGGTCATTTTTTTTTGTCACCTCGCCCTACAAAATGTGTAATATCAAGTGATCAAAAAGTCATATGTACCCCAAAATTGTTTAAATTAAAACGTCACCTCATCCCACAAAAAATTAACCTTGATATAAGACAATCGCTTAAAAAATAAACTAATGGCGCCTGTAAACCAATCTATAAAAATCTGCATTGCAAAAGCCATGTGGCGCTCATTCCGTTCTGAGTCCTGCCATGTGTCCCCACAGCAATTTGCCACTACATATGGGATGTTGCCATATTGAGGAGAAAATGGGTAACAAATTATGGGGTGCTTTTCTCCTGTTGCTCCTTGTGAAAATGAAAAATTTGGGACTAAAGCAACATTTTATTGGAAGAAATGAAACTTTTCATTTTCACAGCCAAGTGTTTCCAAATTCCGTAAAACGCTTATGGGGTCAAAGTGCTCAGTACACCACCCCTTAATAAATTGTTTGAGGGGTGTAGTTTCCACTGTTGGGGCACGTCAGGGTCTCTTAAAATACAAAATGGGGCCTAAAAACCATTCTAGCAAAATTTGCCTCCAAAATCCATATGGCGCTCCTTTCGTTCTGACCACTACCACGTGTACATAGAGCAGTTTACCACCACATATGGGGTATTTCTGTAAACGGAGTAATCAGAGTAATGTATATTGAGTTTTATTTTGCTGCTAACCCTTGCTGTGTTGCAAGAAAACATTGATTAACATGAAAAATCTGAAAAAAAATGAAATTTTGTAAATTTCGCCTCCATTTTCCTTTAATTCTTGTGGAACACCTAAAGGGTTAGCAAAGTTTGTAACATCAGTTTTGAATAATTTGAGGAGTGTAGTTTCTAAAATGTGGTTATTTATGGATGGTTTCCATTATGTAAGCCCTCAAAATCACTTTATATCTGAACTGGTGCTTAAAAAAATGATTTGGGAAATTTTCTTGAAAATTTGAAAAATGGCTTCTAAGGTTCTAAGCCTTCTAACTTCCTAAAAAACTAAAATGACATTTACAAAATGATCCAAACATAAAGCAGACATATGGGGAATGATGACTGATAATTATTGTATGAGGCATTACTATCTATCTTACAAGTAGAAAATTCAAATTTAGAAATTGTAAATTTTTGGTACATTTGGGATTTTAGTTTTATAAATAAAGGAAAAATATATTGACTCAAATTTACTACTGTCATGAAGTACAATCTCAGAATGGCTTGGATAAGTAAAAGTGTTCCAGCATTATTACCACATAAAGTGACACATGCCAGATTTGCAAAAAATATCCTGGGCCCCGGGGTAGAAAGGGTTAATTAGAATGGACTCTGTTCCCTTGTGAAATGGACTGTTAAGCCTCATTCACACATCAGTGTTTCACGGACGTGTGCTGTACGTGTTCTCCACGGACAGCACAAGTCCCCATTTATTTTAATGTGTGTATTCAGACATCAGTGTTTTACCACGATCTGTGGATTCGTGTTTTTAGCACAGATGCATGCTCTATTTTGTCCTGTCGGGGGGTAATAATTCAATTAAGAATTATTAATTATGGTCATAAAAATAATTAATCATAAATTTATTTTTTATTAAATTTGTCATAAATTCTTAAAATCATGACCTGGTGAATTGTAGACAACCTAATTGATACAATTCACATCTGAGTCCGACTATTTCCTCAGATAAATAAGTTCTTTTTGACGTGAGATGATGTTAATGATAAAATGTAGTTCTGCATTATACAATGATACACAGGTATTATAAAAATATGCAGATTTATTGGTTACAAGATTATAAACATATATAAGTAAATAAACACAAAGATACATGCAAATGAATATATATAGCGTTAATATAAAGCATTATAAGCTTAACAATACATGTGAGTGGAAATAACTTGTCACATTATAACCAAGCTATTATTAGGTTAGGATATCAAAATAGGAACATAAGTTATATACATTACTTCTGTTCAGAGAAAACCTCATGATATCAGGATGGGCATGTCTAATCCTAGACATCACTATAGAATGCTAAATACATTCTACCCCCCTCTAACCAACTACACATCACATGGCTTCAGGCATGGGCAAATCCATCCAAGGATATAACTTAGAAGAGACAACTGTATCCTTCCGCCCCATCCTGGACTATTTTCACATATATAACTTTTTGGTAAGACTATTAAGACAAATAACAGGGATCTAGGATCTTAAATGGGAAGGATTTGAAACAAATCTTCCTTGTGGGAATCCATCACTTAGCTTGGCGAAGAATGTTCTATCAATATATATATATAAAAGCAATCATTTAATGCTTTGCTAGATTATGAGTCTAGATTCTTCTGCAGGTAGAATGAAGCCTCACAATATCCTAAGACTACATCTCAATATGGAGATGATCAATTATTTAATCATGTATTTATTCGCCAATCTAGATGGTATAATTTTCACCCACACTATCAAATTAGTCTTAATAAAATGAAATATCATTTTCTGTGTCTCTTACCAAGTCGTAGTAGGAATCTCACTTCTGCTCCTAGGAAAGCTGGGTGGTCCATCATAGCGCATCTCATTATGGCTTCCATCTTGATAGACCTCAACTTCTCCTCTACTAGCTAGCTCTCTTTTCTCTTGATAGCCCCCATGCTACTCCGCACACAAATAATTATTCCCCCCCTTATCTAAGAATCATCCCCTTTAGATTAGGGATTCCCAATCAGGTAAGGTGGGTGTATTCGTATGCTAATAACCTCATGACGTAATCTCAACTCCTAAAATGGTATAGGACAAATAATGAAATAATATAATGTTGCCCATCTGCCTCCAGATGGCACTGCGGTACTGTAGGTGAACATCACAACTTTTAAGCATTAAAATTAAATATCTAATAATATGTTCACATGAACTTTGTTGACCTTTCCTTACCATAAATCATTGAGGAAGGTCTTTTCCTTACACTTTTAATTACCTATATCCTGGACTTGTTGGAGTTGACTGTCTTCTCCTATCTTTTTGAAATATGGGTTGACTTGATGAAAATTTTATGTAGCGGCTTTGATGCTTGGCATCGGAACTTGTACATTTCATTTATGTACTCCCATGAATAACTATTGTTTTGAAATCCAATTAACTTAAACTTACTTGTTTTTGTATCTTCTACAATTCCTTCTAAATGGTAAATACATAGTATGACATATATATATATATAAATCGATACATTGTTACACATAGATAACACATTATATGAATTATTGATTAACAAATGTTGTAAACTAAATATACCATGCAGAGATTTATATATATATATATATATATATATATATATAATTATGAATATATAAATTGAACCTCATACACCAGGTGTGTGATACGGACATGAGTCCTTATCAAGTAACCATGTTCCCTCCAGACAGATATGTCTTAGGGAGTTGACTTACTTCTTACAGATGGTCTCATATCTTTAGTAATAACTTTTTAAATACAATGTCCATTTATGTTCACAATTATTATTTTTTATTATTTTATTTTTTATATAGACTGAACTTGCCATGAACTCATCTTGGCTTTTTCAACCACATGACAAAATTTTGGTTCAGGCTGAACTTATTCTTAAAGGCAATGAGATGAGCATTCATTTTGAATATAATGTCATTAGATAATATTGTATACTTATGAAAATGCCCAACAGTCCGTGTTCACGGCTCCATCACATCAATTATAGTCTACGGGTCCGTGAAAACCACGGATGCAACACAGATGCGGTGCGGACGGATCACGGACCCATTCAAGTTGAATGCACGGAACGGACCCACAATGGCCTTGTGCATGAGGCCTTATGCTGTACCAACTAGGGTTGTCATGATTCCAAAATTTTGATTGGATTTCGATACCACACGAAAGAAAAATAAAACACCCCAAAAAAGTGTGCATTCTGCATTTTATGGAACGTCCTGTTACAGCATTTGGGGGGAGGAGGTGGCAGCCTGTGGCCACCGGGCCTCCAATGAATATAACTCCTTCTGTGGCCACTGCGCCACCAACGAATATAATTAACTCCTTAAAACAAATGTAGGCGGCGGGTGCCGGCTGTATCACATAGGCGGCACCTGGCCTCAATGAAGGGTTAATTGACGCGGTTCGGCAGGATCCCTGTCATTGAAGCCGGGTGCCAGCTGTGTGATACAGCTGGCATTCGCCGCCTACATTTGTATTAAGGGGTTAATTATATTCATTGGTTGCGCAGTGGCCAACAGCCCCTCCACTTCTCCTCAGTGTTATGTTCGTTGGTGGCTGGCGGCAGCTTCACAGCCACCTCCCTTTAATCTTTTTATTGGTGGCAGTGGTGGCCAGGACTCTCTCCGTCTCAAAAAATAGGGTGCGTGCTGAGAGTGGCGCATGCCATGTTATCTAAAAGATACTAGGCTGCACAGTAGTGCAGCATAGTATCGGAAAATAGCAAATCCACGTATCGGATCGATCCGGGTGCAAAAGTATTCATTGGGTATCAAAAGTTCGATGCCCGATGCAACCCTGGTACCAACCAAGGTAACTCTATGCCAGTTCCTTGTATAAGGAGGAATTGCTATATATTAGCTAGTGGCTGGACGGCCGAGGTTTTTATTTGTGCCTGAGTTCAGACTTATATGCAGGTGCACATCGCTATGGCGAAATACACATACAAACGCAAAAACACTAATGCAATAGCACTCTGCAACCAGCACTCTGCCCTGCCTCTATGCTGGATGTTGAATGAGGCATTGGTGTACATTTGGAGGCTGGTTTTAAAGTCAGTATAAAACTGAGTCTACTTTTACAGCGCCTACCAGTAGCCATTTGGCTCCAGGAGAAGTATATAGTGGGCTCAGCATGCATGTTGGTACTTGCATCCCTGGATCCGATGAAAGCTGTCACGCCACCGGAGGGGGTTAAAAGCAGAGTGTGCCTGGCGTGCATGCTGTACCTGCGCTCCCTGGACTTTGTGTGGCTATCATGACCCATAAATAGGTAGGAACTAGTGTTAGGGACCACTCATAGAGGCGACCTTGACGTGGTGACTGGCTTATTACGCTTTGGCCAAAATGTACACCAATGCCTCATTCAACATCCAGCATAGAGGCAGGGCAGAGTGCTGGTTGCAGAGTGCTATTGCATTTGTGTTTTTGCGTTTGTATGTGTATTTCGCCATAGCGATGTGCACCTGCATACAGGGTTGTGCTGACTGAATCCCCCACATTTTTTCCTCAATATATATATATATATATATATATATATATATATATATATATATAGTAGGGATTTTCTCTGGTAGGCAGGGTAAGCAGACGCAATACAGAGGCAAGACCACGGTTGAAAAACTAAAGTCCAGTGTTTATTCACACAGAAAAGGCAGAAAAGAAAAAACAATGCTTTACAGGGTCCTGGTGTTAATTCAAACAGCAAGCGTCCCCAGAACAATATAAATCACCTGGCAGACCACAGCAGACTTTAGGGTGCCTGACTCCCAGCAGGCGGCTCTCATGCGGCTCCCAGCCTTGCAGCATGGCGGATCTCCTTAGCTCCCAGAAACACAGAGCTTCCACAGCTCCACTATCACTTGGAGGATCATACCACACCTAGCTGAGCTGCTGGCTGGGTTTTTAAACCTAGCCCAAAACCTGGCCTGGACGTGGGGAACAGCCACCCACCCTGCTCTTTGGCTGCTCCCAATAAGAACCGGCCCGAATTGGCTTTACAGCCACACTAAGTAAAACAGTGTCAGAGAGCACTAGATGCCGGTGACACACAAAATTACCGGTTCCTATCTCACTGAGGCCAGGAACCTCGGTGACACGTACCTTCCGTCAATGACGGACCCTTGCGCCTTCCTACAATATAGATATATATATATACAGTGGATCTAAAAAGTCTACACACCCCTGTTAAAATGTCAGGTTTCTGTGATGTAAAAAAATGAGACAAAGAATAAATCATTTCAGAACTTTTTCCACCTTAATGTGACCTATAAACTGTACAACTCAATTGAAAAACAAACTGAAATCTTTTAGGTGGAGGGAAGAAAACAAAAACAACTAAAATAATGTGGTTGCATAAGTGTGCACTCCCTCTTATACCGGGGGGTGTAGCTGTGTTCAGAATTAAGCAATCATATTCAAAATCATGTTAAATTGGAGTCAGCATACACCTGCCATCATTTAAAGTGCCTCTGATTAACCCCAAATAAAGTTCAGCTGCTCTAGTTGGTCTTTCCTGAAATTTTCTTAGTCGCATCCCACAGCAAAAGCCATGGTCCACAGAGAGCTTCCAAAGCATCAGAAGGAACTCATTGTTAAAATGTATCAGTCAGGAGAAGGGTACAAAAGAATTTCCAAGGCATTAGATATACCATGGAACACAGTGAAGACAATCATCATCAAGTGGAGAAAATATGGCACAACAGTGACATTACCAAGAACTGGACGTCCCTCCAAAATTGATGAAAAGATGAGAAAAAAAATGGTCTGGGAGGCTACCAAGAGGCCTACAGAAACATTAACCCCTTCACGACTGCAATCCGTATATATACGTGATAGCTGCACATGCCCCGTGCAGCTATCACGTGTATAGACGTCATTGCAGTTCTTTAATCCAAGCGCTGCAAAGCGCTTGGATTAAAGCTTCTGCCCGTGTCCTGCTGCTGTCTCGGACAGCATACAGTCTAGTAATGCCGGCAAGGGACCAATCAGAGTGGCCCCTTGCCGGCAATTGATCCGATTGGTTAGTCTGTGCAGACTAACCAATCGGATCGCGGCAGTGTTAAAATGCCGGTTTCAGGCTCTGATCTGCGCTCTGCAGATCAGAGCCTGAAATCAGGTAATGTGTCCTGAAGCCCCCGATCTGTGCCCCCTTCTTGAAGCCCCCGATTTGTGCCCCCTTCTTGTGTGCCTCCAACCCCCCACCACCACCATCGTGAGCCCTGCCTCTGCCATCGGTCCCCACCCCCCCATCCATGTATCTTGCCCCCGATGCGGTCTGCCCCCTCCTGCCCCGATCTGTAATTTGTGAATGCTGCCCCCCCCTTTTTCCAGCGCTGCCCCCGATCGGTCCCCCTTCTGTGTGTGATGGCGGCGGCTCCATTCCTGAGCCGCCGCCATCAGCAGTGTGTGTCAGCTCTATGCTGACACTGCTGTAACCCCATAGATGCCACAGTAGCGGCATCCATGGGGTTAATAGAGGGAGGGGGCTCCCTCTCTCAACCATCAGGGCTGCTGCGATCGCAGCGCCCGATGGTTGCCATGGCAACCGGACGCCTTGCAAAGGCGTCCAGTTGCCATGGCATAGGCGTCCGGTGCTGCCACCTACAGGGCATCTGATTGTATTATACTTTGCAATGCAAGAGCATTGCAAAGTATAGTACAACCATCAGCCCCACTGTATTTTCAAGATCCAAGGAAAACTGATAAAAAAAAGTGAAAATAATAAAAGTAAAAATAAATAAATAAAAATGTAAAAAATAAATTGCCCTGTCCTATAAAAAAAACAAAAAAAACCCACACATATTAGGTGTCACCGCGTCTGTAACGACCATCTATATAAATATAGCACATCATCAACCCCGTCCAATAAACACCATAAAAAATAAAAACGGTGTAAAAAAATAAGCTATTTTTGTCACCTTACATCACAAAAAGTGCAACACCAAGCGATCAAAAAGGCGTATATACCCCAAAATAGTACCAATCAAACCGTTACCTCATCCCGCAAAACATGAGCCAATATTTAAGACAATCGCCCAAAAAATAAAAAATCTATGGCTCTCAGACTATGGAGACACTAAAACAATCATTTTTTGGGTTTCAGAAATGCTATTATTGTGTAAAACTTAAATAAATAAGAAAAAGTATACATATTGGGTATTGCCACGTCCGAAACGATCTGCTCTATAAAACTGTCACATGACCTAACCCCTCAGATGAACGCTGTAAAAAAACAAACAAAAAAAAACTGTTCCAAAACAGCCAATTTTTTGGCCACCTTGCCCCATAAAGTGTAATAATGAATGATCAAAAAATCATATGTACCCAAAAATGGTACCAATAAAAACCTCAACTCTTTCTGCAAAAAACGAGCCCCAGCACAAGACGATCGGTAGAAAAATAAAAAACATATGGCGTTCAGAAAATCAATCCAGCAAAATCTGCCTTCCAAAAATCATACGGTGTTCCTTTCCTTCTGCGCCCTGCCGTGCGCCCTTACATCAGTTTATGACCACATGTGGGGTGTTTCTGTAAACCGCAGAATCAGAGTAATAAATATTGAGTTTTGTTTGGCTGTTAACCCTTAATGTGTTAAAGAAAAAAATGTAATAAAATAGAAAATCTGCTAAAAAAGTGAAATTTAATCTCCATTTTCCTTTAATTCTTGTGGAACACCTAAAGGGTTAATAACGTTTGTAAAATTGGTTTTAAGTAACTTGAGGGGTGTAGTTTCTACAATGGGGTCATTTATGGGGGGTTTCCACTATGTAAGCCCCACAAAGTGACTTCAGACCTGAACTGGTCCTTTAAAAAGTGGGTTTTGGAAATTTTTTTAAAAATTTTAAGAATTGCTTCTAAACTTCTAAACCTTGTAACGTCCTAAAAAAATAAAATAAAATTTCCAAAATGATGCCAACATAAAGTAGACATATGGGGAATGTTATGTAATAAATATTTTATGAGGTATCACTTTCTGTTTTAGAAGCAGAGAAATTGAAATTTAGAAAATTGCAAATTTTTACAATATTTTGGTAAATTTGGGATTTTTTCATAAATAAAGGTGATATACAGTACAGACAAAGTTTGGACACACCTTCTCATTCAAAGAGTTTTCTTTATTTTCATGACTATGAAAATTGTAGATTCACACTGAAGGCATCAAAACTATGAATTAACACATGTGGAATTATATACATAACAAACAAGTGTGAAACAACAGAAAATATGTCATATTCTAGGTTCTTCAAAGTAGCCACCTTTTGCTTTGATTACTGCTTTGCACACTCTTGGCATTCTCTTGATGAGCTTCAAGAGGTAGTCCCCTGAAATGGTTTTCACTTCACAGGTGTGCCCTGTCAGGTGTAATAAGTGGGATTTCTTGCCTTATAAATGGGACCATCAGTGGCGTTGAGGAGAAGTCAGGTGGATACACAGCTGATAGTCCTACTGAATAGACTGTTAGAATTTGTATTATGGCAAGAAAAAAGCAGCTAAGTAAAGAAAAACGAGTGGCCATCATTACTTTAAGAAATGAAGGTCAGTCAGTCAGCCGAAAAATTGGGAAAACTTTGAAAGTTAGGGCTATTTGACCATGAATGAGAGTGATGGGGTACTGCGCCAGATGACCTGGCCTCCACAGTCACCGGACCTGAACCCAATCGAGATGGTTTGGGGTGAGCTGGACCGCAGAGTGAAGGCAAAAGGGCCAACAAGTGCTAAGCATCTCTGGGAACTCCTTCAAGACTGTTGGAAGACCATTTCAGGTGACTACCTCTTGAAGCTCATCAAGAGAATGCCAAGAGTGTGCAAAGCAGTAATCAAAGCAAAAGGGGGCTACTTTGAAGAACCTAGAATATGACATATTTTCAGTTGTTTCACACTTGTTTGTTATGTATATAATTCCACATGTGTTAATTCATAGTTTTGATGCCTTCATAGTCATGAAAATAAAGAAAACTCTTTGAATGAGAAGGTGTGTCCAAACTTTTGGTCTGTACTGTATATTGACTCAAATTTATGACTCTCATGAAGTACAATGTGTCACGAGAAAACAATCTCAGAATGGCTTGGATAAGTAAAAGTGTTCCAAAGCTATTACCACATAAAGTGACGCATGTCAGATTTGTAAATTTTGACCTGGACACTGGGGCATCAATGACCCTTGGTCATGAAAGGGTTAAAAGAGCTGCAGGAATATCTGGCAAGTACTGGCTGTGTGGTACATGTGACAACAATCTCCCATATTCTTCATATGTCTGGGCTATGGGGTAGAGTGGCAAGACTAAAGCCTTTTCTTACGAAGAAAAACATCCAAGCCAGGCTACATTTTGCAAAAACACATCTGAAGTCTCCCAAAAGCATGTGGGAAAAGGTGTTATGGTCTGATGAAACCAAGGATATGTTTGGCCTAAAAACAACACTGCACATCACCAATTCACCAAAAGAACACCATACCCACAGTGAAGCATGGTGGTGGCAGTATCATGCTTTGGGGCTGTTTTTCTTCAGCTAGAACTGGGGCTTTAGTTAAGCTAGATGGAATTATGAACAGTTCCAAATACCAGTCAATATTGGCACAAAACCTTCAGGCTTCTGCTAGAAAGCTGAACATGAAGAGGAACTTCATCTTTCAGCATGACAACAACCCAAGCCTACATCGAAATCAACAAAGGAATGGCTTCACCAGAAGAAGATTAACTCCTTACCCTCTTCCGGACACATGACGTACCGTACGGCATGTTGTCCTGGTACTTGAGGACACATGACGTACCGGTACGTCATGTGTATTTCCGATCACCGGCGGGCGGTGATCGGAACAAGGTGCCTGCTCAAATCATTGAGCAGGCACCTTGGCTAAGGGCTGTTTCACACGAGCGGATGCCGTGCGTGACATCCGCTCCGTGAATGACAGCCAAGACCCGATGCAGACTGCAGAAGCACGGAGCATTAACATGATTGATAATGCTCCGTGCCTCTCTGTGATCTCTTTACTACGAAATCACAGTGAGATAAAGTTGTCATTGTGATTTCGTAGTAAAGAGATCACAGAGAGGCACGGAGCATTATCAATCATGTTACTGCTCCGTGCTTCTGCTGTCTGCATCGGGTCTTGGCTGTCATTCATGGAGCGGATGTCACGCACGGCATCCGCTCGTGTGAAACAGCCCTAAATGCGTGCCCCCCCCCCCCGGTGTCGGCTTTTCAATGTTGCGGCTGGCGGCGGTGCCATCGGGTCCCCGTGGGGCTGTAGGGGGGACCCGATGGCATGGAAGGCAGCGCGATGCTTTCCTGAGGCATCGGCGCTGCCTTCCTGTGACGAGCCTGTGAGATCCAGCCCCCTGGATCTCACAGGCCGGAAGCTGTATGAGTAATACTCACTGTATCACTGTATTACTCATACAGCCAATGCATTGCAATACAGAAGTATTGGAATGCATTGTAAAGGATTAGACCCCCAAAAGTTGAAGTCCCAAAGTGGGACAAAAGATAAAGTTTAAAAAAAAAGTTGAAAAATAAAGTTTTCCCCCCAAAAAATGTAACGTTTCAAGTAAAAATAAACAAAAACGTCATTTTCCCCAAATAAAGTAAAAAAAATTGGTAAAAAATAGGGGGAAAAAAAGTTGACATATTAGGTATCGCCGCGTCCATATCGACCGGCTCTATAAAAATATCACATGACCTAACCCCTCAGATGAACACCGTAAAAAAAAAAAAAAAAAAATTGTGCTAAATAAACCATTTTTTTGTCACCTTACATCACAAAAAGTGATCAAAAAGGCGTATGTCCACCAAAATAGTAACAATCTAACCGTCACCTCATCCCGCAAAAAATGAGCCCCTACCTGAGACAATCACCCAAAAAATAAAAAAACTATGGCTCATAATATGGTGACTCTAAAACATCATTTTATTGTTTTAAAAAAGCTGTTATTGTGTAAAACTTACATAAATAAAAAAAGTATACATATTAGGCATCGCCGCGTCCGTATCGACTGGCTCTATAAAAATATCACATTACCTAACCCCTAAGATGAACACCGTAAAAAATGAAAACTGTGCTAAATAAACAATTTTTTGTCACCTTACATCACAAAAATTTTAATAGCAAGCGATCAAAAAGTCATATGCACCCCATAATAGTGCCAATCTAACCGTCATCTCATCCCGCAAAAAATTAGACCCTACCTAAGATAATTGCCCAAAAACTGAAAAAAACGATGGCTCTTAGACTATGGAAACACTAAAACATGATTTTTTTTTGTTTCAAAAATGAAATCATTGTGTAAAACTTATGTAACGGTCACGTCCACACACACACACAGGGGGAAGAATAGTGACCACTGCGCTCCACCCTCACCCCTGGCCCTGCCTACTTGCCTCATGAGTCCTGATGACAGGGGACAACTGGACGACAGTCCCTTACTTAGGATATGTGCAGGGAAGACAGACAAGACAAAATACGGAACGTGAACGGACCGGGTCAGAACCAAGAGAGCTACACAGTACAAAGGGTTAAGCAAAGAATGGTCAAGAGAAGCCGGGGTCAAATACCAGGAGAGTAGAGAAGTACCAGAGGAGTCCGCAAAGAGTAGTCAGGTGGGAGCCGAGGTCACAATACCAGGAGGGATGCGCAGTACAGGAGGAGCAGGCAAAGGATCGTTAGGGAACAGGATCAGGTGAGTATTCAGTAGTCCAACAAATAGCCAGGAACCTAGAATTAACAGGCAACCTGTGGCCAGCAGGCTGCCTGTATTTATAGTAGGGTCTGAGGGTCATGTGACGTGGCCAGCGTCACATGACCGACAGACAGACAAGTCGAGCACCGAGTGATCAGCTCGGCGCTCAAGGCAGACCTAGGAGCAGGGAGCCTCCCAGCTAGCAAAGCCACCCTGGGAACGAGGCCAAACACAGATCCTTGCTCCCAAAGCTAAGCAGCAAGTCTGCGACTGATGGGAGACCCAGAGACAGTACCCCTCCTTTTACGAGGGGCCACCGGACCCAAGACTTCAGGCGATGGCCTTTCAGGGTGTTCTAAATGAAATTTTCTAACAAGTCTAGGAGCATGAGCCTCCCTGGCGGGTACCCAAGGTCTCTCTTCGGGTCCATACCCCTTCCAGTGAATCAGGTACTGTAAGGAATTACGCACTCTCCTGACATCCACTATCTTAGACACCACATACTCGACAGCATCACTAACAAGAACCGGCGGAGGCGAGGCTTTCAACGGTACAACAGGTTCAAAATACTTTTTAAGTAGAGAATTATGAAATAAATTATGAATGTGGAACGACTCTGGCAGCTCCAACTTAAACGATACCGGATTAATCACCTCCGTGATCTTATACGGTCCAATAAAACGAGGATCAAATTTTCTAGAAGCTACCTTGAGAGATAGATTCTTGGAGGACAACCATACTTTATTCCCAACCTGTAAGTTCACCCCCCTTGAACGTCTCCTATCGGCCTTGAGTTTTTGAGAACTTTGAGCCTTTTCTAGGTTCGATTGAACCCGGGCCCAAACTGTGCACAGTTCGGAGAAGAGTTTATCAGCTTCAGGGTTAGAGGAGGAGACGGACGAACCTAAATGAAAACGGGGATGAAAACCATGGTTACAAAAGAAAGGGGAGACCCCAGCAGAAGAATTGACACGGTTATTCAAAGCAAATTCAGCCAACGGAAGGAATTTGACCCATAATTGCTGGTCATCAACAACATACAACCTCAAGAATTGTTCCACAGACTGATTAAGGCGTTTAGTCTGCCCATTACTCTCAGGATGGTAGGCGGAAGAAAAAGACAATGAAATTTTACATCTTTGACAGAAGGCCCTCCAGAATTTAGACACAAACTGCACACCCCTGTCAAACAATATTTTCCGGGATGCCATGTAAACGAACAATCTCTCTCAGAAAAATAGACGCCAGGGTTTTTGCATTCGAAAGTTTAGACAGGGGAATTAAATAAACCATCTTGCTAAACCTATCGACCACTACCCAAACCACAATCTTACCCTCCGCCAGCGGTAGGTCAGTTATAAAGTCCATCGAGATATGGGACCAGGGTCTACTGGGAATGGGTAGGGGTCGTAGGTTACCAGCAAGGCGAGTCCTAGGTGTCTTACACCTGGCACAAACCTCACAGGCTGACACGTAGGACTTGACATCCCTGGTCAGAGTGGGCCACCAATAAGATCTAGAAACCAGATCCTTAGTGCCCTCAAAACCCGGATGTCCACAAAAGGCAGAATTGTGACACTCCCCCAACAGCTGGAGACAAAATTGTACGGGAACAAACAACTTATCTGTTGGGGTGGATGTCGGTGCCAGATGTTGTTCAGCCTTAATGCGAGCCGAGATATCCTGGGTTAGAGCCGCTAAGAAGATGTTTGCTGGTAGGATGGATTCAGGCGGTGCCTCAGTGGGTTGAAAAGCATGGAAGCTCCGAGATAATGCGTCTGCCTTCACATTTTTACTTCCCGGCCTGAACGTAATGGAGAAATCAAAACGGGTAAAAAACAGAGCCCATCTGGCTTGCCGGGGATTCAACCTCTTAGCAGACTCGAGAAACATTAGGTTTTTATGGTCAGTGACAACAGTTACCCGATGCCTTGCCCCCTCCAAAAAATGCCTCCACTCCTCAAATGTCCAATAGCCAGCAGCTCCCTATTCCCTATGTCGTAGTTTCTCTCCGTGGGAGAGAATTTCCTGGAGAAGAAGGCACACTGTCTCAGGTTAGTGAGGCTAGCAGGACCTTGTGAAAGGACTGCTCCTGCGCCGTCCTCGGACGCATCCACCTCCACAATAAAGGGTCTCTCCTGATCAGGCTGGATCAGAATAGGAGCGCTACCAAATGCCTTTTTTAATGTTTCAAATGCAGAAATGGCCTCAGTAGACCAATTCTCCAAATCTGCCCCTTTCTTAGTAAGGTTGGTCAATGGTTTAGCAATTACAGATTTATGATAGTAATTGGTGAAACCCAAAAACCGTTGTAAGGCCTTTAAGGATGAAGGCCTTACCCATTCCCTAATTGCCAAAACCTTACCAGGATCCATCTTAAAGGCGTGAGGAGTCAGAACATGCCCTAGAAACAGTATCTCCTGTACACCAAAGACACATTTCTCTTGCTTAGCGGATAGCTGGTTCTCCCTCAACACCTCTAATACTTGTTTGACATGAGACACATGAGATTCGAAATCAGGAGAGAATATCAAAATGTCGTCAAGATAGACAATAATAAATTTACCTAAGAACTCCCTAAGAATATTGTTTATTAAGTTTTGGAACACAGCTGGGGCATTGCTGAGTCCAAAAGGCATCACCTGATATTCAAAGTGTCCTATCGGAGTATTGAACGCTGTCTTCCATTCGTCCCCCTCCTTGATTTGGATTAGATTTTATGCCCCTTTCAGGTCAATCTTGGAAAACCAGGTTGCCCCCAGAACCTGGTTAAATTAATCCGGAATCAATGGGAGAGAGTATCTATTTTGGACAGTGATTTTATTTAATCTCCGTTAATCAATACAAGGCCTAAGACCACCATCCTTCTTCTTAACAAAGAAAAACCCTGCTCCCATAGGAGAGACTGAAGGTCTAATATGCCCTTTAGCAAGGCTCTCCTTAATATAATCTTCCATAGCCTTGCGTTTTGGCTGAGAAAGATTATAAATTCGCCCTTTAGGAAATTTGGCACCCTCTATTAACTCTATGGGGCAATCATAAGGTTTATGGGGGGGGGGGGGTAGAACCTCTGGAGAAGGGGATGAGAATACATCAGAATATTCCTTAATAACTGAGGGTAATGT
The DNA here is from genome assembly GCF_905171765.1 of Bufo bufo. Taxonomy (NCBI): domain Eukaryota; kingdom Metazoa; phylum Chordata; class Amphibia; order Anura; family Bufonidae; genus Bufo; species Bufo bufo. The sequence continues at coordinate 219,214,287 of NC_053392.1, forward strand.
ATTAGACCTTACTGAAACCCCAGCCTGGACCACGGACAAGCATGAGTCACACTTAGGTCCCCATTTCACCAACTCTTTTGTGGGGTTATGTAAACGGAGCCAAGGCAACCCTAGTACCACCTCAACCGGTAGGTTCTCCAGGACTAAAAGAGAACATCTCTCAGAGTGGCACACACCCACGGTGTCACGAGGGTGTCAAGAGCCACGTCTGACTCCGTAATACCCGGGGTCAGGAAGTCGCAGCGGGTGGCTGCGCGCTCTATGTATAAAGATAGTGCTGTTTCTTAATGGTAGCTTCCTGGGTTTGCCTTGCAACCCTTTTTAGCTCACTCAGGGATCCGTAGCTTCTTCTCCTGACCTGTTTAATCAGATTGCGGGTGCTAGGTGGTTCTCCAAACTTGATCTTAGGGGGGCCTACAATCTGATTCGTATCAAGGAAGGGGATGAGTGGAAGACAGCTTTTAACACCCCTGAGGGGAGTTATGAAAATCTAGTCATGCCTTTCGGTCTGACCAATGCTCCTGCTGTCTTCCAACATTTCGTTAATGACATTTTTAGTCATCTTATCGGCAGGTTTGTGGTGATACATATACCTAAATGATATTTTAAAAAACAATGTAATGAATAGACCGCGCTGACTGTCCAGTGTACAATTGTAACTGATGGTCAATATCTCAATACGTAGCGCATAAGGTGGTTACTGTGTTCACCTTAGCTTATAAGATAGTGACCGAAGTTACTGTCAGTAGATTATCCCAATAGTTCTTCAATTTCTATAGGTGAAGAGGAGTGTATGTATATATAGTCACTTGCCTGTATTACGCTGGCTTTGAAAACTCCTTCCTAATCTTCCTGGTACTTGTGTTGGAGGGTGGTTGTGACGGCTGTATCTTCAGTTTTCCTCTTACAAACGCGCGCGGTCCCGGCCGGTGACTCGTGCACGTGAGGGAAACCCAGGCTGGTGATCCACGAGGACGCTGCTTCCTTGTGACGTCACACTGAGGATGGATGCTCTCTCGGACCAAAACACTTCCAATGCGTTTCGAAATTACCGAATTTCTTCATCAGGGATGAGTATCTGTTGATCTCTCTGCGAGTAAATAGGCGTCCGTCTCCATGATCACCAGTTAACCCATCACTCCCCACATCATAGTGTACCAGCACAACCACCCTCCAATTGTCAAACCCCTTACTGACATGACTAGGAAGGGGACTGATTTTTCTAAATGGTCTGACGCCGCTAAAATTGCTTTTTCCTCTCTAAAAGAGAGGTTTACCTCGGCACCTGTACTAATCCAACCTGATGTCTCCCAGCCTTTTATTGTTGAAGTAGATGCGTCAGAGGTGGGAGTGGGGGCTGGACTGTCTCAGGGTCCGTCTCCTGGCAAATGGCGTCCTTGTGCTTTCTTTTCTAAAAAACTATCTGCAGCGGAGAAGAACTATGATATTGGCAATAGGGAACTATTAGCTATTAAACTAGCGTTTGAAGAATGGCGTCACTTTTTAGAGGGGCAATCCACCCCGTCACGGTGATTACAGACCACAAAAACCTTCTGTACCTCGAATCAGCTAAGCGTCTCACCCCTAGACAAGCTAGGTGGTCGCTATTTTTTACCAGGTTTAACTTTTTTATTACCTATCGTCCTGGGGCAAAAAATACCAAGGCAGATGCATTATCTCGTTGTTTCCCTGGAGGGGGTAATGTGAGTGATCCGGTACCCATTCTACAAAGAGGAGTGGTTGTCTCTGCGGTACACTCTGTTCTGGAGGGGAAGGTGTTAGAGGCCCAGGGGGACGCCCCGGTCTCTTGCCCCTCAGAGAAATTGTTTGTACCGTTAAACCTGCATCTCGAATTATTAAAGGAACATCATAATTCGGCACTTGCTGGGCACCCGGGTAGTAAAGCAACCTTGGAACTATTGTCTCGTCTTTTTTGGTGGCCAAGGTTGCGTAAGGATGTAATGGATTTTGTGTCTACTTGTTCTACTTGTGCGCGCGCGAAAGTCTCTCATACATGTCCTGCAGGGTCTTTATTGCCACTTGTCATTCCCAATAGGCCATGGACACATCTGTCAATGGATTTTATTACTGACTTACCTTTGTCTGCGGGTAAAACAGTTATCTTGGTAGTAGTAGACAGGTTTAGCAAGATGGTACACTTCATTGCGTTACCCGCACTACCTAATGCTAAGACTCTTGCTCAGGTATTCATCAGTGAAATCGTGAAGCTTCACGGGGTCCCTTCCGATGTTGTTTCGGATCGGGGAACCCAGTTTATTTCTAAGTTTTGGAAAGCTTTTTGTTCCCGTTTGGGGGTACACTTGTCCTTTTCCTCAGCTTTCCATCCTCAGTCGAATGGACAGACTGAGCGTACCAACCAAAACCTTGAGACATATCTAAGGTGTTTTGTGTCTGAAAACCAAGAGGTGTGGTCATCATATTTACCATTAGCCGAGTTTGCCATAAATAATCGCCGTCAGGAATCCACTGGCAAGTCACCATTTCTTGGTGCATATGGTTTTCATCCCCAATTCTGTACCTTCAAAGAGGGGGGGTCTTCTGGGGTTCCCGAAGAGGAACGGTTTTCGTCATCTCTTTCATCCGTATGGCAGAAAGTGCAAGCTAATTTGAAAAATATGGGAGGTAAATATAAATGCATGGCTGATAAGAAACGGTCGCTAGGTCCGGACCTAGGTGTGAATGACTGTGTGGTTATCTACTAGTAATATTAAATTAAAGGTTCCCTCTTGGAAACTGGGTCCTAGGTTCATTGGCTCTTACAAAATAGTAGCCATCATTAACCCTGTGGCTTTTCGCCTGGAGCTACCTCAGCCTTTTAAAATTCATAACGTCTGTTCCACCTCTAGAACCATCACCGCTGCCACCCCCTCCTGTTATTGTGGATGGTAATCTAGAGTTTCAAATATCCAAAATTGTTGATTCTCGTCGAGTCCGCCGCTCTCTTCAATATCTGGTGCATTGGAGGGGTTACGGTCCCGAGGAAAGAATGTGGGTTCCAGCGTCTGAGGTAAACGCCGAAAGGTTAGTTCGGGCTTTTCATGCCTCTCATCCTGAGAGACCTAGTCCTGAGTGTCCGGAGGCCCCTCGTGGAAAGGGGGGTACTGTCACGAGGGTGTCAAGAGCCACGTCTGACTCCGTTATACCCGGGGTCAGAATGTTGCAGCGGGTGGCTGCGCGCTCTATGTATAAAGATAGTGCTGTTTCTTAATGGTAGCTTTCTGGGTTTGCCTTGCAACCCTTTTTGGCTCACTCAGGGATCTGTAGCTTCTTCTCCTCAGCTGTTTCTTGTCCAGCACTCCCAACCTCCATATATTCCCCTCTCCCACTTCTCTGGTTGCCAGATATAGAGCTTCCTGCCTGGACTTCTATACTGACCCACTGGAGCTGAGTAGCTGTGATCCCTGGTCGTTGTTCCAGAGCATTACCCTCCGGATCCCTGTTGGGCCTTGGTGGTCTGCTGTTGTCGCCCACCTGGGATTATATGTTTTGTCTGTATTGTCTGTCCTCTCCTTGGTGTTTTCCTTTAGTGTCAGTGGTGCGGACTAGTGATCCCACCGCCCTGTTCACTATGTAGGGCTCATCTTAGGGAAAGCCAGGGTTTAGGCACGTGATCGGCGTACGGGTGAGGAACCCGTCTAGGGACGTCAGGGCAGTCAGGTGCCAGCCTCAAGGTGAGTCAGGGGTCACCACCTTTCCCTCTCCCTTGGACAGGGCCTTCCCATTTCCCTCCCTTTGCGTGTCGCCGGTCATGACACACGGTTAGAGAAATTTCAGAGGTACATGACCTCACCGTACCACCAATCAGGGGAGTAGCATCAATAGCCATGACATGGATAGGTGTAGGTAAAGCAAACATTGGAATACCCAATTTACTAGCATATTCAAAGTCAATAAAGCTGGCCGCTGAACCGGAATCAATAAAGGCCTTACCCGGCCACTTATTAACCCCCAGAGAAATTGTTATGGGTACCAAAAGCTTACATTTAGAAAAATCAGGGTGTACCTGGTCTTTAGGTTGTCTTGCCTTAGGATGGCCAGGATCTCCACAGTAGAAGCACTCTCCGCGTCTGCGACAAAGATTACCCCGGGTCATGCGAACCTGCAGGGGTTCCTCAGTGGAGACCTCAGTGTTGTTCCTGGAAAAGGCCTCTAGCTGGACCACCATCTGAGAACAGAACTGTCGTTCTTGTCGTCTCTCTCTAACTCGTCAGTCAAGTCGGACAACTAGGGTCATCATCTCCTCTAAGGTCTCTGGAATTTGATAACTGACTAATAGATCTTTTAAATTATCAGACAGACCAGATCTAAACTGACTCTTCAGGGCCGGTTCATTCCATCCTGAGGGGACACACCACCGTCTGAATTGGGTGCAATACTCCTCCGCAGGGAGATGGCCCTGAACCAGTGCCCTAAGAGCCATCTCGGCTACCAGGGCCCTTTCTGGTTTGTCATAGAGGGTACCCAGGGCCTGAAAAAAAACCTCCACAGAAGTTAGACAATTGGCCACAGGAGGTAACGAGAATGCCCAGTCCTGGGGATCACCCTGTAGTAGAGAAATGATAATACCCACACGTTGGCTCTCGGGACTAGAGGAAACAGGGCGCAAACGGAAGTAGAGTTTGCAACTCTCCTCAAAGGAGAGAAACCTCTTCCGGTCTCCAGAAAAGGGTTCTGGGAGCTTGATCTGGGGCTCAAAATGTGGACTGGAGGGCTAAGGAGTGGAAGAACCTTGCCCTAACTCAAAAGAACGGAGTTTCTCTCCTAGCTCCTGCACTATCTGTGTCAGGTTAGAGACATGGTCAGTCAGGGTCACAAGAGGGTTCATGATACAGTGGTTATTGGGCCTGTTAATCTGTAACGGTCACGTCCACACACACACAGGGGGAAGGATAGTGACCACTGCGCTCCACCCTCACCCCTGGCCCTGCCTACTTGACTTGAGTCCTGATGACAGGGGACAACTGGACGACAATCCCTTACTTAGGATATGTGCAGGGAAGACAGACAAGACAAAATATGGAACGTGAACGGACCGGGTCAGAACCAAGAGAGCTAAACAGTACAAAGGGTTAAGCAAAGAATGGTCAGGAGAAGCCGGGGTCAAATACCAGGAGAGTAGAGAAGTACCAGAGGAGTCCGCAAAGAGTAGTCAGGTGGGAGCCGAGGTCACAATACCAGGAGGGATGCGCAGTACAGGAGGAGCAGGCAAAGGATCGTCAGGGAACAGGATCAGGTGAGTATTCAGTAGTCCAACAAATAGCCAGGAACCTAGAATTAACAGGCAACCTGTGCCAAGCAGGCTGCCTGTATTTATAGTGGGGTCTGAGGGTCATGTGACGTGGCCAGCGTCACATGACCGACAGACAAGTCGAGCACCGAGTAATCAGCTCGGCGCTCAAGGCAGACCTAGGAGCAGGGAGCCTCCCAGCCGCCCTGGGAACGAGGCCAAACACAGATACTTGCTCCCGAAGCTAAGCAGCAGGTCTGCGGCTGATGGGAGACTGAGTGCGCTTTTGGCGCTCCGTGACAACTTACATAAATAGAAAAAAAGGTTACATATTAGGTATCTCCGCATCCGTAATAACTTGCTCTATAAAAATATCACATGACCTAACCCCTCAGGTGAATACCCTAAAAAAATAAAAATAAAAACTGTGTAAAAAAAGCCATTTTTTGTCACCTTACATCACAAAAAGTGTAATAGCAAGCGATCAAAAAGTCATATGCACCCCAAAATAGTGCCAATCAAACCGTCATCTTATCCCGCAAAAATCATACACTACCCAAGATAATCGCCCAAAAACTGAAAAAAATATGGTTCTCAGACTATGGAAACACTAAAACATGATTTTTTTTGTTTCAAAAATGAAATCATTGTGTAAAACTTACATAAATAAAAAAAATGTATAAATATTAGGTATCGCCACGTCCGTGACAACGGATCTAACCTGTCAGATGAATGTTGTAAATAACAAAAAATAAAAACGGTGCCAAAACAGCTATTTCTTGTTACCTTGCCTCACAAAAAGTGTAATATAGAACAACCAAAAATCATATGTACCCTAAAATAGTACCAACAAAACTGCCACCCTATCCCGTAGTTCCAGAAATGGGGTCACTTTTTTGGAGTTTCTACTCTAGGGGTGCATCAGGGTGGTTTCAAATGGGACACGGTGTCAAAAAACTAGTCCAGCAAAATCTGCCTTCCAAAAACCCTATGGCATTCCTTTCCTTCTGCGCCCTGCCGTGTGCTCGTACAGCAGTTTACGACCACATATGGGGTGTTTCTGTAAACTACAGAATCGGAGCCATAAATATTGAGTTTTGTTTGGCTGTTAACCCTTGCTTTGTAACTGGGAAAAAAATATTAAAATGGAAATTCTGCCAAAAAAGTGAAATTTTGAAATTGTATCTATTTTTCATTAATTCTTGTGGAACACCTAAAGGGTTAACAAAGTTTGTAAAATCAGTTTTGAATATCTTGAGGGGTTTAGTTTCTAGAATGGGGTCACTTTTTTGGAGTTTCTACTCTAGGGGTGCATCAGGGGGGCTTCAAATGGGACATGGTGTCAAAAAACCAGTCCAGCAAAATCTGCCTTTCAAAAACTGTATGGCATTCCTTTCCTTCTGCGCCCTGCCGTGTGCCCGTACAGTAGTTTATGACCACATATGGGGTGTTTCTGTAAACTACAGAATCAGAGCCATAAATATTGACTTGTGTTTGGCTGTTAACCCTTGCTTTATAACTGGAAAAAAAATATTAAAATGGAAAATCTGCCAAAAAAGTGAAATTTTGAAATTGTATCTCTATTTTCCATTAACTCTTGTGGAACACCTAAAGGGTTAACAAAGTTTGTAAAATCAGTTTTGAATACCTTGAGGGGTGTAGTTTCTAGAATGGGGTCATTTTTGAGTGGTTTCTATTATGTAAGCCTCACAAAGTGACTTCAGACCTGAACTGGTCCTTGAAAAGTGGGTTTTTGAAAATGTCTGAAAAAGTTCAGACATTTTCTCCAGTAATCCATTTTCTACAGTAACCAAGCAAGGGTTAACAGCCAAACAAAATGCTATATTTATTGCCCCGATTCTGTAGTTTGCAGAAACACCCCATATGTGGCCGTAAACTACTGTACGGGCACACGGTAGGGCGTAGAGGGAAAGGTGCGCCGTGTGGTGTTTAGAAGGCAGATTTTGCTGGACTGGTTTATTTACACCATGTCCCATTTGAAGCCCCCCTGAGTCACCCCATGAGTAGAAACTTCATAAAACTGACCCCATCTAAGAAACTACACCCCTCAAGGTATTCAAAACTTATTTTAAAAACTTTGTTAACCTTTTAGGTGTTGCACAAGAGTTATTGGCAAATGGAGATGAAATTTGAGAATATCAATTTTTTGGTAAAATTTTCCATTGTAATCCATTTTCTCCAGTAACCAAGCAAGGGTTAACAGCCAAACAAAATGCTATATTTATTGCCCCGATTCTGTAGTTTGCAGAAACACCCCATATGTGGCCGTAAACTACTGTACGGGCACACGGTAGGGTGTAGAGGGAAAGGTGCGCTGTGTGGTGTTTGGAAGGCAGATTTTGCTGGACTGGTTTATTTACACTATGTCCCATTTGAAGCCCCCCCTGATGCACCCCTAGAGTAGAAACTCCATAAAAGTGACCCCACCTAAGAAACTACACCCCTCAAGGTATTCAAAACCGATTTTACTAACTTTGTTAACCCTTTAGGTGTTGCACAAGCGTTATTGGCAAATGGAGATGAAATTTAAGAATATAAATTTTTTGGCAAATTTTCCATTTTAATCCATTTTTTGTCCAGTAACAAAGCAAGGGTTAACAGCCAAACAAAATGCTATATTTATTGCCCCAATTCTGTAGTTTGCAGAAACACCCCATATGTGGCTGGAAACTACTGTACGGGCACACAGTAGGGCGTAGAGGGAATGGTGCGCCGTGTGGTTTTTAGAAGGCAGATTTTGCTGGACTGGTTTATTTACACCATGTCACATTTGAAGCCCCCCTGATGCACCCCTAGAGTAGAAACTTCATAAAAGTGACCCCATTTTGGAAACTACGGGATAAAGTGGCAGTTTTCTTGGGACTATTTTTAGGGTACATATGATTTTTGGTTGCTCTATATTACATTTTTGTGAGGCAAGGTTACCAAAAATAGAAATTCTGAAATTTCATCTCCATTTGCCATAAACTGTTGAACAAATAAAGGGTAAATAAAGTTTGTAAAATCAGTTTTGAATACCTTGATATATTGACAATACCTAATATGTCAACTTTTTTATTTATTTTAGTTTTACTAAATAATATTTTAGAATTTTTTGTTTTTTTTTGTTTTAGTGTCTTAAGTCTGAGAACCATAGTTCCGTTACCGTGAATTGTGGACAGTACAAGGACATCCCTCTTGTCCTTATATCTGACCAGCAACAGATTTCCACTGGTAAGGGCACGGGTCTTACCCCTGGGGATAGGTACCTGGAGGGGGTGGGTAGGAAGGCCGCGTTTATTTTTCCGCACGGTCCCACGTGGATCTGGCGGCGAGGGACTGGAACAAGGGGATACTAGTATAAAAGTTATCCACGTACAGGTGGTAACCCTTATCTAGCAGTGGGTGCATAATGTCCCACACAAGTTTCCCGCTAACACCCAGAGTGGGGGGATATTCTGGGGGGTTGAATACGGGAATCTCGCCCCTCGTACACACGAAACTTGTAAGTGTACCCTGAGGTACTCTCACAAAGTTTGTACAGCTTCACGCCATACCTCGCCCGCTTACAGGGAACATACTGGTGGAAAAGGAGTCTCCCCTTGAAAGCAATGAGAGACTCATCAACCGCGACCTCCCTTCCAGGTACATAGGCCTTCACAAATTTGGCCCCAAAGTGATCGATGACCGGCCTGATTTTGTACAGGCGGTCATAGGCAGGATCACCTGGGGGGGGGGACATGCTGCATTATCTGCATAATGCCGGCATTTCCGGGTGGCCTCAAACCGGGAGGGTGTCATGGCCGTGCTGTAAAGTGGGGTCTGGTAGAGGACGTCCCCACTCCAGTAATGCCTGACACGAAGTTTCTTGACTAGGCCCATGTGCAGCACGAGGCCCCAAAATGTCCTCATCTGGGCTGCACTGACCGGAGTCCAGCCACCGGGCCTAGCCAAAAAGGAGCCCGGGTGTTGAGCAACAAACTGTTGGGCATACAGGTTTGTTTGCTCCACCATTAGATTTACAAAGTGGTCACTGAAAAAAAGACTAAAATAATCGTATTCAGTGAAGCCCACTGTGGAAATCTGGATTCCTGGTTGGCCTACAAAATCAGGAATCACGGGCTCAAAAACGCTCTGGGGTATACCATGCAACTTCACCGGCAGGGGGCTAACTGGTGGGCTGGAAAACTAGTACGAGCCCCAGTGCTGCTCGTACTAGTGTGGGCCACAGGGTCCCTAGCATGGCGGTCCCCTTGCTCCGCCTGGCGGCGTCTCCGCCGCCTTGGGGGCTCATCATCATCGCTAGATGATGAGGAGGACGCGGATGACAAAAGGAAAGTGGGGTCATCCTCGTCCTCACTGGGGCTTTCGGACTCGGAGGCAAGCTGGGCGTATGCCTCATCGGCCGAGAACATCCGGCAGGCCATAGGGGAGTGTGTGTGTGTGCGTGATAAACTTTATTTGGTGTGCGTGTGTGTGGGGGCACGGGTGTTCGCGAACTTACCCTAAACTTAACAGACACACAAAATAAAAAATAAATAAAAAAAAGGCCAAAAAATGTGAAAAAATAATAATAATATTCAAACTCACTGATCAACCGTTGATCAGCGGTGGGGTGTGCGTTGCGCTAACAGTGGCCGGATGCTAAGAGTGCCGGCCACAGTCGGCGTACGCAGAAAAAAAAAAAAAAAACTGCTTGCGCCCCAAAAAAAGTTGTGGGGGGGCAAGCTGCAGCACCCCGGGGGGGGGGGTCTAGGGTCACACAGCTGTGCTGTGGACCCCAGACATCTGATTTTACGGTGATGCAAAAAAAATGTCTTTTTCAATTTTTTTTTTTACTTTCCCTGAATATCCCTGCCTAACCTAACCTGTCCCTAACTTTTCCCTAAATACCTGGGTGAAGGTGGTGCTGGGCACAGATGGGGGTTCTGGCTGATGATCCCTGCAGCTCTGGAGATCGACGTGCAGCACTCCTCTCTCCTCGGCTCCCGAACACAAAAGGAGGAGGAGAGGAGCGCTGCAGTAATTTGAATGGCCCGCCCAGCCGACCAATGAGAGCCGATCCTGAGAGGTGATGTCATACGCCTATATTAGTAACTACACCTTATATTAGTAACAGATTGCGGTGCAATGGTTAGTGACTAGAGTTGAGCGAACACCTGGATGTTCGGGTTCGAGAAGTTCGGCCGAACTTCCCGGAAATGTTCGGGTTCGGGATCCGAACCCGACCGGAACTTCGTCCCGGACCCGAACCCCATTGAAGTCAATGGGGACCCGAACTTTTCGGCACTAAAAAGGCTGTAAAACAGCCCAGGAAAGAGCCAGAGGGCTGCAAAAGGCAGCAACATGTAGGTAAATCCCCTGCAAACAAATGTGGATAGGGAAATGAATAAAAATAAAAATAAAATATATAAAAATAAACCAATATCAATTGGAGAGAGGTCCCATAGCAGAGAATCTGGCTTCACGTCAGCAGAGAATCAGTCTTCATGCCATAGCAGAGATTCTGGCTTCACGTCACCCACCACTGTAACAGTCCATTGTCATATATTTAGGCCCCGGCACCCAGGCAGAGGAGAGAGGTCCCGTAACAGAGAATCTGGCTTCATGTCAGCAGAGAATCAGTCTGCATGTCATAGCAGAGAATCAGGCTTCACGTCACCCACCACTGGAACAGGCCACTGTCACATATTTAGACCCAGGCAGAGGAGAGAGGTCCCATAACAGAGATTCAGGCTTCATGTCAGCAGAGAATCAGTCTTCATGTCATAGCAGAGAATCAGGCTTCACGTCACCAACCACTGGAACAGGCCACTGTCACATATTTAGGCCCTGGCACCCAGACAGAGGATAGAGGTCCCGTAACAGAGAATCTGGCTTCATGTCAGCACAGAATCAGTCTTCATGTCATAGCAGAGAATCAGGCTTCACGTCACCCACCACTGGAACAGGCCACTGTCACACATTTAGGCCCAGGCAGAGGAGAGAGGTCCCATAACAGAGATTCAGGCTTCATGTCAGCAGAGAATCAGTCTTCATGTCATAGCAGAGAATCAGGCTTCACGTCACCCACCACTGGAACAGGCCACTGTCACACATTTAGGCCCCGGCACCCAGACAGAGGAGAGGTTCATTCAACTTTGGGTTGCCCCGCAATATAATGGTAAAATGAAAATAAAAATAGGATTGAATGAGGAAGTGCCCTGGAGTACAATAATATATTGTTAAGGGGAGGTAGTTAATGTCTAATCTGCACAAGGGATGGACAGGTCCTGTGGGATCCATGCCTGGTTCATTTTTATGAACGTCAGCTTGTCCACATTGGCTGTAGACAGGTGGCTGCGTTTGTCTGTAATGACGCCCCCTGCCGTGCTGAATACACGTTCAGACAAAACGCTGGCCGCCGGGCAGGCCAGCACCTCCAAGGCATAAAAGGCTAGCTCTGGCCACGTGGACAATTTGGAGACCCAGAAGTTGAATGGGGCCGAACCATCAGTCAGTACGTGGAGGGGTGTGCACAGGTACTGTTCCACCATGTTAGTGAAATGTTGCCTCCTGCTAACACGTTCCGTATCAGGTGGTGGTGCAGTTAGCTGTGGCGTGGTGACAAAACTTTTCCACATCTCTGCCATGCTAACCCTGCCCTCAGAGGAGCTGGCCGTGACACAGCTGCGTTGGCGACCTCTTGCTCCTCCTCTGCCTTCGCCTTGGGCTTCCACTGGTTCCCCTGTGACATTTGGGAATGCTCTCAGTAGCGCGTCTACCAACGTGCGCTTGTACTCGCGCATCTTCCTATCACGCTCCAGTGTAGGAAGTAAGGTGGGCACATTGTCTTTGTACCGGGGATCCAGCAGGGTGGCAACCCAGTAGTCTGCACACGTTAAAATGTGGGCAACTCTGCTGTCGTTGCGCAGGCACTGCAGCATGTAGTCGCTCATGTGTGCCAGGCTGCCCAGAAGTAAGGACAAGCTGTCCTCTGTGGGAGGCGTATCGTCATCGTCCTGTGTTTCCCCCAGCCACGCACCAGTGATGGGCCCGAGCTGCTTTGGGTGCCACCCCGCTGTGAACATGCTTCATCCTCATCCTCCTCCACCTCCTCCTCATCCTCATCCTCGTCCTCCTCGTCCTCCAGTAGTGGGCCCTGTCTGGCCACATTTGTACCTGGCCTCTGGTGTTGCAAAAAACCTCCCTCTGAGTCACTTCGAAGAGACTGGCCTGAAAGTGCTAAAAATGACCCCTCTTCCTCCTGGGCCACCTCCTCTTCCATCATCGCCCTAAGTGTTTTCTCAAGGAGACATAGAAGTGGTATTGTAACGCTGATAACGGCGTCATCGCCACTGGCCATGTTGGTGGAGTACTCGAAACAGCGCAACAGGGCACACAGGTCTCGCATGGAGGCCCAGTCATTGGTGGTGAAGTGGTGCTGTTCCGCAGGGCGACTGACCCGTGCGTGCTGCAGCTGAAACTCCACTATGGCCTGCTGTTGCTCGCACAGTCTGTCCAGCATGTGCAAGGTGGAGTTCCACCTGGTGGGCACATCGCATATGAGGCGGTGAGTGGGAAGGCCGAAGTTACGCTGTAGCGCAGACAGGCGTGCAGCAGCAGGGTGTGAACGCCGGAAGCGCGAACAGACGGCCCGCACTTTATGCAGCAGCTCTGACATGTCGGGGTAGTTGCGAATGAACTTCTGCACCACCAAATTCAGCACGTGCGCCAGGCAAGGGATGTGCGTCAAACCGGCTAGTCCCAGAGCTTCAACGAGATTTCGCCCATTATCGCACACCACCAGGCCGGGCTTGAGGCTCACCGGCAGCAACCACTCGTCGGTCTGTTGTTCTATACCCCGCCACAACTCCTGTGCGGTGTGGGGCCTGTCCCCCAAACATATGAGTTTCAGAACGGCCTGCTGACGTTTACCCCGGGCTGTGCTGAAGTTGGTGGTGAAGGTGTGTGGCTGACTGGATGAGCAGGTGGAAGAAGAGGAGGAGGAAGCTGAGTAGGAGGAGGAGGAGACAGGAGGCAAAGAATGTTGCCCTGCGATCCTTGGCGGCGGAAGGACGTGCGCCAAACAGCTCTCCGCCTGGGGCCCAGCCGCCACTACATTTACCCAGTGTGCAGTTAGGGAGATATAGCGTCCCTGGCCGTGCTTACTGGTCCACGTATCTGTGGTTAGGTGGACCTTGCCACAGAGGGCGTTGCGCAGTGCACACTTGATTTTATCGGACACTTGGTTGTGCAGGGAAGGCACGGCTCTCTTGGAGAAGTAGTGCCGGCTGGGAACAACATACTGTGGGACAGCAAGCGACATGAGCTGTTTGAAGCTGTCTGTGTCCACCAGCCTAAATGACAGCATTTCATAGGCCAGTAGTTTAGAAATGCTGGCATTCAGGGCCAGGGATCGAGGGTGGCTAGGTGGGAATTTACGCTTTCTCTCAAATGTTTGTGAGATGGAGAGCTGAACGCTGCCGTGTGACATGGTTGAGATGCTTGGTGACGCAGGTGCTGGTGTTGGTGGTACATCCCATGTTTGCTGGGCGGCAGGTGCCAACGTTCCTCCAGAGGCGGAGGAAGAGGCCGAGGCGGCGGCGGCAGCAGCAGAAGAGGCCGAGGCGGCAGCAGCAGAAGAGGTAGCAGGGGGAGCCTGAGTGACTTCTTTGTTTTTAAGGTGTTTACTCCACTGCAGTTCATGCTTTGCATGCAGGTGCCTGGTCATGCAGGTTGTGCTAAGGTTCAGAACGTTAATGCCTCGCTTCAGGCTCTGATGGCACAGCGTGCAAACCACTCGGGTCTTTTCGTCAGCACATTGTTTAAAGAAGTGCCATGCCAGGGAACTCCTTGAAGCTGCCTTTGGGGTGCTCGGTCCCAGATGGCGGCGGTCAGTAGCAGGCGGAGTCTCTTGGCGGCGGGTGTTCTGATTTTGCCCACTGCTCCCTCTTTGTCTTTTGCTAAGCTGTTGGCTCGGTCTCACCACTGCCTCTTCCTCCGAACTGTGAAAGTCAGTGGCACGACCTTCATTCCATGTGGGGTCTAGGACCTCATCGTCCCCTGCATCGTCTTCCACCCAGTCTTGATCCCTGACCTCCTGTTCAGTCTGCACACTGCAGAAAGACGCAGCAGTTGGCACCTGTGTTTCGTCATCATCAGAGACGTGCTGAGGTGGTATTCCCATGTCCTCATCATCAGGAAACATAAGTGGTTGTGCGTTAGTGCATTCTATCTCTTCCACCCCTGGGGAAGGGCTAGGTGGATGCCCTTGGGAAACCCTGGCAGCAGAGTCTTCAAACAGCATAAGAGACTGCTGCATAACTTGAGGCTCAGACAGTTTCCCTGATATGCATGGGGGTGATGTGACAGACTGATGGGCTTGGTTTTCATGCGCCATCTGTGCGCTTTCTGCAGAAGACTGGGTGGGAGATAATGTGAACGTGCTGGATGCACTGTCGGCCACCCAATTAACTAATGCCTGTACCTGCTCAGGCCTTACCATCCTTAGAACGGCATTGGGCCCCACCAAATATCCCTGTCAATTCTGGCGGCTACTGGGACCTGAGGTAGTTGGTACACTAGGACGTGTGGCTGTGGCAGAACGGCCACTTCCTCTCCCAGCACCAGAGGGTCCACTAACACCACCATGACCATGTCCACGTCCGCATCCCTTGCTAGTTGTTTTCCTCATTGTTACCGTTTACCACAATAAGAAAAATATTATTCGGGCTAATGTATTGAATTAAAATTCAGGCCTTTTTTTTACAGACACCTAACACTGTCTGGCTATCTATTTAGGTACCGTATTACACTAATACAGGCACACAAGTAATGACAGATTTGGTTGAATATAAATGTGAGGCCTATTTTTTACGCGCTGTGTGACAGATATACCTTTAATCACAGAATTAGACTTGTATCTACACTGTAGCGTGTGTGTTAAGTTTTTCAGAATGACACTATCAGCACCTTGAATCTAAGATATCCTTTTTGGGATAGATTTAAAGTAGGCCTGATATAGCAGAAACTAATAATTTTGAGAATAGCAAATTTGGGAATAGTTTTTCAACCCAGAACAAAAACTGTGCTTTTACGGTCACTAAATATAACTTGACCAGCTAAAACTGTACTGATTTGGAGGAATAGAAATGTCAGGCCTATTTTTTAGGCGCTGGGTGACAGGCTCAACTTGCCCCTGATGTAGTATATGGCCAAAAAATAACCACACTATTGATGGTTAAATGCACTTGGGTGACACAGGCTCAGCCTGCACCTGATGTAGTATATGGCCAAAAAATAACCACACTATTGATGGTTAAATGCACTTGATGAAAGCTTGACCCTGATGTAGGATATAGCAAAAAATAACCAGACTGTTGATGGTTAAATGCACTTGGGTGACAAAGGCTCAGCCTGCACCTGATGTAGGATATAGCAAAAAATAACCACACTATTGATGGTTAAATACACTTGGTGATAGCTTGTGCTGGCGCACCACAAGCCACAAAATGGCCGCAGATCACCCCAGAAAAAAGTGATATAAAAACGCTCTGGGCAGCCTAAAAAAAGTGAGCAATTCCATATCAGCACTTCAATGATCCACAGCTGGAGATCGATCACTGAATTAAGTCTTTTGGAGGAGTTAATCTGCCTAATCTCGCCCTAACGTCGCAGCAGCAACCTCTCCCTACGCTTGTATCAGCAGAGTGACGTGCAGCGCTACGTGACCCAAGCTTATATAGAGGCTGGGTCACATGCTGCACTGGCCAATCACAGCCATGCCAATAGTAGGCAAGGCTGTGATGGCCTCTTGGGGCAAGTAGTATGACGCTTGTTGATTGGCTGCTTTGCAGCCTTTCAAAAAGCGCCAAGAAAGCGCCGAACACCGAACCCGAACACGGACTTTTACTAAAATGTTTGGGTTCGTGTCACGGACACCCCAAAATTCGGTACGAACCCGAACTATACAGTTCGGGTTCGCTCATCCCTATTAGTGACCCAATTCTAAGGCTACTTTCAGAGCGGGTCCGTCTGAGGTCTGCTCAGACGGATCCGCTCCTATAATGCAGACGTTTGTATCCGTTCAGAACGGATCCGTCTGCATTATAGTTTGAAAAAAAAAACGAAGTCTGAAAGTAGCCTGAACGGATCCGTCCAGACTTTACATTGAAAGTCAATGGGGGACGGATCCGTTTGAAGATTGAGCCATATGGTGTCATCATCAAGCGGATCCGTCCCCATTGACTTCCATTGTAAGTCTGGACGGATCCGCTTGCCTCCGCACGGCCAGGCGGACACCCGAACGCTGCAAGGAGCGTTCAGGTGTCCGCTCGCTGAGCGGAGGACAAACGGTGCCAGACTGATGCATTCTGAGCGGATCCGCGTCCACTGAGAATGCATTAGGGCTGGACGGTTGCGTTTGGGGCCGCTTGTGAGCCCCTTCAAACGGAGCTCACGAGCGGACACCCGAACGCAGGTGTGAAAGTAGCCTAAGCTGAGTTGATTATTGTGTCCAACACTTGGATACAATAATGGATCCCTAATCAGGGCACCAGAATCCAACATAAAGGGGTTATCCCATGTCTAATGTAAAAAATGAAAATCAGATCACATAGTGCCAGACAATCTCTGTCAAAGCTAGAACCAGCCCTGCACCTCACAAAGATCTCCATATTCATTGCTCTGCTAGATTTATATCAAGCTGACAGCTGAAGGGGAGTGTCTTTTCTGCTGTATCTCAGGGGGCGTGTCCATGCTCTCCCTATCACAGCTCAGGAGGCAGTTGAAGGATGAAACTGAGCATGTGCGGCCATCTCAGTGAGCGGACATAGAAATAAGAAAAAAACTAACAGCAGGTGACGCTATACAGATACACTTTATTGAATAACTCAGTAGCTATGCAAAACTTTTAATTACATGAAATTTTAAAAGTATTCAGATCCAGTAGCTGTTTTGAAAACTGGAGAATATTTTTTGTGGGGCAACCCCTTTAGGCCTCCTGCACACGAACCTGTGCGCCCCGTGGTCGTGTTGCAGGCCGCAATCCACGAACACCGTCCGTGGGGCAGCCACAGCGGATCGCGGACCCATTCACTTTAATGGGTCCGCGATCTGGCCGTTCCGCAAAAAGATAGGACATGTTCTATCTTTTTGCGGAACGGAAGTACGGGACGAAACCCCGCGGAAGCACTCCGTAGTGCTTCCGTAGGGTTCCGTTCCGTGCTTGCGTCGTGCACCATTTCACATCTCCGGATTTGCGGACCCATTGAAGTTAATTGGTCCGCATCCGTCATGCGGAATGCCCACAGAACGGCACCCGTGCAAATGTGGTCCGCAATACGGCAATGGGGCGCACACGTTTGTGTGCAGGAGGCCTTAATCTGACTGTGCCTCTGCACAAGGGTCCAGTAGGAAAATGGGCCCACCACCATCTGATCAAGAAAACACCAATGCTAATGTCTTTTTCAGCACCTGTAAGGTTATCTATTGTTGGTTTTATCGCTACATAAGGCGCCTATATACCTTTCTTGCACCAGAGCCCATTGCATGCTGTGTCTACCGGGCAGTACGTTGTCTCAGTGGTTAGCACTATTGCCTTACAGCACTCTAGAGTCTGAGCCCCACTGGGGACAGTGAGTGATGATAATGGCTGTAAAAGCCCTGTGGAATATGTTGGTGCTATATAATAATAATAATCTTTATTTCCATACCGCCACCATATTCGGCAGCGCTTTACAATTCAGAGGATTCATGTACAAAACAACGTAACTGGCTAATAGACAACTGAAACACTAGGCGTGAAGGCCCCGCTCTTACAATATAAGCAAGAGAGAATTGATAAAAAATGATGATATGTCCTGCATGTGCAGTGTTAAAAATCGTTGTGGATGTGCACTCAAAAATAATAGGTGCACTGAATTCCAACACTTAATCGTTTTGTTCTCCAGGGAGGTTCTCCTCACTTCCCATTCAAAATATATACACTGTAAATGCTTGGCCAAGCTGAGTATGTACTGTATGTGTATATGGGATTCGGGAGGGTTAGCCCTTTCCTGAGAGCTGTTGAGGGTATACAGACATCTTATAGGCATCTGCTGCACTTTCATGGATGGGTCACTTGAGCAGTAGATTGAAAATTGGCTAATTTGTTCCTTTTTAATGCTATAATTAGAGATGAGCGAGTTTCATATTTTGAAATTCATTCACGCTTTGTTTGGTGGTAAAAGGTGAATTGCGTTATGGATTCAGTTACCACGGACCATAACGCAATTCAATGACGGAATGCTTTTAGAGGCATTCCTTTATTCATTCCATCATAATAGAAGTCTATGGGCTACAAAACGGATCCTTCCCGTTTCCATTATGCAGGGGAGTCCTCTCCTGCATAACGGAAACGGGACGGATCCGTTTTGCAGCCCATAGACTTCTATTATGACGGAATGAATAACGGAATGTCTTTGAAGGCATTCCGTTATACATTCCGTCATAGAATTGCGTTATGGTCCATGGTAACGGAATCCATAACGCAATTAACCTTTTACCACCAAACGAAGTGTGAACGATTTTCATAAGCGGAAATTCGCTCATCTCTAGCTATAATGCTAGAAAAAGTGAGCACTATTTGCTAGAAATATATGCTCTTACACCTTGACAGAAATGCTGGATGAGATCATATTAGGGTGCTGCCACATCACAGTCATGTAGCGTTTTGGAGGCGGTAAAAAAAACGCATTTACCGCATCCAAAACTAATCACCAGAGGATACTGGCAGCTTTCCTCTATACCTAGAAGTCCTCTCAGCTCTGATCGTGTCTAGAATAATAAACTGAGGAGTTTCTTTAATAATCTATAAAGTTTTTTATATGAACATCGGCTGGTTGAGGAGATGTACAATGAATATATGTAAGTAGTACAGTAAGTCTACTGTGTCATGTGTCACATGTGCAGGGGGTGGTAGACTAGCGACCCACCTTGCTCAGGGGCCCACCGGGGGATTCACCTGTACCCCTGTGGGTCAGTCCGAGCCTGGCGCTATAAGTACCTGAAATAAACACAATTCTGGTAACACAATGTGGGTGAAGCACTGTGGTACGCAATAAGCAAACTTTACTTTTGTAAGCATATTTTCAAACTATAAAAGTGACAGTAATACAGATAACATTTCTGCTTGCATGCATGTTGAAACATTAATTGTTTTTTTTATTTAACTCATTTTTTTATTTTCATCATTAAAACAATGGGTTTTAATCTGAGGTGCTGAGCTAATTTTTTTGTATAACTTGATTTGGTGGAGTTAAATCACCATTGCTATATGTTTTAGCTGTAGGAATCAGGCTTTTTGGCTGCCACACTGTTCCAGGACATCTTGGGACAACATCAGTGGGACGTCCTGGAAAATCTAGCACAGATGTTTTATTAGTATTTGGTGAAGTTTCCTGACTGTTGGACACATCAGGTACTTTAAGGACAGCAGGCATTTGAATGGCTGGTTTAGTTAGGTGCAGAGGAGGAGCAGGAGTGACTTTGTTTTTGTTGTTTTCTTCTAAAGAGTCTTGATGTGGATATTTCTGCCCACTCTTTTCTTTATTGTGTTTTATCCCTTTTTTGTCTTGTTTCTGTTCTTTTCTATTATCCCCATGTCCCCTTTGTCTTGCTTGATCGGTTCTTTCAACAAGATTGATGGATTTTGACAGGCTGTTACTCTCATTTATTTTGTGCTTAATGTTGCTACTAAAGCGTAGAGGGGACAGGCCACTATAACCATAACGTAAAGAAAGCTAGAAAACACATAAAATACTAAATTAAATGTCATCATACCTACTTTGAACTTTTCACTAGATAAAAAAAAAACTTTACATCTTTAGCATTAAAATAAAGATAAGTTTGATTTACCTGCTTATCAGCGCACTTGCACACACAGCTCAAGGTGTTTCTTACACCGGTCTGGATCTAGCCATACACATAGATTTGCCACATATTGGGAGGTCTGTGCGCCAGAAAATAAACTCTATGTGGACTAGGAGCTGGCAAGGACAGACTTGCCATAGACTCTACAAGTGAGCTGATGCTCAAGGAGCCGTCCTTCTTACAGTCACCAGCCAGCTACATAATGATGCTTCCAGCTTTAATTAATGCGGGGATTGTCAAGTCCTCATTAACCTGGTTGGTCTGGGAGGCGCAGGTTGTCCTTTTGTATTTAAGGGCAGTGATGGCCAGTTCACCGCGTTCGCCCGAACACATTCGGGCTGCCATCTTAACTCACAAGTCCGGCGATGCACAGGTAAGTCCTTACCTGTGCGCGAGCCGGTCTGAAACAAATGCGGTCACCGGGAGCAGGCAGTTCCGAGAACAGCCGCCGGGGGCCTTCATCGGGCTGTTCTCGGAACTGCCTGCTCCCGGTGACTTACCTGTGCATCGCCGGACTTGTGAGTTAAGATGGCAGCCCACATGTGTTCGCCGAACACGGCGAACTGGCCATCACTGTTTAAGTGTACTTTCACATTTGCAGCAGAGGATTCCGGCAGGCAGTTCCGTCGCCGAAACTGCCTGCCCGATCCGGCAATTCTGACGCAAAGAGATGGCATTTGTTAGACGGATACGAATGCGGATCCGTCTTACAAATGCATTGAAATACCAGATCCGTCTCTCCGGTGTCATTCGGAAAAACGGATCCAGTATTTATTTATTTTTGCATTTTTAAAAGTCTGCGCATGCGCTGACCGTAAAACCGGATCCGTTTTGCCGGATCACTTAATGCCGGATCCGGCACTAATACATTTCAATGGAAATACATGCTGCGGTATTTTCTCCGGCCAAAAAACGTAAGAGGGACTTAACTGATGCATACTGAACGGAATGCTCTCCATTCAGAATGCATTAGGATAAATCTGATAATTTTTTTCCGGTCTTGAGCTCCTGTGACAGAACTCAACACCGGAAAAGAAAAACGCTAGTGTGAAAGTTCCCAAAGGCCTCTTTCACACGGGCATCCCGGATTTGCTGCAGATGCGTCGTGTGTGCATTGTGGGAAAACCGCGCGAGGAGACACGCAATTGCAGTCAGTTTTGACTGCGATTGCGTTCCGATGTTCAGTTTTTTCCACGCGAGTGCACGCGTGAGAAAATACTGAATATTGTACCCAGACCCGGACTTCTTCACTGAAGTTCGGGTTTGGGTTAGGTATTCTATTCATTTTATTATTTTCCCTTTTAACATGGTTATAAGGGAAAATAATAGCATTCTTAATACAGAATGCTTACTAAAATGTGGATCGAGGGGTTAAAAAAAAAAAAAAATTAGCTCACCTCATCCACTTGATCGCGCAGCCGGCATCGTCTTCTTGCTTCTTCTTTCAGGACCTGCAAAAGGACCTTTGATGACGTAATCGCTCTCACCACGTGGTAAACGCGATTACGTCATCAAAGGTCCTTTTGCAGGTCCTGAAAGAAGAAGAAAGACGACTATGCCAACTGCGCGATCAAGTGGGTGAGGTGAGTAATTTATTTATTTATTTTACCCCCTCAATCCACATTTTAGTAATCATTCTGTATTAAGAATGCTATTATTTTCCCATATAACCATGTTATAAGGGAAAAATAATACAGTGAATTTACTTTAATGGGTCCGGGTTGCTCATCCCTATCATCTCCTAGCAACCATGCGTGAAAATTGCTTGCGGATGCTTGCGATTTTCACACAGCCCCATTCATTTCTATTGGGCCTACGTTGCGTGAAAAAACGCAGCATATAGAACATGCTGCGATTTTAACGCAACGCACAAGTGATGCTTGAAAATCAGTGCACAGCCCCATTGAAGTGAATGGGTCCGGATTCAGTGCGGGTGCAATGCGTGATGTGATGTAAAACTCGCCCGTGTGAAAGGGGCCTAAGGCTACTTTCTCATAGAAACATAGAATGTGTCGGCAGATAAGAACCGTTTGGCCCATCTAGTCTGCCCAATATACTGAGTACTATGGATAGCCCCTGGCCCTATCTTATATGAAGGATAGCCTTATGCCTATCCCATGCATGCTTAAACTCCTTCACTGTATTTGCAGCTACCACTTCTGCAGGAAGGCTATTCCATGCATCCACTACTCTCTCAGTAAAGTAATACTTCCTGATATTACTTTTAAACCTTTGCCCCTCTAATTTAAAACTATGTCCTCTTGTAGCAGGACCTCTTTTACTTTGTTGATTCCCTTTATGTATTTAAAAGTTTCTATCATATCCCCTCTGTCTCGTCTTTCTTCCAAGCTATACATGTTAAGGTCCTTTAATCTTTCCTGGTAAGTTTTATCCTGCAATCCATGTACCAGTTTAGTAGCTCTTCTCTGAACTCTCTCCAAAGTATCAATATCCTTCTGGAGATATGGTCTCCAGTACTGAGCACAATACTCCAAATGAGGTCTTACTAGTGCTCTGTAGAGGGGCATGAGCACCTCCCTCTTTCTACTGGTAATGCCTCTCCCTATACACCCAAGCATTCTGCTAGCATTTCCTGCTGCTCTATGACATTGTCTGCCTACCTTTAGGTCTTCTGAAATAATGACCCCTAAATCCCTTTCCTCAGATACTGAGGTTAGGACTGTATCACTGATTTTATATTCTGCTCTTGGGTTTTTACGTCCCAGGTGCATTATCTTGCACTTATCAACATTAAATTTTAGTTGCCAGATTTTTGACCATTCCTCTAGTTTTCCTAAGTCCTTTTTCCATTTGGTGTATCCCTCCAGGAACATCAACCCTGTTACAAAACTTTGTGTCATCAGCAAAAAGACACACCTTACCATCGAGGCCTTCTGCAATTTCGCTGACATCTGCATTTTTAATTCAGGTTTTGAGATCCGGCAAAAGGATCAGTTCTCCCCATTCATTGTCAATGGGGAAAAAACAGATCAGGATGCATCAGTTCAGTTCAGTTGCATTTTGGGGCCAGACACAAAACCGCTGTAAAGGCTACTTTCCCACTAGCGTTTCTATTTTCCGATATTGAGATCCGTCATAAGGTCTCAATACCGGAAAAAAACGCTTTTGTTTTGTCCCCATTCATTGTCAAAGGGGACAAAACGTAACTGAACAGAATGGAATGCTCCAAAATGCATTCCGTTCCGTTCTCATACCGGAGAGCAAACATCAGCATGCTGCGGTTTGCTTTCCGTCACGGGATACGGAAACAGTTTTCTCTGACACAGATAATGGCTATGTTACAGATAATACAACCGGATCCGTTCATTGTGTTATCAGTAACAGAAGCGTTTTTGCTGAACCCTGCCGGATACAGCAAAAATGCTAGTGTGAAAGTAGCCTAAGGCCTCTTTCACACGAGTGAGTTTTCCGCGCAGGAGAAATGCGTGACATGAACGCATAGCACTCACACTGAATCCTGACCCATTCATTTCAATAGGTCTGTGCACATCAGCCTTGTTTTTCACCCATCAGTTCTGCTTGCATGAGAATCGCAGCATGTTCTATATTCTACGTTTTTCACGCAGCCATGTTTCACAGCCGTGAGCGGTCCGTGGTATCCCGGCCTGGAATCCTGCTGAGAGCAGGAGCGCACAGCGTCATTGGTTGCTATGACGCCGTGCACTTCATGCCGCCTCTGCACTACAGTAATACACTCTTATAGATCATACAAGTGTTTTACTGTACTGCGGCGGCGGCATGAAGCGCACGGCGTCATAGCAACCAATGACGCTGTGCGCTCCTGCTCTCAGCAGGATTCCAGGCCGGGATACCACGGACCGCTCTCGGAACTTGAAACATGGCTGTGTGCATTCGGTCTTACAATGCGTTTTTCACTGAAGCCCCATTCACTTCTATGGGGCCAGGGCTGCGTGAAAAACACCTAATCCGGATGCAAAGTGTTTTTTACCGATAGCTGCTAGGAGATGTTGTTTGTAAGTCTTTCGGTTTTTTTTTCATACGTGTGAAAAATGTATTAAATGGATTGCACTCGCGTGGAAAAAGAATGCAATTGCAGACAAAACTGACTGAACTTGCTTGCGAAATGGTGCGAGTTTCACTGAACGCATCCTGGCACAATTTGTATCGTTCATGTGAAAGAGGCCTAAGTCAATAGGTGGCAGATCCTTTTTTTCCTGTAATGAAAAAAAAAGGATCAGGCACCATTGAGTTAGGGCTTGTTCACACGACCGTATGTGTTTTGCTGGCCATTTTTCACAGATCCGTTCCGTTTTTTGGATCCTTAGTGTTTTCGTTCCGTATTTCCGCAAAAAATCTCCGTATGTGATCTTTTTTGCGGATCGCAAACTGAAACAGAAAATTTGTAATCATTACTGTAATCTACTGTAATGTTTGTAAACAGTAAACACATGGAAAAAGTGGGCATGGATCCGCAAAATACAGATGACATACGGATGTGTTCCGTATGCATTCTGTATTTTTTGCAGACCTATTTACTTGAATGGAGCCATGGAACGTGATTTGCGGACAATAATAGGACAAGACTCAAAATGTTGCGGAACGGAAATATGGAAACGGAATGCACACGGAGTACCTTCTGTTTTTTTTGCGGACCCATTTAAAATAAATGGTTCCGCATGCAGTCCACAAAAATACGGAACGGGAACGAAAAAAATATATACGGTCATGTGAATGAGCCCTTAGGCTACTTTCACACTTGCGTTGTTGTTTTCCGTTATTGAGATCCGGGAGAAGAAAAAAACGCTTCCGTTTAGTCCTCTTGCATTCTGAATGGAAACAGATCCCTCAGCATTCTGTTTTGTGACTCGACACAAAACTGCTGCACGCTGCAAAAAATGGGGAAAAAAACCTGATCCGGCACTGAAAACAATTTAAGTCAATGTTGACAGATCTGTTTTTTGAGGAGCCTAAGAAACCAGATCCGTCACCCATTGAAATTTTTTTTTTCCTTTTTGATTTCACACAATCGCGTCCTAACGGAATGGATGTATACTGATGTGCAAAATCAAAACGGATCCATTTAATTCCGGTATTGAGATCCTCTGCCCCATTTCAATACCGGAATTAACAACGCAAGTGTGAAAGTAGCCCAAGGGGACTTTCACACTAACGTTAGAAGAATCCGGCAGACAATTACGTTGCCGGAACTGCCTGCCAGATCCGGAAATCCATATGCAAACGGTAACCTTTTTTTCCGGATATGGATCCATTAGACTTTTGCATTGAGATACCAGATCCGTCTTTCCGGTATCATCCGGAATAACGGATCTGGTATTTACTTTTTTCAAAGCTTAGAAAGAACTGCTCATGCGCAGACCAGTATACCGGATCCGCTGATGTGGCAATTTTTGGAACACTTGGTACCGGATCCGGCATTAATACATTTCAGTCGAAATTAATGCCGGATCCGGCAAGTACGGTAATGTTCCATGCTGCAGTATTTTGTCCGGTCAAATACCGTACAAGGGACGGAACGGAAGACATCCTGATGCATAGGCCTCATGCACACGACCGTTGTGTGCATCCGTGGCCGTTGTTCCGTTTTCCGTGATTTTCTGCGGACCCATTGACTTTCAATGGGTCCGTTGAAAACTCGGAAAATGCACCGTTGTTCATCCGCGGCCGTGATCCGTGTTTCATGTCCGTCAAAAAAATATGACCTGTCCTATTTTTTTGACGGACAACGGTTCACGGACCCATTCAAGTCAATGGGTCCGTGAAAAAACACGGATGCACACAAGATTGACCCCCCTCCCTCCCCAATATTATATTCATTGGTGGCCAGTGCGGCCTCCCCTCTTTCCCCCCCCAGTTAAAATCACGTTCCGAATCCCCCATCATTGGTGGCCAGTGCGGCCTCACATTTCCCCCCCCCCTTAGTTAAAATCACGTTCCCCCATCATTGGTGGCAGTGGAGAGTTCCGATCGGAGTCCCAGTTTAATCGCTGGGGCTCCGATCGGTAACCATGGCAACCAGGACGCTACTGCAGTCCTGGTTGCCATGGTTACTTAGCAATTTTTAGAAGCATTATACTTACCTGCGAGCTGCGATGTCTGTGACCGGCCGGCGCTCCTCCTACTGGTAAGTGACAGGTCTGTGCTATAGGCAATGCGCCGCACAGACCTTTCACGTGCGGCACCTGAGGGGTTAATTGTGCGGATCACAGCCCTCTGTAAGAGATCGGGTGCTGCCAGGCAGCAGGGGGCAGTCATGTACACAGTTCGTAGGATATTCTAACTTGAAGCGTCCCCATCACTATGGGAACGCCTCTGTGTTAGAATATACTGTCGGATCTGAGTTTCACGATCTAACTCAAATCCAATGGTATATTCTAACATAGAGGCGTTCCCATGGTGATGGGGACGCTTCAAGTTAAAATATACTATTGGATTGGAGAAAACTCAGATCCTATGGTATATTAACTCCTGACTTTACATTGAAAGTCAATGAGGGACGGATCCGTTTGACGTTGACACAATATGGTGCAATTGCAAACGGATCCGTCCACATTGACTTGCATTGTAAGTCAGGACGGATCCGTTTGGCTCCGCACGGCCAGGCGGACACCAAAACGACTTTTTTTTCATGTCCGTGGATCCTCCAAAAATCAAGGAAAACCCACGGACGAAAAAAATGGTCACTGATCACGGACCTACGGACCCCGTTTTTGCGGACCTTAAAAAAAAAAAACGGTCGTGTGCATGAGGCCATACTGAACGGATTGCTTTCCACTCAGAATGCATTGGAACAAAAATGATGCGTTTTTTTTTTACGGTATTAACACCCTTTACCGGATTTCAATACCGGAAAAGAATACTGCTAGTGTGAATGTACCCTTACAATTTTTTTCATGCCTGATCAGATTTGTTCAGTTTTGATTTAATACAACTGGATCCAGCCAAAACTGAGCCATCAGGATGTATTAAATGCAACGGATCCTTTAAATTCACGCTTTGACATCCTCTGCTGGATCGCAAAACCTAAATTTAAAACGTACATGTGGAAGTAGCCTAACTGTGAAATCGTCATTATGGCCATACAGTTGAATTGAATACCCTAATAGGCCACAAGGCACTAGGCCTAAAACCTACAAGATTTAAAGATGGCGCCCACTCCTGAGCGGATCGGGCGCCATAGCTGCGGGTGGCTGCCTGCTCTTTCTAGCAGACACCCGCAGCTAATGTCCGCAACCGGCAGTAATGCCGATCTCGGACATTTAACCCCTCAGATGCCGTGGTCAATCCTGACCACGGCATCTGAACACGTGAAACACCGGAAGCGCGTGCTTCCGGTGATGCTCTGGCTCCCCCGTGTGGCGAACGGATGAGCCGGATCGTGTATGCAGCAGCCCCTGTCTTTGTGAATGACAGGAGGCTGCTGCATAGTATTTCCTATGGAGCCCTTGCCTGTAGGGAACAAGCAATTTTCTCATAGACTCCAATGCTAGTGCATTGGGGTCTATCAGAATAGCAATCTAATGATTGCATGTTATAGTTCCCTATGGGAACTATAAAAAAGTGTTACAAAAAAATAAATAAAAAAAATTCTAATCACCTCCCTTTTTCCAAAATATAAATAAAAGAACTAAAGCATTTAAAAAAAAATACACAATGTGCGACAACGCCCATAGTATAAAAATATATTCCCCATACAGCAAACGGTAAACGGAAAAAGCGTCCAAATGGCCGATTCACCGTTTTTGGTCGCTTCATTTTCTACATAAAAATGAGCCCCCATACAGCTCCGTACACATAATTACAAAAAAGTTATAGGGGTCAAAATATGGCGACAAAAAAATAAAACAGATTTTTTTCCCCCCACTTTTTAATTCTTTATCACTATCAAAACGCAAGAAAAACTATACATATAAGGTATCGCTGGATTCTTACTCACCTGTAGACTAAAAGTAACTGGTCAGTTTTATCGCACATCGAACGTCGTAAATAAAAAACCCGTAAAACTGTGGTGGAATTGCATTTTTTTTGCAATTTCACCCCATTTGGAATTTTTTCCCCGCTTCCCACTACATCATATGCAATATTAAAGGGCTTCTGTCACCCCACTAAAGTATATATATTATTTTTTTTGGCTACTTATAATCCCTATACTGCGATATATCAATATATAATGCTATTACTCATTTTGGTTCAGTAGTTAATTAAAAAAACTGACTTTTATAATATGCAAATTACCTTGCTACCAGCAAGTAGGGCGGCTACTTGCTGGTAGCAGCCGCATCCTCCTTTCCTAATGACGCCCCCTCCTCTTGTTGATTGACAGGGTTAGCGAACTCGCTCATCCTCTGGCTGGCCCTGTCTGCATTCAAAATCTGGCGCCAGTGCCATACCTGTCTTCAGTCGGCCCAGGCGCACTGAGAGGAGGACGCTCGCTCGGCCGCTCCATCCTCAATGCGCCTGCGGCGATAACGTCACGTCTACACCCGGCGCAGGCGTACTGAGGAAGGAGCGGCCGAGCGAGCGTCCACCTCTCAGTGCGCCTGCGCCGACTGAAGACAGGTACGGCGCAGGCGCCAGATTTTGAATGCAGACAGGGCCAGCCAGAGGACAAGCGAGTTCGCTGGCCCTGTCAATCAACAAGAGGAGGGGGCGTTATTATGAAAGGAGGATGCGGCTGCTACCAGCAAGTAGCCGCCCTACTTGCTGGTAGACAGGTAATTTGCATATTATAAAAGTCTGTTTTTTTTAATTAACTACTGAACCAAAATGAGTAAAAGCATTATATATTGATATATCGCAGTATAAGGATTATAAGTAGCCAAAAAAAAAAAAAAGACTTTAGTGGGGTGACAGAAGCCCTTTAAATGGTGGCGTTGGAAAGTACAACTTGTCCCGCAAAAAACAAGCCAGCATATGGCTATATGAACAGACAAATAAAAAATGTATTGCTCTGTGAAGGCAGGGAGTGCAAAACGAAATCTCAAAAAAATATAAAACCTTGGTGGTGAAAGGGTTAATGGTGGAATCTGATTGGTTGCTATGGAAAACTAAGGCAGTCCTACTTTACACCAGTTTGATAAATGACCCCCTATATGTGTATCATCGTGATATTGCTGGCTGTTACCTGATTTTTTTTCTGTCCAAATTGAAAAAAGCATGGGTAAGATGTACATGTGGTAAGTACCGTATTTTTCGATTTATAAGACGCACTCCCCCCCCCAAAATGTCTGTGCGTCTTATAAAACGAATACTAGTGAGCACTTCCATTATGGAAGCGCTCACTAGTATGTATTAGGAGCGGGCAGCGAAGCGCCGCAAGCGCAGGTAAAACTTACCCTCCCTGGTCTGCGCCACGGCTCCTCTTCAGCTGTCGCGCTACCATCTTCCCAGCCTGCGCTGCACTGTCCTGACCCCGTACAACATCAGAACGTAGTGCGTGCACTATGACCTGATGCTGCACGTAGTCATTTGATTTTTTATTTTAGTCTGATCTGAGGTCTGATGGGCTATTCTGAGATCTGGGGGTACTGATGGGCTAATCTGAGGTCTGGGAGTACTGATGGGCTAATCTGAGGTCTGGGAGTACTGATGGGCTAATCTGAGGTCGGGGGTACTGATGGGCTAATCTGAGGTTTGATGGGGTTCTCATGGGCTAATCTGAGACCTGATGGGCTAATCTGAGGTCCGATAAGGGTCTGATGGGCTAATCTGAGGTCTTATAAGGCTCTGAGTGGGCTGATAAGACGTCTGAGGAAAAATATTTGTTTCTTATTTTCCTACTCTAAAATCTGGGGGGGGGGGGGGTCTTATCCTCTGGTGCGTCTTATAAAGTGAAAAATACGGTAACTACCTGAGCATATCTGTTAAAAACCAAAGTAGTCCCAGAAAGCCTATTTAATGGTTACATTTTTTCACTATTGTGTAATACTTGATGTATATAATTGTGATATATGCAATATTTTGCTATCTGATCCCTTCTACTGGGAATATTTGCTATTTAAATAGTTTTTTTCTGTCTTCACCATGTGTTAACAGTATGGTCTGCAGTTTCTATAGAATGTTATACTCACACGAGGCCCTGAAAAGGTACCACTGACCCATAGGAGACCAGTGCAGAGATTTTCCAGGTTTTTAACAGATCTGCTCATGTAGTTGCTTACCTCATGTACATTTTCCCAATGTTTTCTTTTCACTTTAGACTCTCCTGACCTATTTTCACCATCTAAACCAATCACTACGGTATGTTTCCATCCTGTTTGTAGCACTTCCTGTTGCTGTATCCAACCAAACCCATGATGCACTTCTCTTTTTTCTGCCTTAGCTCCTGCACCATCTCTAACACCCAACTAGTTTATAGTTCCTCCTACCCACCAGTAAAAGAAATACATTACAAAATTATAGGTACCTTCATACATAATTATTTTAAAGGATGTTAACGCAAACTGGAAACCCCCTTTAAATTACTTCTCAGATAATCTGTGTATAATGAGATTGATTACTAAAGCTATATCTTTTCCATTATTGTTACATATATTTTCAGAACTGGTAAGGAAGTGTTACAGGAAAGGTTTGTTTTCTGTCTTCTTATTTTTATAGTTAAAATACTGACCCGGATTTACTAATCCGTGCCAAAATCTGTCTAGAAAGTGGAGCAATTTTGTGCACCTTGGGGGAGATTTATCAAACTAGTGTAATGTAGAACTGGCTTAGTTGCCCATAGCAACCAATCAGAATCTACCTTTCATTTTCCAAAAGGAGCTGTCAAAAATGAAAGGTGAAATCTGATTGGTTGCTATGGGCAACTAAGCCAGTTTTACTTTACAACAGTTGGATAAATCCTCCCCCCCCCCTAGTGTTTTTGCACTTTTTTCCATCATGCTCGACAAGGGAAAGTGGAGGGCCCAAAATGCTTCATTTTATTCCAAAACTGTGCCTCAATTCTGGAGTTAAAATGTGGCTCAAAGTAAGGGCTCATGCACACAAAGGTATTTTTCTTCCATTTACATTCCGTTTTTTTAACAGGTCCATATGCGGAGCGATTCCTTTCAATGGGTCCACAAAAAAATGGAAGTTGCTCCGTGTGCATTCCATGTCCGTATGTCCGCTCCACAAAAAAAATAACATGTCCTATTATTGTCCACATTACGGACAAGGATAGTACTGTTCTATTAGGGGCCAGCAGACCAAGGGACTGCAAAATACATACGGTCATGTGCATGAGCCCTAACCCAACCATTATATGGTATAAGAAAGAAAAGTGTCTAACCTGCACCAGATTTCTCATCCAGCCCGAGCCACTGTGATAAATCTGGTGCAAGTCTAGACAACCTGTTTTTGCCATCATTAGGTTTAGAAAATAGGGACCTGTATTCAAAATCTGTGTTAGAGGCTTTGGAGCATCTATAGAACCTGGCAATCTCCAAGTCAGTGGTACCTCTTGTCTGCTGAACCGAGCCTCATTTGCTCTATGAGAGGAATATTTAAAAGGCAACCTCTCTAAAAAAAAACTCTCAGGCTATGAGCTGAGCGCTGCGATTGGCCAGCTCTACAGCATGGGAGAAGGAGACACCGGCAGGCTCAACTGGGTGGAGCCGAACATAGGAAGATACCGGAGGCTATACCTGGAGAACGGAGCGGCGCCCAGGTATAACAGTAAGTGCAGGGAGATCCCTGGGCGCCGCTCTTCATGTCTGTATACTTAGTTTAGATTTTCTATTCTAGTGAAAAGTCCTCTTTAACCACCTCAGCCCCCAGTGCTTAAACACCCTGAAAGACCAGGCCACTTTTTACACTTCTGACCTACACTACTTTCACCGTTTATTGCTCGGTCATGCAACTTACCACCCAAATGAATTTTACCTCCTTTTCTTCTCACTAATAGAGCTTTCATTTGGTGGTATTTCATTGCTGCTGACATTTTTACTTTTTTGTTATTAATCGAAATTTAACGATTTTTTTTGCAAAAAAATGACATTTTTCACTTTCAGTTGTAAAATTTTGCAAAAAAAACGAGATCTATATATAAATTTTGCTCTAAATTTATTGTTCTACATTTCTTTGATAAAAAAAAAATGTTTGGGTAAAAAAAAAATGGTTTGGGTAAAAGTTATAGCGTTTACAAACTATGGTACAAAAATGTGAATTTCCGCTTTTTGAAGCAGCTCTGACTTTCTGAGCACCTGTCATGTTTCCTGAGGTTCTACAATGGCCAGACAGTACAAACACCCCACAAATGACCCCATTTCGGAAAGTAGACACCCTAAGGTATTCGCTGATGGGCATAGTGAGTTCATAGAACTTTTTATTTTTTGTCACAAGTTAGCGGAAAATGATGATTTTTATTTATTTTATTTTTTTCTTACAAAGTCTCATATTCCACTAACTTGTGACAAAAAATAAAAACTTCCATGAACTCACTATGCCCATCAGCGAATACCTTGGGGTGTCTTCTTTCCAAAATGGGGTCACTTGTGGGGTAGTTATACTGCCCTGGCATTCTAGGGGCCCAAATGTGTGGTAAGGAGTTTGAAATCAAATTCTGTAAAAAATGGCTGGTGAAATCCGAAAGGTGCTCTTTGGAATGTGGGCCCCTTTGCCCACCTAGGCTGCAAAAAAGTGCCACACATGTGGTATCTCCGTATTCAGGAGAAGTTGGGGAATGTGTTTTGGGGTGTCATTTTACATATACCCATGCTGGGTGAGAGAAATATCTTGGCAAAAGACAACTTTGTATAAAAAAAATGGGAAAAGTTGTCTTTTGCCAAGATATTTCTCTCACCCAGCATAGGTATATGTAAAATGACACCCCAAAACACATTCCCCAACTTCTCCTGATTATGGAGATACCAGATGTGTGACACTTTTTTGCAGCCTAGGTGGGCAAAGGGGCCCATATTCCAAAGAGCACCTTTCGGATTTCACTGGTCATTTTTTACAGAATTTGATTTCAAACTCCTTACCACACATTTGGGCCCCTAGAATGCCAGGGCAGTATAACTACCCCACAAGTGACCCCATTTTGGAAAGAAGACACCCCAAGGTATTCGCTGATGGGCATAGTGAGTTCATGGAAGTTTTTTATTTTTTGTCACAAGTTAGTGGAATATGAGACTTTGTAAGAAAAAAATAAAAATAAAAAATCATCATTTTCCGCTAACTTGTGACAAAAAATAAAAAATTCTAGGAACTCGCCATGCCCCTCACGGAATACCTTGGGGTGTCTTCTTTCCAAAATCGGGTCACTTGTGGGGTAGTTATACTGCCCTGGCATTTTAGGGGCCCAAATGTGTGGTAAGGAGTTTGAAATCAAATTCTGTAAAAAATGGCCGGTGAAATCCGAAAGGTGCTCTTTGGAATGTGGGCCCCTTTGCCCACCTAGGCTGCAAAAAAGTGTCACACATGTGGTATCTCTGTATTCAGGAGAAGTTGGGGAATGTGTTTTGGGGTGTCATTTTACATATACCCATGCTGGGTGAGAGAAATATCTTGGCAAAAGACAACTTTTCCCATTTTTTTATACAAAGTTGGCATTTGACCAAGATATTTATCTCACCCAGCATGGGTATATGTAAAATGACACCCCAAAACACATTCCCCAACTTCTCCTGAGTACGGCGGTACCACATGTGTGACATTTTTTTGCAGCCTAGATGCGCAAAGGTGCCCACATTCCTTTTATGAGGGCATTTTTAGACATTCGGATACCAGACTTCTTCTCACGCTTTGGGGCCCCTAAAATGCCAGGGCAGTATAAATACCCCACATGTGACCCCATTTTGGAAAGAAGACACCCCAAGGTATTCAATAAGGGGCATGGCGAGTTCATAGAAAAAAAAAATTTTGGGCACAAGTTAGCGGAAATTGATATTTTTTATTTTTTTCTCACAAAGTCTCCCTTTCCGCTAACTTGGGACAAAAATTTCAATCTTTCATGGACTCAATATGCCCCTCACGGAATACCTTGGGGTGTCTTCTTTCCGAAATGGGGTCACATGTGGGGTATTTATACTGCCCTGGCATTCTAGGGGCCCTAAAGCGTGAGAAGAAGTCTGGAATATAAATGTCTAAAAAATTTTACGCATTTGGATTCCGTGAGGGGTATGGTTCATATGGTTCATGTGAGATTTTATTTTTTGACACAAGTTAGTGGAATATGAGACTTTGTAAGAAAAAAAATAATAATTTCCGCTAACTTGGGCCAAAAAAATGTCTGAATGGAGCCTTACAGGGGGGTGATCAATGACAGGGGGGTGATCAGGGAGTCTATATGGGGTGATCACCCCCCTGTCATTGATCACCCCCCTATAAGGCTCCATTCCGTATGTGTTTTGCGGATCCGATCCATGTATCAGTGGATCCGTAAAAATCATACGGACATCTGAATGCAGCCTGACAGGGGGGTGATCAATGACAGGGGGGTGATCAATGACAGGGGGGTGATCAGGGAGTCTATATGGGGTGATCACCCCCCTGTAAGGCTCCATTCAGATGTCCGTATGTGTTTTGCGGATCCGATCCATGTATCAGTGGATCCGTAAAAATCATACGGACATCTGAATGCAGCCTGACAGGGGGTGATCAATGACAGGGGGGTGATCAATGACAGGGGGGTGATCAGGGAGTCTATATGGGGTGATCACCCCCCTGTCATTGATCACCCCCCTATAAGGCTCCATTCAGATGTCCGTATGTGTTTTGCGGATCCGATCCATGTATCAGTGGATCCGTAAAAATCATACGGACATCTGAATGCAGCCTGACAGGGGGGTGATCAATGACAGGGGGGGGATCAATGACAGGGGGGTGATCAGGGAGTCTATATGGGGTGATCACCCCCCTGTAAGGCTCCATTCAGATGTCCGTATGTGTTTTGCGGATCCGATCCATGTATCAGTGGATCCGTAAAAATCATACGGACATCTGAATGCAGCCTTACAGGGGGGTGATCAATGACAGGGGGGTGATCAGGGAGTCTATATGGGCTGATCACCTCCGTCATTGATCACTCCTCTGTAAGGCTCCATTCAGACGTCCGTATGTGTTTTGCGGATCTGATCCATCTATCAGTGGATCCGTAAAATTTATACGGACGTCTGAATGCAGCCTTACAGGGGGGTGGTCAATGACAGGGGGGTGATCAATGACAGGGGGGTGATCAGGGAGTATATATATGGGGTGATCACCACAGTCATTGATCACTCCCCTGTAGGCTCCATTCAGACGTCCGTATGTGTTTTGCGGATCCGATCCATCTATCAGTGGATCCGTAAAATTCATACGAACCTCTGAATGGAGCCTTACAGGGGGTTATCAATGACAGGGGGGTGATCAATGACAGGGGGGTGATCAGGGAGTCTATATGGGGTGATCTGGGGTGATATGGGGTGAATAAGGGGTTAATAAGTGACGGGGGGGTGTAGTGTAGTGTAGTGGTGGTTGGTGCTACTTTACTGAGCTACCTGTGTCCTCTGGTGGTCGATCCAAACAAAGGGGACCACCAGAGGACCAGGTAGCAGGTATATTAGACGCTGTTATCATAACAGCGTCTAATATACCTGTTAGGGGTTAAAAAAATCACATCTCCAGCCTGCCAGCGAACGATCGCCGCTGGCAGGCTGGAGATCCACTCTTACCTTCCGTTCCTGTGAGCGCGCGCGCCTGTGTGCGCGCGTTCACAGGAAATCTCGCGTCTCGCGAGATGACGCACGGATGCGTCCAGGAGGAATGAATCAACCACCTTCCGGACGCATCCGTGCGTTAGGCGGTCGGGAGGTGGTTAAATAAGTGTTTATGAACTCTTAGTAGTTTAGAGATAAGGTTTATTAGATTACTGGCACAAAGGGAAAGTACCAGTCACACAGTTAGAAAAACAGTTAACTCTTTGTGACAGAATGGCTCAATATTTTTAATAAACGCCAATTGAAAATATGATTTTTAGCCAAAAATTGCCTCCGAAGGTGTACATACCCTTTAAATTCATTTTTTCTTGAGTCTTTGGTGGGGTACATTATGCCACATACATTTGTCTCATTCTTAAAAGGGTTGTATCATCTTGGACATTGGGGGCATATTGCTAGGAAGTTCCCCCCAATGACTGATAGTTGCCCACCTATCCTTAAAAAGGAGCCAGCAAAGTGCAGGAGGACACACCACGCATCAGCAGCCGCCCTACATTAATTTCTATGGGACTGCCAAAAAAAGCTGAGCTGTGTGCTTGGCTATTTTCAGAAGGCCCATTGAAAAGAAAGGGAAGAGCCCTGCGCAAGCGTGGCCACCACTTCTATGGGTCTTACAGACATAGCCAAGCACTCTGCGGCTTTTTTCGGCAGTCCCATAGAAATGAATGGAGGGCGGCTGCGCATGCGTGGTGCACCCTCATGCACTTTGTTGGCTCCTTTCTAAGGATAGATGTGCACCTATCAGACATTTGGGGCATATCCTAGCAATATGCTCCCATTGTCCAAGATGATACAGCCCCTTTAAACCGTTTTGTCTAGAAAATCTACTCCACTTTTCCTACTCCACCCTCCTACTGGGGTGAGATTGTGACTTTTTTTTGCAAATTTTTAAAAAGGTCTCAGTGATAAATCTGGACCGAAGCTCATTAACATGGGCTTTTTAATTATGGGCAGCACGGTGGCTTAGTGGTTAGCACTGGTGCCTTGCAGTGCTGGGGTCCTCGGTTTGAATCTGACCAAGGGCAACATCCGCATAGAATTTGTATGTTCTCCCTGTGTTTGGTGTTTGCGTGGGTTTCCTCCCACACTCCAAAGACATACTGATAGGGACCTTAGAATGTGAGCCCCATTGGGGACAGTTGGATGCTAATGTCTGTAAAGCGCTGCGGAATATAGTAGCACTATATAAGTGCATTAAATAAATTAAGAGGTGCAAAAAGCCTCAAAATGTTTGTGCAAATGAGCCCCGAAAAGTCACAAAAAAGCCCATTTTGGAACTTCATGAAAACAGAATTCATGAGTAAAGGCATGATAAATCAGGGCCTATATGTTTTTTTACATGAACAATAAGCAGCATACACCTAAAACTAATAAGCCCTTTGCATATTTGCAATACAGTCTACTGCAGATTTGACAAAAAGACAATGGTTTAAAAATCAATGAAGTGCTACGTAGCTTGTCAATGGTGGCAAATGTAGGCTTAAGCTATTAATCCGACACAAAATCAGTATAAATATAGGATTTTAGTACTGAAAACAATGTTGAAGAAAAAAAATAATAATAATGTGCTTACCATCGGCGCCGTTGGCCCACACCGAAGTCCTGAATGAACACTGACGGTCTTATCTGTTACGTTTATCTGAGTTCTACAATGCAGGCTAGGCTAGAATTAAGCAGAAAGTAGGAAGTATTAAGGAAGTAGCAGTTATTATGAAAAAGATTATTATAACTTTATTTCTACAGTGCCAGGAGTATATTTGAGAAAGATACACCATTCCCATCATTTAAGAAAACTGGCAGATGATGGGAAAGTGGTATCCAACAGTTTCCTTATTCTAGCTTGCAGACAAAGAGAAAATTACAAAATATCATATTTTAAATGATGTCTGCAAAAAATATAGTTAAAGGGAACCTGTCACCATGAAAATACAAAGTAATCTGCAGGCAGCAGGTTATAGAGCAGGAGGAGTGAAACAGACTGATATATAGTATAGTTTTATGGGAAAAGATTCATTAAAACCTGTATTTTATTCATTTAAAGGGGTTGTCCACTTTTTACTATTTATCGGATCGGCAGGGGTCCAACTCCTGGCACCCCCGCCAATCAGCTGTTTGAAGAGAAGACAGTGCTCATATGAGCACTGCCTCCTCTTTAAACAGCTGATCATCAGGACTGACGGGAGTTGGACCCCACCCCCCCCCGATCTGATATTGATGGGCATCAATAGTAAAAAGCGGACAACCCCTTTAAATTAAATTATAACATGGTTATAAGGGAAAATAATAGCATTCTTAATACAGAATGCATAGTACAATAGGGCTGGAAGGGTTAAATTTTTTTTTTTAAAAATTAAACTCACCTCATTCACTTGTTTGCGCAGCTCGACTTCTCTTCTGTTTTCTTCTTTGATGACCTGGGAGGACAAGGACCTTTGGTGACGTCACTGCGCTCATCACATGGTCCATCACCATGGTGATGGATCATGTGATGGACCATCTGATGAGCGCAGTGACGTCACCAAAGGTCCTTTTCCTCCCAGGTCATCAAAGAAGAAGACAGAAGAGAAGTCGAGCTGCGCGAACAAGTGAATGAGGTGAGTTTAATTATTTATTTATTTTTTTTAACCCCTCCAGCCCTATTGTACTATGCATTCTGTATTCAGAATGCTATTATTTTCCTTTATAACGATGTTATAAGGGAAAATAATAATGATCGGGTCCCCATCCCGATCATCTCCTAGCAACCATGCGTGAAAATCGCACCGCATCCGCACTTGCTTGCGGATGCTTGCGATTTCCATGCAGCCCCATTCATTTCTATGGGGCCTGCATTGCGTGAAAAACGCACAATATAGAGCTTGCTGCGATTTTCACACAACATACAAGTGATGCGTGAAAATCACCGCTCATGTGCACAGCTCCAAAGAAATGAATGGGTCCGGATTCAGTGCGGGTGCAATGCGTTCAACTCACGCACTGCACCCGCGCAGAAAACACGCCCGTGTGAAAGAGGCCTAAAACAGGCTTTGAAAATGGTGAATGAGACCGGTCTGCCGGTCCGTCCTCTTCCCCGCACACATCATGCCCTGACACGAGCGGGGCGAAGTCGCAGATTGCGGTGCAAAGGACCAACCTCATGCCCACTTTTATAGACCCGACACGAGCGGGGCGAAATTTAGGCATATTTCTGTTTAATAAATTACCTCCTTTGTCTCTTTATTCCATGTCCAGGAAAAGCACTTTTATTCTGCTGAAAAGCAGCTCCCAAATGCCAGCTGGGTGGACTTTGCTTTTGGCACCTGGGAGGTGTTTTTCAGCAGAATAAATGTGCTTTTCCTGGACATGGAGTAAAGATCCAAATACACACAGCTATGTCTGGAATGGGTTTGCAATAGTGTTGAGCGAACTTGTGTTTTCAGTTCGGCGTCTAAAGTTGGGGTTCGGGTTATCGAACAATCGCGTTATGGATTCCGCTACCACGGACCATAACGGAATTTGGAATCCATAACGCGATTCTTCGATAACCCGAACTTTAGACGCCGAACTTAAAACACAAGTTCGCTCAACACTAGTTTGCAATCTTCTGTGGGGCAGTGCTGTTAGTTATATTGGTGAAAAGATGTGACAGACTCACTTTATTACCACAAATAGAACCTTTTAAACTCAAATATTTGGCTAATCCATCACATCATCATTTTCTGCCCGTTAGTTGTAAGCCACATTTTGAAGGGTAGACGTATTCTTATGAAAGCATTTACGTATGTCAATGTATGAAAATCTGCAGGT
This sequence comes from Bufo bufo, assembly GCF_905171765.1. Lineage (NCBI taxonomy): Eukaryota > Metazoa > Chordata > Amphibia > Anura > Bufonidae > Bufo > Bufo bufo. The sequence continues at coordinate 219,253,890 of NC_053392.1, forward strand.
TCACTTACAGACGCTTGAATGTGACATTCATCTCCCAAAATGGTATAGTCAGGCTTGGAACAGTTGGTTGGTTTTATTCTAAAATTTACCTCGTATAACTCTCTATGAAAACCCTATAGTAAAGAATGGATATAGATAACTCATTATATGAATGCGTTTACAATAAATAGTTATTTCAATTACATCAATTATAGATAGGTTGACACTTGCACTCCATATGGTGCAAGGGGTAGGTGAAGAGCCACAATATCACAAGTATTATACCATGGCACTTAAATCTGATCTCATTTAGACGAGAATTTTATTATTGCATAAAATTCCAGAAAAAATCTCAGAAAAAAAATGCAGAAAATATATTAAAATAAACTTTTTCTATATTTGTTTCTACGAACCATTTTTATCTTCTCGTTTTTTTTTTTTTTATATAGACTCATATAGATGAGGAAGGTCTGTCCAGACCGAAAAGTTATATTTGTATGAGCAAAACTGGCAAGCATTATCATGTTTTTGTCTGGATTCTATGGAATTTTATGTAATAATAAAATAATAATTGTCTAAATAAGAAAAAATCTATTATAGATATACATGCAGAATAATTCTTATTTTATTATGTTTAGATTTATTTAATTTTATGCTCTTCACAGTATGGCCTTCATTTAACGTATACACCATTGGAATGGCATAGTCTACTACACTATTCCTTACCTTTCCCCCCCCCCCCCACATATCAGGTGGATGCCAAAAGGACATGCCTTTTGGTCTCCATCAGGTGAATATAACCCTATGGACCCTATGACGTTTGTACGTCAAGAGATTTTCGAGCTTACGCTCTAAATGTTATGTAATTGCAACTTTATACTCTCCTCATATAGGCTATATCATGCACTTCATAAGCATTAAGGGTTTGTATGGAGCAGACTCACACACTGGGTGTGACACTGTCAATAACAATCGTGTTATCTGTGGGATTAGATAGAGGGAGGCAGCTCCTCCTCTAGTCAGAGCCCTTGTTGCGAAATCACAGGGCTGTGAGCGATTGCTGTGACAGCCCGGGCAGCCTGTCAGAATCCCATAGTCTGCAATAGTATTCTTTTTTGTTTTTGTTTTGGCTGCTGTGTCTCACAATAAGCTAACACCTCCTCTTTAGTGTTGAGCGAACTTGTGTTTTAAGTTCGGCGTCTAAAGTTCGGGTTCGGGTTATCGAAGTATCCCGTTATGGATTCTAAATTCCGTTCTGGTCCGTGGTAGCGGAATCCATAACGGGATACTTCGATAACCTGAACTTTAAAACACAAGTTCGCTCAACACTACTCCTCTTCTGTAGCCACCACTTCTCAGCAATCATGTCCTTATAATCACAAGCAGGATTACAATTAAAGATAACAACTACAGTCAGGTCCATAAATATTGGGACAGCGGCACAATTGTAACATTTTGGGCTCTATACACCACCACAATGGATTTGAAATTGTGAGAAACCAATTGGGAGAAGCCAATTGAAATTGTGAGAAGCCAATTGTCCCATTACTTTTGGTCCCTTAACAAGTGGGAGGCACATATGCAAACAGTTGTCATTTCTACACCGTTCACGTGATTAGGATGTAAATACCCTCAAATTAAAGCTGACAGTCTGCAGTTAAAGCACATCTTGTTTGTTTCATTTCAAATCCATTGTGGTGGTGTATAGAGCCAAAAATGTTAGAATTGTGTCGATGTCCCAATATTTATGGACCTGACTGTATATGTAGACAACACGGGAACAGCCATTCACAATAGGTGGTGGTTACAGGTCACCTCCTCCCCCTCCCTTCACAATGACCTCTACACAAGATCACAAATCATGCACACAGAACCCTCTTATAAAAGTGAATGAGACATCTCAGGAATTTTAGCTTCCTATGTCTGTGTGGCTACTGTAAGGCCCCTTGCAGACGAGCGTGTCCGGATTAGGTCCGGATGCGTTGTGTCTGCGATCAGGGAAAATCGTGCGAGAAGGTACGCAATTGCAGTCAGTTTTGACTGTGATTGCGTTCCGATGTTCAGTTTTTATCGCGCGGGTGCAATGCATTTTGCACGCGCGTGATAAAAAACTGACTGTGGTACCCAGACCCAAACCTGGACTTCTTCACTGAAGTTTGGGTTAGGTGTTCTGTATATTTTATTATTTTCCCTTATAACATAGTTATATATAATGTGGCTTTAGGGGTTAAAAATTAAGAAAAAATTAACTCACCTCATCCCGTTGTTCGCGCAGCCGGCATCATCTTCTTTCTTCTTTCAGGACCCGCAAAAGGACCTTTAATGACGTAATCGTGCTCACCACGTGGTGAGTGTGGTGACGTCAGCGCAGGTCCTGCTGAATGAAGATAGAAATCTTCTATCTTCATTCAGAAGGACCTGCGCTGACGTCACCGCGCTCACCATGTGGTGAGTGCGATTACGTCATGAAAGGTCCTTTTGCAGGTCCTGAAAGAAGAAGAAAGAAGATAATGCCGGCTGCGCGAACAACAGGATGAGGTGGAACCCCTAAAGCCACATTTTAATAAGCATTCTGTATTAAGAATGCTATTATTTTCTCTTATAACCATGTTATAAGGGAAAATAATACAGTGAATTGACTTTTATAAAATTTACTTACATCATCTCCTAGCAACCATGCGTGGAAATCGCACCGCATCCGCACTTGCTTGCGGATGCTTGCGATTTTCACAGAGACCCATTCATTTCTATGGGGCCTGCGTTGCGTGAAAAGTGCAGAATATAGAACATGCTGCGATTTTCACGCAACACACAAGTGATGCGTGAAAATCAACGCTCATCTGAACAGTCCCATTGAAGTGAATGGGTCCGGATTCAGTCCGGGTGCAATGCGTTCAACTCACGCATTGCACCCGCACGGAATTCTCGCCCGTGTGAAAGGGGCCTAATTAAATCTCTAAACTGCTATTCACAGAGTAGCTAAGACAAGATGACTATCCACATAAACGCTTACATGTTAGGCTACTTTCACACTAGCATTTTTCCTGGATCTGGCAGGGTTCAGCAAAAACACTTCCGTTACTGATAATACAACCATCTGCATCCGTTATGAACGGATCCGGTTGTACTATCTGTAACATGGCCAAGACAGATCCATCATGAACTCCATTGAAAGTCAATGGAGGACGGATCCGTTTTCTATTGTGTCAGATAGTGTCAGAGAAAACGTATCTCATGACGGAAAAAAAAAACACAGCATGCTGCAGTTTGCTCTCCAGTATGAAAATGCAACCAAACGGAACGGAATGCATTTTGGAGCATTACGTTCTGTTCAGTTACGTTTTGTCCTCATTGACAATGAATGGGGACAAAACGGAAGCGTTTTTTTTCCGGTTTTGAGACCCTATGACTGATCTCAATACCGGAAGATAGAAACACTAGTGTGACAGTAGCCGGATTAAAAATGACAAAAAAAAATTAACAAGATCATAGAAGAAAACAATGTGTCAGAGTCTGTTTTTAATTAACCCTTTTAGGACCAAGCCATTTTTAGCAAATCTGACGTGTCACTTTATGTGGTAATAACTTTGAAATGCTTTTACTTATCCAGGCCATTCTGAGATTGTTTTCTCGTCACATATTGTACTTCATGACAGTGGTAAATACCAAATTTACCAAAAATGTGGAAAAATTAGCAAATTTTCTAATTTCAATTTCTCTACTATAATAATAGATAGTAATAACTAAAAAAAAATAGCTATTACTTTACATTCCCCATATGTCTATTTCATGTTTGGATAATTTTGTATATGACATTTTATTTTTTGGGACGTTAGAAGGTTTAGAAGTTTAGAAGCAATTCTTGAAATTTTTCAGTAAATTTTCAAAACCCACTTTTTAAGGATCAGTTCAGGTCTGAAGTCACTTTGTGAGGCTTACATAATAGAAACCACCCAAAAGTTACCCCATTTTAGAAACTACACCCCTCAAACTTTGTTAACCCTTTAGGTGTTCCACAAAAATTAATGGCAGATTTTCCATTTTAACCCATTTTTTCCAGTAACAAAGCAAGGTTTAACAGCCAAACAAAACTCTATATTTATTGCCCTGATTCTGTAGTTTACAGAAACACCCTATATGTGGTTGTAAACTGCTATATGGGCACACGGCAGGGCGCAAAAGGAATGGAACGCCATATGGTTTTTGGAAGACAGATTTAGGCTAAGTTCACACGAACGTGTGTGATCCGTGGCCGTATTGCGGCCCGCAAATCGCGGGCCGCAATACACGGCCACAGTTCCGTGTGCATTCCGCATCACCGATGTGGACCCATTCACTTCAATGGGTCCGCAAATCCGGAATCGCGGAACGGCTGCACGGATAGGGACCCCTCGGAAGCACTACGGAGTGCTTCCGTGGGGTTACGTCCCGTACTTCCGTTCCGCAAAAAGATAGAACCTGTCCTATCTTTTAGTGGAACGGGCGGATCGCGGACCCATTAAAGTGAATGGGTCCGCGATCCGATGCGGCTGACCTACGCCCGACGATCGTGCATTGCGGCCCGCTATTTGCGGGCCGCAGCACAGGCACGGGTCACACACGTTCGTGTGAACTCGGCCTTAGCTGGACTGGTTTTTTGATACCATGTCCCATTTGAAGCCCCCCTGATGCACCCCTAGAGTAGAAACTCCAAAAAAGTGACCCCATTTTGGAAACTACAGGATAAGGTGGCAGTTTTGCTGGTACTATTTTAGGGTACATATGATTTTTGGTTGCTCTATATTACACTTTTTGTGAGGCAAGTTAACCAAAAATTGCTCTTTTGGCACGTTTTTATTTTTTGCTATTTACAGTGTTCATCTGACAGGTTAGATCATGTGGTATTTTTATAGAGCAGGTTGTTACAGAGGCGACAATACCATAATACATAATAAAGCATTTTTGAAAAAAATTATTTTTTTTAGTGTCTCCATATTCCTAAAGCCATATTTTTTTATTTTTTTTGGGCGATTGTCTTATGCAGGGGCTTATTTTTTTTGGTATGAGATGACGGTTTGATTCATACTATTTTAGGGTGTATATGAATTTTTGATCGCTTGGTATTACACTTTTTGTGATGGAAGGTGACAAAAAAAATGGCTTTTTTGACACACCTTTTATTTTCATTTTTTACGGTGTTCATCTGAGGGGTTAGGTCATGTGATATTTTTATATAGCAGGTCGTTACGGATGTGTAAATACCTAATATGTATACTTTTTTCAATTTACGTAAGTTTTACACAATTATATAATTTTTTAAACTAAAAAATATAATGTTTTAGTGTCTCCATAGTCTGAGAGCCATATTTATTTTTATTTTTTGGGCAATGGAGGTAGGGTGTCATTTTTGCGGGATGAGATGGCGGTTTGATTGCCACTTTTTTGGGGTGCATATGACTTTTTGATCGCTTGCTATTACACTTTTTGTGATGTAAGGTAACAAAAAATTGCTTTTTTACACCGTTTTTATTTAAAAAAATTTACGGTGTTCACCCGAGGGGTTAGGTCATGTGGTATATATTTTTTTAAACTCTCTTTATTAAGGCAATGAAACAAAGAAAGCATATAATACAATACCGTACATATATAAGTCATAGTGTCAATAAAGTACTGTAAATAATGCCTTATAGAATAACATGTCATTTACATATCATTTTACTTTTTATTTCAGAATCATCCCCTTCCCCCATTCTTTTCCTCCACCCTAACCCAACCGGTATCCCTTATCCCTATGCTCCAGATTGCCAGACCAGAGATGACTCTATCTAAGAATGTCGTGTTCCGTAAAGAATGTTCAGACTTCCAATTTTCCTAGGCTCCCTCTCATTTGGGCTTCCAAATACCATTTGGTTTGTACCAAGGGGAAAATTAATTTGCTTATCTCTGCCTCTGACAGAACAGCTTCAATAAATTTCCTCAATTTTTTTATGAATTTGTGTGTTGTCTTGTCTTTATTCTTTTCTACTTCTAGTCTTTCCATATATACCACGTTATATACCGTTTTATTAAACCCGTGACTTCTTCCCAGGTTGGGACTGATGGCAGTAACCAATGTCTCAATATGCATTTTTTGACTGCCATAAGTGCCACATGGACACCTCCCTCTGCTATTGTCGCTCCGGTAATGTCATATTGATTTCTTGGAATATATTAGAATATATATTGTTGTGGAACGAAAAGAATTCTTATATTCCATATTTTTTGTATATTATGTATCGTTTGTTCCCATAATGATTTCAGACTCGGACAAGCCCATAGACCATGCAAAAGACCTGGCTTTGGGAGAGTGCATTTAGGGCATTGTCTTAGGTAATGAGCAGGCGCGTCTTTATAGGAAAGATCAAATGCATATGTGGCCTTGTGCATAAGTCTTAACTGTGTTTCCCGCCATTGTTCACTACTAACTGCTATATGTTCCAGGCCTTCCCTCATCTTTCGGGCTAGATCATCGTCTTTAAATTCTTTTTCCCATTTTACAAACTCTCCTGTGACTAGACTTATGGAGGATATATTTTGAATCCTGTGGTACAAGTTAGATAAAGATGACATCTACTTGTCTCTACCCACTAAGACTTCAAACCATGTTAGCCTGTCTGGGTCTCCCAGTGTTGCCAACTGTTTCTTACAATCTGATTTTATCTGTTGAAAAGGTAGGTAGTGTGAGGTCGTCAATTGATATTTAGTTCTGAAATCCTCCCAACTTAGTTCTGAAATCCTCCCAACAGTCTTTGGCCTGGGGTGTCTAACAAATCTTGTAATCTATTAATCCCTTTCCTCTTCTATTCCTTATACATTTTATTTTGTCTCCCCTGAGGATAAGCTGGTAAAGTCCATAGCGGCATTTTTGGCGATAAGTATATTGGGAGTCTAAATAATTTTCTTGTTGCCTTCCAGGCCATAATCGTATCTCTAAGAAGCATAGATCCTTTGATTTGGGGAGGTATATCTTTCAGTCTAGTATGTAACAAAGACGTTAGTTCCCAGGGCTGTGTCAATTCTTGTTCTACCCTACCTGCCGAAAAGTACGAAGTGCCCCATATCCAGTCCTTGATATGTCTTAATAAAGCTGCTAAATTACACAATCGTATGTCTGGCAACTGTAACCCCCCTTCCCATTTTAGCATACATAGTTTTTTATTACGCTATGCGGGGTCTCTTTTTTTTCCAAAGGAATGAGGCAAATGCTTTTTGAATGCGCATAATATCTATATGTTTCAGTAACAGAGGGATTGTTTGTAGGGGATATAACAATCTAGAAAAGCTTACCATTTTCAAAAGATGGGCTCTCTCACATAAAGATTGTGGCAAATCCTTCCATTTCTCGAGTTCAGATTCAATTTTGCGTATCAATGGGGGATAATTTAAGGCATAAAGCGATGATGGGGTTCTACCTATCTTAATCCCCAGATATGTCATATATTCCTTTCGTGCTTCTATCTCTGCCATGAAGTGTCATTTTGACTTTGGGATCGCAAAAATAGTAACTGACTTTTTTTCACATTTACTTTCGTATAATACTTAAAGGTGTCTAGAATTAGAATTGGTTTCAGATGTATTTCCGGGGTCTTAACGTACATCAATAAGTCATCCGCGAAACATGTTAGTTTTAACTCTGTCTTGCCTACTGTTATCTCCTCATATAGGTCCGATTGTATGAATAATTGTACAAATGGTTACAGTGCCATGTCGAAAAGTAAAGGGGACAGCGGGCACCCTTGCCTAGTTCCCTTTTTTAGTTTTATGATATTTGATAAATGTCCTGGTATATATACTCTGGCTTGTGGAGTTTCATAGAGTGCCTGTAAATAAGAGTGATAAGGCCCTTTCAATCCTACTGTATCCAACACCTTGCCAAGCCACTCCCAGTTGACATTGTCAAATGCCTTTTTGGCATCAATTGCTAGGAGTGCTGGATTAGTCGTCTTATCCATCCCGTGTTGGCAATCTTGAGCCAGTAACACCTTCCTAATATTGGTAACTGCTGATCTTCCTTTTATGAATCCTACCTGGTGAGACCCTATCAAATCTGGTAGGAAATTGGCCAATCTATTTGCCAATATTTTAGACATCAGTTTTATGTCTTGATTAATGAGCGAGATGGGTCGAAAAGACTCGGGACATGTTAAATCTTTACCCTGTTTCGGCAGAACTTTGATGTAAGCCATATTACCTGATGGTTGTAGCCTTCCCCCATGCAAAATAGATTTGTATAAGGACGTAAGCGGAGATGCCAATTCCTCTCCTAATGTCTTATAGAATTCCGCCGGATACCCATCAGGACCCGGGGCTTTCCCATTTTGCAGAGTTTTTATTGTAGATTTTAACTCTTCCACCGAGATGTCAGCATTAAGGACATTTAGTGAATCCTGTGACAGCTGTTGGAGTTTGACCCTTTGCCTCAGTTCTCTTGCTCTGGTTCTATCAAAAGGATCCTGTGTGTATAAATCCGCAAAATAATTACCTAGTATTTCTATAACTTTTTTCGGGTGGGTTTGTAATGTTCCAGAATCGTCTTTCAATGGGTAGAGTTGTGATTGTCTAGTGTAAGGACGTGTTAGATGTGCCAGCATCTTGCCCGCTTTATTTCCATATTTAAATAATTCTGCCTGTTTGCGGTTTGCCGTCCACTTGGCTTTGCCCTCCTGATAATAATCAAAGGTGTGTTTAGCGGTCACCCATTTTACTTTAAATGACTTTGATGTTTAATTTATGTAATTGGTATAGGCTTCACGTACTGATTTTACTACCTTGTCATATTTGTCATTTACTTCCTTTTTTTCCCCAATCGTGTAGGCTATAATGCGTCCCCTTATAACTACCTTTGCCGTTTCCCATAATAATTCAGGGTTTTGCATATGTTCTACATTATCCTGAGAATATTCCCACCACCATCCCCTCAGTTTATCAGAAAAATCCTCATCCAGCAAAAGGTGAGTTGGTAATCTCCAAATGAAATCCGTACCCCTTGGAATAGTATCAGCGATATCCACCCATACTGGGGCATGATCAGAAATAACTAAATCTGTAATGGCCGATCTCTGGGCTTTCAGGATTAAGTCTGAGGACATAAGTAAATAGTCTAATCTTGACCAGGATCTCTGCGCATATGAGTAGTGTGTGTATTCTCTCTCTATTGCATGATGTTGCCTCCAAACATCTGTCAGATTGGTCGCGGACAAAAAGGGGGATAATGTGCGATTGCCTTGTGGATTATACTGGGATTTTGTTCCCTGCTGGCGTCTATCTTCTAAAGTGTTATGTACTCTATTAAAATCTCCCGCTACAACCATTGGAGATGTTCCGTCTTGTATTATTGAGGATTCCAGCTTTTGAAAGAACCCTCTCTGGGACGTGTTGGGCGAGTATAAATTATATATAACAATTGGACCTACTGGTGAGTCTAGCTCTACCTTCAGCAATCTTCCCTCTTCGCCCGGTGTCACTGACTTCAAGGTGTATTTCAAGCTTTTATGCAAGAGAATAATCACTCCTGCCTTTCTCCCCTTTGAAGGAGATCCCAATACTCGTCCCACCCATAATTTCTGGAGCCTCCAGAAATCGCCCTCTTCTAAATGTGTTTCCTGTAACAGGGCCACATCTGCTCCTAATTTGCTAAGGTGTCTCAGTACCATTAGACGTTTGTGCTGTGAACGCAGGCCTTTTACATTCCAGGTGATAACCTTCATGTTATGTCTAGAAAATTTGAGGTTATAAAGATCACATCCCTACTAGTAGATCTCTTATCCCAGGTTAGCAGCTCATCTAAAGCCCAATCAATTTGGAGCATTAACGTAACTTCCCCAGTGATCATCACCAACAATAATACATTCATTATTGACTTCTCTTTTTTCATACATTCCTGGTGGCAGTTGTTGTCCCCTGCCCACCCAGGACATCCTTCTTTCATTTCCAAACTTGTTAAAGCGGCCCCAGATCCCCTCAGCCCTATATAACCAGGCCCGCTGCTATAATAAGGCAGACCAAGTGGCTGCCTTAGGGCATAGAGACAAGGGGGGCGGAAAAATGAAACTTTTTTTTTAAAATAAATCATTTGCGTCGCCGGCCGTCCGGCCTCTATGAACAGTTACGCCGTCCCACCACCCCTGGCCCCGCCTCCACCCATCCCGGTGCTGCTTTCTTGCTGTGATCTCAAACCGGGTCTCGCGGGATCATGCGACGCACGCCGGAAGACGGGATTGTGGGAGGCTGTGAGCGAGAGCAAGACGGCGGGGGCGGAGCAGTCTCACTCTCAGAGCGAGGTAGGTATTTTTTTTTTAGATGTGCACACCGCTGCCTGGCTTCATAACTCACACAGGGGAGCACCGCAGCTAGCATGGCACCATATGGCAGGCACCAGCAAATACTTCACAGGGGCCCGGCATCGGGGGAAAAATATATGGCACTGGCAATAAGTAAACTAAGCAAAAAATGAAAAAAATGTAATAGATACAGAGGGGGCAGAAATGAAATATATACACAGGGGACAAATGATTATGGAATATATACAGAGGGGGCAAAATGGATATATCCAGGGCCCCTGTATATATATCCATTTTGCCCCCTCTGTATATATTCCATTTTTCTCCCTGTATATATATCCATTTGCCCCCTCTGTATATATTCCATTTTGCCCCATTTATATATATACATTTTTTCCCCTCTGTATATATTCAATTTTGCCCCTGTATATATATCCATGGGATGCTGGTGTTAGAGGAAGTTCTGGGTGAAGGGGGCGCCAAAATGTAGATTTGCTTGTGTTGGCAAAAATCCTTGCACCGGCCCTGTATATAACCATATACATATCGCTCATCTATAAAAAATAACAACTTTCCTTTTCTGTTTTTATCCTGTTCATCTCCCCATAAGATTAAATTCTCTTATGAACATTTTTCCTTTGAACAACCTTATAACATTTTCCCGGCTATTGAGTTGCAAAGTAATAACTGTAACCCCCTCATTGCATACCCTTTCCCAGCACACATAAACCAGCTGACATATAGGTAATAACTTGCTTGAGGGTTAGCAAACTTTTGCAACACTTCCCTTCAGTACCGTCATAATAGTCCTGCAAGATTGCTCAGGTGTCTGAGGACGTAGGTGATCTGTGCGGGCCGCGTCTCTCTGTCATCCTGTCACGTAATCCTCTACCCGCAAATCCACCTCTTGTAATGTTGCTCCTATGACGTGGTGAGAGGTACTTTTCCAGGTTCAAGGCATCCATTGCTTCGTTTGGGGAGAAAAGTTTCTGTGCAGCCATCTGATTGGAATACCCTCAGTGTCGCTGGATATATTAAAGCAAATTTGATTCTTTTTTGAACCAGTGCGGAACAGACTTGTGAAAAGGTTCTTCTTCTCTTTGTGACCTCGGCTGAATAGTCGCCAAAGATAAGTATTTTGTGATCTTGTACCAGTAGCGGTTGCGAGCTCCGCCTGTATTTTGTTAATATTGCCACTTTGGCTGCATACAGTCTTGTGAAAAAATTAGGACACCCTTTGAAAGCATGTGGTTTTTTGTAACATTTTTAATAAATGGTTATTTCATCTCCGTTTCAACAATACAGAGAGATTAAAGTAATCCGACTAAACAAAGAAAACTGAAGAAAAGTCTTTTCAAGATCTTCTGTAAATGTCATTCTACAAAAATGCCTATTCTAACTGAGGAAAAAGATAGGACACCCTTGCCCCTAATAGCGAGTGTTACCTCCTTTGGCTGAAATAACTGCAGTGAGACGGTTCTTGTAGCCATCTACCAGTCTTCGACATCGGTCTGAGGAAATTTTACCCCACTCCTCAATGCAGAACTTTTTCAGCTGTGAGATGTTTCAGGGGTTTCTTGCACGTACAGGCCTTTTCAAGTCACCCCACAGCATCTCAATGGGATTCAAATCTGGACTTTGACTTGGCCATTCCAGGACTCTCCATTTCTTCTTTTTCAGCCAATCTTTGGTTGATTTACTAGTATGTTTTGGGTCATTGTCATGTTGCATGGTCCAGTTCCGCTTCAGCTTTAATTTTCTAACTGATGGTCTCACATGTTCTTCAAGCACCTTCTGATACACAGTAGAATTCATCGTGGATTCTATGATGGTGAGCTGACCAGGTCCTGCTGCAGCAAAGCAGCCCCAAACCATGACACTTCCACCTCCATGCTTCACAGTTGGTATGAGGTTCTTTTCTTGGAATGCTGTGTTTGGTTTACGCCAAACATGTCCTCTGCTGTTGTGTCCAAATAATTCAATTTTGGACTCATCTGTCCAAAGAACATTATTCCAGAAGTCCTGGTCTTTGTCAACTTTATCGCTGGCAAATGTCAGTCTGGCCTCGATGTTTCTCTTGGAAAGCAAAGGTTTCCTCCTTGCACACCTCCCATGCAAGTTAAACTTGTACAGTCTCTTTCTGATTGTAGAGGCATGTACTTCTACATCAACAGTAGCCAGAGCCTGCTGTAGTTCTCGAGATGACACTTTAGGGTTTTTGGATACCTCTTTTAGCATCTTGCGGTCTGCTCTTGGGGTGAACTTGCTGGGGCGACCAGTCCTGGGCATGTTGGCAGTTGTTTTGAAAGCCCTCCACTTGTAGACTATCTTCCGGACAGTGGAATGGCTGATTTCAAAATCTTTTGAGATCTTTTTAAATCCCTTCCCAGACTCATAGGCTGCTACAATCTTTTTTCTGAAGTCCTCTGACAGCTCTTTTGCTCTCACCATGGTGCTCACTCTCACTTCAACAGTCAGGAGCACACCAAACTAAATGTCTGAGGTTTAAATAGGGCAAGCCTCATTCAACATGCAGAGTAACGATCTACTAATTATGTGCACCTGGTGTGATATACCTGTGTGAGATCTGAGCCAATTTAAGAGGGAATACATGTGAGGGTGTCCTATCTTTTTCCTCAGTTAGAATAGCCATTTTTGTAGAATGACATTTACAGAAGATCTTGAAAAGACTTTTCTTCAGTTTTCTTTGTTTAGTTGGATTACTTTAATCTCTCTGTATTGTTGAAACGGAGATGAAATAACCATTTATTAAAAATGTTACAAAAAACCACATGCTTTCAAAGGGTGTCCTAATTTTTTCACATGACTGTAGTTGAGGTACTTAACTATAGTGGGTCTTGGTCTGCTTTTGCCCAGACCCGGATACGATACTCTCGCTGGCCCGATCCTGTGCGCCCTTTCCACTGTAAAGGACCCTTCAAGCCCTAAAGCTTGCGGCAGATCCATAGCACATATTTGTGACAGCTGATTTGGGGGAATCGACTCTGGGAGACCCACTATTCTCAGGTTACTTCTTCTGGAGCGATTCTCTAAGTCCTCTACTTTCTCTTTGAGGGCTTTATTAGTGCTCAGGGCTTCTCTAACTTGAGCGTGAGCTTTTTCCAGCTCTTCTTCCACCATATTAACCCTTTTCTCCAAATCTGCAATCTGGGTGGAGTGCTGGGAAACTTCCCTCTGGATTTGCTGAAGCGCTGCAGATACAGTGGCTTCTAGTGAGGATTTAATATCAGGTGCCAGCAGCTTAGCTACCTCGACCGCCATAGTGCGGCAAGAAATCTTCAGGTCAGACGCTGGCAATGTACTGACCTCCTCTTCTTCTGCCCCTGTGTTAGTAACCTCCTCGTGCCTCTGGGGAGGTTGCGAGGCTGATCTGGTAAGCCTCTGAGATTTCTCCTGTGCCGCAGGCATCTTGCCACGCGGCTGCCTGTTGTCTCTCTGCGAGAGCGAATGAATCATGTCAAAGGAGCCGTGCTTCTGAAGGTATTTCTCCATATGGCACCCCGTCAGCTGTAGGGGGTTATTTGTCTTTGTGATCGGCTTGTGAAGGATTTAAGGGCTGTGGGTCCCGGAGCGCTCTGTTCCTTCACCTCCTCATGTACGCACCGGAACCGGAAGTCCCGTGTGGTATTTTTAATAGAGCAGGTTGTTATGAACGCGGAAATACCTAATATGTCTACTTTATATTTTTTTACATTTAACACAATAAAAGCATTTTTGAAACAAAAATCATGTTTTTAGTATCTCCATAGTTTTTTTATATTTTTTAGGCGATTGTCTTAGGTAGGGGCTCATTTTTTGCGGGATGAGGTGATGGTTAGATTGGTACTATTTTGGGGGCATAAGCCTTTTTGATTGTTTTTTTAGCACAGTTTTTATTTTATTTTTTTGACAGTGTTCATCTGAGGGGTTAGGTCATGTGATATGTTTATAGAGCCAGTCGATACGGATGCGGCGAAACCTAATATGTCTACTTTTCTTTTTTTCCCTATTTTTTCCAATTTTTTTTTTTACTTTATTTTGGGAAAAGGACACTTATTTTTTACTTGAAACTTCAAGTTTAAAAAAACAACTTTTTTTTCCACTTTATTTTTTGTCCCACTCTGGGACTTCAACTTTTGGGGGTCTGATCCCCTTTACAATACATTACAATACTTCTGTATTGTAATGCATTGGCTGTAAGTGTATTACAGAGTGTGATACAGTTACAGCCTGCTTCCTGTGAGATCCAGGGGGCTGGATCTCACAGGCTCCCCCGGAAGGCATCAGGCTGCCTACTTTGCCATCGGGTCCCCGTCACAGCAGCGCGGGGACCCGATGGACACCCTGCACACGTCTGAAGCCCGCACATGACGTGGTCAGCGCTCAACACGGCTGTGCAGGGGTTAATGCGCCAACGCAAATAGCAGGAGTCCGGCTATCAGTGACTGCCGGTCCCCTGCCGCGGATCGGGCGGGCACAGCTCCTGCATCCGCCCGATCAGCGTGCCGTACATGTACAGCGCTGGGCGTTAAGTCACGTCCAGTTGCGCCGTACATGTAGGGCGTTGGGCGTTAAGGGGTTAAGAGGTTCTCTGGGCATTACAGTTTGCATGATTTAAAAGATCTTCCTTCCACGGGTTATCACAAAATACTAATTAACTGAAATGCCCAAAAAACGCCTTTAATAAAAACCGTAGATAATATATTCATTTTTAGGACACATAATAATCATTTTGTCATTAATAAGGTTGGCCCATCTTATACATTGGGGCATATCGATAGGATATGCCCTCAATGTCTGATAGGTGCGAGTCCCATAGGTGGGGACTTCTACAACAGGGCCCGCAAAGTGAAGGAGAGGGAACCGCGCTCCATTAATTTCTATTGGAGTTTTGAAAATACCCCAGTGGCGCACTGTGAGAGATGGATTTTATTTCTCTACATTCTGTAGTACACATTTTTGTCCACTGGATGGCAGCAAACTAGATGTATGAGCCATGTGTGCATTCTTTGTTTTAAGGTCAAGGGGGAAGGGGGGAGTTAGATTGCAGTTTTCAAATCTACCTATGAACTCAGAGTTGAAGTTGCTGAAATCACTCCTATCAGGTTAAGGAGCCAATAGTCTTTTCTTAAGGAACACCCCTTTTGTGATGCCATGTCTGGTATTTAAGTTATGTAGTTTTGAATAAAGCTCTCTTCTACCATTGCTCAGGGGGGAATGATAAGATGCTTTCATGGAACCAACTGTATGTCTGGTCTCATTATGAAAGCAGTATGGTGTACACATACTTATACTTCTAATTGATTTGGCACCACACAAAGAAGAAGGAAATCGTATGAATTGCGATGACAGCACTCTGCTATTTTTGAAAGTCTGCTATTTTCAGAAGTCCCAAGGAAATAAATGGGATGTACACCGCACAAGTGCTGCCACCCCTCGGCTATTTTAAGCAGTCTCATAGAAATGAATGAAGGATGGACGTGCGCACGTGGTCAGCTCTCCTTCTCTTTGTGGGCTCCATCTTAGAGTTATGCCCCCAATGTAGGAGATGGGCCAACCCCTTTAAAGAGGACCTTTTACCAGACCTGACATTACCATATAAATATCTGGCAGGGTAGGGAATACTGATGGCATGGGATATCGCTTACTATTTTTTCTATGCAGCATGCTACAGTTTTTGTCCGGCCGCCTCTTGGCATGTTTGCCGTGCTGCTGCCGCATCTCCTGCCCGTCCCCATTATAGCAAATGGAGGCCAATAAGATAGAGAAAGGCGCTCATAGGGTGAGTAAGTTCAGCAAATCGAATTTCTACTAAAATAAATGGTTTGCTCACCTATTACGGTTGCATCAATTGGACGCAACCGCAATGAAGGCCAAGTATAGACGAGTAACGGTTGGTGCAGCCTAGATTCGTCCGATCGCCTTGGGCAGGGGCCACCCTGCCACTCGGGTAACGGTATGAAGGAAGGGACGCTGAACTTTACGTTGAGTGTATGGACCATAGAGGGCGCACAAACACAACCGGTCGTGGGCAATGTTTCAATTTCAGTAGTATTCAATTTATTCGTAAGACAACGCGTTTCGGGGTGCTAGAGACCCCTTTATCAAGTCTAAAAATGGAGGTTAATAAAAAAGAAACATGTGGGATAAACACAAGATATGTGCTCATCTATAAAAATATATGTAACAAATATATAGTGATAAGTATGGAAATATAAATATATATAAAAAAGATTTTCTTTTTAAATAAATATATATATATAAAAACATTAATAAAATAATAAATATATACCTATGTATAGAATAATATATATATATATATATATATATATATATGTGTAAGATATTGTAATATCAGGAAAGACAATAGTATGAAATGGATGATAAAACAAGAAGTGTCCATACACTATACAGATACTTTGTAATAGTATCTCTACTGTGAGACTGTACTTTACCACGGCATAAAAATAATATTATAATATAAAAATAAGGAAAAGATGAACATATGTATTGTATATTATATATTGATACCACCAAGGCAAACCAATAGGATACAAAGACCATATACAGATATAGCTCTTTGATGCGGATGAGTGTGCATGAAGATCAACTACAACCCCCTAATGTACCATGTGCTCGTGATATAAAAAGCCAATTGATTCTAATCCATAATGTAAAGGCATGGAAACTATGAAGTTAATAACTTCAATAGGGTAAAAGAGAGGCACTATGGAGTGTAAAAGAAACTGTAGCAGATATAATGTGATATATACACTAGCAGACAGGGGGGTGTTAATGTCCTGAAAACTCCAAGTGAGCTATGATTATTGAATGAATACATGATGGGGTTAAAAAATTCAATAATCATAGCTCACATGGCTAGTGTTAGTACGGATCCGGCAGGCTGTTCCCCTGCTAACGCTAATGTGAAAGTAACCTAAGTTATTTTCTCAGTACAATGCTTATGTACGGACAGTGAAGGATCATTTCACACTATGGAAATTCTAAAAGTTTTATTGATGGCAAGAATGGTGTTGCACACATGTAGATCTAGCCTTATTGACGCTCCACTCTGGCTCATGGATGGAAGTCCAAAACAAGGGAAACCCCTATGTGGTGAAAAGGATTGTCAAAATGAGAGATGAAATTCAGTATATCAACACTTACCTTTTTAGTAGCTGGTTCAACAAAGCTGACCTTATAAAGTTCCTTGTGATCGCTGTTGAAGTTGTATTCATCCATGACTTGGGCTAATAATGTCAGTAATTCAGGATCCTCAGGCTCTACCACCACTGGGCAATTCAAACAGACCCCTGGGGATAAAAAAAAGTCACATATAATTAACATATAATAGTCCACTCAAAACATCAGGCAAAACACCTCTGTAGTCAATTTACTTGCGTCTTGTTTTCTATGACATGGGGGATTTTGATGCTATGAAAATTGTAAGCCCTCACGGGCAGGGCCCTCTTTCCTTCTGTACCAGTCTGTAACTCGTCTTGTTCATGCTTAGTGCAATTGTCTGTATTATGTATGTGCACCGCTTATCATATGTACAGCGCCATGGAATGAATGGCGCTTTAATAATAAATAATAGTATTGAAAAGACACTTTGCGGTGATTGACTCTTTCTGGGTTTGAGATATTATTTAAACTAGATATAACAATATTCATATTCCAATCTCTAGACTGAATTTAGTGGGAATGCAAAAAAAAATAAAAAATAATTCCAAAATGCTAAAGAAAAAAATTGGACCTATAAATGCAACTGTTAATATCAGCAACAAACATGAAAGTATTTTTGCCATCTTTCTGGGCTGATCACCAACATGAGTACAATTACAGTGCATTCAGAAAGTCTTCAGACTCTTTCACATTTTGTTATGTTGTGGCCTTGTGCTGAGATAAAAAAAAAAAAAGGTAAAATTTTACTCCATCCTTCTGCACTCAGTACCCCGTAATGACAAAGTGAAAGCAGAATTTTAGAAATCTTTGCTAATTTATTGAAAAGGAAAAACTAAAATCTTACATTGACATAAGTATTCATACCCTTTAGGCCTCATGCATACGGCCGTTACCGGCCGTGGCCCGTATTGCGGCCCTCAAACAGCGGGTCTGCAATGTGCGGGCACCGGCCGTGTGCTCACCGCATAACGGATGTGGATCCATTCACATGAATGGGTCTGCAATCCGGAGGTGCGTTGCGGAACGGAGGCACGGAACCACTACAGTGCTTCCGTGGAGTTTCTCTCTGTGCCTCTGCACTGCAAAAAAATAGAACTTCAAGTTGAATGAGTCTGGATCCGTCGCAGCAGCCAAATGGGTGGTGCCTGTGCATTGGGGACCGCAAATTGTGGTCCCCAATGCATGGAACGGCCGGCCAACGGCCGTGTGCAAGAGGCCTTATTCCGTACTTAATTGAAGCACCTCTGTCAGCAATTACATCCTCCAGTCTTTTTGGATATGATGCTACTCCTGGATTTAGTGATTGCCTGCCATTCTTCTTTCCAGATTCTCTAAAGCTGTCAGGTTTGATGGGACCGTCAATTTCAGGTGTCTTCAGAGATGTTAGATTGGGCTCAAGTCAGAGCTCTGGCTGCGCCACTCAAGGACATTCACAGAGTTCCTAAGCCATTCCTGTGGTGTCTTGGCTGTGTGCTTAGGTTCATTGTCTTGTTGGAAACCTTAAGGCCTTATGCACACGATCATATGTATTTTGCGGTCCGCAAAAAACCGGTCTTCAAAAAAATATGGATGACATCCGTGTGCATTCCGTATTTTGCAGAACGGAACAGCTGGCCCCTAATGGAACAGTCCTATCGTTGTTCGTAATGCGGACAATATTAGGACATGTTCTATTTTTTGCAGAACGGAAATATGGACATACGGAAACGGAATACACACGGAGTAACTTCTGTTTTTTTGTGGACACGGAAATAAAAATACGTTCGTGTGCATGAGCCCTAAGTCTGAGGTCCAGAGCACTCTGGATTAGGTTGTGATTGAAAACACCTCTGTACTTTGCTCCATTTAGCTTTCCCTCAACCCTAACTGGTCGCCCTGTCCCATGTGCTGAAAAACACCCCCACAGCATGATGCTGCCACTAATATGCTTCACTGTATGGATGGTATTGGGCAGTGCCTGGTTTTACCCAACAAACATGACACTTAGGCTAAAGCACACGAAGATAATTTTTTCCCCCCTGTCCGTACCTTTTTTTGCAGCCTGTATATGGAACCAGTAACTTCAATGGGGCTGCAAAAAAACGGAAATGAAATGTGCATTCCATGTCCGTATGTCCGCAAGACTATTCCGCCAAAAAATAGAACATGTCATATTATTGTCCGCATTACGGGCCGGCCGTTCCGTTCCGCAAAATGTGGAATACACACGGTCAGGCAACAGTTGTGTGCATGAGCCCATAAAATTGAGGCCAAAAAGTACAATGTTGGTTTCATCAGAGACTCTTGTTTCTCACAGTCTGACAATTATTTAGGTGTTTTCATGTATATTTTAATGCAGAGAGGCTTCTTCCTGCTGGCCACTCTGCCTTAGAGCCCAGATTGGATGACAGTGATGGTTGACCTTCTGGAAGTTTGTCAACCGATGTGCAGAAACATTTCAAAGATGATCAAGAGAAATGGGAGGCCGCAGATCTATATATCAAGTGTCATAATAAAGGGTCTGAATACTTATGTCCATGTGAAATTTATTTTTTTATTTAATGGATTTGCAGGCATTTCTAAAATGGTGTTTTCACTTTTTCATAAAGGGGAATTGAATGTAGACTGATGGGGGGAAAAATTTTTTTTTTTTAATTTTAGTGCAAGGCTACAACATAAAAAAAATGGCAAAAGCTACGACATGCTGCATTTGTGTGTCCTGCATTTCATATTTCCCATAGACTTTCAGTTAACATCTGGAGTTAGCGTATCTACTAAAAAATGCAACAAAAATGCAGAGAACATCACTAAAACTGCAAAAGTGTTAAAAATGACACTAAATACCCATGTGTATTTTCAGCCTTAAAAGGAAAATAAGTTTTCCAGAAATAGCTAACTTTAACCCTTTTTCGCCTCAGAGGATTTTTTGCATTTACATTTTTGACATGCTGCCTTCCCAGATTTTATTTTTCTGTTCACATACCGTAGCCGAGGGCTTATTTTTTGCTGGAAAAGTTGCAATTTCTAATGATACCCTTTAACATATTTATTTTTTCTTTTCATCACCATATTCTGACCACTATAATTTTTTTATATTTACGTCTACTGATCTACAGTATGTGAGAGCTAAATTTTTCTGGCTTATCTGTAGTTCTTATTGATATCATTTTGGAGTGTCAAATGGAGAAAAACAGAACTGGATCGCACATCCACAAGCTATGATTTGATCTAATTAACCTCGCTTCTCAGTGCAATATTCAGTGTACTGCCCCCAATACTGCATGCTTATACAAGAGGCATTAGTGTACATTTTGATCAAAAGGCATAAGCCCACTCACTGCATCAAGGTTGCCTCTTTGAGTGGGACCTACTCTAAACTTGGCGCAGCACTGCGCGGCGACCTCCAAGCCCGGCGCGGCACTGCGCGGTGACCACTGGCACCACAGCACCACACCAGCAGGAGGCGGGACCCAGCAGGCAAACAGCACCCCTGCTGCCTGGCAATGCCACCTCGGCACTGGGCCCCACTTACCTACCAGCATTGCGCCAGCTGAGATCATAGCATAGCTTGTGGATATGCGATCCAGTTCTGTTTTTCTCCATTTGATATATGTATATAGAATCTTTCTTCTTTATTCCTGGTATCAGCACTCATCCCATTTGGCACAGGTGATTTTAATCAGCAGGAGTATATGAGGGAGAATGGACCTGCCAGCTCTCAGTTGGAGTTCCTGATAGCTTAGGACATGTTGTGTTAGACAACTGTTCAGATGGTTCAGTACTGCGTGGTGGCATTTTTTCACATGGTGCGATGCTGTGTGGTGGCCATTGTTGCTGTGGTGCTGTGCTGGTGGGTAGGTGGGGCCCAGTGCCAGGCAGCAGGTGGCTGCTGGGTCCCGCCATCTGCTGGTGCGGTGCTGTGGCGCTGGTGGTGTTTATCTTGATGATATCCTGATTTTCTCTCCAGATATCAGTTTACATCGCAGACATGTCTGTACAGTGCTTTAGAACTGACTATATGCCAAATTCAAAAAATGAGTTTTTGAAAGAAGCTCCCTTCCATTTCTAGGATGTATAGTCTCTGTACAGGGTGTTCAAATGGATCCCGACAAAGTATATGCTGTACTAAACTGGCCTTGTCCATCTGGTTTATGTGCAATACAGTGATTCCTGGGTTTCACAAACTATTACAGGCAGGTCATCCCTCACTTCTCCACCTTAACCGCATCTATATCTACCCTCATCCGTAAAGAGGCTCATGCCAAGCGGTGGACTCCAGAAGCTGTAAAGCCTTTCAAGCCTTGAAACAAGCCTTTTCTTTAGCACCCATTCTTCACTGGCCCAATATCTCCAAGCAGTTCATCCTGGAAGTAGATGAATCCTCCATCGGGCAGGGGTAGTTCTTACACAGAAAAGTGTTTCTGGAAAGATGGTGATGTGTGGCTCCTCTCCCAAGTTCTCTACTTCTGAGAGGAAGTACTCTATACGAGACTGAGAATTGTTGGCTCTGTTAAGATCCTTTAATCCCACTGATCAAGAGCAAGAGCTGCAGTACATCACTGACCCTGCTTAAATTTTAACTGTGGCTCCTGTTTGACTGGAGAGCGTTCCCCCTGGAAAGTCATATGTACCTGAGTCTAAAACAAGACTGGTTTTGTCTTGGGGACATGGTTCCAAGGCAGCTGGGCATCCTGGTCAACGTAAAACTGCAAATTTAATCTCGTTATTATTGGTGGCCTTCTGTGATTGAGGATATCCAGAATTTTGTTTCTGCTTGCGCCCCCTGAGCTTATAACAAGAGCCTGAAACAAAATACTTCTGGTCTTCTTTGTCCTTTACCCATTCCTGAGGCTCCGTGGCAGCACATAGCTATGGACTTTATCACGGATTTGCCCTGATCCAGCAGATGTACAGTCATCCGGGTAGTAGTTGACCAGTTTTCTAAAATGGCTCATTTTGTCCCTATGTCCAGATTACCTTCACCCAGTCAGCTAGCTAAGAAGTTTATTGATCAGATCTTCCGGCTCCATAGATTTCCACGGCATATAGTGTCTGATAGAGGGGTCCAGTTTACTTCTAAATTCTGGAGCGCCATTTGCAAACTCATGGATTTCCCTCTGGACTGTTTTTTCAACATACCATCCACAGTTGAATGGGCAGGTTGAACAGACCAATCAGATATTAACTAATTATCTCTGTCATTTTACCAGCAAATATCTTGATGACAGGGCTGATCTGCTTTCCTGGGCAGAGTTTTCTCATAATGATCATACCAATGAGTCCACAGATAAATCCTCATTCTTCATTGTTTATGGTCATCAACTCACGATTCCTCTTCCCATCTCATCCATGTATGACATTCCAGCAGCAGTTTTTTCTATGGAGAATTTTTCCAAAGTCTGGCAGAAGACCAAGACCGCACTGGAGAGAGCCACAGTCCAGATGAAGAAGTTTGCCAATCGCAAGCGCAGATCTCCTCCAGAGTTTGCTCCAGGTGACAGAATATGGCTTCCTTCTAAGTACATCAAGTTAACGGTGCCTTCCTATATACTACCGTAGCTCCTTGATATTGTGGACCCTTCGAAGTTATAAAAAAATTGAACCCTGTAGGCTACAAGTTGTGGCTCCTTACCTCTTTGGGAATACCCAACTCCTTTCACATCTCACTTCTCAAGCTCCTGGTCTTCAACAAATACTCCAAAGGTTCCAAGTCTGCTGCTGCTGCTCAAGTTAATTCTGAACATATTTATAAGGTCAAGGACTATCTCGATATGAAGAAAATCTGACAAAAAAACTTACTTTTTGGTGGATTAGAAAGGTTTTGGTCCAGCGGAGAGATATTAAGAGCCCCCGGAAAATATTGATGCACCTTTTCTGCTAGAGAGGTTCCTGAAAATAACTGGCATAAAGAAGAGGGGTCATAAGGGGGGGTACTATTAGAATGGCGACTCATGTCCAACACTGTCCTGCTGTCCTGGGCAAGTGCAGGCATCGGTCCATTCTCCCGGTGTGTACTGGGAATAGTGCTCAGTGATCTTCTTCCAGCACTATGAGAGCTAATCCTTTCCCCCTGCCCCTGTCCAGGTGCTTGTTTAGTTGCTACTCAGCTTCCCTATTTAGCTGGGCTGTGGATCCACCTTCTTGCCTGAGCTTTGAGGTTTTCAACTTGTTAGTAACCAGTGAAGGTAATCTCGTCTGAATTCCTGTGTGCCAAACCTGGTTTGCCTTCCAATGTTGCTCCTTGCTGCCTGCTGTTGGAATTACGACCTGGATTACGCTCGTACTCAGCCTACCCTGATCTTGGAACTTTCTATTTGGAATACGCAAGTACTCAGCCTGCCCTGACTATTCAACTGTGTTCAGACTATGCTGAGACACCTTGATGCTTTGCATCGGTGTCTCTGGCTTCCGTGGCTCAGCAGCCAACTACTCCAGAATGTAGCAGCCTGGTTGGTTCCTTGTGCCGAAGTCCAGATCCCTGTACAGGGGTTAAAGGGTTAATACCAGAGAACCACCAGGACAACGTCCTTAGGTTTAGCCCAAAGCCAAAACTGGTTGGGGTACTTTCACACTTGCGTTAGAGCAGGGATGCTCAACCTGTGGCACTCCAGCTGTTGCAAAACTACAACTCCCAGCATACCCAGACAGCCTACAGCTATCATCCAACAGCAGGGCATTGTGGGAGTTGTAGTTTTACAACAGCTGGAGGGCCAAAGGTTGAGCATGCCTGCATTAGAGGATTCTGGCAGGCAGTTCCGTTGCCGGAACTGCCTGCTGGATCCGGAAATCCGTATGCAAACAGATAGCATTTGTTTCCAGATCCGGATGCGTTGGAATACCGGATCCGTCTCTCCGTTGTCATCCATAAAAACGAGGCCGGTATTTATTTTGCATGCGCAGACCAGGAAACCGGATCCATTTTTTCCGGAACACTTGGTACCAGATTCGGCATTAATACATTTAAATGGAAATTAATGCCGGATCCGGCATTCCGGGAAGTGTTCCGGAATTTTGGGCGGAGAAAATACAGTAGCATGCTGCGGTATTTTCCCTGGCCAAATACCATAATAGGGACTGAACTGAAGACATCCTGATGCATACTGAATGGAATGCTTTCCATTCAGAATGCATTAGGATAAAACGGAAGTGTTTTTTTCCGGTATTGAGCCCCTGTGACGGAAGTCAATACCGGAAAGCTTTAACGCTAGTGTGAAAGTACCCTTAGTTGGCACAGTGGGACCACACCTACTGACCGCAACAGGCTCCCCGATTGCTGAAAGAAGCGCTCTCGGGGAAAGACTAAATGTTTGCGGTAAGGTGTCTGACATTTTTAAAGTCCGCCATACATTTACAGCAGCTGTCAGGAAGGGGTTAAAGTGATGCCCGCAGCCTGCATCTGCTAAAAGATTTTCTTACCTGCTCTCTGCACCGTGGTCTAGCCAATGACTAGCTTCAGCTGTGATATGTCCACAGATGACACATCACCCCTGATGCAACGGAGCAGATGACTATGCTCAGCCAGAAATAAAGTTAGTATGCCGTGAGTATGAATTTTTCAATAGTTGCAGCAGGCTATGGGCATCACTTAATAGTTAGTTATTTCTGGAAACCCCCTTTAAGGCGGCATTAGACTGAGCATTGCTTCTCCTGCATTGACTGTTACCAGTGTCTGATTTGTTGCACTTCACAAAATAATAATAAACATTTCCATCTGAAGTCAAGGACACCAGGGCAGTGCATGGAAAGGATTCCTGGAAAAAAAAAAAGTCAGGTGTTACAGTGTGTTTACATGAAAAGATTTACAAATTATTGAATTCATGTAATGATAATCACCCACTATAAATGTACAAGTATCATTGTCATGGTTGAAAATTGGTGTTTCATACATAAAAATAACCATTATCATTTGTGGAATGGCAAAATAAGTCTACTCCAATGTTAAAATAAGTCTTCTCCTACTGAACTACATGTCAAGTACGATTACATTGATGGTGGTGTAAGTGCTGTGGTGATTCTTTGGGCTTTGATTCTTTTTGCTGGTAAAACATACTGTATTTTTCGCTTTTTTGGCAGTGCGTGGCCGAAAAATGGCTGGGCGTCTTATAAAGCAAATACTAGGGAGACCTTCCATTATGGAAGCGCTCACTAGCATACATTAGGTGCAGGCAGTACGGAGTGAAGCTTTGCGAACGCTTCCGGTACTCACCCTACCAGGTTTTACTTTCTGGGGCCGGTGCTGCGTACAGCGTCAGGACGTAATGCGCGCACTATGACCTACACTGCACGCAGTCAGGTGAGAGTGCAGCGCGGGCTGGAGAAGACTGTACAGCAGGATAGGGACCCAAAGTCCTGGTTTCTATCATGTCTTTAAATCCTCATACAGAGCTGACTTGTCAGCGCTGTACTGCCAATATAGGCAGACCACGCAGCTGCTATGGGGCCTATGGCACAGGGGGGCCCAGAGCACAAGGAAGGCCCCACCCTCTTTTCTTATGTTCTGGGCCCTGCTTACTTCCCCTATGCTCAGTCAGGGCCCCTGAGTGGGGAATTTCCCAGCTTAGGAGTCCCTGCATTGACTCTATATATGGATGTGTTCATATATGGAGTGTTATGAACCTGAAAGGGGTATTCCCAAGCATGGTCACTATGAGTCTAAATTAGACTCTATTTTTTAAATGTTTCTGTGAGGATTCAAACTCACAACCATCTACATTAAAGATAAGAACCTTAACCACTGGGCTATAGAGCTCAGGGCTAAGTCATTACTGAAAAACCTCATAGAAGTTTCTCTTGTTTCATAGAAGAGAAACTTCTATGAGGTTTCTAATACCAGAGAAACTTCTATGGGGTTTTTCAGCAATGACTTAGCATTAAGTTCTATAGCCCAGTGGTTAAGGTTCTTGCCTTTAATGTAGATTGTTGTGAGCTCAAATCCCCACAGAAACATTTTGAAAATAGAGTCTAAATAAAACTTAAAGGGAATCTGTCACCAGGATTTTGTGCATAGAGCTGAGGACATGGGCTGCTAGATGGCCGCTAGCACATCCGCAATACCCAGTCCCCCCATAGCTCTGTGTGCTTTTATTGTGTAAAATAACCGATTTCATACATATGCAAATTAACCTGAGATGAGTCCTGTCCCTGACTCATCTCACGTACAGGCCACATCTCAGGTTAATTTGCATATGTATCAAATCGGTTTTTCGACACAATAAAAGCACACAGAGCTATGGGGACTGGGTATTGCGGATGTGCTAGCGGCCATCTAGCAGCCCATGACCTCAGTTCTATACACAAAATCCCGGGGACAGGTTCCCTTTAAATACACAGGACTCACCTCATAAAAAATAATTTTTTCCTTTTCATTGCGATATTCTGACCCTCATAACTTTTTTTATAGTTATGGCTACGGAGATGTATGGGGGCTAATTTTTTATGGGACGATCTGTCATTTTTGACAATACCATTTTGGGGTGTGTATGACTTGATCACTTTTTATTCAATTTTCTTGGGAGATAAAGTTATGAAAAAAACGCAAATCAACCTTTTTTAAAAATATTTTCTGTTACACCATTCACCATATGGGCTAACTTCTTAAAATATTTTAATAGTATGGGCGTTTTCGCATGCGGCAATGCCCATAATGCTATTTCTTTATCGTAGGGATGGGCTGCACCTCAATGGGGAAGGGGCAGCTGTGTTGGGGGGAGAAGATGGCTAGAAGGTTGGAGGAGTGTTTAAACTAGGGACTGGGGGGGAGGGTAACTACGTTATAGGAGGGGAAGATAGTGCAGATGGAGACCGGGGGCAAGGTAGTGGGACTGGGGGAGGAATGGAAGGAGGGACTAGAACAGTTCAGAAGGAAAAGTGTAGGGTAAAAAATATACATAAACCTCTCAAATGTATGTATACTAATGCCAGAAGCCTGACTAATAAAACTGGGGAACTGGAATTAGTGATGTGTGAGGAGAACTATGACATAGTGGGAATAACTGAGACATGGCTGGATGATCGCTATGACTGGTCAGTACAGGGTTACAGTCTGTTTAGAAAGGATCGCCAAAACCGAAGAGGGGGAGAGGTCTGCCTTTATGTAAAGTCCTGTCTAAAGCCCACAGTCCGGGAAGATATAAGTGAGGGACATGAACATGTGGAGTCACTGTGGGTAGAAATACATGGATGCAAAAACAATAATAAATTACTAATAGGAGTTTACTATAAACCACCTAATATACCAGAGTCCACAGAAAATCTACTACTAAACGAGATGGACAAGGCGGCAAATCATAATGAGGTGGTTATTATGGGGGACTTCAACTACCCAGATATAGACTGGGAAACTGAAACTTGTATATCTCATAAAGGAAACAGGTTCTTGGGAATAACCAAAGACAATTACCTCTCCCAACTGGTTCAGGACCCGACTAGAGGGACGGCCATACTGGACTTAGTATTAACCAATAGACCTGACAGAACAACAGATGCGCAGGGTGGGGGACACCTGGGAAATAGTGACCATAAAGTAATAACCCTTTCAATTATCATTCAAAAGAGTGTTTCTTCAGGGAGGAACAAAAATACCAAACTTCAAAAAAAGCTAAATTTAGAAAAATCTATAAAAATATAAATAAATAAATAAAAAAAAAGCTAAATTTAGCCAACTAAGAGAGGCCATAGGCCTAACTAACTGGGGAAAAGTCCTCAAAAATAAAAATACAGCCACAAAATGGGATAGTTTTAAAAGCATCCTAAAATCTCATTGTGAGAGGTACATACCGTATGGGAATAAAAGGTTAAGGAACAAGAAGAAACCAATGTGGATAAATAGAAATGTAAAGAAAGCAATAAATGACAAAAAGAAAGCATTTAAATCACTAAAACAGGAGGGTAGTGAGGAAGCACTTAAAAAAATAAAATATGTGAAAAACAAAGGCGGACAAACTAGAGACCGAGAGATTAATTGCCAAATAGAGCTAACCCTAAAATGTTCTTCAATTATATAAATGGTAAAAAGTATAAATCTGAAAGGTGTCGGCCCTTTACAGAGTGATGAGGGAGAGTTGCAGAGAGCGATGAGGAGAAATAAAAGCTACTACCCTTATTTCTGATATTTAAGGACTCTATATTGACACGGAGTGTTCCACAGGATTGGCGCATAGCAAATGTGGTGCCAATATTCAAAAAGGGTCCAAAAACAGAGCCCGGAAACTATAGGCCGGTAAGTTTAATATCTGTTGTAGGTAAACTGTTTGAAGGTTTTCTAAGAGATGCTATCTTGGAGCACCTCAATGAAAATAAGCAAATAACGCCATATCAGCATGGCTTCATGAGGGATCGGTCATGTCAAACTAATTTAATCAGTTTCCATGAGGAGGTAAGTTCTAGACTTGACAGCAGCGAATCAATGGATGTCATATATCTGGACTTCTCCAAAGCATTTGACACTGTACCACATAAAAGGTTAGTATATAAAATGAGAATGCTCGGACTGGGAGAAAATGTCTGTATGTGGGTAAGTAACTGGCTCAGTAATAGAAAACAGAGGGTGGTTATTAATGGTACACACTCAGATTGGGTCACTGTCACTAGTGGAGTACCTCAGGGGTCAGTACTGGGCCCTATTCTCTTCAATATATTTATTAATGATCTTGTAGAAGGCTTGCATAGTAAAATATCAATTTTTGCAGATGACACTAAACTGTAAAGTAATTAACACTGAAGAGGACAGTATACTACTACAGAGGGATCTGGATAGATTGCAGGCTTGGGCAGATAAGTGGCAGATGAGGTTTAACACTGACAAATGTAAGGTTATGCACATGGGAAGGAATAATGCAAGTCACCCGTACATACTAAATGGTAAAACACTGGGTAACACTGACATGGAAAAGGACCTAGGAATTTTAGTGAACAGCAAACTAAGCTGTAAAAACCAGTGTCAGGCAGCTGCTGCCAAGGCCAATAAGATAATGGGTTGCATCAAAAGGGGCATAGATGCCCATGATGAGAACATAGTCCTACCACTTTACAAATCACTAGTCAGACCACACATGGAGTACTGTGTACAGTTCTGGTCTCCTGTGAACAAGGCAGACATAGCAGAGCTGGAGAGGGTCCAGAGGAGGGCAACTAAAGTAATAACTAGAATGAGGGAATTACAGTACCCTGAAAGATTATCAAAATTAGGGTTATTCACTTTAGAAAAAAGACGACTGAGGGGAGATTTAATTACTATGTATAAATATATCAGGGGTCAGTACAGAGATCTCTCCCATCTATTTATCCCCAGGACTGTGACTGTGACGAGGGGACATCCTCTGCGTCTGGAGGAAAGAAGGTTTGTACACAAACATAGAAGATGATTCTTTACGGTAAGAGCAGTGGGACTATGGAACTCTCTGCCTGAGGAGGTGGTGATGATGGTGAGTTCACTAAAAGAGTTCAAGAGGGGCCTGGATGTATTTCTGGAATGTAATAATACAGGCTATAGCTACTAGAGATACGTCATTGATCTAGGGAGTTATCTGATTGCCTGAATGGAGTCGGGAAGGATTTTTTTCCTCCCTTAAGTGTGGAAAATTGGCTTCAACCTCACAGTTGGTTTTTTTTGCCTTCCTCTGGATAAACTTTCAGGATAACAGGCCGAACTGGATGGACAAATGTCTTTTTTCGGCCTTATATACTACGTTACTATGTTAATTTTTTTTACTTTTTGTTAGGTCCCCCAAGTGGACCACAACTTACAATCATCAGATGTAAATTGCTCCATTAGTCTGTATAGGAATCACTACAGTTGCAAGAACAAGTATGTGAACCCTTTGGAATGATTTCTGCACAAATTAGTCATAAAATGTGATCTGATCTTCATCTAAGTCACAATAGACAATCACAGTCTGCTTAAACTAATAACACACAAAGAATTAAATGTTACCATGTTTTTATTGAACACACCATGTAAACATTCACAGTGCAGGTGGAAAAAGTATGTGAACCCTTGGATTTAAAAACTGGTTGAACCTCCTTTGGCAGCAATAACTTCAACCAAACGTTTCCCGTAGTTGCAGATCAGACGTGCACAACGGTCAGGAGTAATTCTTGACCATTCCTCTTAACAGAACTGTTTCAGTTCAGCAATATTCTTGGGATGTCTGGTGTGAATCGCTTTATTGAGGTCATGCCACAGCATCTCATTTGGGTTGAGGTCAGGACTCTGACTGGACCACTCCAGAAGGTGTATTTTCTTCTGTTTAAGCCATTCTGTTGTTGATTTACTTCTTTGCTTTGGATCGTTGTCCTGTTGCAACACCCATCTTCTGTTGAGCTTCAGCTGGTGGACAGATGGCCTTTAGTTCTCCTGTAAAATGTCTTGCTAAACTTGGGAATTCATTTTTCCTTCGATGATAGCAATCCGTCCAGGCCCTGATGCAGCAGAGCAGCCCCAAACCATGATACCCCCACCACCATACTTCACAGTTGGGATGAGGTTTTGATGTTGGTGTGCTGTGCCTCTTTTTCTCCACACAGAGTGTTGTGTGTTTCTTCCAAGCAACTCAACTTTGGTTTCATCTGTCCACAGAATATTTTGCCAGTACTGCTGTGGAACATCCAGGTGCTCTTGTGCAAACTGCAAACGTGCAGCATTTTATTTTTGGACAGCAGTGGCTTCCTCTGTGGTATCCTCCCATGAAATCCATTCTTGTTTTGTGTTTTACGTATCGTAGATTCGCTAACAGGGATGTTAGCATATGCCAGAGACTTTTGTAAGTCTTTAGCTGACACTCTAGGATTCTTCTTCACCTCATTGAGCAGTCTGTGCTGTGCTCTTACAGTCATCTTTACAGGACGGCCACTCCTAGGGAGAGTAGCAGCAGTGCTGAACTTTCTTCATTTATAGACAATTTGTCTTACTGTGGATTGATGAACAGCAAGGCTTTAGGAGATACTTTTATAACCCTTTCCAGCTTTATGCAAGTCAACAATTCTTAATCGTAGGTCTTCTGAGAGCTCTTTTGTGCGAGGCATCATTCACATAAGGCAATGCTTCTTGTGAAAAGCGAACCCAGAACTGGTGTGTGTTTTTTATAGGGCAGGGCAGCTGTAACCAACACCTCCAATCTCATCTCATTGATTGGACTCCAGTTGGCTGACACCTCACTCCAATTAGCTCTTGGAGATGTCATTAGTCTAGGGGTTCACATACTTTTTCCACCTGCACTGTGAATGTTTACATGGTGTGTTCAATAAAAACATGGTAACATTTAATTCTTTGTGTGTTATTAGTTTAAGCAGACTGTGATTGTCTATTGTTGTGACTTAGATGAAGATCAGATCACATTTTATGACCAATTTGTGCAGAAATCCATATCATTCCAAAGGGTTCACTAACTTTTTCTTGCGACTGTATATCACAGTTTAGTACTGCCACCTGGTGGCCTAAACTGGGATATACTAACAATGAGCCTGGAAGCCTAGTACAGGCTGTGGCTTAGTTTTAGAACAGGGTGATTTCCCTGATCTCCGCTGGGGGAAAGCGCGCCTGAAGACGAATCCCACACTTCCGTTTTTTAACACTCTCGGATGCCGTGAGGGGAACTCATTGCTGTGAGGGGAGGGGGCATGTGGCGTATTCTGGGGCCATAAGGGTGAAAAATTGTTGCATTTTTGGGGGTATAATAGGGATTGGATAACCATTTTAACCATTAAGATACTGGAGGTTTTTTCATTTTTGCATTTTCATTTTTCTTTTATATCTTCACTGAGCCATAA
Organism: Bufo bufo; assembly: GCF_905171765.1. Taxonomy (NCBI): domain Eukaryota; kingdom Metazoa; phylum Chordata; class Amphibia; order Anura; family Bufonidae; genus Bufo; species Bufo bufo. The sequence goes on from NC_053392.1 coordinate 219,286,097, forward strand.
CTTTTTAATTTTTCCGTTCACATATCCATATGAGGGCTTATTTTTTGCGGTACAAGTTGTACTTTAATATGGCATACAATGTAGTGGGAAGCAGGCAAAAAATTGCAAATGGGGTGAAATTGAAAAAAAAAATAATCCTCTACCGTTTTACAGGTTTTGTTCCTACGGTGTTCCCTTTGCAGCAAAACTGACCTGTGCCCTTCATACTCTGGGTCAGTTGGAATACAAAGGGGGTGTGGCAGGGGAGGAGCCAGGACAGGTGGTGGGATTGGCCAGTGTGGGTAGTGGGCTGAGTTAGGGTGGCCCAATTCAGAATCTTGCTATGGGGCCCAATGATTTCTTTGTATGGCTGTACTGGTATACAGATTTCACAGGGTGCCACAGCGAACACTGCACAGTGGGGGGGATAGGTCATCAATATAAAATAGCAGAAACCCCTTTAATACATGCCCTTATAGAGTCCATCCTTAGGTTGCAATTGTTTGCTAACATTTAGGCTAAGAGAATATTTATATTTCGCTACGTTTTGACACTTTGGCCTGGATTTATCGAGACTAGAGTGTGCTACGTCGGTCTGGATAGGGCCTGCACTGCCGAAGGAGGCATGTATTTTATGATCAGGCAAAGGCCTCGTCATAACTTAAAGAGCCTCTGTCAGTATAATCAACCCTATTAATCCAGCCATACTTCCTGGTAGGATTGACCATGCTGATTAAAACGATACTTTGTATGTTAAAAAGCTGAAGAGATTTCTGTGTTTTATTCATATGCAAATGAGCACGTTGGAGCACCAGGAAGAAGGGATGAATCCTTGGAGCAAGCTTTTTTAAGACCACTGTGCTCTCCACCCTCCCCTTGATTTACAGAGATGTGACCTAGCATGTACATATCATATACTCTACTTACTATAGCCATACGATGTTGAGAATAGAGATGTTCTATGCTTACAAAACTAATACATATTACTGGAGTGGAAAACCACTGTACTAAATATGATAAGGCTATAGCCTGTATGTAAGTGGTCAGCCTTGCATAAAGATGTTCCAAGTTCAAATCCTAGGAGAGACTTCTAGTTTTTTTCTTCGTTTATTTTTTTCTCACCCTAATATAATGCTTAATAAAAGGCTATAGTCTGACTATATTGAGAATAAAGGTTTTCTATACTTAGAAAGCTAATACCGATTTCTGGTTTATTCACAAGCACAATATATTATTCTAAAAATACTAGTAATATGTATTATCTTTCTAGGTACAGAAAACCTCCTTTCTCAATATAGTAAGGCTATAGCCTTTTATTATGGGTTAAATGAGAAAGAAAAAAAAATGACTGAAGAAAAAAACTAGAATTAAAACCTGGGACATCTGCATGCAAGGCTGACCACCTACCTATAGGCTATACCCTTATGATATTGAGTAGAGTGGTTTTCTATACTTATAAAGCTAATACATATTACTGGTTTCTTTGTAATCATTTATTGCATCTATGAACAAATCAGTAATATGTTTTAGCTTTCTAAACATACGAGGGTGTCAAGAGCCACGCCTGACTCCGTTATACCCGGGGTCAGGAAGTCGCAGCGGGTGGCTGCGCGCTCTATGTAGAAACATAGTGCTGTTTCTTTATGGTAGCTTTCTGGGTTTGCCTTGCAACCCTTTTTGGCTCACTCAGGGATCCGTAGCTCCTTCTCCTCAGCTGTTTCTTGTCCAGCACTCCCAACCTCCTTATATTCCCCTCTCACACTTCTCTGGTTGCCAGATATAGAGCTTCCTGCCTGGACTTCTATACTGACCTACTTGAGCTGTGTAACTGTGTTCCCTGGTTGTTGTTCCAGAGTGTTACCCTCCGGATTCCTGTGGGCCTTAGTGGTCTGCTGTTGTCGCCCACCTGGGATTATATTTTTTGTCTGTATTGTCTGTCCTCTCCTTGGTGTTTTCATTTAGTGTCAGTGGTGCGGACTAGTGATCCCACCGCCCCGTTCACTACACAGGGCTCATCTTAGGGAAAGCCAGGGTTTAGGCACGTGATCGGAGTACGGGTGAGGAACCCTTCTAGGGACGTCAGGGCAGTCAGGTGCCAGCCGCAAGGTGAGTCAGGGGTCACCACCTTTCCCTCTCCCTTGGACAGGGCCTTCCCACTTCCCTCCCTTTGCGTGACACCGGTCATTACATTATATCTGGCCCTTATTTTGTGTAGGTAAAAAAAAAAATTCTTTCTACCTACTTAGAATCCAGTATGGATCCAGTTGCTGCTTTGTCAGAGCAACTTCAAGGCCTGTCTTTGGAGGTGGCAGGATTGAAGGCGTCTGTCCTCTAGCGACAGCAGCAATTACAACAGACCGCAAACCCAGCGGTTGCTACAGGTAACCAGGTTGTTGCGGAACCCAAGGTTGTTCTTCCTGACAGATTTTTTTGGGGAAGGGACAAATTTGTGACGTTCCGTGAGGCCTGTAAATTATATTTTAAGCTGCGCCCTTACGCCTCTGGTAATGAAGAACAGCGGGTGGGGGTTGTTATTTCCCTGCTGCAGGGGGACCCGCAATCCTGGGCGTTCTCTTTACCCGCTGATTCCCAGGCTCTCCGGTCAGTGGATGAATTTTTTGGGGCCTTGGGTCTCATATATGACGACCCTGACCGAGTCGCACTGGCTGAATCAAAATTACGGAGACTCCTACAGGGAGAGCGGCCAGTAGAGGAGTATTGCTCAGAGTTCCGTAGGTGGGCTACGGATACCCAGTGGAACGACCCGGCTCTCAGGAGTCAGTTCTGCTCTGGGTTATCCGAAAGGATTAAGGATGCGCTTGCGCTGTATGAGACTCCCTTTTCCCTTATGCGGTTATGTCCCTTGCTATCAGAATAGATAGACGTCTTAGGGACAGATTGAAAAAAACGGAGCAATTGGTAACCCCTCCCAAGCAGCAGTTAGTCTGTATGGACTTAGACGAGCCTATGCAGCTAGGAGGAACTACTCGTCAGGTCCGTCCTCCTGAGGCTCGCCGTAGGCATGGGGTTTGTTTTTTCTGTGAGGAGAGGGGTCATTTTATTAATGTCTGTCCTTCCTTCCTCAAAAACAAAAAAAAAACGTCGGAAAACTACTAACCCCAGGCTGTGTGGAGGATGTCAGCCGGGGGGTATACGTTTCCTCCATACGAACATCGCAATTTGTGTTGCCAGCGGTTGTTGTTTTTGGCGTTAAGATGGAGACTATTTCTTTTTTTCTAGACAGTGGAGCAGGAGTAAATTTGATAGATGCCCATTTTGCCCACACTATGGGTTTGTCTCTCTGTACACTACAGAGACCTATTCCCATATTCGCTATTGATTCTGCTCCTCTGTCTCAGAGAAACCTCACTCACATTGTCCATAACTTACACCTTCGGGTAGGGGACCACCATAACGAATTGCTTTCATGTTATGTTCTGGAGGGGCTTCCCACTCCGGTGGTGTTGGGTTTTCCCTGGTTGGTAGCGCACAATCCAGTGGTGGATTGGCAGGCCAGGGAGATATTGGAGTGGAGTGAGCATTGCAGAGAAAATTTCTTAAATAGCAATTGCTTAGTTGCCTCCATAGCTACCCTACCTACATTTATTTCGGACTTTGAGGACGTTTTTTCTGAAAAGGGTTGTCAGAAGTTACCACCTCACCGTCCTTATGATTGCCCGGTTAACCTGATTCCTGGTGCAAAATTACCCAAGACCAGGTTATATAATCTTTCGGGTCCGGAGAGACAAGCCATGAAAGATTATATCTCCGAGAGCTTGGCTAAGGGACACATCAGACCCTCTTCTTCACCCGTGGCTGCAGGGTTTTTCTTTGTTAAAAAGAAAGATGGGGGCCTGCGTCCTTGCCTAGATTTCCGCGAACTAAACCGGATAACCATCCGAGACCCATACCCTCTTCCTCTCATTCCTGACCTGTTTAATCAGATTGCGGGTGCTAGGTGGTTCTCCAAACTTGATCTTAGGGGGGCCTACAATCTGATTCGTATTAAGGAAGGGGATGAGTGGAAGACAGCTTTTAACACCCCTGAGGGGCATTATGAAAATCTAGTCATGCCTTTCGGTCTGACCAATGCTCCTGCTGTCTTTCAACATTTCGTTAATGACATTTTTAGTCATCTTATCGGCAGGTTTGTGGTGATATACCTAGATGATATTTTAATTTTATTCGTCTGATCTGAAAACACATGAGGTGCATGTCAGACAGGTACTGCAGGTCCTACGGACGAATAAATTATATGCTAAAATTGAAAAGTGTGTCTTCGCCGTTCAGGAAATACAGTTCCTAGGTTATTTATTATCTGCTTCAGGTTTCCGTATGGATCCTAGGAAGGTCCAGGCAATTTTAGATTGGGATCTTCCTGAGAACCTCAAAGCACTGCAACGGTTCTTGGGCTTCGCTAATTTCTATAGAAAATTCATTAAAAATTATTCGGTGATTGTAAAACCCCTTACTGACATGACTAGGAAGGGGACTGATTTTTCTAAATGGTCTGACGCCGCTAAAATTGCTTTTTCCTCTCTAAAAGAGAAGTTTACCTCGGCACCTGTACTAATCCAACCTGATGTCTCCCAGCCTTTTATTGTTGAAGTCGATGCGTCAGAGGTGGGAGTGGGGGCTGTGCTGTCTCAGGGTCCGTCTCCTGGCTTATGGCGTCCTTGTGCTTTCTTTTCTAAAAAACTATCTGCAGCAGAAAAGAACTATGATATTGGCAATAGGGAACTATTAGCTATTAAACTAGCGTTTGAAGAATGGCGTCACTTTTTAGAGGGGGCAATCCACCCCGTCACTGTGATTACGGACCACAAAAACCTTCTGTACCTCGAATCAGCTAAGCGTTTCACCCCTAGACAAGCTAGGTGGTCGCTATTTTTTACCAGGTTTAACTTTGTTATTACCGATTGTCCTGGGGCAAAAAATACCAAGGCAGATGCACTATCTCGTTGTTTCCCTGGAGGGGGTAATGTGAGTGATCCGGTACCCATTCTACAAAGAGGAGTGGTTGTCTCTGCGGTACACTCTGTTCTGGAGGGGAAGGTGTTAGAGGCCCAGGGGGACGCCCCGGTCTTATGCCCCTCAGAGAAATTGTTTGTACCGTTGAACCTGCGTCTCGAATTATTAAAGGAACATCATAATTCGGCACTTGCTGGGCACCCGGGTAGTAAAGCAACCTTGGAGCTATTGTCTCGTCGTTTTTGGTGGCCAATGTTGCGTCAGGATGTAATGGATTTTGTGTCTTCCTGTTCTACTTGTGCGCGCGCGAAAGTCTCTCATACACGTCCTGCAGGGTCTTTATTGCCACTTGTCATTCCCAATAGACCATGGACACATCTGTCAATGGATTTTATCACTGACTTACCTTTGTCTGCGGGTAAAACAGTTATCTTGGTAGTAGTGGACAGGTTTAGCAAAATGGTACACTTCATTGCGTTACCCGCACTACCTAATGCTAAGACTCTTGCTCAGGTATTCATCAGTGAAATCGTGAAGCTTCACGGGGTCCCTTCCGATGTTGTTTCGGATCGGGGAACCCAGTTTATTTCTAAGTTTTGGAAAGCTTTTTGTTCCCGTTTGGAGGTACACTTGTCCTTTTCCTCAGCTTTCCATCCTCAGTCGAATGGACAGACTGAGCGTACCAACCAAAACCTTGAGACATATCTAAGATGTTTTGTGTCTGAAAACCAAGAGGTGTGGTCATCATATTTACTGTTAGCCGAGTTTGCCATAAATAATCGCCGTCAGGAATCTACTGGCAAGTCATCATTTCTTGGTGCATATGGTTTTCATCCCCAATTCTGTACTTTCAAAGAGGGGGGGTCTTCTGGGGTTCCCGAAGAGGAACGGTTTTCATCATCTCTTTCATCGGTATGGCAGAAGGTGCAAGCTAACTTGAAAAATATGGGAGGTAAATATAAATGCATGGCTGATAAGAGACGGTCGCCAGGTCCGGACCTAGGAGTGAATGACTATGTGTGGTTGTCTACTAGGAATATTAAATTAAAGGTTCCCTCTTGGAAACTGGGTCCTAGGTTCATTGGCCCTTACAAAATAGTAGCCATCATTAACCCCGTGGCTTTTCGCCTAAAGCTACCTCAGACTTTTAAAATCCATAACGTCTTCCATAAGTCGTTACTCAAGAAATATGTTCCACCTCTAGAACCGTCACCGCTGCCACCCCCTCCTGTTGTTGTGGATGGTAATCTAGAGTTTCAAATATCCAAAATTGTTGATTCTCGTCGGGTCCGCCGCTCTCTTCAATATCTGGTGCATTGGAGGGGTTACGTTCCCGAGGAAAGAATGTGGGTTCCAGCGTCTGAGGTAAACGCCGACAGGTTAGTTCGGGCTTTTCATGCCTCTCATCCTGAGAGACCTAGTCCTGAGTGTCCGGAGGCCCCTCGTAGAGAGGGGGGTACTGTCACGAGGGTGTCAAGAGCCACGCCTGACTCCGTTATACCCGGGGTCAGGAAGTCGCAGCGGGTGGCTGCGCGCTCTATGTAGAAACATAGTGCTGTTTCTTTATGGTAGCTTTCTGGGTTTGCCTTGCAACCCTTTTTGTCTCACTCAGGGATCCGTAGCTCCTTCTCCTCAGCTGTTTCTTGTCCAGCACTCCCAACCTCCTTATATTCCCCTCTCACACTTCTCTGGTTGCCAGATATAGAGCTTCCTGCCTGGACTTCTATACTGACCTACTGGAGCTGTGTAACTGTGTTCCCTGGTTGTTGTTCCAGAGTGTTACCCTCCGGATCCCTGTGGGCCTTGGTGGTCTGCTGTTGTCGCCCACCTGGGATTATATGTTTTGTCTGTATTGTCTGTCCTCTCCTTGGTGTTTTCCTTTAGTGTCAGTGGTGCGGACTAGTGATCCCACCGCCCCGTTCACTACACAGGGCTCATCTTAGGGAAAGCCAGGGTTTAGGCACGTGATCGGCGTACGGGTGAGGAACCCGTCTAGGGACGTCAGGGCAGTCAGGTGCCAGCCGCAAGGTGAGTCAGGGGTCACCACCTTTCCCTCTCCCTTGGACAGGGCCTTCCCACTTCCCTCCCTTTGCGTGACGCCGGTCATTACAACATCTATTCTCAACATGGTACGGCTATAGTAATTAGTGTTTGATATGTAAATACTTGGACACAGCTCTGCCCTCAGCATGCTCATATCTAGCCCTGTCAATCAAAAGGAGGGGGAGTGTGCAGAACACAGTGGTGTTATAAAAGCAGTGCTCCAAGGATTCAGTCCCTCATGACAGTGCTCTAGTATGTTCATACAAATAAAAATGCAGATATCTCTGTAGCTGTTTGACATAAGGATAAAAGAAAGGTAACAATTTAATCACCATGCAGTAAAAACAATGGAAACTCTAACTTATTTGTTAAATGTACACTGCAGATGCAGTGTGAAAAGACTCTTACATTTAAGGCTACTTTTACCACAGCGTCCTGTGCTGGATCTTAAAACCTGAATAAAATGCTTCTGTTTCATTTAATACATCGGGCTGAATCCATTTTGTCCGGATCCGGTTGTATTAAATAGAAGCTGAACAAACCGGATTCGTAATGAAAATCATTGCAAGTCAATAGGCCCCGTTTACATTTTCTTTGTTACCGAAAAAGACGGATCCAGCACCATTGACTTATATTGATTTTCATGCCAGATCCGGTTTGTTCAGTTTCGCAGACCAGACACAAAACTGCTGCTTGCGGCGGTTTTGTGTCCAGTCAAAAAACTGAACGGAATGCATCTTGATCTGGTTTGTTTTGTTTTGTCCCTATTGACAATAAATGGGGACAAAACATAAATGTTTTCCCTGGTTTTGAGATCCTTTGCCGGATCTCAAAACCGGAATGCAAACCGCTGAAGTCAAAGTATCCTAAGCTAAATGTGACACGTCAGCATCTTCTTCTGGACATAACGTAATTAGAGGTGGTTCCAGAAGGAGGACACCCATCGTCAGCTTCAAGAAAAGGTGTTGAACAACTCCTTTACAGCTGGGTTCACAACTGCATTGTTATTTCCATTGTTCTGCTCTGTCATAGAAGTGGAACAATGAAAATAATGTGGGTGCATTGGTGGACTGTGTTATCTTTTTCTGCATTTTTGATGGAACCTGTGAACGAAGCCAAACATTGTACAATCCACACAGAGACAAAGTCACAAATACTCAAGTCGGAATATTTATCAAGCCATTAAGTTCAGAATTCTGCCTTCAAAAAGTAGCAAAATAGTGTTTTGCAACATTTTGGGGGTCATTTGTGTAAAACAATAATATCATTGTGGTCAGGGCCGTCTTTAATATTGATTGGACCCTGGGCAAGAATTTACTTGGGCCCCCTGGATCCCGCCTTCCCACACCCTAGCATCACACCCTCCACCACAGCCTCATAGCAGCACCCATTAGCCTCATAGCAGCCCCTATTAGCCTCATATCAGCCCCAAGTAGCCTTATAGCAGTCCCCATTAGCCTAATATCAGCCCCCATTAGCCTCATATCAGCCCCCATTAGACTCATATCAGCCCCCATTAGCCTCATATCAGCCCCCAGTAGCCTTATAGCAGCCTCCAGTAGCCTTATAGCAGCCCCACTTACCTCTCCTGCTCCTGGACGCCGCCGCTCCTCTCCTCCAGCGCGATCTGCATACTCCTGCTGTCGGCTGTGCTGTGAAGGCTGCGCACAGCGTGACGTCACAGAGCGCCTCACGCTGTGCGCAGCCCTGCACAGCCGAGAACCAGGAAGCGGTGAGTACAAAGCCTTCACCGCTTCCTGCTCCTCCAGTACTAATGAGCGCTTCCATAATCAAAGCGGCTCATTAGTATTCGCCCCATAAGACGCAGGGGCATTTCCCCCCCACTTTTGTGGGGGGAAAAATGCATCTTATGGGGCGAAAAAGAGGCAGCTGCCTTGGGCCCCCCAGGAGCAACTGGGCCCGGGGCAGCTGCCCCTTTTGTCCTGCGTTAAAGTCGGCCCTGCTTGTGGTCGGTTTTTACACCATTCACTCCAGTATTGAAAACTGGGTATGCAAATTAGTTTTAACTGTGACTTTTTAAAAATGTTGCAAAAAAATTCTTAAACTCACTCCAGCAAGGGTATAATGAAGCTGGAAAAGCATTTATAGACAAAAGTGTTAGGTTTAAAGGTGCAGAAAAAATACCCCTGATTTATAAATTGCCTCCAAGTTGTGTATTTTTTTGGATCTGGATATATATACACATTTAAAAATACTCAATGACAGATATAAGCACTTACCCCTTCATTGTCTATTTTGCATTCCTTAGCATTTTTGCTTGTGAAATACATTTTTGAGCAGTTTGTTTGCCTTATAAGAAATTGGATGTCATATTGCCATCCATTATTTGCCTGAAAACATTGAGAAGGGAAAAAAAATGAATACAGACAATTTGGAAATAATCTGGTAAGAAATAATCATCAGTTCTTCATTCTCGGTTATATTTAATGCTTAAAGGGTTTCTACCACCAGAATTACTGTTATGTAGCTGACTGACATTAGCGATGCGCCAATGTCAGCACTACATAACAGTATGTTTCTAACGTTAGTGCCTGCAGCCGTTTTTGTTAAAAAAGCACTTTTATTATATGCTAATGAGCCTCTAGGTGCTATGTGGGCGTAAAATCAGCACCTAGATGCTCCGTCCACTCACCCATTATCCCGCCCAGGTCCAGTGTTGTGCCCGCCCAGCTCCTCTTGATTGATGGCATGGTCCGCCGCATCGCTGGCAAAATCCTGCACCTGCGCGGCTGCGCCGTTCACTTCTGTCTTCGGCGCAGGCGCAGTGAGTGAAGGCCGCTCTCCTGATGCCGACTTCCTCACTGTGACGTAGTCGGCGCCGGCGCAGTGAGGAATCCGGCACCAGGATCGTATCATTCACTCACTGCGCCTGCAGAAGTGAACGGCGCAGGCGCGGGATTTCGGCAGCGATGCGGCGGACCATGCCATCAATCAAGAGGAGCTGGGCGGGCAAAACACTGGACCTGGGCGGGATAATGGGTGAGTGGACGGAGCCTCTAGGTGCTGATTTTACGCCCACATAGCACCTAGAGGCTCATTAGCATATAATAAAAGTGCTGCAGGGATTAACGTTAGAAACATACTGTTATGTAGTGCTGACATTGGCGCATCGCTAATGTCAGTCAGCTACATAACAGTATTTCTGGTGGTAGAAACCCTTTAATACTTAATGCATGCAATACTTAATACTTTATTACAATCTACCAACTACATTAATGAACAAAGCGGTTTTTGCAGTACATGACACCAGTTGTGAGACCAGAATCAACCACCAGAGGCTGCTAAAAGCATATTTATATTTTCTGACCTATTAGGTGTAGTTGATCTAGAGGAGAAAAAAATTTTTCTTCAATTTCACGTTTTACCAATTTGCTAAATCATTCAAAATTCGTAAGGCATAGAATACAATTGGAGCTTTAGGCTACACTCACACGTCAGTGAAAAACAAGTGTCATACGACCGTTTTTAGAACCAATTAAAGTCTATGCGGCTATTTACATGGCTGTTTTTAAGGACCAGTGAATTGTGGCTGTCAAAAAATAGGACATGTCCTATTTCTGTCTGTTTTCAAGGCCAGACAGATACCATTGAAATCAATGGGGCCATTTTTAACAGCCGTTTAGATAGGAGTGGACCCATCTAACATTAAAAACAGTACACTGAAGCCTTTCAGGGGTTAAAAAAAAAAACTCATCCACTTACACGTGCAGGGACACTACCTCCTCACAGGATGCAGCAGGACCTGTGCTCCCAGTGTGATGACGTCTCAGCGCTGGGAGTAGCGTCAGGTCCTGTTGTCTCTACTGGGCAGTACGCACTAAGGCCTCCTGCACACGACCTTATGGTTTTGCGGTCCGTTTTTTGTTTCAGTAATGTTTCCATTCCGTTTTGCCGTTTGGATTCCGCTTGTGATCCGTTTTTTGCGGTTTAAACAGCAAGTACATAAAAAATTGGGCTGGGCATAAAATTTAGATGGTTCCGCAAAAACAGAACAGATATGGAAGACATACGGATGCATTCCGTATGCATTCTGTTTTTTTTCGGAACCATTGACTTTAATGGAGCCATGGAACATGATTTGCGGGCAATAATAGTACCTTCCGTTTTTTTTGTGGATCCATTGAAATGAATGGTTCCGTATACAGAAAGCAAAAAACGTAACGGAAACGGAAGGCCTAAGAAAGTGAATTGTTCCTAAAGCAGAGCACAAAGAGAGGGCATTAATCCTATTGGGGAACTCTGAGAGGGGTCATTGGGGAGCATAAACGGAGCCATTATTCATACTTGGAGAGTGGGGGCACTATGTGGGCCATTTGATGTCCAAAAAGCAATATGGGGACATTATGTATAAGGTGAGGGCACTACAGGGGCTAGGATATTTTTATAAAAACTATGAAATTGATCCATTTTAAACAGCCTTTCAAAACGGCCAATAAAAAACGATAGAAAAATGGAAGATATTCAGATGCAATTCGTTTCTCATTGATGGTTGGTAGGAGAGGCTACAATTTGGACAGAAGAAATGCACACACTGAACGCAGTTGCAGACAAAACTGGTTCAACTTGTGTGCAAAACCATCAGTTTTTTCCTGAACAGATCCTGACACAATTTGTATTGCTCGTGTGAAAAAGCCCTATAGAACAGCTGTGAATTTTCCTGAAAGCAGAGATAATGCGTGAAAAACGCATGTGCCCAGAACCATTAAAATGAATGGGTCAGGGTTCCGTCCGGATGCTGTGTGTTCACTACTTGTGCCTTCATTATTCACTCAAAACCAACATGGAAAATCAACTTTTCGATCAACATCTGCCACGCTTGCTCATGTCACAAAAAGGCCACCACGTTCAGCAGAATATCTACCTTTTTGGCTGTTCAAAATGTTAACCCCTTAGTGGGGTCCATTGTACTGTATATATACAGTGGAAAGTGTGGTTTTAAACATGGTGTCCACTCACTATAGCCGCTGGCTAACTGCTGTTTTACACGGATTACAGTCTTTTAACCCGTCCGATGCTGTGGTCAACTGTGACCATGGCATCTGAGCTGCAAAATCCCAGGAGCTCTGCACTCCTAGGGTCCAAATGGCTCCTGCACAGAGATTGAGGAGGTATGGTTGTTATGGCAGGTCTTCTGAAGACTCCGGGGCCTGCCAAAGCGAAGCTCCTATGGCAGGACTCCATAGGGACATAGTGAATCTCCCATAGGCTACAATGTTAAATCATAGCAGTCTGTGCGAAAGGAGATCAAAAGATTGCATGTTAAAGTCCCCTGGGGGAATGAACCTTTTGCCTACCACTGACTGCTTTTTATGCTTTTAGGATTAGGTTCTTGAACATAACCTATAACATAAAGATATAAAAGCATTGGGTTACATTGTGATCTGCGGGCACTTTGACCACACTGTCATTAGACACCTGAGGTCACAGTAAAGATCCCTGACACCAGGCAAAGTGGTCTCTCTGTGTGGAGAGCTATAACGATCCATTGCAGTGTAAAGTGTAAAAGCTCGTAGGGGAGTGCTCTTCTTGATGTGAAGGCGCTACTACTGGCTGCAAAATTAATTGCAAGCCTGCAGTCTGTGAATTAAAGCCTTCCTACCCTGCTTGTAAAATGAAGAAGCAAAATAAAGAAAATTAAAAAGTTATAGTTACTAGTTTTAGCAGTAGTATAAGGCTACTTTCACACTAGCGTTTTGGCTTTCCGTTTGTGAGATCCGTTCAGCGCTCTTACAAGAGGTCCAAAATGGATCAGTTTTGCCCTAATGCATTCTGAATGGAAAAGGATCCGCTCAGAATTAATCAGTTTGCCTCCGTTCAGTCTCCATTCCGCTCTAGAAGCGTTTTGCTGTCCTCTTAACGAAACTCAGCCAAACGTCCTGGCACACAATGTAAGTCAATGGGGACGGATCCGTTTTCTATGACACAATCTGGAACAATAGAAAACAGATCCGTCCCCCATTGACTTTTAATGGAGTTCATAACAGATCTGTCTTGGCCATGTTACAGATAATACAAACAGATCCGTTCATGACGGATGCATGCGGTTGTATTATTGTAACGGATCACTTTTTGCAGATCCATGACGGATCCGCCCAAAACGCGAGTGTGAAAGTAGCTAAAAGACTATGTACACACACACATTTTCCCTCATTGCCAATCATAACAAAATAAGAAAAAATATTTATTAGTTTTAGCTATAGTATAGCAGACTTTATGCATGTAAAATATACAAACGTACACACTTTTTTTGCTTTCTTAAAAAATTCTAAAATATTTTGTCTTGAAATATTGTGTAACAGTTAGAAAGAAAATTGATAATAAAGGAAAAATATACGTTACATTTGTTTAATAATTTTCAGTTTCCAGGCCATTTTCCTTTTTTTTTTTGTTTTTACTCCCAGCCTTTCCAAAGCCAAAACTTTTTATTGTTCCATTCATATAGCTGAATGAGCGCTTTTTTTTTTTTTTTTGGAGGACAAGTTGTACTTTCTATTGGCACCATTTACAGTTGCATACAATGTAGTGGGAAGCTGGAATTTTTTTTCCAGTGGGGTGGAATGATAAAAAAACACAATTCTGCCACAGTTTTATGGGTTTTGTTTTTACAGTGTTTCCTATGCGGTAAAACTGACCTGTTAACTTCATCCTCTAGGTCAGTGGTCGGAAAAAGTGCGGCTCGCGAGCCACAAGCGGCTCTTTAGACACTTCTATGCGGCTCTTTGGTGCGCAATAATCAAATTGCGAATAATCGAATTGCGAATAATCGAATTGCGAATAATCGATAAATGCAATTTTGCGGACCCGAAAATTATATATGAAGGGGCACATAACTGGCTTTGTGTGTGAAGTTTGTTTACTACTGTCTGAACTCTGAAACAAGCTCTCTCCTATTGATAATATGGCCAGCCTCTGTACTCACTGTCACTATGAATGCACTGCAGCGAGCGGCTTCCGGTGCAGCTACATCACTTCCGGGTATAGACTTTTGTCCGGGTATAGAAAAGTGGCAGAACACCGGCCCGCTCGCTGCAGTGCATTCATAGTGAAAGTGAGTACAGAGGCTGGTGATTTTATCAATAGGAGAGAGAGCTTGTTTCAGAGTTCAGACAGTAGTAAAAAACTTTACACACAAAGCCAGTTATGTGCGCAGTTTAGGACACATGAGGGGACACATAGGGCCATGAGGGGGACCAGCATAAGATGCTATATATGTGTCTTATGCTGGCCCCCCTCATGGCCCTATGTGTCATAGCACACATCCCTGGCCCTGCCTATAACAGTGCCATCCACAGATCCATCCCATAACAGTGCCATCCACAGATCCACCCCATAACAGCGCCATCCACAGATCCACCCCATAACAGCGTCATCCACTGGTCCCCCATAAGTGTCCTCCACAGATCCCCCACATAACAGCGTCCTCCACAGAACCCCCACATAACAGCGTCATCCGCAGATCCTTCACATAACAGCGTCATCCACAGATCCTTCACATAACAGCGTCCTCCACAGATCCTTCACATAACAGCGTCCTCCACAGATCCTTCACATAACAGCGTCCTCCCCAGATCCTTCACATAACAGCGTCCTCCACAGATCCTTCACATAACAGCGTCATCCACAGATCCTTCACATAACAGCGTCATCCACAGATCCTTCACATAACAGCGTCATCCACAGATCCTTCACATAACAGCGTCATCCACAGATCCTTCACATAACAGCGTCATCCACAGATCCGTCGCATAACAGCGTCCTCCACAGATCCTTCGCATAACAGCGTCCTCCTCAGATCCTTCTCATAACAGCGTCATCCACAGATCTTTCACATAACAGCGTCATCCACAGATCCTTCACATAACAGCGTCATCCACAGATCCTTCACATAACAGCGTCATCCACAGATCCTTCACATAACAGCGTCATCCACAGATCCTTCACATAACAGCGTCATCCACAGATCCTTCACATAATAGCGTCATCCACAGATCCTTCACATAACAGCGTCATCCACAGATCCTTCACATAACAGCGTCATCCACAGATCCTTCACATAACAGCGTCATCCACAGATCCTTCACATAATAGCGTCATCCACAGATCCTTCACATAACAGCGTCATCCACAGATCCTTCCCATAACAGCGTCCTCCACAGATCCTTCACATAACAGCGTCCTCCACAGATCCTTCACATAACATCGTCCTCCACAGATCCTTCACATAACAGCGTCCTCCACAGATCCTTCACATAACAGCGTCCTCCACAGATCCTTCACATAACAGCGTCATCCACAGATCCTTCACATAACAGCGTCATCCACAGATCCTTCACATAACAGCGTCATCCACAGATCCTTCACATAACAGCGTCATCCACAGATCCTTCACATAAGGCCTCTTTCACACTACAGTATGTCCATTTCAGTGTTTTGCGTTCCGTTTTTCACGGATCCGTTGTCCCGTTTTTGGGTTCCGTTGTGTCTCCGTTTCCGTTCAGTATGTCCGCAAAAACGTTTCAGTATGGTTTCCGTATGCGGTCCGTTTTTCACGGATCAAAAACGGAAGCCACCT
Source organism: Bufo bufo (assembly GCF_905171765.1). Lineage (NCBI taxonomy): Eukaryota > Metazoa > Chordata > Amphibia > Anura > Bufonidae > Bufo > Bufo bufo. Next base: position 219,301,683 of record NC_053392.1, read on the forward strand.
GTATTTGTGCTCAGCCAAAGTTTGGCAACAAGAAACACATGGCCACAGTGGGCTGGGCCTAGCATTTGTTAATGACAGATCCGCAAAAAACGGATGACATACGGATGACATACGGATGACATACGGATGCCTTCCGTATGCATTCCGTTTTTTTGCGGACCCATTGACTTTAATGGAGCCACGGACCGTGATTTGCGGACAAACATAGGACATGTTCTATCTTTCCACGGCACGGAAATACTGAAATACTGAAACAGAATGCACACGGAGACACTTCAGTATTTTTTGCTGAACCATTGAAATGAATGGTTCAGTATCTGTTCCGTATACTGAACTCAAAAAACGTCCAGTATACTGAACGCAAAATACTGTAGTGTGAAAGAGGCCTAACAGCGTCATCCACAGATCCTTCACATAACAGCGTCCTCCACAGATCCTTCACATAACAGCGTCCTCCACAGATCCTTCACATAACAGCGTCATCCACAGATCCTTCACATAACAGCGTCATCCACAGATCCCCCACATAACAGCGTCATCCACAGATCCCCCACATAACAGCGTCATCCACAGATATCCCCCATAAGTGCGTCATCCACAGATATCCCCCATAAGTGCGTCATCCACAGATATCCCCCATAAGTGCGTCATCCACAGATATCCCCCATAAGTGCGTCATCCACAGATATCCCCCATAAGTGCGTCATCCACAGATATCCCCCATAAGTGCGTCATCCACAGATATCCCCCATAAGTGCGTCATCCACAGATATCCCCCATAAGTGCGTCATCCACAGATATCCCCCATAAGTCCATCATCCACAGATATCCCCCATAAGTCCGTCATCCACATTACATCCACATCTGCAGACAAGTTTAATAAAAGTAAAAAATGATAAAGATAAAATGAAATAATAATTAAGATCCAAAAAGAAAGTACATATAAAAGTATTCAAAAACACACTCTGGGCTCATGCCCACGAATGTAAGGGCGCCGTGCCTGTGCTGCGGACCGCAAATAGCGGTCCGCAATGCACAGACACAGACCATGGGGCAGCTGCATGAGAATCGCGGACCCATTCACTTGAATGGGGTTCGCGATCCGCATCCGACTGCCCGCACCGCAAAAAAGTAGCGCATGCTGAAGTGAATGGGTCCATGATGTGGGCTGCACACGGCCGTGTGCAGCCCGCATCATGGACCCATTCACTTCAATAGGTCCAGGATCCGGGATATGAGTGCTACAGTGTGCTTCCGTGGTGCTTCTGGCTGTGCCTCCGCACCGCAAAAAAGTAGTGCATGCGCTACCTTTTTGCGGTGCGGAGGCACAGCCAGAAGCACCACGGAAGCACTCTGTGCCCGTGTATTGCTGACTCGCCGTATGCGGCCTGCAATATGGCAACGGCGGGCACACGGTCGCGTGCATGAGCCCTAATAGTCCTCACTGGTACTGTTGACGCAATATTTTAGGTTTTAAAAATGTGGCTCTCGAAAGAAATTTCAATCGTGGTTTTGGCGATATTTGGCTCAGTTGACAAAGTTTGCCCACCACTGCTCTAGGTCAATATGATTACAATGATACCATATTTATATAGTTTTAATACTGAAAAAAATACTTAAAACAAAACAAAACATTTTTCTTTGCATCACCATGTTAAGGCTCCCATAACTTTTTTATTTTTATGTCTACTGAGCTATGTGGGAGTTCATTTTTAAACACTTTTTATAAAAAAAAATTTGGGAGGTGGTGACAAAAACATGGCAAATCGCTGATTTTGATGTTTGTTTTCCATTATGCCATTAGCAGTATGGGATAAATATTTTTATATTTTAATAGTAAAGGCATTTTCGCACGCAATGATGCCTATGATGTTTATTTTTTAATTGCTTATTTATTTTTATTTTAAGTTTGAGGAAATGATTTGAATTTTTATTATATTTAAACAAAAATGTTTTCTTTCTCTTAACAGTTACCCTAGAGAACTTGAACATGCAATTATTAGATTGCTTCTCTCATAGACTCCAATTCATTAGCATTGGAGTCTATGAGCATCTCACTATGTTCCTATGGAACTCTGCCATAGGTTCCTATGGAGATCTTGCCTATCTGCAGCAGGCTCAGATCATTCAGGAGAATCGAGGCTGCCACACATACTATTCAGCTCCCCCAAACCCCACTAGGGGTAGCCGTTGCATGCCTGGGAGTGTACGCTTACATTTAACCATGGCATCTAAGGGGTTAAATGTGTGCAGTTGCATACATTAGCATTGATCGCATACATTAGCCTTCGGTGTTTAACACAGCAGGCACTCGGCGGCTATGGCGCCCCCCAAGAGTGGGCGCTATATTTGAATACCTGATTTCGTCAAAAATTTACTTTGAGCTGTCGGGAAGGGGTTAAATAGTTTTTATTTTATTTTATATTATATCTGTGATCTAATGGCACAATAGAAATGTCTAAGGTGTCCCATGAAAAATAATATCAAATACATGTAAGGTTGGCTCAGAAATGAATTACTTATTTCCAGTTAGATAGGCCCATTGCTAAAACTAAAAAAAATGGCATGGTAAGGAAGGGAGGTAGACACTCCAGTAATGAAGTGGTTAAAATACGTGTAACAAAAAACAAAAAAGGTTTTGAAAATATAAAAAGAAATCAAATCAACCCCCTCTCACCCTATAAAAATAAATAAACAATAAAAAATAAAGATCACAGGCATCACGACATCCCAAAATGTCCGAACATATTTGTCCCATATGGTGGACAGTATAATGGGGGGAAAAATCAAAATGGCCGATTTACCATTTTTGGTCTCTTCACCTCCCCCCAAAAATGTAATTAAAAAATGATCAAAAAGTCATACACATTCTATAGTATCATAAAAAAAAACACAAATAAATAAACTGAAAATTGCTTTGTCATGAAGTACTGTACAAACCTGGCGTGTGGCATTCACAATAGACTCCAAATCGAAGTAGAATGGATGATTTGCATCCGTGTTTATTTTCTCTATACTTGAATGAATGAAACACAGCAGCTGCTTATTTTCTTTATCTATGGACTGGGGACATCCAGGGCACGGGTAGTGAACCGCTGTCCCAGGCATCTCTGTGGTTGAATGAATGCAAATTAATAAATAAAATAATAATACAATAGTAATAAGCGTTATGATGTTTTCTGTGCCGGGCCATGTCAATTAAAGAAATCTGTCATACTGAACATGATGTCTGAGCTGCAGGCAGCATGTTATAGATCAGGAGGAGCTGAGCAGACTGATATATAGGGGGGCATTCATCAACTGATGTAAAGTAGAACTGGCTTAGTTGCCCACAGCAACCGATCATATTCCTCCTTTCATTTTGGACAGCTCCTTTGGAAAATGTAAGGATGAATCTGATTGGTTGCTATGGGCAACTAAGCCAGTTATTATTATTTATTATTAAAGCGCCATTCATTCCATAGCGCTGTACATATGATAAGCGGTGCACATACATAATACAGACAATTGCACTAAGCATGAACAAGACGAGTTACAAACTGGTACAGAATGAGAGAGGGCCCACAATCTACATAGTATGGGAGAAAGACACAGTAGGCGCGAGTGAAGTTGGTCATGGCGGTATAGAGGCAGCAGGGTCACTGGTTGTAGGCTTGTCTGAAGAGGTGGGTTTTCAGGATTCTTTTGAAGGATTCCACAGTAGGTGAGGGTGTGATATGTTGGGGTAGCGAGTTCCAGAGTGTGGGGGATGCACGGGAAAAATCTTGGAGGTGATTGTGGGAAGAGGTGATAAGAGGAGAGGAGAGAAGGTGGTCTTGTGAGGATCGGAGAGTGCGTGTGGGGATGTATCGGGAAAGTAGCTCAGAGATGTAGGGAGGGGACAGGTTGTGGACAGCCCTGTATGTTTTTGTTAGTATTTTGAATTGAATTCGCTGGGCAATGGGGAGCCAGTGAAGGGATTGGCAGAGGGGAGAGGCAGAGGAGTAATAGGGTGAGAGGTGGATTAGTCGGGCAGCAGAATTGAGGATAGATTGGAGGGGTGCGAGAGCGCTAGATGGAAGGCCACAAAGGATAGTGTTGCAGTAGTCTAGGCGGGAGATGATAAGGGCATGTACAAGCATTTTCGCAGATTCAAAGTTAAGAAAAGCGCGGATGCGGGAGATATTTTTGAGCTGGAGGCGGCAGGTGGTGGAAAGGGCTTGGATGTGCGGTCGGAAGGAGAGGGCAGAATCCAAGGTCACTCCAAGGCAGCGGACTTGGTTGACCGAGGAGAGTGTGCAGCCATTGATCGTGATAGATAGGTCTGATGGAGGGGGTTGAGCAAGATGGGGGAAAGATGATGAATTCTGTTTTATCCATGTTAGGTTTTAGAAAGCGAGAGGAGAAGAAGGATGATATAGCAGATAGACCTTGTGGGGTTCTGGATAATACGGTGGTGATGTCTCTGGACCAGAGAGATAGATTTGTGTGTCGTCAGCATAAGAGTGATACTGAAAGCCATGGGACTCTATGAGATGTCCCAGGCCTAAAGTGTAAATAGAGAAGAGCAGGGGTCCTAGGACAGAGCCTTCCGGGACACCAACAGAGATGGAATGAGACGAGGAGGTGGTGTGAGATTGGGAGACGCTAAACGTCCAGTCTGTGAGGTATGATGTGATCCAGGAGAGGGCCAGGTCAGTGATGCCAAGTGATGCCAGTTCTACTTTACACCAGTTTGATAAATGACCCCCATAGTGTTGTGGGAAAAGATTGAGTATAATTGTATTTCATTGATTTTATTAAAGCTCTGTGTATGTCATTGAGAGAAGGCTGTCAATCACTAAAGGTCCTCTTTAAAAAATTGCTGTTCACAAACGCTCTCTATCCAATCTGACTTAGTTTGAGCTACTTTGCAAAGAAGTGTGAGATTATGAAACAGCTCTTATTGCATGAACACTGTTATTTTGCTGTTTGGCTACAAGAGGGCGCTGTTTCCCCACACAGCTAAACACACTGATCAGATTTAAATATTCATAGGAGGTGGAGCTGTGTGTCTAGAGTTGCAGACTGGAAAAGTGTGTGAGAAAAGAATTCCATTAACATCCTAGCATGGAATCACTCTTTCGTGACCAGGATTGCAGCCAAGTGAAGCTGATCGTGTCAAGGACCCGGATCCTGTCCAGGAGAAGGAGTACAGCTGCCAGGATCGCTGATGAGAGCTGAAACGGACCCTACGGTGCCGCGCGTGTGTTGGATCAGCCTTTGTTCAGTTCGCAGTCACCAGCTGAGGCAGAGCAGACCCGGGTCGGTGAGACAGAGCGTGCCTAAATACTTGAGACTGAGATCAAACCTGCCGGTAGTTAGTTAGTGTTGCTGAGGCTAGCAAGAATTGCTGTTTGTTTATCCCAAAGACTTATCAGTCAAAGTTTTAGAACCGGAGAACAGAGAGGACTTCACCATAATCACTGTATAGGCCGGTAAAATTGTAAGCTGCTGTGTCGCACCGCGGGCTACCCTGAATCTCACACACACACGATTGTTCCTGTTCTTCAGGGTAATAACAGGTATGGCGAGGCAGAGTTAGCTCTGCTCTCAGTAGGTAAATTGCGCAAGTGTTTTCCAGCTACCATCGTAGGGCACCGTGCTGTGCGACACAGGGGTCTCAGCTTCCGGGCTGAGTGTATATAATATGATTTTAGGTTCACTGAATTTGGGAGTGTGTTTGATTTCCCGTAACAGTAAAGCAAAGTCTGCTCTACAAGATCTGGTATCAGAGTCGTTTTCCTTGTTCGTGACTTCACTGTATCCTGGGGAGCCCACCCCGGTTCACGGCTTACAGAAGAATGGGCAAAAATTGTAATTGCAACGAAAGATGGCCCAACAAAGTATTGACTCAGGGGGGCTGAATTCAATGCACACCACACTTTCCAGATTTTTATTTATAAAAATTTTGAAAACCATGTATCATTTTCTTTTCACTTCACACATACTTGCTACTTTGTGTTGCTCTATTGGCCCCCCTGGAGTAATGGCAATGCCCCCATTGCTCCTAGAGGTTCATTTGCAAATATTAAAACTTTATTTTTCTCAGCAATGGGGGAAAATATGAACATGGGACCAACACAGATGCCTTTAGCTGCCAAGCGCACTCGAAACAGGTCAGCCAGTTTGCTGACAGATGCCCTTTAACTGGGTTCCTTGAGTGTGTTTGAGACAGAGAATTTAGATTATGAACCCTATTGGGAAGCAGGACAGATGTTAGGGCCACCGTGGTACTACGCTATGAAATATGTTGATGCTAAATCAACAACAGGAAATAACATAAATAAATGCTAGACACATGCCATGGACAAATGTAACCGTTTCTTTGTGAAAAATACCTTTTTGCTAATCTAAAGTCTATGCTCTGTAATATAACAAGTGAGAAATGCCCACTTTTCATTGAAATTCACTAGAAGTTATTTCCCAATCTATTCTGCCTTTGTCAGCTGCCCTAGGCAAATAACTGAGATAACGCTTCTCTTCTTATCTTTCCCAGTGTATAGAGAAGCTGTAGAGCTCAGGGTTGTGTAATGTGTTGTAATATTTACAGAAAAAAGTCCATACTGATCCGTACAAACATGGCACGTTGCCAATTTTCATCTGTAGATGCTGCCAAACCATAGATAGGAAATGCATATGCCTTTATCAATGGAATCCTGCATGGCCACATGGTTTGGCAATATCTACAGATGAAAATAAGAGAAATAGAAGAGAAAATAACTGAGATATCTGAATATTACACAATATTATACATGTGGTAGACCTGACAGCTTTCCCGACATGTTTAAAGTTAAAGGGTAACTGTCATGTTTTCATCATCAATTTTAGTATATGTTACTGCTGCAGCAGCATTATGCATAATGCAGTCTTTAGTTTCTTCACATACCACTGTTTTCCTTTATTTTTTCCCTAAGTTACTGCTGTTTAAAGGGTAACTGTCATATTTTTGTTTATTTGCTAGTTTATTAGAGCTAGGCATGATTGTGAAAAGATCTGTAATTACCTTATAATAACATCTTTCATTAATGTCCTCTGTCCCTTTCCACTGCTCCCTTAAAAGACCGTTGCTAGGTCTTGTCTGTCTTCCTTTTAGTATAAACAGAAGACAGAGGGGCAGCCTTCCACACTGCATGCCTGCATTAGGCTTCAGAGTGAGGAGGCGTGTCTATCAGTAATCCAATCTGATTGGCTGGCAGGGAGCTGCTGGCTACAGCAAGTGTGTATGGGAAGTGAGGGAAAGCAGTTTTGGCCTCAGAGAACTGGCAGAGGAGCCATCTTGAGAAGGTCCTCATATTGTAAATGTTTAAACAGCCGTAACTAATGGCAAACTCAAGGAAAACAGTGGTATGTGAAGAAACTAAAGATTGTTTTATGCATAATGCTGCTGCAGCAGTAACATATGCTAAAATAGATTTTTTTTATGAAAACATGACAGTTATCCTTTAAACATTTACAATATGAGGACCTTCTCTGAGGCCACAACTGCTTTCCCCCACTTCCCATACACACTTGCTGTAGCCAGCAGCTCCATGCCAGCCAATCAGATTGGATTACTGAGAGACACGCCTCCTCACTCTGAAGCCTAATGCAGGCATGCAGTGTGAAGGACCGCCCCACCTTCTTCCTGTCTTCTTAGCCGAAGAAAGACAAGCCATAGCAACTGTCTTTTAAGGGAGCAGTGGAAAGGGACAGAGGACATTAATGTAAGCTGTTATTATAAGGTATTTACAGATCTTTTTACAATCATTGACAGACTAACTCAGGTATACATGCCTAGCTCTAATAAACTAGCAAATAAAATAAAAAAAATGCCAGTTACCCTTTAAAGAGGACCTTTTACGGTCCTGACATTACAATATAAGTACCTGGCACTGTAGGCCATGTTGAGATGTCCATGCGCTTATTTTTTTCTGAAGGGCTGCTTTGTTCCCCCATTTTGCCTCCTGTTCTGTTCTCCCACCCTGTATGCTAATCCTTGCCATTGGTACAGGGAGAAGACGGCCCTGTTTCTCAGGGGGCTGTGAACTGTCCAATCACAGTGGAGAGCATCACAGCCAGGGAGAAAAAAAAGCTCACCTTCTGGCTGTGATGTGCTCCGCTGTGATTAAAGGCTCACAACCAGAGAGAAGGAGACGCCCAGCGGCGGACTGGTAATTTTAAAGTGGTATGGAAAAAAAAATATTAAAGGTGGGCTCATGTTGTAGACGGGGCAACACAAATAGGCGTGGGAAGCAATACCATAGTACAGAATACATATACCACAGTGCAGCACAATATACTGCCCCAGAAGCTGTCCCTTTGTGGTGGCCATTAATAGATGCCATATTCTGTCCTTCTCCAGTTGTCTCTGATTAGGATATGGAGCAGGGGGCATAGGGGGCGAAATTTGGGCCACAGTTGAATTCAGGAGGACATGTGCGATCGCTGTCCAGGTACATGATTACCTGATTCTCAAAGCTTTGATTAACCATGAGAGCTCATTTTGTACCTGGCCAGCGGCAGAGAAATGGGCTTGGGTGGCCCCTGGGCATCATCCCACTGGTAAATTTCCCTGTAAGGTCTATGGCCAATCCGCCCCTGGAGACGTGGCCATCTCCTCCTCCCTGTACCTATAATATGGATTAGCATAGAGGGCAGGAAATCAGAACGGGGGGCACAGCGGGGGAACGGAGCAGCCCATCGGGAAAAATAAATTGGGTGGGGGGGCGACGGGGCGACCCATAGATCAGTTTCGCACCGGGGCCCCATGGATTGTGTGTACACCACTGTTACCAACACTTATTTCTTTAAAATGTTGTGGATCAAGGGATAAAAGGTTTAGTTTTAATCAGCAGGGTCAGTCCTACCAAGCATTATGGCTGGGTTAAAAGGGTTGATCCTGATCACAGATGCCCTTTAAGACTAAATGATGTACCTTTAGGACTGCTGCAATTTTGAGACTCCACACCTCTGAGTTTCAGATCTTTGTTGAATAGAACATGTGCTGAACACTTAGCTTGATTCTACAAAAGAAACATGTTTATATACAATAATACAAAGTATATATTTAAACCAACCTTATATGCAGCAAGTTTTAATTTTGATTTTATTACAGATTGCATTCCGTATGCCATCCAGTTTTTTTTGTAGAACTCAATGACTTCAATGGGTCCATAGTCCAAATTCTGAGGCTAAGTATAGGAAATGTTTAATCAATTTGCGGAACCGACTTAGGCTACTTTCACACTAGTGTTCGGGTGTCCGCTTGTGAGCTCCGTTTGAAGGGGCTCACAAGCGGCCCCGAACGCATCCGTACTGCCCTAATGCATTCTGAGTGGACGCGGATCCGCTCAGAATGCATCAGTCTGGCAGCGTTCAGCCTCCGCTCCGCTCAGCAAGCGGACACCTGAACGCTGCTTGCAGCGTTCGGGTGTCCGCCTGGCCGTGCGGAGGCAAGCGAATCCGTCCAGACTTACAATGTGAGTCAATGGGGACGGATCCGTTTGAAGATGACACAATATGGCTCAATTTTCAAACGGATCCGTCCCCCATTGACTTTCAATGTAAAGTCTGGACGGATCCGTCTGAAGCTACTTTCACACTTAGAAATTTTTCTACAATATAATGCAGACGGATCCGTTCTGAACGGATCCCAAGTCTGCATTATATGAGCGGATCCGTCTGGGCAGACATCAGACGGACCCGCTCTGAACGGTAGTGTGAAAGTAGCCTAACAGATTACCCTTGTGCTTTCCACATCCATATGTCCATTTTGCAAAAAGATTAAACATTTCCTATACTTGGCCGCAGAGTTTGGACCATGGACCCATTGAAATCAATAGGTCTGCAAAAAATGCAGTTGCAACATGATGGTATCTGCATTTGTAGATCCAGAATTTGCAGACAACAAAATACCTGTACATACGGTCATGTGCATGAGGCCTGGCATTCCTTCCACTCTTGTGAAAACATATCTGGAAAACTTTACAAAATAACATATTTAAAAGTATGCCAATCCTGCTAGGAAAAAACAAAACGAGATAAAACAATGATGAGCTGAACAATGAACGCTGAGTAAGAAAAACTGCCTAATTTTAAGGTGGCCATACACCCACCATTTTTAAAGGAGATAAGCAGGAGGTATCTGGCAGTGGCCTATTTGCCTTTCCCTAGAGGCCACATACACACTTGGCCTCTTAGCCACTTGCCAACTACCTGTTAATTATTAACATCCAGGCCTTCCAGCATTTATCTCATTAAGGCCTCATGCACACGACCATTTTTTTTTGCGGTCCGCAAAAACGGGTTCCGTTTTTCCGTGATCCGTGACCGTTTTTTCGTCTGTGGGTCTTCCTTGATTTTTGGAGGATCCATGGACATGAAAAAAAAGTTGTTTTGGTGTCCGCCTGGCCGTGCGGAGCCAAACGGATCCGTCCTGACTTACATAGCAAGTCAATGTGGACGGATCCGTTTGAGGTTGACACAATATGGTGCAATTGCAAACGGATCCGTCCCCCATTGACTTTCAATGTAAAGTCAGGAGTTAATATACCATAGGATCGGAGTTTTCTCCAATCCGATGGTATATTTTAACTTGAAGCGTCCCCATCACCATGGGAACGCCTCTATGTTAGAATATGCCATCGGATTTGAGTTACATCGTTACTCAGATCCGACAGTATTTTCTAACACAGAGGCGTTCCCATAGTGATGGGGACGCTTCAAGTTAGAATATACTACGAACTGTGTACATGACTGCCCCCTGCTGCCTGGCAGCACCCAATCTCTTACAGGGGGCTGTGATCAGCACAATTAACCCCTCAGGTGCCGCACCTGAAGGGGTTAATTGTGCGTATCATAGCCCCCCTGTAAGAGATCAGGGGCTACCAGGCAGCAGGGGGCACCCCCCCCTCCCTCCCCAGTTTGAATATCATTGGTGGCCAGTGTGCGCCCCCCCTCCCTCCCTCTATTGTATTATCATTGGTGGCCAGTGTGCGGCCCCCCGGCCCCCCCTCCCTCCCTCTATTGTATTATCATTGGTGGCCAGTGTGCGGCCCCCCCGGCGCCCCCTCTATTGTATTATCATTGGTGGCCAGTGTGCGGCCTCCCCTCTCTCCCCCCCCTCCCCCCGATCATTGGTGTCAGCGGAGAGTTCCGATCGGAGTCCCAGTTTAATCGCTGGGGCTCCGATCGGTAACCATGGCAACCAGGATGCTACTGCAGTCCTGGTTGCCATGGTTACTTAGCAATATTAGAAGCATCATACTTACCTGCTGCGCTGTCTGTGACCGGCTGGGAGCTCCTCCTACTGGTAAGTGACAGGTCTGTGCGGCGCATTGCTTAATGATCTGTCACTTACCAGTAGGAGGAGCTCCCGGCCGGTCACAGACAGCGCAGCAGGTAAGCCACCTCCTCAGACAAGCTCCACTCCGCCCTTCGTTCTCCACCTCTGCTCACAGGATGCGGGTTAACCCTTTCAGCACTCTAATTAGTAAGAGCAGTTCCTTTATTCAATAGAGGGAGGGGGGGCCGGGGGGGGGGGGCCGCACACTGGCCACCAATGATATTAATACAATAGAGGGGGGGGTGCACACTGGCCACCAATGATAATACAATAGAGGGAGGGAGGGGGTCCGGGGGGGCCACACTGGCCACCAATGATATTAATACAATAGAGAGAGGGGGGGCCGGGGGGCCGCACTGGCCACCAATGATATTAATACAATAGAGGGAGGGAGGCTGGGGGGGGCCGCACTGGCCACCAATGAAAGTAAAACTGGGGAGGGAGGGGTGTGTGCCCCCTGCTAACCTTGCAGCCCCTGATCTCTTACAGGGGGCTATGATACGCACAATTAACCCCTTCAGGTGCAGCACCTGTGGGGTTAATTGTGCGGATCACAGCCCCCTGTAAGAGATCGGGTGCTGCCAGGCAGCAGGGGGCAGTCATGTACACAGTTTGTAGTATATTCTAACTAGAAGCGTCCCCATCACTATGGGAACGCCTCTGTGCTAGAATATACTGTCGGATTTGAGTTTTCACGAAGTGAAAACTCAGCTCTGAAAAAGCTTTTATGCAGACGGATCTTCGGATCCGTCTGTATGAAAGTAGCCTACGGACACGGATCACGAACACGGAGGCCAATCTTGTGTGCATCCGTGTTTTTTCACGGACCCATTGACTTGAATGGGTCCGTGAACCGTTGTCCGTCAAAAAAATAGGACAGGTCATATTTTTTTGACGGACAGGATACACGGATCACGGAGGCGGATGACAAACGGTGCATTTTCCGAGTTTTCAACGGACCCATTTAAAGTCAATGGGTCCGCAGAAAATCACGGAAAACGGAACAACGGCCACGGGTGCACACAACGGTCGTGTGCATGAGGCCTAAGAGATGTCATTGCAGAGATGGCAGCTGCACGTTAGGGAGAGTTCACGTCACCATTATTTTTCCGTTCTTCTGATCCATCAGAACAGAAAAAAAAGCAAATCCTGTAAAAAAAAAAAAAAAAGGATCCTGTGCACTTTTGGCATAAGTCAGATATCAGTTTTTTTTAGACGGGAAAAAAAGTGCTACATGCAACACTTTTTTTTTTCTTCTAAAAAAAGAGGATCTCTGATGTATGGGGGTGTATGGGGACTATATCCATACCTAACTGGCTCGTTTTTAACTGCCTAAGGCCTCTTGCACACAAACATGTGCGCCCTGTGGCTGTCATTCATTTTAACGAATAAGACATGTTCTATCCTTTTGCGGAACGGAAGTACGGGCCGAAACCCCATGGAAGCACTGCGTAGTGTTTCCGTAGGGTTCTGTTCCGTGCTTTCGTTCCGCACCATTCCGCATCTCCGGATTTGCGTCCCCATTCAAGTGAAATTGTAAGTTTTTTGATGTGGTAAGCTGTCAGGCCCCACATGTCTTAAGTGATGTAACTAATTTTAGCTTTAGGGTACAGTAACATTCCCCCCCTATGGGTTTCAACTTTTGTATTTTTCTTCAGTGTAGCTTAATGAGACCATACATTTTGCAGGAAGTGCATTCACACGACTATGCCATGTTTTGCGGTCCGCAAATTGTGAATCTGCAAAACATGGGTACCGACTGTGTGCTTTCCACATTTTGCAGAATACACATGGCCGGCGCTATATATAAAATGCCTATTCTTGTCTGTGATTGCGGACAAGAATAGGACATGCTCTATATTTTTTGTGGAGCATGTCCGCAAAAATTGCGGAATGGATGTGGACCCATTTATACGGTCGTGTGAATGGGCCCTTATTTTGCAGCACATATAATGTATTAAGTAACTTTTTTGATGGGGGATCCAGCAATTTCATAATTGCTTTGAGCAAATATCTAAACCTATTTAGGGAAAGTAAGTAGGTTTGTTATCTTCCTTCTTTACCTCCATGGTCGCCCTCCAGCCCCCCTCTCAACAATACAATCCTTCAGTTTTTGCACTGGCCACTAAGCCTAATAATCACTTTACTTGAGTTACCTGCTTATCTGTCATTCTTATCCTGCCTGTAAGGATAAGGAGATATAATTTCTGGGTATAGATAAGACAGGATCTACCATTCACACTTGGTGATTGTAAGAGCTTATCTAATCCTTCCTTCTACAATGACCTCTGCACAGGTCACAGAGCATGCCCAGAAAACTCTGCCATGTAAGTCAATGAGGTCCTCTCCTGTCCAATGTGTCTATGGCCCATGGGACTGCTGTAAAAAAAAAAAATCTTAATGCTTTCTAAATGCAGTTAAGAACAGCTCAGGCAAGATGGCTGCCCCCATAATCATGTTCAGTAATAGGATAATTAAATAAATAAATCTGCAATTGGAAAATAAAAACATTAGGAAAAAACATAAGTGTTAATATCTGGTTTTAATTGGCGGATAAAATATTTGCCGACACATTTCCATTAAAAAGGTTTTCCAAAATTGTATAACTGATGACCTATCCTCTGGATAGGTCATGAATATCTGATCGGTGGGAGCCCGACAGTGGGGACCCCGCAGATCAGCTGTTTGAGAAGGCACCGGTGTTCCTGTGACTGGTGACAACATGTTCATCAGTTATGTAGCCTAGGAGCAGCTCAGAGGCATTTAAGTGAATGGGGCTGAGTTGCAATGCCAAGCACAGCCACTATACAATGTATGGCATTGTGCTTGGTAAGCAGAGAGAAGGCTGTGGAGCTTCGGTGCCTTCTCAAATAGCTGATCAGGTGGTCCCGGGTGTCAGATCCCGACCAATCAAATACTGATGACCTATACAAAGGTGTTATACTCAACTCTTACTCCAGCGCTGTTCTCGGTGGATCTTGTCTGGTCCTCCTGAACCCCTTTAAGTGCATGCCTACATTTCTGACGTAAAATAATTCTACGCCTTCACAAGTTACATTGTAAAGTTATTTTTTTTTATTTACGGTTGGGATAAATGAAACGTTACATACAGTGAGGAACAGAAGTATTTGAACACCCTGCGATTTTGCAAGTTCTCCCACTTAGAAATCATGGAGGGGTCTGAAATTCACATTGTAGGTGCATTCCACTCTGAGAGACAAATTAAAAAATAAATAAATCAGGAAATCACATTGTATGATTTTTAAAGAATATTTGGTACAGAAGCCTTTGTTTGCAATTACAGAGGTTAAACGTTTTCTGTAGTTCTTGACCAGGTTTGCACACACTGCAACAGGGACTTTGGCCCACTCCTCCACACAGATCTCCTCTAGATCTGTCGGGTTTCGGGGCTGTCGCTGAGCAACACAGAGTTTCGGCTCCCTCCAAATGTTCTATTGGATTTAGGTCTGGAGACTGGCTAGGCCACTCCAGAACCTTGATATGCTTCTTATGGAGCCACTCCTTGGTTATCCTGGCTGTATGCTTCGGGTTGTTGTCATGTTGGAAGACCCAGCCACGACCCATCTTCAATGCTCTGACTGAGGGAAGGAGGTTGTTGCTCAAAATCTCACAATAAATGGCCCTATTCATCCTCTCCTTAATACACTGCAGTCGTCCTGTCCCCTTCGCAGAAAAGCACTCCCAAAGCATGATGTTACCACCCCCATGCTTCACAGTAGGGATGGTGTTCTTGGGATGCAACTCATCCTTCTTTTTCCTCCAAACACGACGAGTGAAGTTTAGATCAAAAAGTTCTACTTTGGTCTCATCTGACCACATGACTTTCTCCCATGCCTCCTCTGGATCATCCAGATTGTCATTGGAAAACTTCAGACGGGCCTGGACATGTGATGACTTGAGCAGGGGAACCTTCTGTGCAATGCATGATTTGAAACCATGATGGCGAAGTGTTCTACCGACAGTGGCCTTTGAAACTGTGGTCCCAGCTCTCTTCTTGTCATTGACCAGCTCCTCTCTTGTAGTTCTGAGCTGATTCCTCACCTTTCTTATAATCAGTGATACCCCACGAGGTGAGATCTTGCATGGAGCCCCAGTCCGAGGGAGACTAACAGCCGTCTTTAGCCTCTTCCATTTTCTAACAATTGCTCCAACAGTTCATCTATTTTCACCAAGCTGCTTGGCAATTGCCCTGTAGCCCTTTCCAGCTTTGTGGAGGTCCACAATTTTGTCTCTGGTGTCTTTTGACAGCTCTTTGGTCTTGCCCATGGTTATAGATGCCGTCTGACTGACTGTGGGGTGGACAGGTGTCTTTAAAGAGCTCAGACAGGTACTACTAAGTTAGATTAATGAATGGAGTAGAGGTGGACTTTTTAAAGGCACAGTAACAGGTCTTTGAGAGCCAGAATTATTGCTGTTTCTCAGGTGTTCAAATACTTATGTTCAGCAGTGCAAGACAAATAAATTCTTTAAAAATCATACAATGTGATTTCCTGAATTTATTTTTTAAATTTTGTCTCTCAGAGTGGGAATGCACCTACAATGTGAATTTCAGAACCCTCCATGATTTCTAAGTGGGAGAACTTGCAAAATCGCAGAGTGTTCAAATACTTCTGTTCTTCACTGTAACACATTCTAATGTGAATGGTGTATTCACCATATCTAAATAAAGTTTTTGTTAAAAATATTTTTAAATAATTTTTGGTAACATTATTTTTAATTTTCCATGTCACTATCTATGCTTACAACAAATCCTAAAATGCCAGTTTTTTTTCTCTGCCCAGTAGACCTTATAATAAGTGCCACTTATTGGTCTGCACAGATTGATTCAATTCAGTGATCTCCTTATCAATACAGACAGGATTAGAATGACAGATATCACCTATATATCAATAACTGTTATGGATCCACTGATTACAGATCAAGACAGATCAGTGGTATTGTGGAACTACTGTGCCAGGTAACCAGTTTGACATTGGGCCAAACCCTAAAGGCATTATTGTGGCGCCTCCCTGGTATTCACCCTTTAACCCCTATACAGGGATGTGGACCTCGCCGCGGGTTAGCGACCAAACCACTACCTCCTGGGATGGTCCCAGTGTACTTGGCAGCTGACCCTAGGACTCAAGAACACCGGTAGAATCAGGAAACACATAAAACCACAGGCACAGTTTGAACAGGAACTAAGACTAAAACACAGGTCTCTGAAACACCACAACAGGCAGACTGGAACAAGAGCAGAAACACCAGACTAGATGACAAAACATGAACAGAAGTAAATTGATACCAAACAAGCAAGGTACAGATAGACCACGGCAGGTACACAGACAGGGTAAGGTCAGACACAGATCAGACATACAGACTGGTAAGGACTGGACAGAGAACAGAGGAATAGAAGCAGATACAGAAACTATTGCTGTTACTCAGCCAAGGGGTAGGATACACAGACTGAACATATAGCTGACCTTATGAGACCAAAACAATTACAGGTGCACACGACCATAAAGAGGGATTAAAGGGGTTGGCTACATTTTGGTAACCATTGGGCAATTTTTTCAAACTCGCCTTTTTTTGGGCCATAAAATTAGACAGGCGTATTTAATTCGGCTGTGTTTCTTTTGCTGAGCATTTATTAAAAGTCGCACAATCAGGTTCATATTCACTTAGACTGGTCTAATTTATTAGCGCATGAAAAAAAATCACATCTGTGCGGGGGGGGGGGGGGGGGGGGAATTGCATGTCTCCATTAAGGCTACTTTCACACTAGCGTTCGGGGCTCCGCTTGTGAGTTCCGTTTGAAGGCTCTCACAAGCGGCCCCGAACGGATCCGTCCAGCCCTAATGCATTCTGAGTGGATGCGGATCCGCTCAGAATGCATCAGTTTGGTACCGTTTGTCCTCCGCTCAGCAGGCGGACCCCTGAACGCAGCTTGCAGAGTTCGGGTGTCCGCCTGGCCGTGCGGAGGCAAACGGATCCGTCCAGACTTACAATGTAATTTGAAGTTGACACAATATGGCTCAATTTTCAAACGGATCCGTCCCCCATTGACTTTCAATGTAAAGTCAAAACGGATCCGTTTGCATTATCATGAACAAAAAAAAAAATATATATTTTTTTTTTTTCATGGTAATGCAAACGGATCCGTTCTGAACGGATCTAAGCGTTTGCATTATAGGTGCGGATCCGTCTGTGCAGATACCAGACGGATCCGCACCTAACGCAGGTGTGAAAGTAGCCTAAACTGCGACTTTTAATGCAAGAATAGTTGCAACTCACCACTGAAAACAGACGAAGAAAAGTATGCTAGCCCTGGGGTAGAGTAGAACTTTTTTTGTGACAAATTTAGGTGCAATAAAAGGCGACACTACATAAAAAGATCACAAAAAAGTCACAAAAGTTAGAAAACTTCACAATTTCAATAATAAATGTGAATAAAAAATAAGACTGTCTAGAACAGCTTTACTTTGAATGAAAACAGGTGCAAACACTTTAGTAAATGTGCCCCGATGTGTTTGTGGGATAATTATATGGCACTTACTAATAGTCTTTGTTGAAATGCTGCACCATTTTCTATATTTCATAAGGTATGCCCCCTTGTTTACAAAGTCTTTTGTGCTGTCCACACACATGGGACCAGGCAAATCACCTCTATGTGATGTCTCCTCCATTCAAAAATATTTGAATGAAGGAGACATCGCAGGGAGGGGATCAGCCCGGTCACATGACTATGTTAGTAAGTGCCATATAATCTTCTTACAAACACAGTGATCAACAGTAGCCAGAAAGTGGGCAACCCCTTTACCCTCTACATGGAACACAGAAAACACAACAGAATCTTACTGCATAAGTTGGAGCACATTCCTGCCATGATTTGCCACTCTTCACTTCACAGGAACTTTCATATGTTTCATACTCAACAAAATGATGAATTTGACCATCTCCTTCATTCTGGATGGAAAGGGAAATTTAAGGTGTAAAAATAACATTTCACATTAAATGTTGATATTCATTTATCATTTTTAAAATGTGCATATTATTATTATCATCTTATTTATCAAGTAGGTTTCCTAGGACCTAGAGTAAGAGACATGACTGTGAGCAGGTAGACACCATCTGTGTAAGAAAACAAACCAGAGAGCAAGTGATAAGTACAATAAGCAATTGGTCAAGTATGAAGTTGTCCAAAAGTGGTCAACTGGGGAAGTTGTTTAACCCCATTGCTGCAAATGAACAAAACTGTACATCCAGATTGCATGTAACTTGCTGCAATCAGATGTACAGTACAGCTTCGTCCAAACTGTTAGGCTAGGCTCACATCACGTTTTTCCTATATATTGGATACCTCAGACTGATCCATACAGTGGCATCTGTCACTATAGAGTTCCATTGTAAAACAAAAAAAAACAACATGTATTAAGGCTGATTTCAGCCTGTATTTGTGGGCAGGGCGTTGGCTCCCTATATATACCTGCCAATTCCTTCCCTCAGGTGGTGTGTCTCACTTACTTTGTAGGAGGAGCCACATCTAGCTGCCATGCAAGCTTCACGTCTGTTTTTTTTCCAGCTTCACGTCGGGTTGTTCAAGTGCGATTCGCTACACAGCGCCACGATATCAAGAGAGGTCGTTCGGTTACACGTAAGTTCTTGGAGCATGAGCTCCCGCCTACTCACGGCTACGGGCAGTAGCACTCCTCCACAAAGGTTCTGTGGTTCAAGGTGGAACGCATCCACTTCCGCCTGCCCTCCTCCAGCCGAGCACTGATCGCAACACCTCCCACACACGTCCGTCCACTCCAGGCTCGCACTTGGGGACCGCACATCCCAGTCCAAGCAGGGTAGCAAGCACGGGGGTCCCCCTTCCCCTCCCTGCAGCGGCCATGAGTGCGCCACATGCCCACTCGGAAATATCCACCCCAGATAAAAAAAAAAAAAAAAAGGGGGATAATAAATCATTGCCCCAGCAGAGACGCTATATAGCAGAGGCGGCACAGATGGGAAGCAGTGGGCATTGTTGCCGGCGTTACGCCAAACTGCGGCAGCCCAGCTTCCAGCCTGTGTCAGGGGCAATTTTGGTGTGCGTATTTGCATATATTAATCAACAGCACATGGGCCAGTAAGTTACTTGGTCCCTGCAGGTCAGAATTGTGTCACGGCATGGAAGCAGGGATTCACACTGCCAGCAGGTGTCAGAGGTCCAAAATTGCGCGTGGCAGGCTCCCTGTTTCCAAACGCAGGTTTGGCTGGAAAGATTCGTCAGCGGCGCGCGATCAGTTCAGTTATCACATATACCGCGTACTTAAATTATCTGTCGCCTGGACCACTCAGGCCAAGTTCAATGTTGTACGTCACCTGGATCGTCCAGGCCGTGTTTAATGTCATGTCACCTGGATCGTCCAGGCCAACTTTAAACGTTGTATGTCACCTGGATCGTCCAGGCCGAGTTCAATGTTGTATGTCACCTGGATCGTCCAGGCCAACTTTAGCGTTGTATGTCACCTGGATCGTCCAGGCCGTGTTTAATGTTATGTCACCTGGATCGTCCAGGCCAACTTTAGCGTTGTATGTCACCTGGATCGCCAGGCCGAATTTAATGTTATGTCACCTGGATCGTCCAGGCCAACTTTCAATGTTGTATGTCACCTGGATCGTCCAGGCCGAGTTCAATGTTGTATGTCACCTGGATCGTCCAGGCCAACTTTAGCGTTGTATGTCACCTGGATCGCCAGGCCGAATTTAATGTTATGTCACCTGGATCGTCCAGGCCAACTTTCAATGTTGTATGTCACCTGGATCGTCCAGGCCGAGTTCAATGTTGTATGTCACCTGGATCGTCCAGGCCAACTTTCAATGTTGTATGTCACCTGGATCGTCCAGGCCGAGTTCAATGTTGTATGTCACCTGGATCGTCCAGGCCGAGTTCAATGTTGTATGTCACCTGGATCGTCCAGGCCAACTTTCAATGTTGTATGTCACCTGGATCGTCCAGGCCGAGTTCAATGTTGTATGTCACCTGGATCGTCCAGGCCAACTTTAGCGTTGTATGTCACCTGGATCGCCAGGCCGAATTTAATGTTATGTCACCTGGATCGTCCAGGCCAACTTTCAATGTTGTATGTCACCTGGATCGTCCAGGCCGAGTTCAATGTTGTATGTCACCTGGATCGTCCAGGCCAACTTTAGCGTTGTATGTCACCTGGATCGTCTAGGTTCAGCTACCACTTATACCATGTCACATCATTTATCTTGCCTCTGGGTCACGCCAGGATGAGCTAAATGTTGGACGACAACTGGACCTTCAATTTAGCCATTGTTGTGACACGCAGTTAGTTTTTCAAACGAGCCAATGTAACACGTCACCTGGATCGTCCAGGCCGAGTTTTTTATATGTCCCCTGGATCATACGGGGCCGAGTTTTACGTAGTATGTTACCTGGATTGTCCAGGCCGAGTCTAATGTTGTGCGTCGTCTGGATCATCCAGGCCGGGTTCAATGTTGTATGTCACCTGGATTGTCCGGGCTATGTTCAATATGGTATTTCACCTGGATCGTCCAGGCCAAGTCTAATGTTGTGTCACCTGGATCGTCCAGGCCACGTTTTTAAGTAGTATGTTACCTGGATCGTCCAGGCCACGTTTTTAAGTAGTTTGTTACCTGGATCGTCCAGGCCATGTTTAATGTAGTATGTCACCTGGATCGTCCAGGCCATGTTTAATGTAGTATGTCACCTGGATCGTCCAGGCCATGTTTAATGTAGTATGTCACCTGGATCGTCCAGGCCATGTTTAATGTAGTATGTCACCTGGATCGTCCAGGCCATGTTTAATGTAGTATGTCACCTGGATCGTCCAGGCCATGTTTAATGTAGTATGTCACCTGGATCGTCCAGGCCATGTTTAATGTAGTATGTCACCTGGATCGTCCAGGCCATGTTTAATGTAGTATGTCACCTGGATCGTCCAGGCCATGTTTAATGTAGTATGTCACCTGGATCGTCCAGGCCATGTTTAATGTAGTATGTCACCTGGATCGTCCAGGCCATGTTTAATGTAGTATGTCACCTGGATCGTCCAGGCCATGTTTAATGTAGTATGTCACCTGGATCGTCCAGGCCATGTTTAATGTAGTATGTCACCTGGATCGTCCAGGCCATGTTTAATGTAGTATGTCACCTGGATCGTCCAGGCCATGTTTAATGTAGTACGTCACATAGGTTGTCCAGGTTCAGCTACCACTGATAACATGTCACACCATTTGTCCTGTCCGGGTTACCCCTAGGATGAGCTAAATGTTGAGTGACAACTGGACCTCCAAGTTAGCCACTGCTGTATCCACATCATATGTCATATTGGGTTCGCCACACCCCGTTCTAGTCTGTCCAGGCTCGGCTTTTAGGAGCCTTCCGGACAATCAAGGGGTTTCACGGTCCCCATCCTTTTCTCACGGCTACGTTATTCAGTTTACTTAAATGTTTTCCCTCAGATTCCTAGAAGTGTCTCCAGCCACTATCATTCTCAAAGTAGGCTAAAAGTCCCGCAAGGTAAGTCATACGCAACGAGGGTAATAGCACTGGGAGGTTCTATCCTTGCATATCCCAGTCTGTATATACCTTATTTAGCTCTTATTGTTGGTTTTTTCTGTTCGCGGCAATCCAGATCAAGTCATTCATCAAAGTCAGGTTCAGTCAAAGGCGGATCCACGATGTCTCAGGGTCAAAGAAATGTAGCAGCAGATGCACTGTCTAGATTTAATTTTTTGGTTTTCTTTCAGGAGATGCCCGACGCGGACCCCACGGGAGCCTCAATCCCGACACACAACACTCTAGTGATGGGCTAGAGTCTTTGATTTCGACAGCAAAACACCTCATAAGTCAATCATTAGCCCCAAATACGGCCAGGAATTACAGAGCCGGGTTGAAAGCGTTTGATAGTTTTAGACTCCTTTTACCCTCAGGGCGGCCGTGACGAAACATCATACTTGCTGGCGTTCATAGCTTTCTGTTATTCCCAACTTAAACTCTCTTATAATACCATCAAATTATACCTAGCGGGCCTCCAACATCACTTCATGCTCAGTAATCTGGGTCGATCTTCTATTTTTTTCAAACCAGGCAATCAAGGCGGCCCTCAGGGGAATACAAAAAAATGCAAAACAGGCTCCCACCCGTAGACAACCGGTGTCCAGCAAGCTGTTCAGAGATTTGTCTTCTGCCCTAGATGGCTGTCCTTTTGGGCCCTTGACCAGCACGGTAATACAAGCAGCCATGTTTTTAAGTTTTTACGGCTTCCTCCGGCCAGGAGAATTCACTGGCAGCTCTCCGGGACATGGCTGTCTCCGCAAAGAACAGCTGTCGTGGCATAATGACTATTTCGTACTCAGCCTTTCACTGACCAAAACAAACCAAGCAGGGCCACCCACGGAGACTAAATATTTCCCTACCCAAAATAACTGGTGCCCAGTTCGGATCCTCAACAAATTATTATCCCTGTTACAGACAGCGCCTCGTAACAGTCCTCTCCTGCCCTTCAAAGACAAACCCCTCTCTTCAAACCAATTCACGTCCCATATCCGTTCTCTGGCAGCAGGCCTTGGGTACGACCCAGGAGTCATCTCGGGTCACTCGTTCCGCATCGGAGCGGCACTGGAGATCATCTTGTTTCATTAGATACATTCCAAACCCACACAGGGAAATATCCCAGGCTTTTCAGTCATTGGCGTTATAGGTCATGCGAGTTGGAAGTATATGAATAAACCGGTTTAGACAACATAGTGTACTTGTCTTTTTGCCCTCTCCAGGCTTACCCACGCCCGTGGCTCCCGGCACAACTCAGCCATAGTTGAGGTTCGGCATGCCTTACCCACGTCCAAGACGCATTCAGCCCTGCCCATAAGTATTAAGGCTGATTTCAGCCTGTATTTGTGGGCAGGGCGTTGGCTCCCTATATATACCTGCCAATTCCTTCCCTCAGGTGGTGTGTCTCACTTACCCCTCCCTCCCACCCCTTTTTTCACACACTCCAATAGGGTACGCCCTCTCCAGGCTTACCCACGCCCGTGGCTCCCGGCACAACTCAGCCATAGTTGAGGTTCGGCATGCCTTACCCACGTCCAAGACGCATTCAGCCCTGCCCATAAATATATATATATATATATTTTTTTTTTTTACCGGACTCTACTCTACTTTTTTCCCCAAAGTATATGTCAAACGGATGAGAAAAACACGATGTGAACTGAGCCTTAACTGGTGCTGTGACTCTATAAAGTGTCACAGCCCCAGGGTCTCTGCAATCAGAGTGGTCCCTTGCTGGCAATTGCTCTGATTGGTTAGTCCGTACAGACTAACCAATCAGAGAGTAGCTGCTGTAATTCTTCAGTTTTCAGACTCTCATCTCCACTCTGGAGATCAGAGCCTGAAATCAGGTATACCTCTGAAGCCCCCATTCTCCCACAATGCTCCCTGCAGCCCTCCGTGTGGTCCCCGTTCTGTGAGGCTGTATTGTATGTAGATGGCAACGACTCAGGATGGAGCCGCCGCCTTCAGCTGCAGGTGTCAGCTGTAACATACAGCTGACACTTTGCTGCAACGGCCGAGGTTGGTGCCAGACATTTAACCCTTTACATGCCACGGTCAGTAGCGGCCACTGATTTAACGGGTTAACAGAGGTAGCTCCGTCTCTCCCCATCAGGCTGCCGCTTACAAAGGCATCCAGGCTTGCCATGTACCAAAGCCTAACAGATCCTGCCCAGAGTCAGGGTCTTATCAGGCTTAATGTCAGTGTAAGGGCTCATGCACATGACCATTGTTTTTGTCCGTATCCAATCCGTTTTATGGACAAGATAGGACATTTCTATAGATGGCAAAATGCGGAACAGACACGGCCGGTATCCATATTTTGCGTATCCGCAATTTGCGGACAAAAATACAAAAATGGATATGGCCGTTGTAGGAAGTCGCAAGGGTCCGTCATTGACGGAAGGTATGTGTCACCGAGATTCCTGGCCTCAGTGAGGTAAGAGCCGGTAATTTTAAGTGTCAGCGGCAGTTAGTGCTGACTGACACTATTTGTTAGTTAGTATGGCTGTAGAGTCGATCTCGGCCGGCTCTTATTGGGAGAAGCCAAAGAGCAGGGTGGGTGGCTTCTCCCCACGCTCCAGGCCGGGTTTTGGCTGGGATATAAAAACCCAGCCAGCAGTCTCAGCTGAGTGAATTATCCTCCACTTCACAGTGAAGCTGTGGAGACGCTGTGGTTTTGGGAACTCTCTGCGCTGAGGTCTGAAGACCGTGTGTCAGGCGAGCAGGCCGCCTTACAGCCTGCAAGTGGACTTTCTGAGGCTGAGCATTCAGCCGGGTGTGAACTAACACCCAGGATACCAGGTGAATGTTCTTTTGTTTTTTCTGTGTGTGAACAAGCACCAAGCCTGAAAAAGGACTGTTCTGTTATATTATGAGTGTGAATAAACACTGAAGATTGATTTAAAACCTGGTCCATTGCCTTTATATTGCGTCTGCTAACCTGCCTACCAGAGAGAATCCCCACACAGTGTACATGAGCACTAAAACTGACAGTGCTATACTCTGCAATAGATGAGTATTGCAGAGTATAGTACAGCCATCAGCCCCACTGGATCTTCAAGATCCAAGTGGGATTTGAAAAAAAAATAAACTAAAAAAATATATATTTTAAAAATAGTAAAACGGGTGCTGCAGTATGCAACTCACTCGTCTGAAAGTGGTCTTTCCTTTCATTCCTGTATAACAGCTAAAGGGTTAACAAAGTTTCATAAATCAGTTTTGAATAATTTGAGGGGTGTAGTTTCTAAATTCATAACTGAATTGGTTCTTAAAAAAGTGGGTTTTGAAAATTTTCTTCAACATTTAAAAAATTGCCTTTTAAATTCTAAGCTTTCTAAATTCCTAAAAAAATTAAATGACATTTACAAAATGATGCCGACACAAAGTAGGCATATTGGGGGTCATTTATTAAGCCCCTGTGCTGGCGGTGGATCAGCCAGAGTTATGAAGTGGCGCCGGCCCCTACATAATTTTGGCACATCTAGCGCCACTTCTAAATGTAAGCCAGCTTCCTTGCTGACTTACATTTAGACCATTTTCTATGCCTAAACCAGGTATAGAAAATGATGAATAAGATGGGTCTACCGGCCAGTCCCCTTCCCCGCCCACACCATTCCCACTTTTTTAGACCTGGTGTGAGCGGGGAGAAGTCACTAACCGTTGCGCCACAATCTGCACCTGAAATGCGCCTAATGTAGGTGTATTTCAGGTTAATATATTACCCACATGGTGAATGTAAAGAAATGACTATTTTATGTGGTATCACTCTCCATCTTGAAAGCAGAGAAATTAAAATTTCAAAAATTGCTAATTTTTTATCAGATTTTCTCAAAATTTTTGGATCTCTCTGGTTACTTTGTTACTATGCCAGGATTAGCTGAGCAGAGCGGGCTCCTGCTTCTGCCTGCTCCGCTAAGCTAAGAGAGTTGACATGCTGACTAAACTATGCCAGGAGTTAGTAATCCTCCGGGGAGCACAGCAGGAGCAGCATGGTGCCTCCTGCCGGTACTCCCTGTGCTGCTGATGCTCATTCATAAATTTCACAATTCGTACTCCGTATACCTCTGACTTGTAAGCGGTGTACGTAGAACTGAGTTTTAAGCGCATGTGAATGGTGCGCTTTAGGGAAGTAAAAGTATAAGAAAAATACAAAATTTATAAATACTGTATATTGGAAAAAGTTTTTTTAGGGCATTAGGAACATCATATTAAAATGTAATTCAAAGGTTTAGTTACTCTTTAAGGCCCCCTGCACACGAACATGTGATTCCCATTGCCGTATTGGGGACCACATTTGCGGATCCGCAATACACGGGTGCCGTTCCAAAATTCGGAGATGCGGAATGGTGCGGAACGGAAGCACGGAACGGAACCCTACGGAAGCACTACGAAGTGCTTCCGTGGGGTTTCGCCCTGTACTTCCGTTCCGCAAAAAGATAGAACATGTCCTATCTTTTTGCGATCCGCTGCGACTGCCCCACGGACTGTGTTCATGCATTGCGGCCTGCATTTTGCGGGCCGCAGCACGACCACGGGGTGCACACGTTCGTGTGCAGGGGGCCTAAGGCCTAAACTGTCTGCAGATGCAAAGGCTTAAAGGTTTAAAGGTTTTTCTGACTGTTTTATCCCGATGACTTATCCTCATTATCTGATCGGTTGGTGTGCTACACCCAGAACAACTAACCGATAAGCTGTTTGAGGAGGCTGCAGCTCTCTATAAGAAAACCTAATGCAGCTGAAATATCGTTCTCCTATAGAAAGTGACCAGCAACAAGATATATCGATTCAAAATTGGAAAACATGACCATCATTCTGAAGGAACATGGTAGCAACAATAATAATACATGACCTCTAGCAGTCAGTGATGTGACAAACATTCATATGCATGCATGCACATTTATATTCAATTCTTCTTTATAAATGCAGATGTTTACTATGCTAATCTAAGAATGATGATGGGAAAAGGGTTTGGTGCATGTCATAAACATGTCATAAACACAATGCAGGTCATTAGCAAAGGCTTTACGCCTGTTTTTGGAATAAAAGTCACTCCTGTCAGTTTTATAATGCACGGATCTCACAGATGTGATAACTTTATTAACAGGCCTGCTCCTCCTAATAAATTGGTTGCATCTTTTGCTTTTTACTGAGACTGCTGTGTGAAATGCCAGTGTTTAGTAAATGACCCCCATTGATGTAATAACAAATTATAAATTTCAGTTAAAATATAATTTACATTTACCAACCTTTATTTTGGCGTCTGTAATTCTGTATAAAATAAACTGGTTCCCATCTTCTTTTTCATTATTGAAGGACTTCAGAGCCTCGTCTACCGCATTGAACACAGTTTGGTCATTACAGTCGGCATCAATAACGATGGCAGAGCCTAGGAGACAATGACAGCAGAGTAGAAGAATGGGCAGGAGCTTCATCTCTGACACTGATTCCCCTAACCTGTGATTAGAGTGGATTAATCAGAAGATTGTGAGGATGTGTAGTCCAGGCAGTAGTGGGGAACTTAGAAATAACCTTCTACGATTCCAGAGCAAGGTAATTGAACTTCGATGATAAATATTTCCCAACTTACACCTTGTAAATAGTTGTCAACCTTTGCACCAACAGACCTGTGCTTGTCTGTGTAACCCATGATGCTTGTCTTTTGAGGGGATGTTAAAACATGCACACTGTCAGTTTTTCATGAACATTCTGCATCCACGTGTGCATTTATCTTCTGGATGTTTGCCCATTTCCAATGGCCGTCTGTTTTATATGGCCTAAAAAACAGCACTGAAAAATGGATGAATGTTATAGATTTTTTTTTTTTTTGGGGGGGGGGGGGCATATCCCAACCCCTGCAGTGCCCTCAGTATATTTTTTACACCCCCATAGTGCCCCCAGTATAAATAATGGCAACAATATTGCCCCCAGTATCTATAATGCCCCCCCAGTGTTTATAATATAGTGGCCCCAGTATATATAAGGCCCACCCAAATGTGCTCTCCATTCTGCTGGGTGCAAAAAAAAACGAAAAACACCTCATCGACCTGCACTGGAAGGAGCAGGACCTGATGCTTCTAGCATTCTGACCTCACATGTGATGATTCTGCTGCATCCAGTGAAGAGTAAATGTTCCCTTGTGTGCAAGTGGATGCAGTATACAGTCGTGGCCAAAAGTTTTGAGAATGACACAAATATTAGTTTTCACAAAGTTTGCTGCTAAACTTCTCAATGGGATTAAGATCTAGGGAGTTTCCAGGCCATGGACCCAAAATGTCAATGTTTTGGTCCCCGAGCCACTTAGTTATCACTTTTTCCTTATGGCACGGTGCTCCATCGAGCTGGAAAATGCATTGTTCTTCACCAAACTGTTGTTGGATTGTTGGAAGAAGTTGCTGTTGGAGGGTGTTTTGGTACCATTCTTTATTCATGGCTGTGTTTTTGGGCAAAATTGTGAGTGAGCCCACTCCCTTGGATGAGAAGCAACCCCACACATGAATGGTCTCAGGATGCTTTGCTGTTGGCATGACACAGGACTGATGGTAGTGCTCACCTTTTCTTCTCCGGACAAGCCTTTTTCCAGATGCCCCAAACAATCGGAAAGAGGCTTCATCGGATAATATGACTTTGCCCCAGTCCTCAGCAGTCCATTCACCATACTTTCTGCAGAAGATCAATCTGTCCCTGGTGTTTTTTTTTGGAGAGAAGTGGCTTCTTTGCTGCCCTTCTTGACACCAGGCCATCTTCCAAAAGTCTTCGCCTCACTGTGCGTGCAGATGCGCTCACACCTGCCTGCTGCCATTCCTGAGCAAGCTCTGCACTGGTGGCACTCCGATCCCGCAGCTGAATCCTCTTTAGGAGACGATCCTGGCGCTTGCTGGACTTTCTTGGACGTCCTGAAGCCTTCTTAACAAGAATTGAACCTCTTTCCTTGAAGTTCTTGATGATCCTATAAATTGTTGATTGAGGTGCAATCTTAGTAGCCACAATATCCTTGCCTGTGAAGCCATTTTTATGCAACGCAATGATGGCTGCACGCGTTTCTTTGCAGGTCACCATGGTTAACAATGGAAGAACAATGATTTCAAGCATCACCCTCCTTTTAACATGCCAAGTCTGCCATTTTAACCCAATCAGCCTGACATAATGATCTCCAGTCTTGTGCTCGTCAACATTCTCCCCTGAGTTAACAAGACGATTACTGAAATGATCTCAGCAGGTCCTTTAATGACAGCAATGGGGGTCAGTCTTGTGAAAATGCACAAATGTAGGACATTTCCTATTTTTTGACAGCCGTTATTCACTGACATGTGGATAGCCCCATAGACTTCTATGGGTTCTGAAAATGGCTGTGTGACAGCTATTACAAAAACAGCCATCACATGGCCATTTTCCCCCGTTCATGTGAATGTAGGTTTTAGTTCACAAATTTGTCAGTTCTGGGAATTTTTTCCATTTTTATTCTCTGTTTAACGTCTTTATTCTTATGCAAGCAAAAATCCATGCTTTCAATTATAGCACTTAAATGCTTAGCACAAAATTGTGTTCCAAATGTGACCCATTATCTAGACCCATCAGAGCAATGCAATGTGTGCGACCGTATTGAATAGTCACTACAATCCCAACATCCACTGTATTATTTTTAATATGACAGAAACAATGTTTGTACCGTAGGTCTATTCTTTTTAGGGAGTATTCACACGACTGTTGCCCTGAGTCTGCATTTTAGTCTGTTGTGCTTCTGCAACCGTTCAGCAAGTCCGCAAAATATGTTTCTGTGTGTCATCCTTATTTTGTGGACCGCAAAAAAAAATGGAAGGAGGAAATGGTCACAGTTTTAGCACAAACCCCATGGTAACACTGATAGGAGTGTAAGTGTTTTCAGTGACGTGATTTCTACTGCTTTCACAGTGTAGAGAACTAAGTTAGGTTCCTCTGCTTGGCTGGCCTTGGTTTCTGACTATTTCCTCCTGTTCATCATGTCCAAAATGATGTGGTTCTTCTGTACAGGCTTTTTCCTAAGCGCTATGGACAACACTTACTGCTGGATGAAGACCCGACTAGGAGGCAAAGGGGTTCATAGGAAGGACCCCTTCCACACCCTGTACTCCAACCTGCGGCAACGCTTCTGTTGCATGTCGATGCCCACTTGATCTTGATCTTTATTTGATTTTCACATACTTTAGGGTTTCCTGGAGTTCACATACTTTGGGTTCACTGGGGTACATACTGTATTATTTGCCCTATAAGACGCCCTCCCCCCCCTCCCCCCCCAAAGCTTCATCACATCCACCCACCGCATGCTGTTTTGGTGATGCAATTTTTCACGGTGGCCTAGCAGTGCTCATCCAGGACCTGGCATAATTTCTCCTACCAATGACTCACACTGTGCTGTCCTTGAGGTTTTCAGCCGACGGGTTTGCAAACCGCTGATGACATATAAATGGCTTCCGTGTCACATCCCTTTTATTTGTGGTCCCATTGACTTGATCACAGACCGCAGTTTGCAACCAAGAATAGAACATGCTCTATCTTTTTTTGTGGGATGGATATACAGAGATACGGATGTGAAAGGACATGGATGACATCTGTGTGCTGTATTTTTTTTTTTTTTTGTGGATTCCATTGAAATGAATAGAAAAGGTGTCTGATCTTCAAAAAATATGGTTTGTACACAGATCCCTAATACCGTTGTGTAAATGCTCCCTTGTTCTGCAACTTATTGAGATGAACATTCAGACTGAACAACATATTTCAGGTTTTTGATATATGCTAATATGTCTCCACAATATCTGATAGCAATAAATAGTGTCTCAGATATTGTAGATGGTAGTCACCAGGCATGAATTGATGATGTACCGTACACGGAAATAGATGGGCACTAGCAGTTAGCATTAGCAATTAGGGTACCTGCATACTGGGCCTGCATGAATTTCTGTGCGTTTCTTTGGTGCAGATTTGATACGTTTTTTTTTTTTTTTTTTTGCAATAGATTTCACCCTTCATTTTAAAAGGGTGAAATCTTCAGCTAATACACAATTATAAATGACATTCTACAGATTTGTAAATCTGTACAGCAGGTCACTTTCTGCATGGAAAACATCCGCATTTGCGGAAATCCTCAAGCAAAAAACTCACGTATTCTGCTATGTGTGCAGGTAGCTAACAGCACAATACACTGTACTGTACAATAAGAAGGGTTACTGTGAAATTATGGACCATTGATGCTCTGTGTAGAGTGCCACTGCGGCATTACACGGCTCTCCTTGAAATCAGTGGTTGTCTCAGCTGCGTTTAGCTCATAGAGATGCCTTTGCTAGTTTATGCAGGTTTTACCATTCCCTAATTGGGCTTAGAAGTAGGACTGTATACAGCAATAAAGTCCTGAATGGAGTAGATGTGTCAGTTTTGGCTGCTTTGAGGGAGGAAGAGTATGTACAGTATGCAGTTTTACATTGAGTAATAGCTGTTCATCAGTTTAACTAAACAAGAACCGAAGACTGGTAGGTTGGTGGGGGTCCTACACAGGGGCGGACATACTGCCTGTGCAGCCGGTTCAGCTGCACAGGGGCCCAGCGTGGCAGGGGGCCCTCCAATTAAGCTGTCTATGCATCTACAGGACGCACAGACAGCTGATTGTAATGGTGAAGCAGAGAGCCGCACGCTTCACCATTCATCATCACACCATCCAGCATGTAGAAGGGGCCCACCTTACTATCTGACCTCAGTCTCAGGACGTACTGCGTCCGCAGCTCTGAGGAGCAGGAGCAGGGCCAGGGCAGCACATCCGCCCCCACCCCATACAGCTCAGTCCTGCTGTGTAGTGGGCAGGGTCAGCCAGGTCTGTGCTGAGCCACTTCACTGTGTCGTAGCTCCGCCTCTGTGTGGTAAGGTCAGTAGCCCCGCCTCCTGATGGTAGCCCAGTCCCCTGGTGGTAGCCCCGCCCACATGCGGTCCTCTCCTAGCGCTTCTGGTGCTTAATGTGTGAGGCCTGCAGCAACTTAGGAGGAAGTGAGTGAGGACCGGAGGCTGCCCCAGTGACCACTGTCTCTGCCAGACACTGAACTTGGCTTGGTATGTTGTTGTTGTTTTTTTTACCCCACCCATCCCACCTGTCCCCCTCTGGCCCTCCTGTGACTGTCCCTTACCCACATACTGTGAGGCTACATTAACAATGTATTTTGCAGTCCGCCTATTGGCAAGATATGTATGCCGTCCATATGCGGTCCATATGCGTCACATTTTCCATCTTGTGCAGAACGGACATACAGATGCAGAAAGCACATGGAAGTCATTTGCTTTCCGCATCCGTATGTCTGTTCCGCAAAGGATAGAAAATGTGACATGTCCTATACTGGTCCGCAACATGCAGGCTAGGTAATAGGTCTGCAAAAAAATGCAGATGGCACATGGGCGTCATCCGTAATTTGCAGATCATAAAATACATATGGTCCGTGTCGTGTAAATGGGTTAAAAGTGTTGCCCAGACATGCAAGGGGTCATTTATTAGGACCAGTGTTTTAGACACTGGTCCTAATAACCCCTAAACTGGAAGTGGTTCTGCTGATGTTATGAAGAGGCGCCGGCCTCTCCATAACTTCAGCGCATCCAGCGCCAGTGTAAATGCATATCATCCAGACTGAATCCTGACCCGTTCATTTCAATAGGTCTGTGTAAGGAGGCATATGTCTGGCAATAACTACTGTGAGGGGCACATATCTGGCCATAACTACTGTGAGGGGGGCACATATCTGGCATAACTGCTGTGAAGTTGGCACATATCTGGGCATAAATACTGTGAGGTGGCACATAATCTGTCACAATTACTTTGAGGGGGCCCATAATCTGGCATAACTACTGTGAAGGACACATAATCTAGCATAACTACTGTGATGGGCAAATAATCTGGCATAACTACTGTGGTGGGCACGTATCTGGGCATAACTACTGTGAGGGGCACATATCAGGGCATAATTACTGTGAGGGGGAAGATATCTGGCATAACTACTGCGAGGGGGTACATATCTGTCCATCGCTACTGTAGAGGGGGCACAATGTGGATATTACTACTGTGTGCTGGCACAAAGGGGCAAAAATTACTATGTAGGAGCATTAAGAGGACATTAATACGCACCACAGTATCTGAAGGGTTTCCCCTATCTTTGATGCGACTGATCACCCCTTCCTCTCCCTGTAGGATTAGGGGAAGAGGACAAATTGGGGTCCCTACTGCTGCCACACCTCATTGTATTAATCTTTACCTATGGCCTATGTTTATTTCTATATGTGTGGTTGGGGGGCCCAGGCACATTCTTTGCACAGGGGCCCTCTGCTGCCAATGTCCGCCCCTGGTCCTACACCCAGGACCTCCGCCAATCAGCTATTTGAGAAGGCAGCAGTGCTCGCAGTAGCGCTGCGGCCTTCCCGCTGTTTTCCTCAGGCCCAGTAATGTCACAACTATTATCACTTCAATGTGGCTGAGCCGCACCCAGGTGAGTGATAATAGTTGTCACGTCACTGGGCCTGCGGGAAACAGTGAGACGGCCATGGTGTTACTGTAAGCACCGCTAACTTCTCAAACAGCTGATTGGCCACTGAACAGATGCAGTAATATAAAAGGTGTCGAACCCTTAAATACTTATATGATGTCAGAACAAAGACTAATGCCATATTCAAATCTGTATGATAGGCTCTGAGCCTTCATCACATAGTCCATCAGTTTTGATGTGAAAAATAGTCAGTAGGGGCTGCCGCTGGTGTCTGCAGTGCGCTGGATCCTCCAGAGTGTAACCGCTTCTATTTAAATGCAAGCCACAATGCAGATGTGAACAGAGCCTAGTACCCTCTGTTAAATGTACAGGGTGGTCCAAAAATATGGAGACACCTGAATAAATGGAAAATGATGGTTGGGAACGCCATCCTGTGTGTGACATGTTGCTAAGGGAAAGGGGGCAAAACTCTGAGGGATGATGTCCAACATAGACAGCCATTTTGAAAGTTGTTTTCTTGGAACCATGTCGATTTTCAAATGGAAAGGGTGTATGAGACCTATGTGGTGGAGAATTTGATGAGGAATCCAAATCTGTGCTTAAATTTGACGTACCTTTAGTCCTGCCAAAATTATTAACCGTTTTATCTTTGTTACAGATACGGCAGCAAGATTAACATGAGGGGAGAGTTATGCTGATCTTTGGGGAGAACAAAATGCGGATCACTGCAGAGGATTTCAGAGCTTTCATCCTAAAAGACCACCCATCCTCCATGGC
This sequence comes from Bufo bufo, assembly GCF_905171765.1. NCBI lineage: Eukaryota > Metazoa > Chordata > Amphibia > Anura > Bufonidae > Bufo > Bufo bufo. The sequence continues at coordinate 219,335,878 of NC_053392.1, forward strand.
ACAGGTGGCAAATTGCTTGCCGAATTTCGCCAAACAGGTTCTGTTTTGGATTGCCAAAAAGTATAAATGTTACATAGTTAATAAGATTGTAAAAAAGATAGAAGTCTAGCAAGTTTAACCAAGGAAACGAGCTTTCCCTGTAATCACACTGACCCAGATATAGAAGTAGCAGGTCAGTTTTCCAGCATAGAAAACACTGTAAAAACAAAACCCATAAAACTGTGGCAGAATTTTTTCCATTCCATCCCATCCCTTTTGCAATTTGTTACCAGCTTCCTATTAAATCAAATACAATATTAAATGATATGCTTAGAAAGTGCAACTGGTCTCGCAAAAAAAACAAGCCCTCATACGTCTATGTGAATGGAAAATAAAAAAGTTATGGCTATGGGAATGACGGGAGTGAAAAATAGAAACACAATAACAGAAAGCCGCTGGAAGGGGTTAAGAATAGGTACTGCCATTGGGCAGCCCTATGACCTGGGGTTATCTAAGCATACAGGAAAACCAAGTAAATTACATTAAATGGAAAAACATCTATAGTCTCCTGCCAAAACACCTTGGTCGGCAGTTTAGTTGGTGGGATTATTTATATGGTTATCTCAAATGTATGCCCAGCTTTAGTATATTTAGATACATTGCATGTGAATCATATTATCAACATTTAGCATACGTTATGGCTTAAGTAATTAAAGGTCATCAATATCTGATCAGTGGAGGTCTGACTCCCAGCCCCCCCGCCAGTCAGTTGTTTGAAGAGACTGCAGCACTCCCTTAGGTGCCATGGCCTCTTCTTAGGCAGTGTTCCCTCTAAGTTTTGCAGCTTCCCCTACTCAGGGCCTCTATAGACCCAATCACCATTGCAAGCTCGTCCTCAGGTTACTGCTCATAGCGTCCTGTTGCTGGCGTCAGGACTTTCTGTGTGGGATTCAAAGCTGCATCTGCCTCCTGGAAGAGGTCACAGCAGCAGAGCGGCAAGAAGGAGATTTTGACGCCAGTTTTGAGCACTGCACATAGGATGGAAAGTATCTCTACTATCTGATCTGCACACAGAGAATTATCACTGTGTTCTCTTGGTCTTACATAGGACTACAGGTAACATCTACTACATTATCTGCACTGAGTTATCACTATGTTATCTGCCGTGTTACATAGGGCTGCAGATAACATCTAATAAATTATCTGCACTCAGTTATCACTGTGTTATCTTTGGTGTTACATAGGACTGCATGTAAGGGTCCCTTTAAGGCTGTATTACTTTTTATTAAAAGATTTTGCAGGCGATTGTCAGGAAGAAAGCGTTCCTTCCCGGTAATCTCCTGCTGGTTAGTGGAGAAGAGCGCAGCTATTACATGCAGTCATCTCCTCCACACTAATGCCATCACTCGACCCCCATACTGAGTCAATGTTTGCCATCAGCAGATTAGACAGCACAATCTGCCGCCAGCAAATGATAATTCTTGAGCATGCTTAAAAATCACAATTTCAAAATCAGGTGCACTTTTAGGGCAGTATTACACAACAAGATCATCGTTAATGAGTGATCCTACGAATGCTTGTTAGCGATGATCTAGCCAACCATCTGCCAGTGTAATACAGCCTTTTCACTGCCCAATAATCGGGCAGATAGTCGCTGACAAGCGTTCCTAGTACAGTGTAAAGGTGCCACCGATTACCCGATGAACGAGTGAAATGCTTGTTCAAAGAGTAATAGATCGCTTGTGCGGTGACCTAAATCATCGTTTGCCGGCAGCAGATTGTGCCGTCTAAACAAACTTTGCTGCTGGCAAACGAGTCTGTATGGAAACGAGATATGATAGTGATCACTGCTCCCAATACTGTGGAGAAGTATCAATTGCATTGTGTGTAGGGACGGATCCCTCTTGCTCCGCACCACATTCCGGACAGAAAAAGCTGCTTGCAGCGTTATTCTGTCCGTGATGGGAGCGCAAACAAACGGAACGGGATGCATTCTGGTGTACTCTGTTTCGTTCAGTTCAGTTTTGTCCCCATTGACAATAAATGGAGACAAAACTGAAGCGTTTTCACCCGCTATTGAGATCCTATGATGGATCTCAATAGAGGAATTGAAAACGCTAGTGTGAAAGTAGTCTTATCTGTACTCAGAGAGTTATCATTGTCTTATCAGTGGTGTTACATAGGACTGCATACATCCCGATCCTGGATCCAAAGGAACAGTCCTGGAGTTCAATTGCTGTCACATGATGGCTGTGGCATGTCCCCCTCTCAACTGTCTCTTAATCCTTAGGACGCAGAGACAGTTGAGTGCAATGGTGAAGCAGGGATCCGTTCGCTCCCTGCTTCGCTATTCAAATACCAGAGCTCTCTTCACGCCTGCAGGCAGGAATCAGAGTACTGAGAAATGATGATGATTCCCTGGACCCTGGGCTTAGCAGAGCAGGCATGATGATGTCACTTCATCACGCCTGCTGCTTAGAAGAACGTGTGCTCTATTTGCCGGGGGGACAGGGCGAGGTGAGTGTTTTTATTTTATTAACAATTTAAGAGCCAGCACTACTGTAAGGGTGCCTTCACATGCGTCAGATTTTGTGGCAGGAAATTCTGCGACTGAAAATCAGTTCCATGCACCTTAATGGAGCTGCATGTGCTTTCTGCCCCATTCAAATGAAAGGAAATAAATTTCAGTTGTGGAATTTTCTGCCACAAAATCTGCCGCGTGTGAAGGCTCCCTAAGGGGGGCCACTGAAATGGGTGGGTTTAACTAGTTTTTTTTAAAATCTATTCTAAGGGATTTTGAATCTGACAACCTGCAATGTGTAGAGAGGACTAGTCCTGGAGTTCTCTACATTATGTGCATGTGCTTAGGAGTAGAGATGGCCCGAATAGTTCGGTCCGCCCCCTATACATCATCATTGAGTAAACTTTGACCCTGTACCTCACAGTCAGCAGACACATTCCAGCCAATCAGCAGCAGACCCTCCCACCTCCTGGACAGCATCCATTTTAGATTCATTCGGAATCTGCATTCTCAGTGAGAGGAGGGACAGTGCTGCTGCTGCTGATTCAATAGGGAAAGCGTTAGCTAGGGCAGTGTTCTGTGTCCACAGACTCATCTGCTGTAAGGACAGCGTCCTGACAGCACCCCAAAAAGCCCTTTTCAGGGCTGGTACATCAGTCTGTTTTTTTTTAATATCTACATATATTGCAGTTGCCTGCCCGTGTGTGAGAGGCTGCAGGCTCAGTCACAGACAGTACTGTGTGCACACCATTCATACAGGGTGTGACAGAAAATACCTTGCAGATAAAAAAAATTCTATTTAATATTTTTCTGTGATCTAATCCCATTTGCAAGCCAGCGTGTGTCAGGCCCACACAGACTGTTTGAGAAAAAAGTAGTAGGAATAGCTCACTCTTATGTGACAGGGAACAGGTGCTCTAGTCCAAATGGCTGTATCACCCGTACAGAGAAAAATATTGAAATTACTTGTAAATTGTGGACTGGCACTCTGTATGCGTGGCTTCAAATGAATACACAATAATTATGGTGATCACACTTAAATTTAATAAATGAAAAACAATCGTAATGACACTATAAAACTATAAAAAATTTATAAAAACATCAAACAAACATATGCATGCTCCCACATATTAAATATTGTAGGAAAAATACGTCATAAATCGTATATGCAAGTAGTTCATAAAATAAATGAGGGTGGTTTTCTGATGAGACTGAACTAAATCTTTATATTTGATTTAAAAGTTTGCATAAAGTGCATTCAGCTGTTATTGTGGCTTGCGGCTTGCAGGCCAAGATGTTCTTAAAGGGGATGAAAAGCAATCCTGAATACTGTTCACCAGTTACTGCTTGATTATAGTTTGTTTGCGGTTTAAATGTCCAGACCTTAGTTTATGTCTATGATGGAAAAACAAGTACTGGTATGTACTATAATCACCGCCTATACAGGTCTTACCTGCTTCTAGGTGGATAAGAATATTCGTGTTCCAAGATATGGCATTACATACCCGACCTAAGAGTTGCTGCTGTGTTCGTTTCTCCACGCTATTCAGGCAGACGCCGGTATATCACGTGGTCTGTATCAAGAAACAGGTTTGTATCTCGCAGCAAGGTATCGCAGGAACTTGGTGTTGAAAATGGGATCCGAATTTTTTTTGGGGATCCGAAAACTTTTTTCTTATTTGGAGCGCTCCAATTTTTAGTAAGATTGATTTTAATAGATCATCCGTATAAAGGCCTTTTCTTAGTCCAGTGGGAGTTCTCAGCTGGTTACGCCAGACGCGTTTCGGGGACCTCTTACCCCTTCCTCAGTGGCAGCTGATCTCCCATTTTTGGACTGGCTACTTATAGGCTGCCCAGGATAGCCCACAGGTGTAGGGCGGATTGGGCTGCTCAGGATAGCCCACAGGTGCAGGGCGGATTAGGCTGCCCAGGATAGCCCACAGATGTAGGGCGGATTTAGCAATCAAAAATTCAAAGGTTTAGCTCTGTTATTAGACATGCGGTTTTACTTGCGGTTCTGTTGCGATTTTTTCACTACTGGTGCGTTTTTTTGTTATAATGTGTGTTGTAATGTAATCTCTCTATTTAATAAAAAATAAATATTGCAACGTGTTGCAATGCATTAAAAATTCAAAATATTAATAAAATATCATATGATGACATAAAAATTTTAAAATTTACATATGATAACATAAAAAATCATGAAAAATCCCATATGATGAACATAAAAAAACAAATGGGACATAGATATTGCAGTGGATACATGTATATAAGACATCCTGATCAACTCTTGATATAATAAATATATTCTTTTATATCATCATTCCTTGCTTTATTTTATTTTGTCTGGTGGTATAGGAGTGCGTGTTTGTCCCCAAGGGAGAGTCTCAGTGCTGATAAACAGCCAAACATGAGACTCTCCGTCGGATGAAAAACACGCAATCCCAAAAGATCACAAGAAGCCGAAAATTTCCAAATCAGCATTTAGGCCCATTGGGATGAGGCTGCCGAAATCGAAGATAAGTCTTGATTCAGCTCTAGACATCTTTTCAACGTGTTTGCCCCCACGCCAATGCTTATCGATTTTTTTTTTTTTTTTTTTTTTTTTGTAGCGCCATAAAAAACATGCCTTTCGGATCCTTATTGTGGAATTCTTTAAAGTGCTTTGATAGTGAATGTTTAATATAACCATTTTTAATGTTTCGTACATGTTCACTTATTCTAGTTTTCAAGCACCGTTTCGTTCTACCAATGTACTGCTTTCCGCAGGGACATTGGATCAAATAAATTACACTAGAGGTGTTGCAGTTGAGGAAGCTTTTAATGGTCATGGAAAAGGTGTTTTGAGATGAGCAGATTTTTTGGAAATTTGGTTGTTCTGTGCTCTTGTGTACGTGATTTGGGGTTTAATGGGTAGTGATGGACCAATTGTTTTATCCTGTGATAACAAGTGCCAATATTTGTTGATTATTAATTCAATTTGTTTATATTGTGTAGAAAAAGGGATTATAATCCTGAAATCTGCACCCACTTTTTTTTTACTATTTTCATTATCATTTTCTGTGAGTTCTTTTTTTTTTTTTTAAAAAGGGTTTCTCTAGATATTTCATTAACCTTTATGAGTGCTTTTTCTAGCACCTGTGTGGGATAACTTTTTTCCACAAACCTCTCTTTTAATTTTTGTGTTTCCTGTTTATGCGACGGAATTGTCCAAAAGGTATGTTTATTAGCCAGTATGGCAAGTGACAGCTTGAATATAGTATATATCCATTTTTTGCTGTTGTTTTTTGGAAGGTTCGGCATACATATTTATTTTCTTTTCTTGTGATATTTAAATCTAGGAATTCTGTTTCTATTTTATTAATACTGGCTGTGAAAGTTAAATTATAAATATTATTATTCAATTCACAAATGAATGCTTGTAAGGTAGCTTCACTTCCCTTCCAGATCAGGATAACATCATCGATGTATCTCCGCCAGAGCACCAGGTTGCCCCCATCTTTTTTGGGACTGATTGTTAAATTTTCCCAGTATGCCAAAAATAAATTAGCATAACTGGGGGCAAACCTGGTGCCCATGGCGGTAGTTCTTCTCAAAAAAGAAGTAATTGTGCTCTAATATATGTCTAACTCCATCTGTTATAAATTCCAATTGTTCTTGTTTGAAATTTTCTTTTTCCAGATGGATTTTTAGAGCATTTATACCTTGATCATGATTGATCACTGTATACAGTGATTGTATATCTAATGTTGCTAAGATCCAATCATCTTCCACTGTTAATTTTTCTAAAACTTTTATAATTTCTGTGGTATCTTTTAAATACGATTCGTTTTTTTTGACAAGGACTGTATTGTGGCCACCCGTTACAGGGTGTCACTCACTCACAAATACCTCGCAGATAAAAAAAAATTATATTAAATTTTTTTCTGTGATCTAATCCCATTTGCAAGCCCGTGTGTGTCAGGCCCACACAGACTGTATTGTGTCCGCTGGCTAGTGACTAGACCTCCACTTATACCGTTACAGGGTGTCATTTACTTACAAATACCTCGCAGATAAAAAAAAATTCTATAAAAATTTTTTCTGTGATCTAATCCCATTTGCAAGCCCGTGTGTGTCAGGCCCACACAGACTGTATTGTGGCCACTGGCTAGTGGCTAGACCTCCACTTATACCATTACATGGTGTCATTTACTCACAAATACCTCGCAGATAAAAAATAATTCTATAAAAAAAAAATCTGTGATCTAATCCCATTTGCAAGCCCGTGTGTGTCAGGCCCACACAGACTGTATTGTGGCCACTGGCTAGTGGCTAGACCTCCACTTATACCGTTACAGGGTGTCATTTACTCACAAATACCTCGCAGATAAAAAATAATTCTATAATTTTTTTTTCTGTGATCTAATCCCATTTGCAAGCCCGTGTGTGTCAGGCCCACACAGACTGTATTGTGGCCACTGGCTAGGCCTCCACTTATACCGTTACAGGGTGTCACTCACTCACAAATACCTCGCAGATAAAAAAAAATATATAATTTTTTTTTCTGTGATCTAATCCCATTTGCAAGCCCGTGTGTGTCAGGCCGACACAGACTGTATTGTGGCCACTGGCTAGTGGCTAGACCTCCACTTATACCGTTACAGGGTGTATTTTACTCACAAATACCTCGCAGATAAAAAAAAATTCTATTTAATATTTTTCTGTGATATAATCACAGTTGCAAGCCAGTGTGTGTCAGGCCCACACAGACTGTACTGTGCCCACTGCCCACCACTTATATAGGGTGGCACAGTACCTTGCACGCATAGTAACACTTATCTAATAAAAAATGACAGGCAGAGGCAGGCCACGCCGCAGGGGCCGTCGTGTTCGTGGTGCTGTGATTTCCACTGGCCCTGGAATAATGCCCAGTGTTCACAGGCCACGTACCCTGAACCCAAAAAATTCAGAGAAAATAGTTGACTGGCTTACACAGGACACCCAATCTTCAACAGCTTCCGCTAAGAACCTTGACGCACCATCCTCCTCCAGCTCAGCTTTGGTCACCTGCTCTCAAGTTACCACTCTCCCGCCCACCACCACCACCACCACTACCACCACAGCCACCACAGCCGCTTCACTTGATCCCTCAGAGGAGTTATTTACACATCATTTGGATGAAATTAGTGATGCGCAACCATTATTGCCAGAGGATGGAGATAACAGGGATATGTCTCAGTCAGGCAGCATTACACACATGGACGTACAGTGTGATGATGGTGATGTTGTACCCGCTGCGGCTTCCTTTGCAGAGGTGTCAGATACAAGTGAAGTGGTTGATGATGACGATGTGTCCGTGGATGCCACGTGGGTGCCTGCTCGAAGAGAAGAAGAAGAGGGGGATCAACACATGGGGGGATCAACACATGATGATGAGTAGAAGCAGCAGACAACCTCAAAGCCACCATCCTCCTCCTGGTCCAGCATCTTCAGCCACGTCAACCACTGCTGTCCTCCTTGCCCCCTCTCAACCACCCGCCACTCCGCCTTTCACCTTCAGCAGTTCCATCTCATCTGCCCGCTGGCTAGTGACTAGACCTCCACTTATACCGTTACAGGGTGTCATTTACTAACAAATACCTTGCAGATAAAAAATAATTCTATAATTTTTTTTTCTGTGATCTAATCCCATTTGCAAGCCCGTGTGTGTCAGGCCGACACAGACTGTATTGTGGCCACTGGCTAGTGGCTAGACCTACACTTATACCGTTACAGGGTGTCATTTACTCACAAATACCTCGCAGATAAAAAAAAAATCTATTTAATATTTTTCTGTGATATAATCACAGTTGCAAGCCAGTGTGTGTCAGGCCCACACAGACTGTACTGTGCCCACTGCCCACCACTTATATAGGGTGGCACAGTACCTTGCACGCATAGTAACACTTATCTAATAAAAAATGACAGGCAGAGGCAGGCCACGCCGCAGGGGCCGTCGTGTTCGTGGTGCTGTGATTTCCACTGGCCCTGGAATAATGCCCAGTGTTCAGAGGCCACGTACCCTGAACCCAAAAAATTCAGAGAAAATAGTTGACTGGCTTACACAGGACACCCAATCTTCAACAGCTTCCGCTAAGAACCTTGACGCACCATCCTCCTCCAGCTCAGCTTTGGTCACCTGCTCTTAAGTTACCACTCTCCCGCCCACCACCACCACTACCACCACAGCCACCACAGCCGCTTCACTTGATCCCTCAGAGGAGTTATTTACACATCATTTGGATGAAATTAGTGATGCGCAACCATTATTGCCAGAGGATGGAGATAACAGGGATATGTCTCAGTCAGGCAGCATTACACACATGGACGTACAGTGTGATGATGATGGTGATGTTGTACCCGCTGCTGCTTCCTTTGCTGAGGTGTCAGATACAAGTGAAGTGGTTGATGATGACGATGTGTCCGTGGATGCCACGTGGGTGCCTGCTCGAAGAGAAGAAGAAGAGGGGGAAAGTTTAGAAGGGGAGACAGAGAGAAGGAGTAGACGAGTTGGAAGCAGGGGGAGGTCGTCGCAAGGAGCTAGTGGCACAGTCAGACAGCATGTATCGGCACCCGGGGTCAGCCAGACGGCACGCCAATAAACACATGTTGCTGCCACCACCAGAATGCCGTCATTGCAAAGCTCAGCAGTGTGGCATTTTTTTTGTGTGTCTGCCTCTGACAACAGCGATGCCATTTGCAACCTGTGCCAAAAGAAACTGAGTCGTGGGAAATCCAACACCCACCTAGGTACAACTGCTTTGCGAAGGCACATGATCGCACATCACAAACGCCTATGGGATCAACACATGATGACGAGTAGAAGCAGCAGACAACCTCAAAGCCACCATCCTCCTCCTGGTCCAGCATCTTCAGCCACGTCAACCACTGCTGTCCTCCTTGCCCCCTCTCAACCACCCGCCACTCCGCCTTTCACCTTCAGCAGTTCCATCTCATCTGCCCACAGTCAGGTGTCTGTAAACGAAATGTTTGAGAGTAGGAAGCCAATGTCCCAGAGTCACCCCTTGCCCGGCGTCTGACAGCTGGCTTGACGGAACTCTTAGCCCGCCAGCTTTTACCATACCAGCTGGAGGAGTCTGAGGCCTTCAAATTTGTCGCTATTGGGACACCACAGTGGAAGGTACCCGGACGAATTTTTTTTTCAAAAAAAGGCAATCCCAAACCTCTACTCTCATACAGTGTTGGGGGAAGGGTCCATCTGACCACTGATACCTGGTCTTCAAAGCACGGTCAGGGCAGGTATATCACCTACACTGCGCATTGGGTCAACCTGCTGACGGCTGACAAGCATGGAATGCGTGGCTCTGCAGCGGAGTTTGTGACACCGCCACGACTTGCAGGCAGGCCTACTGCCACCTCCTCTACTCCTCCTACTCCATCCTCTTCCATAACCTCCTCGGCTGAGTCCTCTTCTGCTGCGGCGTCTGGCTGCACATCAACTGAATCCCCCCAGCTCCCCAGGGGCTATTCCACATCCCGGATACGACAGTGTCACGCTGTCTTGGGGTTGACTTGCCTGAAAGCAGAGATCCACACCGGACCAGCACTCCTGTCCGCCCTGAACGTACAGGTGGATCAGTGGCTGACCCCGCACCAACTGGAGATCGGAAAAGTGGTGTGTGACAATGGAAGCAATTTGTTGGCGGCATTGAATTTGGGCAAGTTGTCACATGTGCCGTGCATGGCACACGTGTTGAATCTCATCGTACAACGCTTTGTGTCTAAGTACCCAGGCTTGCAGGACGTCCTCAAGCATGCCAGGAAGGTGTGTGGCCATTTCAGGCGTTCCTACACGGCCATGGCGCACTTTTCAGACATTCAGCGCCGAAACAACATGCCAGTGAGGCGCTTGATTTGCGACAGCCCGACACGTTGGAATTCAACACTTCTAATGTTCGACAGCGTGCTCCAACAAGAAAAAGCCGTCAACGAGTATTTGTATGACCGGGGTGCTAGAACAGCCTCTGCGGAGCTGGGAATTTTTTTGCCACGTTACTGGACGCTCATGCGCAATGCCTGTAGGCTCATGCGTCCTTTTGAGGAGGTGACAAACCTAGTCAG